>NC_057797.1:144923242-145633287 GCF_018294505.1 Triticum aestivum
GAGAGAGAACATGAGTCTGGGAGAGGGGGAGGTCGCGTTTTATGCATCAAAGACTGATATAAACCATGTTTCGATATAAACTTACATTCAAATATTTAAATTGGAGAACATGTTGTCTGCAATCCACACATGAACGGATATATGCGCATATCAAACAAGTTCATTAATTTGACTTTCAACATGTTCATGGAGTACTATAATACTGTACAACATGCTACTCGATTGAGGTGTTCAATTTTGGATTTAGTTCACTATTTTGACCTACTGAACGAGCTATTTCATTGAATCGAGATTTTCATTTTGGGTTTGATTCGCGCTTTTGAATGGGTCAACTATTTGTCATATAGTAAATCGCTAGCAACGAGCATGTAAAAAACATTACTCCCGAGCATCATCTCTCCATCTAAAAAAGAAGTGGCAAGCTAATATTTCAAAATTTGATCCGAATCGACTTGGTAAGGTAGACGTGGATGCTCGTTCTCTCAAAATTTGAACGAACTGTTAAACATCCTCTCTGGTCGGTGGAATTCGCCCGAGCAAATAAATGGTAGACGCGAAATTACCATCCTATGTGGGACACACATCAATTGGCCCGTTGTATGTCGAGGGTAGGTTTGTAACTTCATCCAAGCGCGCTTTCTCCTCGGCCGAAATGACATGTGCCAAATAATTCATAAACCATGGTTGGCAAAACACGCTCTCCTCGCCCGAAATAGCGCGCGCCCACTATTTCAAAACACGCCCTCCTCGCCCGAAATCGCTCCCGCCCACTATTTGGGGAGAAGCAAAGTTACTCTACTAACCCCGACCCTCAGTACACAGACCCAAGTCGAGAAGCCTATAGGCAAGGGTAGAACTGTAACTCCCCCTCACATTTCAGACAAATGCGTCCGTAAGACATGGTTCCACTCCCCTCCCAATCCCCCCCACCTGCCCCCATTCATACCTCGTGGGTGCCAAATCACCTTCTCCTCGGGAAGCTCCCTTCTCCCGAGCCGCGAAACCTCAGCCCCACCTCCATGGTGCCCCCCCACCGCACCAATTTCACAGCCTCCCTCCTCCCTAATGCCGGAGATGATGTCCATTTGCCGTCGTGCACTGGGTCGTGTGCCTCTTACTCCGTGCTGCTAGTGCTGCCTCAACGACAGCCGCGTGAACCGTACCGGAGCCGATTCACCCCCGCCATTGTTCACGGCGCCGGAGCGGCTCCAACTTCAGATCCGTCCAGAGTCCTGGCGCTGCTTCCGCGTAGCCGTCGACCGTCGCGGCATCGCTCTTTCCCTGCCGTCGGTCGCCACCACAACCGCGTCGGCCTCACCGACTCGGCAGCTGAACCTGCCTACTTCACCATGCCGCCAGATAGGTCGCACCCCTCGAGGACCGCAAGTTGTCTCAAATCACTTTATGTAGGCGTCAGTTGTCTAAATTTTTATTCTAGGCAATCGATTCCCAATGGGAAGCAGCACCCCTCGAGGCGGCGGAGCTCCTAGGCTGCCGGTTGGCTGGTGTCTAACGTAAGGGTGCGGGGCCGCAAGTTCGCCGCGGAAGCAGCTCTTAGATGGCTATCTTTTAGAGTTGTGTGGGTTGAAGGTACTGCCACCGCCGGATCTGGATGACGGGGAGTCTTTGTGGATTGGCCCGGGGGCAGCGCAACCACGGCAGTGCGGTGGGGCGGGGAGCAGGGTTTTGGCCGGGGCCACGGACGGTGGAGGCAGGCTGCTCTGCTGTTGGTCGCTGGCTCTTCGGGGAAGATTCCGAACAGTGTCAGTCGGGAGGCACAAGATGGCCAGCCATCCGGCGTAAATCGGACAGTACCAAAATAAAATAAAGTCGTGTGACCCTAATTTAGTCTTTAGTCAATAGACATGTGACCACTCTTGTACCTTGCTATTGATATCTTAGTGTATTTTTTCAGATCAAAGAGATATGTCATTCTTAACATTATGCGTTATCTGCATCTTCAGACACACCATCTTCCGACTCACCGCAGCTGCTCCAACAAGGGAAGCATACACCAGAAGGGAGCTATAGTCCCCACTCAACAGTTCCCTGCATCGAATGCGCATGCCCGGCATGGACATCCACAACAACTGCAGGGCCATCGACAAGTCAGCACATGATGCTCACTCCTATGGATGGCAGCCAGATAGGTTGTACCCTCATCTTACTTGTGTGCAACATTTATGGCTTTGTTATTCATCTAAGCATGGAAAATAGATCATCACATGTCACTGTATATTCATGCTGATCTCTTACGGGTCTTGTTCAGGAGTTAACATTGTTCCATAGTTCAGCTAAGATACTTGTTCTTTAGGTAACGTTGTTCCATTGTTATCATCCATCAGCCAATGTTATCCCACAGGCTGGTGATTTTAGTATTATACCACTTCTAGTATTACCTATGTTGTTCTTTAATACTTTTGTGTGCCATCTAGTTAATCTCGAGTACAAACGATACATATTCTGTAGCTTTCATCTGTGTTCTCCCTTTAGTTTATGAGACCTGTTGCTGCTAGTTAACCCCAGTCCTACTATTTATGTCGTCTTCTACAGGCACTCATTACATAAATCTAACTACTAGTTGTCTTCCATGCATGTCAGATATAATTGCACACACTGATATAACCACAAGAACCTCACGGAGCAATGTAAAGGCCAATAAAACTGATGTCAATGATACCTAATATGATGGAACATGTAAAGGCAGTTCTTCAGAAGACTTACAGAAAGATGATGAATCCTCTTCACCCCACAAGGTCCTTGGTCTAACTTGGCTTGTGATATGGGTACAACATGCATATAATGTCCTGGAGTGTATCTACTATGTTGCAATGCCATGTGCTTAGCATGTTGATCATGCATGTAAATATGTCATGCCTTCCTGTTTTTCAGTACCTATTCCATTCATGATAACATGTTTTCCAAGTCAAGTACTATCATTCTACTCTATCGCAATGCCATCTGCTTAATTTGGACATCATGCTTTTGAATATCTTATGCATTGTTATTCATCAGTATGTACTTCATCTGTCTACCATACCATTTTTTACATTGAAGTGCCGTTCTAGTGCTCTATTGCAATGCCATCTTATTTTCCCAATCATACATGTGTATGTTGCCTTAGTTATTTCTGTATGTATTCCGCTAGCATAAAATTTACATTCAACTAGTGTTTTTTTTGTTGTGTTGTCCTGTTGTATCCCTAGCTCTTACACCATACTCCCTCCGTCCGGATTACATGTGTCAGGACCCCGATTCCAAGTCACATCGATCTAGCCGGTAACACCTCATATCACTTTGCGGCCTCACGCACGGTATCCCACGGGTGTCACCTTACCATGGCCCGGGACCATTTGCGCCTTTTGGCTCATGTATATGATAGTGTCGCTAGCATCCATATGACAGAGAACCCGGGCCGACATGGCTAGTCGTGAACCCAAAGCGGCACAGCTATGGAGACAGGCATACATGAATCACATCGAACATGTCGGTCATCAACGAGTGATTCCGGGCTATAGCACTGGGCTGACAGGACTCCAGGAACCCCGGGCTGTAGCAGGCTAGGCAGGACTCCAGAAATCACCATGTGACATTTCCCCGAAGGGACAGACATAGGGACGAAGTGAAACACATGCCGGCCAGTCAAGTGTCCTAAACAGTAGTGCTGGGCTAGCAGGACTCCGGTGAACCGGGCTGTAGCGGACTACTATGGCTCGAGGAGCACTAGACTACATTTCCCCATATGAAAGGCTGCCAAGGATAAACAACTAGATTGTCGGATCCCACTCATACCAAGCATTTCAAACATACACACAATATGCCCGATATGAGTACATACAACATGGCATCACAACAAAACTCTACAACTCAAGTACTTTATTTAAAGGCTCCAGAGAGCCATACATAACATGTTCATATAGATAGGGGTCACACGACCCGACACTCAAGTCATACAAACATACAAGCACATGCGGAAGCAACTAGTCTGAGTACAGACTCTAGAAAGAAAGAAGGCTTCTTGAAGCCTGTCTAACTACATAGGCCCTCCATGGCCAGGATCACCACCTGGGTGGCTAGTCACTCGTCGACGTCAAGGTCTACATAAAACCCATCAGAGGGGGCAGTGTTGTCGTCTAAAAACAATAAATAAGAAAACATGAGTACAAAGGTACTCAGCAAGTCTTACATCAGATCCTACTGTACATGCTTATTCTCAAGAGGGCGGTGGGGTTGATGCAGCAAGCCAGCTTTGACTCTTGGCTAAGCTATCCTATGGAACTTCACCGGTAAAATAGTTTTTCGCACACGAGTCCACTACTCACCCACACAATACTCCATCGTGGATCCTCCCTCATCATCCGACGAGAGGGCCATCCTCGGTACTCACACTTATCTTGAGTCTTTTAGTAGTATCCATTAACTTGTCTATGAACTGTATAGGCAACCAAGTAGTCCTTTACCGCGGACGCGGCTATTCGAATAGTTTTATACCCTGCAGGGGTGTACTTCGTCACACATGTTTCCACCACTTAGCGTCTGCACACGACATGTGCTCGGCAGACTTCAAGCGAAAACCGACGTGGGTGTAGACCACGACCTGACTAACCTCACAAGTCTCTAGTCCAGGTTTATCGCCTATTCAGGTTCCATCCGCAAGGAAATCCGGCCGGGGTGTCCTCAACGGCCCCAAACAATGTGAACAGGGTTCCCGCGACACCAAACGGGTGACTCGGTACACCGTGCCACGGTGTATCTACCGCAACATAGCCCACCCCTAGGGTCAGCGCTATGCACGGCTGCCAACACATGTCCTACAAACACCAGAAACTAGTTGCAAATCCTGGACAGAGGCGAGAGGGGTCAGTAAGTCGAGCGGGGTCATATTTCAGGGCCCAATGTGTGGTAGTAGCTGAATCTTAAATCACGCATACAGATCTCAGTTCTTAGGGACGACCTCAATGAAACAACCCACCATGTACTCCTACATGGCCTCTCATCGATACCTTTACCAAAACATGTTCAACGCATCCCTCACATTACCGGCATAAGCATTTCACTCTAGCCCATCTCCCAGATGAACCAGACCTGACACAACTCTAAGCATAGCAGGCATAGCAAGGTAAGAATCACATACATGGCTCAATCAACTCCTACACATGCTAGTGGGTTTCATCTAGTTACTGTGGCAATGACAGGTCATGCAGAGGATAAGGGTTCAACTACCATAGCACACAGCAGTTTGAATCGCATTGTCTTAATGCAGTAAACAAGAGCAGAAGCGAGAACATGGGTTTGTATTGGAATGATCAATGGTTGCTTGCCTGATGGAGTGGTAGTGGGATACTGCCCTTCAGTTGGATACTCGTGAATATCCTCGGAGGCAGAACCTACCACGAAGAACACATTGTAATACAATCAACACATGTCGATATGCAACAATATGATGCATGCTATAGCATGGTAATATGAATGTGTCTTGGCCTAATGCAAGTTATATTAGAAAGGAATGAACTCATTTGAATCAAAGATTCAAATATTAGCTCATTAAACATGGCCTTAATAGTGCATTTCCTTATTCTGCTTAAACAGCAAGGTAAAATTTTTTTGTCATGCATGAAACCATTACAGATGGATAGATTGAATTTTTCTGATAATTTTTCATATATAATTTATCTCATTTGGAGCTATGGTTGAATTTCTATGAATTTTTGAAGTTTGAACTATTTTCTGGAATTTCCTGAATAAGAATAAATCCAGAAAATCAATTACTGCGTCAGCATTGTGTCAGGGTGACGTCAGCAGGTCAAAGGCGCCAGCCCAGGTCAAACCTGACTGGTGGGCCCCTTCTATCAGCCTCTCAGCTAATTAGCAAAATTAGATTAACACTAATTAGTTGTCAGTGGGGCCTGGGCCCACATGTCAGTGACTGATTTAATTAAAATTAGTTAAGACTAATCCTAATTTAGTTAGCCGACTGGCTCCACCTGTCATAGACTCAGGGGGGGTCTTCCTGGGCCCACCCAGGGGTCAAACTGGGTCAACTCGCCGGTGGCTCGACGCCGGCGAGGCCCGAGACGGCGGAGGGCTTCGGATTTGGTCCTCCGGTGACCAAATCGACGGCGAAGACGTGCTACGCGTAGCTGGGGCTCGTGCGCATCTAGTGGGGCAAGTGGGAGGAGCTGGGGTGGAGCGAGCTCGCCAGAATCGAGCTCGTGGCGGCGGCCGGAGTTCGGGCAAGGTCGGAATCGATGCTACGGTGCACGGGAGGAAGAACTGGGGGTGGCTACGGGTTCCTGGTGCTGCACTGAGCACGGTGAGGCGCTCGGACGCGTGCTTACACGATCGTAGCCACGACGGCGACATGGCCGGCGGTGAGGAGCGCTCGGGCTCGGAGGGAGCGGTGGCTACGAGGCGTAATCGAGCACGGGAACTAGGGGGAAAGGAAGAGGAGCTCACAGCGGAGTCGGAGAGGGGGTCAGCGGGCTCGGGGAGGTCCTGGCGGCGGCGAATTCGACCGGAGATGGCTCGGGTGCCCGAGGTTGAAGACAAGGGCGAAGGCGGTGATGCAGGGCCTCCAGCGATGCGTGGCTCGGTGGCGAGGACGAGGGAGTCGAGGCGGAGCTAATGGGCTCGTCGGAGGGGCGAGGGGGTGTCTGTGGTGGCAACTACGGCGATCGGCGGTGAGGTACGCACTCGGCCGTTGCGGGAGAGAGATCGAGAGAGACGAGGGGGAGAGTGAGTGAGTGCGAGAGGGAGACGTGGGGGGGGGGGTCGCGTGCCACTTCAGGGCGTCTCCCGGGTGTCGGCGGAAGCAGGAGGTGGCCGGCGTGTGGCCGCGGGCGCCGGCCACGCGCTCCGCGTCCTTCTGGCGCGAGGAGGACGACGACTGGCAGCGCCAGCAGGCTGGGCCGAGCCAGGTGGCTGGGCCAGCACAGGTAAGGCCCAGGTGGGCTTTCTTCTCTCTCTTTTTTTTGATTTTTGTTTCTGTTTTCTATTAAACTGCAACTGTTTAGCTTTAGACAAAATACTAAAACGTTTCCAAAAATCCTGAAAATAAATGTGGCCTCTGTTTAGATTATTTCCAACAGGAAACATTTATTCCCAGAATTATTTGAGCATTTGGATTATTTTATAGCATTTAAATGCCCAAATTCAAATACTTATGATTTAATTCAATGACCTTCTGTTGACCTAGAAAATTGTGCACCAATTTTGCCAGAGGTTCTAACCTAAGACAAAGAGGGTGAACTTTTTAGAAGGGCATTTCAGGTTCATTGAAAATATTTTTAGTAAACCCTAGTTGTTTCCAGGGGGTGTTGGGGGTTTCTGCCTTCCCCATTTCAAATTTAAAAGAAATTTAAACATGATGCACATTCTAATGCTTGAACTAGCTAGGGTGTGACAACTCACCCCCACTCAAAAGAATCTCGTCCCGAGATTTAGGATCCTCTGGAAGAAGGTGGGGTACTCGAGTCGAAGACGATCCTCCCTTTCCCAAGTGGCTTCTTTCTCGGAATGGTGTGACCATTGAACCTTGAGAAACTTGATATTATGACATCGAGTGGTACGCTCGTCCTGATCAAGGATACGAACGGGATATTCCCGATAGGAGAGATTATCTTGTAGATCAAGCGTTTCGTGGTCCACTCCACAGATAGGATCTGTGAAGCAACGCCTGAGTTGTGAAACATGGAAGACATCGTGAACTCTGGAAAGATGCGGGGGTAGTTCCAATTGGTAGGCAACTTCTCCTCGTTTGGCAAGAATGCGAAAGGGTCCAACGTAACGAGGAGCCAATTTGCCTTTGATACCGAAACGATCGGTTCCTTTTAACGGGGTAACCCGAAGGTAAGCCTTCTCGTCGACTTCATAAGTCATAGGCCTATGTTTACGATCATATTGACTCTTTTGACGAGATTGGGCTGTTTTCAATTTCTCACGAATAACGCGAACCTGTTCTTCTGCTTCCTGAATCATATCCGGGCCAAAGAGTTGTCTTTCCCCAGTTTCTGACCAGTTAAGAGGCGTTCGACATTTTCGTCCATAGAGAACTTCGAAAGGAGCCTTGCCTAGGCTGGCTTGATAACTATTGTTATAAGCAAACTCCGCGAATGGAAGGCATTTCTCCCAACTCATTCCGAACGAGATGACAGAGGCTCGGAGCATATCTTCTAGAATTTGATTGACTCGTTCCACTTGACCACTTGATTGAGGATGGAAGGCGGTGCTGAAGGAGAGACGAGTTCCCATAGCATTTTGGAAACTTTCCCAAAATCGAGAGGTGAAGAGACTCCCACGGTCTGAGTTAATTTCCAATGGAACACCATGAAGAGATACTATTTGGGAGATGTATAGATCAGCTAGCTGGCTAGCAGTGATATTCTCACGAACAGGTAGGAAATGGGCTACTTTGGAAAGACGGTCGATCACGACGAAGATGGCATTATTCCCTCTCTTGGTCCTGGGAAACCCAGTGATGAAATCCATACTGATTTTATCCCATTTCCATTCGGGAATAGCCAAAGGTTGAAGGGTGCCAGCAGGCCGTTGATGCTCTACTTTAACACGACAACAAACGTCGCAATTAGCAATGTATTGAGCAATTTCTCTCTTCATCCTAGTCCACCAAAACCTCTGGCGTAGGTCTTGATACATTTTAGTACTACCGGGATGAATGGTGAGAGGGGATTCATGAGCTTCCTTAAGGATCAACTGGCGTAGATGTTGTTTCTTGGGAACCACCAAACGGTTCTCAAAAAAGACAACACCTCGCTCATCCATGGAGAAACATTTAGCAACTCCGCTAGCGATGTTTTCCTTAATCCGGGATATGCCCTTATCGCGCTTCTAGGCAGCTATGATTTGATCCATAAGGGTAGGTTTTGCCACCAGGGTGGATAGGAATCCTCGAGGAACAATGTGAAGATTAAGCTTACGAAATTCCTCATGGAGAAATGGTTGACTTTGTTGTAACATCAGGTTGTTACAATAGGACTTACGGCTTAGCGCATCAGCCATGCCATTGGCTTTGCCTGGGGTGTAAGTTATTCCTAAGTCGTAATCCGAGATCAACTCGACCCAACGTCTTTGCCTGAGATTCAAATCTGGTTGGGTGAAGATATATTTCAAACTTTGGTGATCGATGAAGATCTCGCAACGATTACCGAGAAGGTAATGTCGCCAGGTTTTAAGTGCATGGACTACAGCTGCAAGCTCTAGATCATGTGTGGGATAATTTTCCTCATGTGGGTGTAATTGCCGTGAAGCATAGGCAATTACCTCACGATCTTGCATGAGTATGCATCCTAGTCCTTGTCGCGAGGCGTCGCAATAGATAATAAAGTCCTTGGAGAAGTCTGGTGGTACCAGTACGGGAGCAGATGTCAGGCGTCTTTTCAGTTCCTGAAAGCTGAACTCGCACTGTGGAGTCCACTCGAACTTTTTATCTTTCTTGAGGAGTTCAGTTAGAGGTTTAGCAACCTTGGAGAAATTTTCGACGAAGCGGCGGCAATAGCTCGCTAAGCCAAGGAAGCTCCGAACTTGCTTAACCGTCTCAGGTGGAGTCCAATCAAGGACGGCTTGAACTCGCTCGGGATTGACAGCAATACCCTTACCAGAAATTACATGGCCTAGATAGGTCACTTCTGGCAACCAAAATTCACACTTGGAGAATTTGGCATAAAGGCGATGCTCTCGAAGTTTCATCAATACCAGCCTTAGATGTTCGGCATGTTCCTCTTCATTCTTGGAGTAGATGAGTATGTCATCGAGGTATACTACGACAAATTTGTCCAAGTACTCCATGAAAACCGAGTTCATTAACCGGGAAAAGGTGGCTGGGGCATTGGTTAAACCGAAGGACATCACGGTGTACTCGTATTGGCCATAACGAGTAACAAAGGCCGTTTTGGGAATGTCCCCGTTTCTGATTTTGATTTGATGGTAGCCCAACCTCAAATCCATCTTGGAAAAGACTGAGGATCCAGCGAGCTGATCATACAGATCGTTGATCCTGGGAAGCGGATATTTGTTCTTGATGGTGACCAAATTGACAGGTCGGTAATCCACAACCATTCGATCCGTTCCATCCTTCTTCTTGACGAAGAGGACGGGGCAAGCCCAAGGAGAGGAACTAGGACGGATGAAACCCTTTTTCAAGGACTCATCGAGTTGGTTCTTAAGCTCGGCTAGTTCTAAGGGTGCCATCTTGTAGGGTCTTCTAGAGATTGGAACGGTTCCTGGAACAAGGTCTATCACGAACTCAACATCCCTGTCAGGTGGAACACCTGGCAGTTCTTCTGGAAAGACATCCGGAAAGTCTCGGACTACCGGAACATCCTCAAGGTCTGGAAGAGGGTTGGCATTTAGAGAGTAAAGCTGGCGCTTGGCCACTCGAGTTAAGACATTGACTGTCTTGCCCGATGGGTGAGTAAGTTGAACGGTTCTAGTGGCACAATCGATCTTAGCATAATGAGCTGACATCCAGTCCATACCCAAGATGATATTTATGTCGGAGGACTTGAGAGCTATTAAGGATGCAAGGAAGACAAGTCTGTCGACAAGAATTTCATTCCCATGGCTTACTCTAGAAGTTTGCCATTTGGAGCCCGGGGTTTGAATTACCATGGAAGTGGGCATGTCACAGAATGTCGTGTTATGCAATCGAGCATAGCTTTCGGATATGAATGAATGAGATGCTCCAGTATCGAAAAGAACAGATGCCGGATGGCAGTTAACAAGGAGCGTACCAAGGACGACGTTGGGATCCTCATGAGCCTCCTCGGCTGAAACATAGTTGACATGGCCACGTGCAGTGGTGGCCGGCTTGGCGTAGAATGTTTTTCCCGCGGGCTTACCACGGCCAACGGATTTTCCAGTTTGATTGGGGTTGTTGTTCTGGGGACACTCTCGGCTATAGTGACCCGGCTCTCCACACTTAAAGCATGTCACCACATTGGGGCGTGGAGCAGCATTAGCAGCGGGGCCACCATAGGGCTTGGGCGGTGCAAATTGCTGGTTGGGACGAGGCGCCTCAAAGGATGGCCTCGGGATGAACCTGGGTGGCAGTGCCGTGCTTGGGATCCACACCCGGTGCTTCTGAGCTCCAGAGCCGGATGAAGAGCCAAAATCACGGGAGTGCTTGCGTGAAGCGTCATAATCAGTCTGGCCTGTCTCAGCGCTGATGGCTTTATTGACCAACTTTTGAAAGGATGTGCACTCGTGCAGATGGAGATCACGGCGAAGCTTAGGGCTAAGTCCCTTGCGGAACCTTGCCTACTTCTTAGCGTCAGTAGAAACCTCTTCAGGAGCATAGCGTGCCAGATTCCCAAATTCACGACTATATGCATCCACAGTCAGTCTTCCTTGGGAGAAGTTGCAGAACTCCTCCCTCTTGCGATCCATGAGACCTTCCAGAATGTGATGCTCACGGAAAGCCTCACTGAATTCAGCCCAAGAAGTGATTTGGCCGACCGGGCGCATAGCTTCGAAGTTTTCCCACCAAAGGCTAGCAGGGCCTTCGAGATGATAGGCAGCATAGGTAACCTTGTCGGCTTCGGCTACGTTGGCAGAACGTAGCGTGTGGGTGATGCTGCGAAGCCAGTCATCCGCGTCGAGGGGCTCGACGGAGTGATTAAACTTTGGCGGGTATAGCTTGATAAAGTCATTGATTGACACCAAGTCATTTCGCGGGTGGCGTGCAGTGTTCTGCTCAATCCGCTCTAGCAGGCGGTTAGTCTCACGCTTGTTTCTTTCCGCCTCCAACATTACTTCGGCCAGAGAAGGCGGGTGAGGCAGATCTTCACCCCTAGCTGCACTGGCTTCCCCCTGCTCCGAGGTAGCAGGGTTGCTGCGGGTGTTGACCATCCTAGGAGAAAACAAGACAATGGTTTAGATGAGGATGGCTCAAACTTAGTAAGGAAGTGCAGAATGTAATGGATAACACGGAATGCAGAGATGTTCATCCGTATGTCATGGTAATATAAAACTGCCATATATATACCAACGATCATACACATCATACATAGTTTAGTACAAGCCCAGGCTACAGTACAACTATGATGAAAGACATTACATCTCATCGGAGGCATTCCAAGCTCCTATACATTATTTGTCTACACCTCCGGAATTGATTACACACAAAGTCATATTCCACAAGTCACGCAGGACAGTGGAGATACAACTACTACAATACTAGTGGTACTACTACTAACTCAGACAGCTCCGTAATAGTTCTCATAGAAGTCACCCCATAGCCTGGAAGTTCAACATGACCATCCGAAAACAGACGGTCCTGCGGAGCCTGTGGACCATAGGGGCTAGGATGAGGTCTTGGACCAACAAACGGTGGCCTGCGGGGACCACGGGGTGGGGTGATGCCTCCCACATCACGCCAATCCACCATGTCTGGCAGAGCTGATCTCACATGATACAGATCCCTTGTATCCATACATCCAGCTTGCACCGCAGGTGCAAACCGAGTCAATGTGGCCCAATGATCAGCACGGGTATTGAAAAGCTCCAACCTCAAGGCCCGATTCTCTCGGTCCTTATCTTCGAGCATCTCGGCAGTGGTATGAGTTAATGAATCCTCCTGAGTGGAGTCAGCATAGATAGCCTGAAGATACCCTTGCGCTCCCGGAAGTGAAGCTGGCATGTAACGGAAATCGGTGTTCTGAAGCAGGCCAGTCCGGACTCGCAAGATGGTCATCATGGAATAGGCAGCATCCTGCACAGCCATCTCAACAGTAACCCCGAGTCCATAGGAACAGTGAAGGGGCTCGGTAGATCCAGGATAAGAAGGAAATATCCTGACGGTGCAGAGATATTGACTTTGATTAAAGTCGCGGAACTGCTCTTCGACGGTGTATTCGGGATACCAACGGTAGCCCGTCTCGATCATTACCCGGACTAACATAGCAGTATGACCGGGCACGTCGAGGCACCGGGTCAGGCGAACCACTTGATTTTGAACATGGTTGGCCATCTGAAAGCACAACCACAATGCAAAGGCATCAGAATTTCTAGGGAAAATTGGACAGCATAACAGCTGTAAATGCTCAGAAAAAGATTTGAGTCATCCACAACAGTTCGCAATACCACTCAACAACATCATATCAAGATTCTGATCCAATTAGCAACATACTAAAGTAGTAGAACTGAACTGGGGCTTGTAACAACAATCCTATAAGCTACTACGGATTAGTAACACGTGAACCTGATAGAAGAAGAGAGCCTAGTCCTTAACCCACGTTGAATGAGAAGAGAATGACTCAGATCGGAGGCATAGGTAAAGGAGTAAAAGAACCTTACGCCCTACATATAACTAGAGCATTTCTAGACTCGACATCGACCAGTTTGGCTCAACGAACCTACAGGCAGTCCGGCTCTGATGCCAACGCTGTCAGGACCCCGATTCCAAGTCACATCGATCTAGCCGGTAACACCTCATATCACTTTGCGGCCTCACGCACGGTATCCCACGGGTGTCGCCTTACCATGGCCCGGGACCGTTTGCGCCTTTTGGCTCACGTATATGATAGTGTCGCTAGCATCCATATGACAGAGAACCCGGGCCGACATGGCTAGTCGTGAACCCAAAGCGGCACAGACCTATGGAGACAGGCATACATGAATCACATCGAACATGTCGGTCATCAACGAGTGATTCCGGGCTGTAGCACTGGGCTAACAGGACTCCGGGGAACCCCGGGCTGTAGCAGGCTAGGCAGGACTCCGGAAGTCACCGTGTGACATTTCCCCGAAGGGACAGACATAGGGACGAAGTGAAACACATGCCGGCCAGTCAAGTGTCCTGAACAGTAGTGCTGGGCTAGCAGGACTCCGGTGAACCGGGCTGTAGCGGACTACTATGGCTCGAGGAGCACTAGACTACATTTCCCCATATGAAAGGCTGCCAAGGATAAACAACTAGATTGTCGGATCCCACTCATACCAAGCATTTCAATCATACACACAATATGCCCGATATGAGTACATACAACATGGCATCACAACAAAACTCTACAACTCAAGTACTTTATTTAAAGGCTCCAGAGAGCCATACATAACATGTTCATACAGATAGGGGTCACATGACCCGACACTCAAGTCATACAAACATACAAGCACATGCGGAAGCAACTAGTCTGAGTACAGACTCTAGAAAGAAAGAAGGCTTCTCGAAGCCTGTCTATCTACATAGGGCCCTCCATGGCCAGGATCACCACCTGGGTGGCTAGTCACTCGTCGACGTCAAGGTCTACATAGAACCCATCGGAGGGGGCGTGTTGTCGTCTGAAAACAGTAATTAAGCAAACATGAGTACAAAGGTACTCAGCAAGTCTTACATCAGAACCTACTATACATGCTTATTCTCAAGAAGGTGTGGGGTTAATGCAGCAAGCCAGCTTTGACTCTTGGCTAAGCTATCCTACGGAACTTCACCAGTAAAATAGTTTTTCGCACACGAGTCCACTACTCACCAACACAATACTCCACCGGGGATCCTCCCTCATCATCCTACGAGAGGGCCATCCTCGGTACTCACACTTATCTTGAGTCTTTTAGTAGTATCCATTAACTTGTCTATGAACTGTATAGGCAACCAAGTAGTCCTTTACCGCGGATGCGGCTATTCGAATAGTTTTATACCCTGCAGGGGTGTACTTCGTCACACATGTTTCCACCACTTAGCGTCTGCACACGACATGTGCTCGGCAGACTTCAAGCGAAAACCGACGTGGGTGTAGACCACGACCTGACTAACCTCACAAGTCTCTAGTCCAGGTTTATCGCCTATTCAGGTTCCATCCGCAAGGAAATCCGGCCGGGGTGTCCTCAACGGCCCCAAACGATGTGAACAGGGTTCCCGTGACACCAAACGGGTGACTCGGTACACCGTGCCACGGTGTATCTACCGCAACATAGCCCACCCCTAGGGTCAGCGCTACGCACGGCCGCCAACACATGTCCTACAAACACCAGAAACTAGTTGCAACTCCTGGACAGAGGCGAGAGGGGTCAGTAAGTCGAGCGGGGTCATATTTCAGGGCCCAATGTGTGGTAGTAGCTGAATCTTAAATCACGCATACAGATCTCAGTTCTTAGGGACGGCCTCAATGAAACAACCCACCATGTACTCCTACATGGCCTCTCATCGATACCTTTACCAAAACATGTTCAACGCATCCCTCACATTACCGGCATAAGCATTTCACTCTAGCCCATCTCCCAGATGAACCAGACCTGACACAACTCTAAGCATAGCAGGCATAGCAAGGTAAGGAATCACATACATGGCTCAATCAACTCCTACACATGCTAGTGGGTTTCATCTAGTTACTGTGGCAATGACAGGTCATGCAGAGGATAAGGGTTCAACTACCGTAGCACACAGCAGTTTGAATCGCGTTGTCTTAATGCAGTAAACAAGAGCAGAAGCGAGAACATGGGTTTGTATCGGAATGATCAATGGTTGCTTGCCTGATGGAGTGGTAGTGGGATACTGCCCTTCAGTTGGATACTCGTGAATATCCTCGGAGGCAGAACCTACCACGAAGAACACATCGTAACACAATCAACACATGACGATATGCAACAATATGATGCATGCTATGACATGGCAATATGAATGTGTCTTGGCCTAATGCAAGTTATATTAGAAAGGAATGAACTCATTTGAATCAAAGATTCAAATATTAGCTCATTAAACATGGCCTTAATAGTGCATTTCCTTATTCTGCTTAAACAGCAAGGTAAACTTGTTTTGTCATGCATGAAACCATTACAGATGGATAGATTGAATTTTTCTGATAATTTTTCATATATAATTTATCTCATTTGGAGCTATGGTTGAATTTCTATGAATTTTTGAAGTTTGAACTATTTTCTGGAATTTCCTGAATAAGAATAAATCCAGAAAATCAATTACTGCGTCAGCATTGCGTCAGGGTGACGTCAGCAGGTCAAAGGCGCCAGCCCAGGTCAAACCTGACTGGTGGGCCCCTTCTGTCAGCCTCTCAGCTAATTAGCAAAATTAGATTAACACTAATTAGTTGTCAGTGGGGCCTGGGCCCACATGTCAGTGACTGATTTAATTAAAATTAATTAAGACTAATCCTAATTTAGTTAGCCGACCGGCCCCACCTGTCATAGACTCAGGGGGGTCTTCCTGGGCCCACCCAGGGGTCAAACTGGGTCAACTCGCCGGCGGCTCGACGCCGGCGAGGCCCGAGACGGCGGAGGGCTTCGGATTTGGTCCTCCGGTGACCAAATCGACGGCGGAGACGTGCTACGCGTAGCTGGGGCTCGTGCGCATCTAGTGGGGCAAGTGGGAGGAGCTGGGGTGGAGCGAGCTCGCCGGAATCGAGCTCGTGGCGGCGGCCGGAGTTCGGGCGAGGTCGGAATCGACGCTACGGTGCACGGGAGGGAGAACTGGGGGTGGCTACAGGTTCCTGGTGCTGCACTGAGCACGGTGAGGCGCTCGGACGCGTGCTTACACGGCCGTAGCCACGACGGCGACATGGCCGGCGGCGAGGAGCGCTCGGGCTCGGAGGGAGCGGTGGCTACGAGGCGTAATCGAGCACGGGAACTAGGGGGAAAGGAAGAGGAGCTCACAGCGGAGTCGGAGAGGGGGTCAGCGGGCTCGGGGAGGTCCTGGCGGCGGCGAATTCGACCGGAGATGGCTCGGGTGCCCGAGGTTGAAGACGAGGGCGAAGGCGGCGATGCAGGGCCTCCGGCGATGCGTGGCTCGGTGGGGAGGACGAGGGAGTCGAGGCGGAGCTAATGGGCTCGTCGGAGGGGCGAGGGGGTGTCTGTGGTGGCAACTACGGCGATCGGCGGTGAGGTACGCGCTCGGCCGTCGCGGGAGAGAGAGAGAGACGAGGGGGAGAGTGAGCGAGTGCGAGAGGGAGACGTGGGGGGTCGCGTGGCACTTCAGGGCGTCTCCCGGGTGTCGGCGGAAGCAGGAGGTGGCCGGCGTGTGGCCGCGGGCGCCGGCCACGCGCTCCGCGTCCTTCTGGCGCGAGGAGGACGACGACTGGCAGCGCCAGCAGGCTGGGCCGAGCCAGGTGGCTGGGCCAGCACAGGTAAGGCCCAGGTGGGCTTTCTTCTCTCTTTTTTTTTGATTTTTGTTTCTGTTTTCTATTAAACTGCAATTGCTTAGCTTTAGATAAAATACTAAAATGTTTCCAAAAATCCTGAAAATAAATGTGGCCTCTGTTTAGATTATTTCCAACAGGAAACATTTATTCCCAGAATTATTTGAGCATTTGGATTATTTTATAGCATTTAAATGCCCAAATTCAAATACTTATGATTTAATTCAATGACCTTCTGTTGACCTAGAAAATTGTGCACCAATTTTGCCAGAGGTTCTAACCTAAGACAGAGAGGGTGAACTTTTTAGAAGGGCATTTCAGGTTCATTGAAAATATTTTTAGTAAACCCTAGTTGTTTCCAGGGGGTGTTGGGGGTTTCTGCCTTCCACATTTCAAATTTAAAAGAAATTTAAACATGATGCACATTCTAATGCTTGAACTAGCTAGGGTGTGACAACATGTTGCCAAAATGGATAAAAAAGGATGTATCTAGAACTGAAATACGCCTAGACCCATCCATTTTTTTCCGGATGGAGGGAATACATGTCAATATGTCATGCCTTTCTATTCTTTAGTACCTATTCCATCTCTCTGTTGTCGCATGTTTTATAATTAAAGCACCATTCTTCTATACAAGGCATGCAAGAGGAAGACGACTATGTTAGAATCTGAAGGGTTACAAACAAGGCCTTTGCAAAAGATCCAAACGCCAGGAGATAATAAACCAACTCCAATTTTTATAGATACTGCTCCAGCATAGAGAAACCCAACTCCTACTGATAATAAGCAGATTCCAGTGGCCAAAGAACTAGTCCGCTCAAGTCCAGCAAAAATATGTCAACTCAATTCTAAGAAGCATGTGCGTATCCTTGCATCATGAAATTTTATAGCATGTTGATCATATTTTCTACATGTTTCCTACCCATCTCTATTTTAGAAAATAAGCTTAACGGATAGAAGAATTTTTGCAATGGTATCATTCATGAGGAAAGATTCTTGCAGGAATTCTCTGTGCTCCAATGTAGATGTAAGTACCTGTTGTATATCACTATGTTTTTACATCAGCATGTATTTTGTTAATCGGCGTGAATCCAACCTTTATCTGATCTAAATTTAGTTGTAGCAAAATGTATGATTAAAGGCCACAATGTTGATTTTTGCAAGGAAAACTGCCCGGTAGTTTTGCATCCTGAGCTGCATGAGTGTACTATCTCATATCAGTGGGTTTGAGTACTTTGGTTCTGCAGTGGGTTTTTCAGTGTGTTTTTTTACTGTGTTGTCCTGTCGTATCCCTAGCTCTTACATCATACTCCCTCCGTCCGGATTAAATGTCACAGAAATGGATAAAACTGGATGTATCTAGAACTGAAATACGCCTAGACCCATCCATTTATTTCCGGATGGAGGGAATACATGTCAATATGTCATGCCTTTCTATTCTTCAGTACCTATTCCATCTCTGCTGTAGCATGTTTTATAACTGAATCACCATTCTTCTATATAAGGCATGCAAGGGGAAAACGGCTATGTTAGAATCTGAAGGGTTACAAACCAAGTCTTTGCAAAAGATTCAAATGCCAGGAGATAATAAACCAACTCCATTTTTCATAGATACTGCTCCAGCACAGAGAAACCCAACTCCCACTGATAATAAGCAGATTCCAGTGGCCAAAGAACTAGTCCGCTCCAGTCCAGCAAAAGAATGTCAACTCCATTCTAAGAAGCGTGTGCGTATCCTCGCATCATGAAATTTTATAGCATTCTGATCATATTTTCTACATGTTTCTTACCCATCTCTCTTTTAGAAAATAAGGTTAAATGATACAAGACTTCCTCCATTGGGATCGTATTCGAGGAAAATATCTTGCGGGAATTCTCTGTGCTCCAATGCTGATGTAAGTACCTGTTGTATATCACTATATTTTTACATCAGCATGTATTTTGTTAATCGGCATGAATCTAACCTTTACCTAATCTAAAATTAGTTGTAGCAAAATGTTAAAGGCACCAATGTTGATTTTTGTAAGGAAAACTGCCTGGTAGTTTTGCATACTGAGCTGCATGAATGTACTATCTCATATCACGCACATTACTGAATTGTAGTGCTTCTCTGGTTGCCCATTCATCCATTGTGTCAATGTTGCTTTCGTATTACCTTACCTGGCTGATGATAGCTGTGCCATATTGTGTTAATTTGGTGTAGGCTAGTTGCCCAAATGTTCGTTGTGTCAATGTTGCTTTCCTATTATCTGACTTGGCCAATGATAGCAATGCTAGTGTGTTAATTTTGTGCAGGCTACTGAAGATAAGAAGACAAACTCTGAAAACGGCAAGGCAACCCCTTTGTTTCTTTCCAGTAAATCTAGGCCAGGTAATATGGCAATAACTCATGATTAATCTATTTGGTTCCCGTCCTAATTTATGTTATGATGCATTGGTCGAGACACTCTCCACTATCAATAATACAAGCCTGCCAAAATCGCCATCTGAATTTGTTCAGTATCCTCTGTCTCGAATGCAATGGAATAAATGTATGTTTGTGAACCAATTAATGGCTGAAGCAATAATAGAAATGGTGGATGAATCAGAGGTGCAGAGTCGTGCGACACAACAACTGATCAATGTTTTCAGATACAGTGTAGCAAAGCAGCAAGAACTTGCCCACATGCTTATGGGCGTCATCTATGCTGAAGTTGCAGATTGTGACTTTGTAGATGGTTAGGTTCTGCTCATTTATTTGCACTGGCATCAACCTTTGATTGCCCAGTGGATGTAATTTCCTGTAATATATGCTGGATGTGCAACGTTATTCCCTGTATGCTGTACCTTTGCTTGATCGGTTTTGGTCCTGTGCATAATTGCTCGTCGTAATGGGCTCAAATTATCTAATTTGGCCTAAAGACATGAATGAACTTTAGTGGGCCCATTAAGTTAATGGGCTGTTACTAGGACGAAAGTTAATGGTCGGCCCTCTTACCTCCCGGGTCGTTAACAGGCCGATATCGAAGCAGGCAACATGTGGCCCCAATTTATTTCACGGGCCGTTAACAGGCCGTTACTAAGTTTGGGCTACATATGGCCCAACTATACTGTAGGCCTTTAGCAGGCTGAAAGAGGCAGCGGGCTTGTACTGGACCATGAAGAGCATGGGCCGCTAAGAGGCCGAAAGTCATGTCGTATTGTAAACGGCCCAACTGTGTTGTGGGCCTTTAGCAAGCCGAAAGAGAAACCGAGCTGGTATTGGACCATGAAGGGCATGGGCCATTAAAAGGCCAAAACTAAGGTCCGACTACAAATGGCCCAACTCATTTATGGTCCGTTAATAGGCCGAAAGGCACACAGGGCGGGAATTGGCCCAACACTTAAATGGGTCGCTAAAAGGTGATACGTCTCCAACGTATCTATAATTTTTGATTGCTCCATGCTATATTATCTACTGTTTTGGACTATATTGGGCTTTTTTTTCCACTTTTATATTATTTTTGGGACTAACCTATTAACCGGAGGCCCAACCCAGAATTGTTGCTTTTTGTCTATTTCAGTGTTTCGGATAAACAGAATATCAAACGGAGTCCAAACATAATAAAATCTTTGGAAACGTGATTTTCTCACAGAACGTGATCCAGGAGACTTGGACCCTACTGCAAGGGATCAAAGAGGTGGTCACGAGGGTGGGGGCGCCCCCCTACCTTGTGGGCCCCTCGGTGCTCCACCGATGTACTCCTTCCTCCTATATATACACACGTACCCCCAAACGATCAGAACAGGAGCCAAAAACCCAATTCCACCGTCGCAACTTTCTATATCCACGAGATCCCATCTTGGGGCCTGTTCCGGAGCTCCGCCGGAAGAGGGCCGTCATCACAGAGGGCTTCTACATCATCCTAGCCCCTCCGATGAAGTGTGAGTAGTTTACCTTAGACCTTCGGGTCCATAGTTAGTAGCTAGATGGCTTCTTCTCTCTCTTTGAATCTCAATACAAAGTTCTCCCCCTCTCTTGTGGAGATCTATTCAATGTAATCTTCTTTTTGCGGTGTGTTTGTTGAGACCAATGAATTGTGGGTTTATGATCAAGTCTATCCATGAATAATATTTGAATCTTCTCTGAATTATTTTATGCATGATTGGTTATCTTTGCAAGTCTCTTCAAATTATCCGTTTGGTTTGGCCAATTAGATTGGTAGTTCTTGCCATGGGAGAAGTGCTTAGCTTTGGGTTCGATCTTGCAGTGTCCTTACCCAGTGACAGAAGGGGCAGCAAGGCACGTATTGTATCGTTGCCATCGAGGATAACAAGATGGAGTTTATTTCATATTGCATGAATTTATCTCTCTACATCATGTCATCTTGCTTAAAGTGTTACTCTGTTTTTAACTTAATACTCTAGATGCATGCTGGATAGCGGTCGATGAGTGGAGTAATAGTAGTAGATGCAGAATCGTTTCGATCTACTTGTCACGGACGTGATGCCTATATACATGATCATGCCTAGATATTCTCATAATTATGCACAATTCTATCAATTGCTCAACAATAATTTGTTCACCCACCGTAGAATACTTATGCTCTTGAGAGAAGCCACTAGTGAAACCTATGGCCCCCGGGTCTATTCTCATCATATCAATCTCCATCACTTTTATATTGTTTTGCTATTTACTTTGCCTTTACTTTTTACTTTGCATCTTTATATCAAAAATACCAAAAATATTCTATCTATCATATCTCACTCTCGTAAGTGACCGTGAAGGGCTTGACAACCCCTAATCGCGTTGGTTGCGAGTAGCTATCGCTTTGTGCAGGTACAAGGGACTTGAGCATGGGCTCCAACTGGATTGATACCTTGGTTCTCAAAAACTGAGGGAAATACTTACGCTACTCTGCTGCATCATCCCTTCCTCTTTGGGGAAAACCAACGCAAGCTCAAGACGTAGCAAGAAGGATTTCTGGCGCCGTTGCTGGGGAGTCTATGCAAAAGTCAATATACCAAGTACCCATCACAATCCCTGTCTCTCGCATTACATTATTTGCCATTTGCCTCTCGTTTTCCTCTCCCCCCAATTCACCCTTGCCGTTTTATTCGCCCTCTCTCTCTATCCTCCCTCTCTATTTGCCTCTTTTGCCTGTTTCTTGTCTGCTCGTATGGTTGGAATAGTCATTTATTTATTACTAAACACAGAACCTAAGATTTATGGATCCTCATCCGCTGCTAATCTTTTTAAGAGATCCAATTATGATGAACCAATTGCTAGTCAGTTTTGTGCACTAGATTATCTTTATGAAGTTTTGCTTGAAATTCGTGAATCTGAAAAGTGTGATGAATTACTTTATGAAGTGATTCACGATAGATCTTTGAATAAAAATCATGATTGCAATGATTTTACTATAAATTCTCTTGATGTCAATCGTGCTAATAATATGCAAAACCCTAAGCTTGGGATGCTAGTTTTGCTATGTCTACTACTTGTTGTAATGATCATGATTGGGGTTATTCTTCTTATGATATTGAAAATTTATTTAAGCCCCATGATGAATATGAGATTGATAATAGTGTTTGCAATATTATTGAAAGTGGGTTTGGAAGAGTGTCAACTTTAGATCCCACATATTTGGAGAATGTTCAATCTTATGAAAATCTTGATAAAAGTGGGTTGGGAGAAGTCATGACTTTAGTTAATGTTAATCCCACTATTTTGGAAGAGTGTCAACTTTGCATGCATGTGGATCATGTTGAAAATATTTTATGTGATAGCTATTTTGTTGAATTTGCTTATGATCCTACATGTAACTACTACGAGAGAGGAAAATATGGTTGTAGAAATTTTCATGTTACTAAATTACCTCTCGTTATGTTGAGATTGCTATTGTTTCTTTCCTCTTCCTTGCATATGCTAGTTTTTGCTTGCCTTGATAATTTTTTTGCCTATAAGATGCCTATGCATAGGAAGTATGTTAGACTTAGATGTGTTTGTCACATGCTTTATAATGCTCCTTTTGTGCTTCAATTCTTGTCTTTCATGTGAGCATCATTAAAATTATCAATGCCTAGCTATAAGGCATTAAAGAAAAGCGCTTGTTGGGAGACAACCCAATATTTCTCCTTGCTGTTATTCAATAAATAAATTATTTAGACTCTGTTTAGATTGTGTTTTTTGTGTTTAATTAGTGTTTGTGCCAAGTAGAACCGTTGGGAAGACTTGGGGAAAGTCTTGTTGAACTTGCTGTAAAAAAACAGAAACTTTAGCGCTCACGAGAACTGCTGCCATTTTTATTTGGAGAATGCTATTTAGTTAATTATTTTTGAAGATGATTAATAGATAAATTCCTCACGTCCAGCAATTTATTTTAGAATTGTGGGGGTTCCAGATCTTGCGCTAGCTACAGATTACTACAGACTGTTCTGTTTTTGACAGATTCTGTTTTCCGTGTGTTGTTTGCTTATTTTGATGAATCTATGGCTAGTAAAATAGTTTATAATCCATAGATAAGTTGGAATACAGTAGGTTTAATACCAATATAAATAAAGAATGAGTTCATTACAGTACCTTTAAGTGGTCTTTTGTTTTCTTTCGCTAACAGAGCTCGCGAGTTTTCTATTTTGAGTTTTGTGTTGTGAAGTTTTCAAGTTTTGGGTGAATTCTTTTGATGGATCATGGAACAAGGAGTGGCAAGAGCCTAAGCTTGGGGATGCCCATGGAACCCCCAAGATAATCCAAGGACACCAAAAAGTTAAAGCTTGGGGATGCCCCGGAAGGCCTCCCCTCTTTTCGTCCACTTCCATCGGTAATTTACTTGGAGCTATATTTTTATTCACCAACATGATATGTGTTTTGCTCGGAGCGTCTTGTATTATTTGTGTATTTGTTTGCTAGTATACCACAATAATACTTGTTGTACACACCTTTTTAGAGAGCCATACATGAATTAAAATTTGATAGAATACTCTATGTGCTTCACTTATATCCTTTGAGCTAGATAATTTTACTCTATGTGCTTCACTTATATATTTTGAGCTAGATAATTTTGCTCTATGTTCTTCACTTATATCCTTTGAGCTAGATAATTTTACTCTATGTGCTTCACTTATATCCTTCGAGCTAGATAATTTTTCTCTATGTGCTTCACTTAGATCTTTTAGAGCACGGTGGTGGATTCGTTTTAAAGAAACTATTGATCTCTCATGCTTCACTTAAATTAATTTGAGAGTCTCTTAATAGCATGGTAATTTGCCTAATAATAATATGCTTGGTATTCTAGATTTGTGAAACTTTCTTTTGAGTGTGTTGAATACTAAGAAAAGATTGAAGCATGATAATTGTTTTGAGATATGGAGGTGATAATATTAAAGTCGTGCTAGTTGAGTAGTTGTGAATTTAAAGAATACTTGTGTTGAAGTTTGTGATTCCCGTAGCATGCACGTATGGTGAACCGTTATGTGATGAAGTCGGAGCATGATTTATTTATTGATTTTCTTCCTTATGAGTGGCGGTCGAGGACGAGCGATGGTCTTTTCCTACCAATCTATCCCCCTAGGAGCATGCGCGTAATACTTTGCTTTGATAACTTATAAATTTTTGCAATAAGTATATGAGTTCTTTATGACTAATGTTGAGTCCATGGATTATACGCACTCCCACCCTTCCACCCTTGCTAGCCTCTCTAATACCGTGCAACTTTCGCTGGTATCATACACCTACCATATACCTTCCTCAAAACAGCCACCATATCTACCTATGATGGCATTTCCATAGCCATTCCGAGATATATTGCCATGCAACTTTCCACCATCTAGTTCATCATGACACATCCATCATTGTCATATTGCTTAGCATGATCATGTTTTTGACATAGTATATGTGGCAAAGCCACCGTTCATAATTCTTTCATACTTGTCACTCGTGATTCATTGCATATCCCGGTACACTGTCGGAGGCATTCATATAGAGTCATACCTTGTTTTAGTATCGAGTTGTAATCATTGAGTTGTAAATAAATAAAAGTGTGATGATCATCATTCAATAGAGCATTGTCCCAAATAAAAAAAGAGAAAGGCCAAAGAAAAAAAAGAAGGCCCAAAAAAGGGCAATGCTACTATCCTTTTTCCACACTTGTGCTTCAAAGTAGCACCATGTTCTTCATATAGCAAGTCTCATATATTGTGCTTCAAAGTAGCACCATGTTCTTCATATAGAGAGTCTCATATGTTGTCACTTCCATATACTAGTGGGAATTTTATGTTATAGAACTTGGCTTGTATATTCCAATGATGGGCTTCCTCAAATTTCCCTAGGTCTTCGTGAGCAAGCAAGTTGGATGCACACCCACTACTTTATTTTGTTGAGCTTTCATACATTTATAGCTCTAGTGCATCCGTTGCATGGCAATCCCTACTCACTCACATTGATATCTATTGATGGGCATCTCCATAACCCATTGATACGCCTAGTTGATGTGAGACTATCTTCTCCTTTTTTGTCTTCTCCACAACCACCATTCTATTCCACCTATAGTGCTATATCCATGGCTCACGCTCATGTATTGCGTGAAGATTGAAAAAGTTTTGAAAAAATTAGAGTATGAAACAATTTCTTGGCTTGTCATCGGGGTTGTGCATGATTTAAATACTTTGTGTGGGGAAGATGGAGCATAGCCAGACTATATGATTTTGTAGGGATAACTTTCTTTGGCCATGTTATTTTGAGAAGAAATAATTGCTTTGTTAGTATGCTTGAAGTATTATTATTTTCTATGTCAATATAAACTTTTGTCTTGAATCTTTCTAATCTGAAAATTCATACCACAATTAAGAAGATTTGCATTGAAATTATGCCAAGTAGCACTCCACATCAAAAATTCTCTTTTTATCATTTACCTACTCGAGGACGAGCAGGAATTAAGCTTGGGGATGCCTGATACGTCTCCAACGTATCTATAATTTTTGATTGCTCCATGCTATATTATCTACTGTTTTGGACTATATTGGGCTTTATTTTCCACTTTTATATTATTTTTGGGACTAACCTATTAACCGGAGGCCTAGCCCAGAATTGTTGTTTTTTGCCTATTTCAGTGTTTCGGATAAACAGAATATCAAACGGAGTCCAAACGGAATAAAATCTTCGGAAATGTGATTTTCTCACCGAACGTGATCCAGGAGACTTGGACCCTACTGCAAGGGATCAAAGAGGTGGTCACGAGGGTGGGGGCGCCCCCCTAGGGTGCGCCCCCTGCCTTGTGGGCCCCTCGGTGCTCCACCGACGTACTCCTTCCTCCTATATACACACACGTACCCCCAAACGATCAGAACAGGAGCCAAAAACCTAATTCCACCGCCGCAACTTTCTATATCCACGAGATCCCATCTTGGGGCCTGTTCCGGACCTCCGCCGGAAGAGGGTCGTCATCACAGAGGGCTTCTACATCATCCTAGCCCCTCCGATGAAGTGTGAGTAGTTTACCTCAGACCTTCGGGTCCATAGTTAGTAGCTAGATGGCTTCTTCTCTCTCTTTGAATCTCAATACAAAGTTCTCCCCCTCTCTTGTGGAGATCTATTCGATGTAATCTTCTTTTTGTGGTGTGTTTGTTGAGACCGATGAATTGTGGGTTTATGATCAAGTCTATCTATGAATAATATCTAAATCTTCTCTGAATTATTTTATGCATGATTGGTTATCTTTGCAAGTCTCTTCGAATTATCCGTTTGGTTTGGCCAACTAGATTGGTAGTTCTTCCCATGGGAGAAGTGCTTAGCTTTGGGTTCGATCTTGCGGTGTCCTTACCCAGTGACAGAAGGGGCAGCAAGGCACGTATTGTATTGTTGCCATCAAGGATAACAAGATGGGGTTTATTTCATATTGCATGAATTTATCTCTCTACATCATGTCATCTTGCTTAAAGTGTTACTCTGTTTTTACCTTAATACTCTAGATGCATGCTGGATAGCGGTCGATGAGTGGAGTAATAGTAGTAGATGCAGAATCGTTTCGATCTACTTGTCACGGACGTGATGCCTATATACATGATCATGCCTAGATATTCTCATAATTATGCACAATTCTATCAATTGCTCAACAATAATTTGTTCACCCACCGTAGAATACTTATGCTCTTGAGAGAAGCCACTAGTGAAACTTATGGCCCCCGGGTCTATTCTCATCATATCAATATCCATCACTTTTATATTGTTTTGCTATTTACTTTGCCTTTACTTTTTACTTTGCATATTTATATCAAAAATACCAAAAATATTCTATCTATCAGATCTCACTATCGTAAGTGACCGTGAAGGGCTTGACAACCCCTAATCGCGTTGGTTGCGAGTAGCTATCGCTTTGTGCATGTACGAGTGACTTGAGCGTGGGCTCCTACTGGATTGATACCTTGGTTCTAAAAAACTGAGGGGAATACTTATGCTACTTTGCTGCATCATCCCTTCCTCTTCAGAGAAAACCAACGCAAGCTCAAGACGTAGCAAAAGGCCAAAACTCAGGTCCGACTACAAGTGGCCCAACTGATTTATGGGCCGTCAACAGGCTGAAAGTGACACCGGGCCAGAAATTGGCCCAACACTTAAATGGGCCGCTAAAAGGCCAAAACTCAGGTCCGACTACAAATGGCCCATCAAATTTATGGGCCGTCAACAGGCTGAAAGACACACCGGGCCATAAATTAGCCCAACATTTAAATGGGTCGCTAAAAGGTCGAAAGATGTACATCCTAAAAATTGGCCCATCCATTAAATGGGTCATTAACAGGATGAAATCTCATCGGGCCGATATTGAGCCCAAATATATAGCGGGCTGTTAACGGGCTCGAACTGACGATGGGCTGCAATGGTGTTAAATCTTTAATGGGGCATTGACGGGCCGAATTGGCACATCTCGTATGGGTCGTGGGCTTAAATGGACCTGACACAAGTAGGCCTTATATGGGCCGGCCTGCTAATTTTTACTGGGCCGGCCTTTTTCACCGGAATGGGCCACTGTTGGGTCGTGCCACGTGTCGACCTATCATAGGCACCTCCTATCCAATGAGTGGATGACATCTGTCCCAACGGTGAGGCAACACGTGTTTCCTTCGGCCAATCAGAATTTTACACGTGGAAATTTCCCATTGGTCAGGGCTGTTAACGGGTTATCGGATCCAAAATCTGGCCCGATAGCTTAAAGGTGTTCCGTTACGGTGGATGCCACGTGTCGGTCACCCTTGACGAAAGCACTTCTGTGATGCGTGATTTATCGTCATGGAAGTGGACACTTCCGTGATGATAATTTTGGTAATGTCATGGAAATAATTTTGGTAATGTCATGGAACACTTCTACGACATCACAGGTATGACTATCTTGATTCTGTCATAAAATCGTCATGGATGTACATGCATGACAAAAAACGCGACCCACTCTAACAAACACGTATCATCACGGAAGTGTATTTTTTTGTAGTGTTGATCTAGCCCCCTGCAAGAGGGAGCTGACAAAGTAAACCGGGTGCTGCATCATTTTCTTCTTCTGCAGCACTTCGTCTAGTTGCGCAGGCCTTGCCCTGCGAGCGTCGGACCCTGCCGGGGGCCTTGCCTCTTCGTCGACCTCCCTCTGTGCCACTAGCACGGTGATGTCTACTACACAACCTTCTTCTTGTAGACGTTGTTGGGCCTCCAAGTGCAGAGGTTTGTAGGACAGTAGCAAATTTCCCTCAAGTGGATGACCTAAGGTTTATCAATCCGTGGGAGGCATAGGATGAAGATGGTATCTCTCAAGCAACCCTGCAACCAAATAACAAAGAGTCTCTTGTGTCCCCAATACACCCAATACAATGGTATATTGTATAGGTGCACTAGTTCGGCGAAGAGATGGTGATACAAGTGCAATATGGATGGTAGATGAAGGTTTTTGTAATCTGAAAATATAAAAACAGCAAGGTAACTAATGATAAAAGTGAGCGTAAACGGTATTGCAATGCGTTGAAACAAGGCCTAGGGTTCAGACTTTCACTAGTGCAAGTTCTCTCAACAATAATAACATAATTGGATCATATAACTATCCCTCCACATGCAACAAAGAGTCACTCCAAAGTCACTAATAGCGGAGAACAAACGAAGAGATTATTGTAGGGTACGAAACCACCTCAAAGTTATCCTTTCTGATCGATCTATTCAAGAGTTCATAGTAAAATAACATGAAGCTATTCTTTCCGTTCAAAAGAAAGAAAAAGCGATTCCCGTAGTAGCGGCGAGCGAAATGGGAGTAGCCTAAACCGTGAAAACGGGGTTGTGGGAGAGCAATACAAGCGTTGTGCTCCTAGGCGAAGCGGTTGAGTGCCGCACCCTAGATGGCTAAAGTCCAGTAGCCGAAAGCATCACTAGCTTACGCTCTGACCCGAGTAGCATGGGGCACGTGGAATCCCGATTAAGTAATCAAATTGTTGTATCAATTCTTTTCTTTAATGGGTCATTTTGCATTAATCATTTTGTCAAACGTTATTCTTTAATCTTTTTCTTTAGTTTTGTTTCACTCCTGTAAGAAACTCTTGTATTGTAAGTTGTAATGTAAGAAAGAGCCATTATGGCGCCCTTGGGACAATCTATTTGATTGCAGGGTTTTGTTCTGAAGCAAAGATATCCGCGGAGGCCGGTTCGTTTGTCCTATTCTGATATTCAGGACCAAGAGGTACTGGATTCTCTTTCGGATAGGACCTGAAAGGAGAAGAAAGGCTGAAATGCCAACGGACCTCTGTCTATTATCTAATTCACCCGATCCGATAGTACCCGTTTTTGGTACCTCGACCTCGTCCACGCGCAACTCCTCCTCCCGGCACTCCTCGATCTCCGCCGCCTCCTGCATCTTCAGCTCCCACTCGGCGAACTCATGAGGAAGCAGGTGCTCGATGGCCACCGCCGCCTTTTTCAGACGTGGGTTGCATGCTGGAGTCCGAGGTGGCCTGAAATATCTTGGCGTGTGCATCCTCGATCCTGGCGTGGATGGCCTCGACCTGGGCCAGGGCGACATCAGCGGCACGGACGGCAGCTCGAGCGCTCTCGGCGTTTGCAGCCGCCATTGCAGCAGCAGCTGTAGCCGTCTCGGCAGCTGTAGCTGCCCTGTCGGCTGCCACAGACGCCCTCTCGGGGGAAGCGGCTGCACTCAATGCGGATGCGGTGGCACTCTCGGCGTAGGCGGCTGCGCTCTCGGCGCAAACGGCGGCGCTCGGGGGGGGGGGGACGCGGCCATCGTACAGGCCTTCACGAAGCATTTCCACGGCGTTATCTTTGCAAGAAGGGGGTGTGGGAATGGGGGTTGGGATTCGTGGATTCGGGGATTGCCGGCACTGGAGCAGATGAGCCGGCGAAGCTTAAGGAGGGAGACTTAAATAGACCCAGATATTTTCATCGCAAACGGTTCCTATAAAACAACTCTGTGTTGTTGTAGATATGTTTTTATTAGCTGTGAAAGAAGAATTTGGAGTACAGTGGCAACGGATGGTGTTTTAATGTACGAGAAATTTTGTATACTAATACAACTGTCATGTCAAATTTTGGAAAATTTCAGGGGTCATTTGACCTTTTAAGACATTTAAGTGATTTTCTAGCCATTTAATGACCGTAACTGAAATTTGAACTACATGTACATGCAACAGCCAACCATAACGGTTCGAAAACTCATATTTTGTGTACTTATGTGCGATTTAATTTCATGTGCAGTAAATTGGAAGAAATTTTCAAACATATTGGTCTCAAGGCTATGACACAATTAAGCATGGAGTGACATGGCATTTTAATTCCAAAAAATTAAAAAAAAATCAGAAACACATGAAACCTTGGTTGATGTAATGTCATGCCACCAAGATGATGTGGAAATTTTTTTAGCATGTTTGATGAAAGTTTCGACACACACCCCTCACAAACTGGAGCAACTCACTAGAAGGCTCGTGGTTCCGAGAGGGAACAATGCATGTTTGATGACGAATGGGAGATAGCTTCCTCTTACGGCCTTCAATTTTTTTCTATGTTTAACTTGCACTACTACAACTGTAATGTGAAAATTTGGAAAATTCTAGGGGTCATTTGACCTTTTAAAGACATTTAAGTGATTTTCTAGCCATTTAATTCAAATTTGAACAATATCTACATGCAACGCCTAACCATAACGGTTTGACAAATCATATTTGTGTACTTGTGTGCGAGTTAATTCCATGTGCAGTAAATTAGAAGGAATTTTCAAACATATTTTTCTCACGACATGGACACATGCATATGTATGCATGGAGTGATATGGCATTTTAATTCCAAAAATTAAAAAAAATATCAGAAACACATGAAACCTTGGTTGATGTAATGTCATGCCAACAAGATAATATGGTAAAAAAATTGGCATGTTTGACGAAAGTTTGGACACACACCCCTCACAAATCGGAGCAACTCACGAGAAGGCTCGTGGTTCTGAAAGGGAACAATGCATGGTTGATGACGAACGGGAGATAGCTTCGTCTTACGGCCTTCAATTTTTTTTCTACGTCTAATGTGCACTACTACAACTATAAAGTGGAATTTTTGAAAATTCTAGGGGTCATTTGACCTTTTAAAGACATTTAAGTGATTTTCTATCCATTTAATGACTGTAATTCAAATTTGAACTACATCTACATGCAACACCTAACCAAAATGGTTTGAAAAATCATATTTGTATACTTGTGTGCAAGTTAATTCCATGTGCAGTAAATTAGAAGAAATTTTCATACATATTGGTCTCACGACATGGACACATGCATACATATGCATGGAGTGACATGGCATTTTAATTCCAAAAAATTAAAAAAAAGATCAGAAAAACATGAAACCTTGAGTGATTTAATGTCATGCCACCAAGATGATGTGGTAAAAAATTGACCTATTTGACGAAAGTTTGTACACACCCCTCGCAAACCGGAGCAACTCACTAGAAGGTTCGTGGTTCCGAGAGGGAACAATGCATGTTTGATGATGAACGGGAGATAGCTTCCTCTTACGGCCTTTAATTTTTTCTACATCTAACATGCACTAATACAACTGTCATGTGAAATTTTTGAAAATTTCAGGGGTCATTTGACCTTTTACAGACATTTAAGTGATTTTCTAGTCATTTAATGACCGCAATTATTCAAATTTGAACTACATCTACATACAATGCCTAACCATAACGGTTTGAAAAATCATATTTTTGTGTACTTATGTGCGAGTTAATTCCATGTGCAGTAAATTAGAAGGAATTTTCAAACATATTGGTCTCAAAGCATGGGCACACATGCATGGAGTGCCATGGCATTTTAATTCCAAAAAATTAAAAAATGATCAGAAAAACATGAAACCTTGGTTGATTTAATGTCATGCCACCAAGATGATGTGGTACAAAAATTGGCCTGTTTGACGAAAGTTTGGACACACACCCCTCACAAACCGGAGCAACTCACTAGAAGGTTCGTGGTTCCGAGAGGAAACAATGCATGTTTGATGACGATCGGGAGATAGCTTCCTCTTACGGCCTTCAATTTTGTTTCTATGTCTAACGTGCACTAATACAACTGTCATGTGGAATTTTTGAAAATTTCAGGGGTTATTTGACCTTTTAAAGACATTTAAGTGATTTTCTAGCCATTGAATGACCATAAATCAAATTTGAACTACATCTATATGCAACGACTAACCATAACGGTTTGAAAAATCATATATTTGTGTACTTGTGTGCGAGTTAATTCCATGTGCAGTAAATTATAAGGAATTTTCAAACATATTGGTCTCAAGGCATGGGCACACATGCATGGAGTGCCATGGCATTTTAATTCCAACAAATAAAAGATTATCAGAAACACAAGAAACCTTGGTTGATTTAATGTCATGCCACCAAGATGATGTGGTAAAAAAATTGGCATGTTTGATGAAAGTTTGGACACACGCCCCTCACAAACTGGAGCAACTCACTAGAAGGTTCGTGGTTGCGAGAGGGAACAATGTATGTTTGATAACGAACGGGAGATAGCTTCCTCTTACGGCCTTCAATTTTTTTCTACGTCTAACGTGCACTAATACAACTGTCATGTGAAATTTTTGAAAATTTCAAGGGTCATTTGACCTTTTAAAGAAATTTAAGTGATTTTCTAGCCATTTAATGACCGTAATTCAAATTTGAACTACATCTATATGCAACACCTAACCATAACGGTTTGCAAAATAATATTTTTGTGTACTTGTGTGCGAGTTAATTCCATGTGTAGTAAATTAGAAGGAATTTTCAAACATATTGGTCTCAAGGCATGGGCACACATGCATGGAGTGCCATGGCATTTTAATTCCAAAAAACTAAATAATGATCAGAAAAACATGAAATCTTGCTTTATTTAATGTCATGCCACCAAGATGATGTGGTAAAAAAATGGCCTATTTGACGAAAGTTTGGACACACACCCCTCACAAACCGAAGCAACTCACTAGAAGGTTCGTGGTTCCGAGAGGGAACAATGCATGTTTGATGACGAACGGGAGATAGCTTCCTCTTACGGCCTTAAAAAAATTTCTACGTTTAATGTGCACTAATACAACTGTCATGTGAATATTTGGAAAATTTTAGGGGTCATTTGACCTTTTAAAGACATTTAAGTGATTTTCTAACCATTTAATGACCGTAATTCAAATTTGAACTGCATCTACATGCAACGCCTAACCATAACGGTTTGAAAAATCATATTTTTATGTACTTTTGTGCGAGTTAAAAAATCATCAGATGATGTAAATATCTGGTGTTCAAAAAAGAAAATGTAAAGATCTGGCCAGACTACCAGCCCCACACGATTGGCACTCTATCTCGCGGCTCGAGGTTTGGTAGGTGAGTGGTGGGGATCATTAATCAGACACGGTTCTGCATTAGAAACCGTCAGCTATTATGTTCACACACGGATTTTGGCTATTATGTTCACACACGGATTTTGTTGCGGGAATCGTGTATAATTCAAACTACAGTACTCGTAAATTCCGGTGACCGGCGTGTGTACTGTCCCTGTCGATCTAGATCCCGACCGCCAATAAATACTACCTTGCTCACGTCGTCACGCCTGCATTCTCATCTACATCCTCCCCTCGCTCGCCCTCTCTCTCTCTCTCTCTCTCTCTATCAAATCTCTGCCATGGCACTGCCGGTCTGCCCACGCGTCGATGAGGAGTCGCCGCCCCCCAAGGATGCTCACTCCATTAGCAGCGACGAGGACCCCTACGCACCGCCTGACGAGGTTGTGTCAGACCCCCGAACTTTGGATTGGTTTTGGGGCCAGTACAATCTTTATCTGTGGAAGTCGCTGTCGCCGGCTGAGAAAGCCAAGCAAGTGGCGTTCAAGAAGGAGATGGCGGAGAAGGAAGCCATGTACCAGGCGGCCTGTGAAGCCCGTGATGCCGCCTGGAAAAAGGAGGCGGCGGAGCTTTGGGGGTAGGCGCGCCGTCGTGCCGAGGAGGTGTACGAAGACGGGTACTTCGTGAGGAAGGTCATAGGCGATGGGTGCCTCGTCACTGCGTGGAGGTGGGCCGATAAGCTCCATCGTGCCACCGATGAGGAGCTCCGGTGGGCGCCCAACGAAATGGCAAGATCGGTCGCGCACGTCCGCCAGCAAGAGGCAGATCAATACGTCAAGCGCTGCGAGGCAGAGGAGGCGGAGTACTGCCTCCACACTGGGAAGACGCCGCGCACCAGGGAGCTGCTGGCGAGGGGCTTCCGGAATACTGGACCCGGGAGGGATTATTAGTTTTAGTATTGTTCATTTTCTATTTTATGCATTGTACCTAGTAGTTAAGTATCATCACATATATATGATGATATTATATATATATATATTCTGTGATGAACTAATAAACATTTAATATATATACATATATTATGAATTTCATTTTCTATCTGTTTTGTATACTAATTTGAATCTAGCTGTTATCATCCACATATATAGAATGGAAAGCTACACACATTAAAACAGAACATATAAGAATGGAAAATAGAGTGCACACATTGAAACAGAGCAATACTATGATTGTTGTGAATACATAGCTATCCACGTCGAAACGACTTTTCAAAATAAAATGCGTCCATGAGACCATGACCAGCAGCCCTTGCCTACGGTAGCTCTTGGCTCTGCCTGAACTCGTGCAGGCGTTCATCCAAGCGGTCGACACGCTCGTGGTACATCTGAAGCGTGATCTCGAGCCCCAAGTTGGCTATTTCATCGGAGATCACCAGCTCGAGGATGCGACGGCCATGTTCCTCTACTGCGCCCAGGTGGACACATGGACCAAGGAGGCGGTCGAGCCTACGGACCAGCTGAAAGTGCAACTATCCCTAGGTGGTTTTGGTAATTCCAAACAACATATAGCTCATTGAGCTAATGCTATTCCAAGATTAATATTTCAGGAAAAGATCAATGAATGGCATGGCATGGATGAGGAAAGTGGACCCCTCAAAATACTAAGGACAAAAAGATTGGATCAAGCTCAAAGCTCAATACTCTACATTTTATATTTTAGTGATCCAAGATCACATTGAGTCTATAGGAAAAGCCAATACTATCAAGGAGGGATGAGGTGTTGCTTGATGAGGTTCTTGCTTCATAGTGCTTAGTGATATGCTACAAAACCCTCAACTACATTCCCACATCCACATATGACCTAAACTAAAAGTCAAACTCGGCCTCACCGATTCTTTCTATCTGGCGCCACTGAGTTTCAGATGTCATAGCCACTGCCACAAACCCTAGGCAAACCGGTCTCACCGATAGGGATTTCGTTCACACCGAGATGGGGTTGTAATCTCTCTGTTTCCCTTCGTAACATTTCGGTCCTACCGAGATGAGCGATCGGTCCCACCGAGATTGCAATGTAAACTCTCTGTTTCCCTTTTGTAACAATTCGGTCCCACCGAAATGAGCAAATCGGTCCCACCGAGTTTACCTGACCAACTCTTTGGTTAGCTTATTACCAAAATCGGTTCCATCGAGTTTGTGTAATCGGTCACACCGAGATTACGTTATGCCCTAACCCTAACCATATCGGTCCTACCGAGTTGCATCTCAGTCCCACTGAAAATCCTAATGGTCACTAGGTTTGTTAAATTGGTCCGACCGAGTTTCTCAATTCGGTCTCACCGAGATTGGTAAATTGTGTGTAACGGTTAGTTTTTGTGTGAAGGCTATATATACCCCTCCACCCACTCTTCATTCGTGGAGAGAGCCATCAGAACATACCTACACTTCCAATACACATTTTCTGAGAGAGAACCACCTACTCATGTGTTGAGGCCAAGATATTCCATTCACACCATATGAATCTTGATCTCTAGCCTTCCCCAAGTTGCTTTCCACTCAAATCTTCTTTCCACCAAATTCATATCCTGTGAGAGAGAGTTGAGTGTTGGGGAGACTATCATTTGAAGCACAAGAGCAAGGAGTTCATCATCAACACACCATTTGTTACTTCTTGGAGAGTGGTGTCTCCTAGATTGGCTAGGTGTCACTTGGGAGCCTCCGACAAAGATTGTGGAGTTGAACCAAGGAGTTTGTAAGGGCAAGGAGATCCCTACTTCGTGAAGATCTACCGCTAGTGAGGCAAGTCCTTCGTGGGCGATGGCCATGATGGGATAGACAAGGTTGCTTCTTCATGGACCCTTCGTGGGTGGAGCCCTCCGTGGACTCGCGCAACCGTTACCCTCCATGGGTTGAAGTCTCCATCAATGTGGATGTACGATAGCACCACCTATCGGAACCACGACAAAAACATCTGTGTCTCCAATTGCGGTTGAATTCTCCAAACCCTTCCCTTTACATTCTTGCAAGTTGCATGCTTTACTTTCCGCTGCTCATAGACTCTTTGCATGCTTTTTTGAATTGTGTTAAGATTGCTTGACTTGTGCTAAGATAGCTAAAACCTGCCAAAGACTAAAATTGGGAAAAGGATAGATTTTTATTTAGTCAAGTAGTCTAATCACCCCCCCTCTAGACATACTTTCGATCCTACAAGTGGTATCAGAGCTTTGGTCTCCATTTTCCTTGATTTTCATAGCTTTTGGAAGTCATAGCCTTGGTTTCACAACCTAGGAGAGTATGTCATCTAGCGAGGGAAATTATCACCATAGAGGTCCTTACTTTGATGGTACTAATTTTGCTAGTTGGAAGCATAAGATGAAAATGCATATTCTTGGACATAACCCCGCCGTTTGGGCTATTGTGTGTGTTGGCTTGCAAGGTGAATTCTTTGATGGGAGAGAACCGAATTGTGAAGCTACCGTGGATGAGTTGAAGATGCTACAATACAATGCTCAAGCTTATGATATCCTCTTCAACGGATTGTGCCCCGAAGAATTCAACAAAATCAGCCGTCTTGAGAATGCAAAGGAAATTTGGGATACTTTGATTGATATGCACGAAGGTACCGACTCCGTCAAGGAATCCAAGTTGGAGGTGCTTCAAAGTCAACTTGACAAGTTCAAAATGAAGGATGGTGAAGGTGTCGCTGAAATGTACTCTAGGCTTGCTCTTATCACAAATGAGATTGCCGCCTTAGGAAGTGAAGAGATGACCGACAAATTCATCATCAAGAAGATCCTAAGAGCCTTGGATGGAAAATACGATACCGTATGCACATTGATCCAAATGATGCCAAATTACAAAGATCTCAAGCCAACGGAAGTCATTGGAAGAATTGTTGCTCATGAGATGTCACTCAAGGATAAGGAGGAGCTCCATAACAAGTCAAGTGGTGCTTACAAAGCCTCATGTGAAGCCCCCACATCATCAAGTGAGAAACAAACCTTCAATGAAGAATTGAGCCTAATGGTGAAGAACTTCAACAAATTCTACAAGAATAGAAGCAAAGAGAGAAGTTCCAAGTCAAGGTCCTACAATGACAAAAGATCTTCTAGTCGAGAGCGAAACTGCTACAATTGTGGAAGACCCGGACACTACTCCAATGAGTGTACGGCTCCCCACAAGAGAAGAGAAGATTCTCCCAAAAGAAGAAGTAGAAGAGAAGAATCACCATCAAGGGAGAGAAGGAGTAGGGATGATCGATATGAATGAAGACCCTCTCGGAGAAGCAAGGATTCGAAAAGGAAGGATAAGTCATCAAGGAGCTACACAAAACGAATACATCAAGCTCATGTTGGTGAATGGGTATCCGGCTCCGACTCCGACAATGACTCCGAGAGAAGCTATCACTCCGACTCCGAATATACTCAAGATGAAGGTGTTGCCGGTCTAGCACTTGTGTCAACTAACTTCTACGACATATTTGATTCACAAAATGAAGGAATTGGAAGATGCTTCATGGCCAAAGGTCCAAAGGTATCACACCCCGAGTATGTTGATTTCAATAGTGATGAAGATGACTTTTTAGGTGATGACGATTTACTTGTTGACAAATATAGTGATGAATACCATGATGAAACGAATGACAATGCTAAGGAGAAGATTGAGTCTCTAACTAAAGAACTAAACACTCTTAAGTTAGCTCATGAAACTATCTTAGGAGATCATCGAGAACTTTTAAGGACTCATGAGAAATTACGTTTTGAAAAGCTCAACCTTGAGCAAGAGCATGAGTTCTTAAAGGCAATCAATGATGATCTTCGCAAGAAAAGTTCTTCTTACATTGCCAAGCATTTACTCTTATCCACTTACATGCCTCAAGTCAAGTCTAGCAACAAGAACAAGAAGGATTCTTCTACTAGTAGTAACAATAATCATGCTAAATCCAATATTGTTGCTTCTAGTAGTTCTCTTGATTCCACTAATGATTCTCTTAGCCAAGTTACACTTGAGCAAGAAAACAGCTTATTGAAGGGAATCATAGAGAAAGGTGTTTACAAAAGCCTTGCCGGGAGTAAGCAATTCGAGGAAATTGTACGCAAGCAAGGAAGGCACCGGAAGAATCAAGGTATTGGTTTTGAACGAAAGTTCAATGCCAATGGAGTTGAGTGGGAAGAAGATCAATACCCCAAGACGAAGTTTGTTCCTCAACAAGAGAAGTATGACCCTACTTCTTCCAAAGGGACACAAGCTCAAGATGATCTTCCACCACAAGACCACAAGCAAAAAGGCAAGGACAAGCTTCAAGAGGAAATTGATGCATTTGAAGAAGCTCCTAAGGCCTTGGTCAAGTGGGTTCCCAAGACTACATCAAGTTCCACTTCATCAAGTACAACTACAACTCCTAGGGTTCCCATCAAGATGGTGTGGATCCCGAAGAAGAAGAACTAGAGAGTTCTTGAGGGTGACTCCGCCAACATACTTCACTCTTATCATTTTGTCAAGAACGAGTGCAATCAACTTCCACATCTTGCACTAGTTCAAGGAGTCACAAACCCTCTTGTTGGTAAGACAAGGGACAAGGTAACCTAAAGCTTTCATAGACATCATCTTGTGTGTGCATCACTCTATGTATATGGATATCCTTGTTTGTTCCTTGTGGGACTAACCCGTGTAGGTATTGAAAGTGCAACTCACTCCAAAGGATAGCTCCAAATGATCTACATCAACTTAGAGCATCCACATATTCAACACCTACATGAAGTCATCATCAACAAAACCCAAGATTAGTTCATCCCTCTTAGGGGGGATCTCACATCTAGGGGGAGCTTTACTCTAAGAATTGAGCTAAAGCAACTCTAATGGTGTGAACACAACAACACTTTATGTAAAAGTGGTAACCCCACGTGTTCTTAAACGATGCGTATGACCTATGATCAAATGTTCTCATTTGACTCCTAAGTCAATATACCCATATATAGATGACCTAGTCATCGCCAATTGCTTGATAGATGCTAGAATCGTTTGTGCATGCTTTGCCACATATTTCATTTGCCATTTTATTGTGTGAGCATGTTGGTTGCATAATTTACTCATTCGAGGACATCCACTTGTTGTTTTGATTGATTGGTTTCCTTTTCTTTTGGCCAAGTGGATGGACAAGAATGCCTAAGAACCTTCTCTAGATATCTATGCTTTTCTCATCTCAAACTATATTCATGCTGCATCACAAAATTTGATCAAGTCAGATTCGAACCACTCTGTGTGAGGAGCACTCGGAGTCCCCGATTCGTCATAGACTTAAACTTCCAAAACTTCTTTGTGCGTTTCGGTCTGACCGATTCACCCATTTCGGTCATACCGAGATCACTAAGTCGATCTAGGTTTTCAATCTCGGTGCAACCGATTTGAACTTTTCGGTCACACCGAGTTGCAGTAACTGCTTGCAGTTATGCATCTCGGTGCCACCGAGTTGTTCCACTTGGTCACACCGACAGGGTCGGGCTATATATATCCACGAGTCAAATTTTGGAAAACTTTCCGAACCTCCTCGACCCGCGCTTAGCCTGCTCTGCCTCCAGGGTCTCCAAATCGTCCTCCTCATCGCCAGTTGCCTCCTGCCGCTGGTCTCCGCCGCCGTCAACGGGAATCAACCCCACCGTTGCTGCCGTAGCGAGTTCATCGTCGAACTAGGGTATGAACTCGATCACTGTGCTATCCCTATCTGATTCCTAGCACATTGTGTTCGCCATGTATCTTGCCACTATTGAGATCATTCTATCCATCGAAAACACTCCATAGTTTAGTCGTGAATTGAGAATTTAGGGTTAGGTTTCCGCCGAAACCATCTCGGACCCGAGTTGTAGAACTCAGTTCCACCGATTCGGCTAAGGCCATTGCACATGTGATTCTCGGTCTGACCGAGAATTGCAAATCGGTGTGACCGAGTTCAGGACTTTGTGAAACCCTAGCAGTCTCGGTGCCACCCAACCGTGACTCGGTTTGACCGAATTCACTAGTTTAGGTTCCAACAGCTGCTTCGGTATCACCGAGTTTACAAATCGGTTGATCTGAAATGCTTTCTGTGGAAAGTGAAAACTAAGTTTTTAATTCATTCTTTTGCAAAAAAACCTCTGTATTTTGTGATGCTCATCCACTCTACCTCATCTATAATTATTCACAGGGTCTGCTGTCAGTGTTTGCAATATGTCTGATCAGAGTGACAGCCAGAACAAGTCAGAGGAGCAGGTTCACTTGAGTGAGGGCACTAGTCCCTCTAGCAGCTCAGATGATGGCAGCAGGAGCACACCAAGCAATCTGCCAAAGGCTGCCACCAGGGCCAGAAAGAAGAAAACTTCTGAATCTGAGGATGAAGACTATGTGGCAGTTGAGGATGAGGCCACTTCCAAGAAGAAAGTGATTAAAAAGGAATATAGCACTGCTGCTGCCACTAAGCCTGGTATGAAGACCAAAATGCCTGCAAAGAGAATTCCAATGTCTAAGGCCAGAGCATCTACTCAAGAGACTTTGGGATCTGCACCCAAAGAGCAGGTTGTGGCAGAGAAGAAGAGGAAAGAGAGGGTCAAGAAGACCACTGCCAGAGTGCTTGGGAGATCTTCAATCATGAGATATTCTGAAGAGGAAGAGGAAGAAGATGTTGCACCAGCACCCAAAGCTCATAAGCTTATGGGTGATGCCATCAGGGCAGGGGCTGTTCCATCTAAGCCTAAGACTGCTCCTAAGGCTACTGCTCCAGCTCCAAAGCCAAAACCAAAGAGGAGCACCAGGAACATCCCTACTGAGGAGAAGAACAAGGCCCCGGTGCCTGAAGCTGAAATGGAAGAAAAAGATGATGAGTCACATGTCTTGAGGAAGTTGAAGCCAAAAATTCCAGATCACAATGACGCTCATCCAGTAGCTGAGAACATGAAGATCAGGAAGGACTCAGGATTGAGGCTATGGAGAGAGTTTGATCCATATGCTACCAGGAGAAGGACTGTTGTGGACTACAAGTTCCATACAAAGGAACAGCAGGACTTCTATGAGACCATCTTGCTTGACAAGAAACCAATAGTATGTGACATGAGATGGGTCGACTGGGAGTACATCAGGGAGAATGATGAACACTATCCAGGAGTATATGACAGCTTCAAGGCGTGTGGAGTCGTTGAGTTTGTGGCTCAAAAGCTCACAAAGTGGAATGATGAGCTCATCATGCAATTCTACTCTGCAACTCACTTCTACCCAGATGGAAGGATTGTCTGGATGTCTGAAGGTACGAGGTACCAGTCAACGGTTGCTGAATGGGCGAAGTTGATCAATGCCCCAAAAGAGAGTGAAGATGACTTGGATGTCTATGCCAACAAGAAGAAGTATCACAACACCATGGCACACATGTACAAGGAGATCCCAGATGCTTCTCTTGAGACACACAAGTTTGGATCTGTACATTACCTTCTGTCGGGCTTGCCAACTATCAACTGGATCCTCAGGCACACTCTCTTGACAAAGTCAGGAGATCACAAGATGATCAGTGGTCGTGCAATTAACTTGCTTCACATCTTTGATGTCCCACAGAAGTTCAAAGTCATGAGCCTAATAGTTGAAACTATCAAGAGGACAGCTGCAGATCAAAAGAGAAGTTGTGGGTATGCCCAACAGATCTAGGAGCTGATTAACTCCAAGATGGGCACTGGCACATATCTGCTGGACAAGGAGCACCTGCCCATCTACCCAGAATTTGAGGACAACACTGTGGTGATGGATGAAAATGAACCATCTTCTGTGCACGCACAAGCCAAGAAGGAGAAGGCGAAGGCTGAAAAGGCTGCAAGGATGCCAACTACTGAAGAAGCATCTCAGTATCTTCTGAAGAGCAAGCAAGATCATCTTGGCTACTTGATTGCCTCCACTCTGAGGATTGAGAAAGGGCTAGCCACCCTGACTCAAAAATAGGAGAGCCTGGAAAGGATCATGGAGCAGAAGTTCTATGACTTGGATGTGAAGGTAACTGAGATCCAGTCTGTTGTGGAGCAACTTCGGGATGATATGCAGGAGAAGAAGGGCAAGACAACCACTGATGCATTTGCCAGAGTGCCTAGAGCTCAGAGGTCTACTGCAGTGCCTATTCCAGACACCAGAGCCACTTCATCTGCACCAGCTACAGCTTCAGTGCCACCAGCTCCAGCACCTACTCCATCAGCTCCATCTGCTTCGACTGAAGCCTTCGTTCTTGGAGTTATCCATACACCACCACCTGAAGACCAAGCCTGAGAAAAGATTTAGTGCTATGCAATTTCTAGGAAATTTTTGGTAACTTGTTGCCAAAGGGGGAGAAAAATGTATATATCATAGGCTTTGAGAGAGAGCGTTGCTTTTTTATTCTCTCTTGCTTTGGTGGTTGAACTTTATTTGCTTGTTTGAGATATGTTCTGTCTGTGTGATACTTGGATGATCATGTGTTTGATCATATGCTACATTAATGCTTGTTGGATGACATTATCATTTTATCCCTATATGATCATTCACTTTGCTTGGTGATGAGTACATGTATTTAATTATTATCATTTTGAGCGCTCCACCAAGATGTATGTGACATGGAAGAGTAACCCATGAGCCTAACTCTCTGTGCATTTGCAGTCCAAAGCAAATCATAAACTACGCATAAATTTAGGGGGAGCTCTTGCTTTTCACATACTTCTCAAAGCGACAATGTTTTTCACTCTTATTATCATTTGTCGAAGCTTTGATATATATGTTGTCATCAATTACCAAAAAGGGGGAGATTGAAATTGCAACTATCCCTAGGTGGTTTTGGTAATTCCTAACAACATATAGCTCATTGAGCTAATGCTATTCCAAGATTAATATTTCAGGAAAGGCTCAATGAATGGCATGGCATGGATGAGGAAAGTGGACCCCTCAAAATACCAAGGACAAAAAGATTGGCTCAAGCTCATAGCTCAAGACTCTACATTTTATATTTTAGTGATCCAAGATCACATTGAGTCTATAGGAAAAGCCAATACTATCAAGGAGGGATGAGGTGTTGCTTGATGAGGTTCTTGCTTCATAGTGCTTAGTGATATGCTCTAAAACCCTCAATTACCTTCCCACAACCACATATGACCTAACCTAAAAGTCAAACTCGGCCCCACCAATTCTTTCTATCCGGCGCCACCGAGTTTCAGATGTCATGGCCACTGCCACAAACCCTAGGCAAATCGGTCTCATCGATAGGGATTTCGGTCAAACCGAGATGGGGTTGTAATCTCTCTGTTTCCCTTCGTAACATTTCGGTCCTTCTGAGATGAGCGATCGGTCCCACCGAGATTGCAATGTAAACTCTCTGTTTCCCTTTTGTAACATTTCGGTCCCACCGAAATGAGCAAATCGGTCCCATCGAGTTTACCTGACCAACTCTCTGGTTAGCTTATTACCAAAATCGGTTCCACCGAGTTTGTGTAATCGGTCACACCGAGATTACGTTATGCCCTAACCCTAACCACATCGGTCCTACAGAGTTGCATCTCAGTCCCACCAAAAATCCTAACGGTCACTAGGTTTGCTAAATCGGTCCGACTGAGTTTCTCAATTCGGTCTCACCGAGATTGGTAAATTGTGTGTAACGGTTAGTTTTTGTGTGGAGGCTATATATACCCCTCCACCCACTCTTCATTCATGGAGAGAGCCATCAGAACATACCTACACTTCCAATACACATTTTCTGAGAGAGAACCACCTACTCATGTGTTGAGGCCAAGATATTCCATTCCCACCATATGAATCTTGATCTCTAGCCTTCCCCAAGTTGCTTTCCACTCAAATCTTCTTTCCACCAAATTCATATCCTGTGAGAGAGAGTTGAGTGTTGGGGAGACTATCATTTGAAGCACAAGAGCAAGGAGTTCATAATCAACACGCCATTTGTTACTTCTTGGAGAGTGGTGTCTCCTAGATTGGCTAGGTCTCACTTGGGAGCCTCCGACAAAGATTGTGGAGTTGAACCAAGGAGTTTGTAAGGGCAAGGAGATCGCCTACTTCGTGAAGATCTACCGCTAGTGAGGCAGGTCCTTCGTGGGCGATGGCCATGATGGGATAGACAAGGTTGCTTCTTCGTGGACCCTTCGTGGGTGGAGCCCTCCGTGGACTCGCGCAACCGTTACCCTTCGTGGGTTGAAGTCTCCATCAACGTGGATGTACGATAGCACCACCTATTGGGACCACGACAAAAACATCCGTGTCTCCAATTGCGTTTGAATTCTCCAAACCCTTCCCTTTACATTCTTGTAAGTTGCATGCTTTACTTTCCACTACTCATAGACTCTTTGCATGCTTGCTTGAATTGTGTTAAGATTGCTTGACTTGTGCTAAGATAGCTAAAATCTGCCAAAGACTAAAATTGGGAAAAGGATAGATTTTTATTAATTTGGTCAAGTAGTCTAATCACCCCCCCCCCCTCTAGACATACTTTCGATCCTACACCAGCGCGTTGGCATCCAGCGGGCCGCGGGCAAGGCGAATGGTGGCACACATGCGAACGGCGTGGCGGGCGTCCGGTGCAAGTACGACGCGGCCGGCCTTTGGTGCAAGTACGACGCTAATGGCCTCTGTGCACTCCTGGCGAGGAATGGGGGTACTGACCGGACGTGTACCCAACTGCGATGTCGTGTCGACAACATGCAAGCACCAATGGATCCGCTATTGCTGTGCAACGCGCCGCGCCTCTCACTCTGCAGTGCTCCAACGGCCTCGCCGTGCAGCGCGTCCGCGCCGATACACACTGCGCCTCTCGCTCTGCGATGCTCCAATGGTCTCGCCGTGGGGCGAGCCGCAGCCTATCGGCGCGGACGCGCCTAGCTTGCTCTGCAGTGCGCCATCGATCATGTTGTGCGGCGAGCTGCAGCCTGTCAGCGCTGACATGCCTATCTTGATCCGCGGCGCTCAAGTGCCATGCGTCAAAGGTCTGCTCAACCCTAACGATGACGTGCATCACAGCATCGTCCATCGCGTTGCCGGGGAGCGCCTCGGCCTCGACGGACCGTGGCGCCTGCCCGTTTTTCTTGCCAACGAGGTTGATGCCAGAGGCGACGCTTTGGTGGGTTGGCATGCTTGAAAAAGGTGGATGTGCTACAGGATGTGCTTGTCGCCTCCGTGCGTCGCACGCCGCCTATGCGCAATATCACTGGGTGGCGGGAAACAGGTGAGGAAATGGCGGGAAATGGTGGCGTGTTCATAAAACGCCATCAATTAATGGAAACTTAGCATAGAAGGAACATCGAGCTAGCACAAGAAGGAGATGATGATCAGATGAACACAGACCACACTAGGGAACCGTTTTTGTTATTATCGGTATTCACACACATTTCTGATTACATACCTGTTTGCCGCCTATCACAAACATCTTGTTATATTGAACCGTTTCTGTTCTCTTGCCTCAATGCAAACAGTTCATCTGAGTGAACCGCATGTTGTATATCGCACACACCTTCATCTAGCTGCCCATTTCTTTTGTGTGGCCTAATCACAAATAGTTCATCCGAGTGAACCGTATGTTGTATATCACACACACCTTTATCTGGCTGCCCGTTTCTTTTGTCATACCTAATCGCAAATGGTTAATTAAGCTGAACCGTATGCCCTGCATCGCACACGCAACGAAAATCTGAACCGTGTTTGATGCATCCTCCATCGCAAATGTTTTGCACCTTTTTGATGGTTTTTTTTACACCGCCGTTTGCGATTATGGCATCGCACACAGTTTCGTCGAAGGGTCTCTGATCGTAGTGTCACATTAGCAGCATCCTGCAGTAGTGTATGATCCAACAATGGCTAAAAGCAAAGGGCTTCTTCTCCGTCTCATGACACAAAGTGGCCGCCACCACCGCCTAGCAAACAACATATGTATGAGCACAAGAATGCAAACACAAGAAGCATATGCTACGATGACAAGATGAACCAATTGTGCTAAAGTGAGTCACCAACGTACTTGTTCACTTCCCCTTGAATGATCCCCCATCGATGTTGGGGAGATGCCACATTGTTGTTGGTCATGATAGGATGCAGCTCCACATATTCCTTCTGTTCGTGATACTTGTAAGTGCATCTAGTGCCACCCCTAGTTGGTTTTGGAGTATTGACGACAAACCTAGTTGAGGGACTAATGTGTTTGTGAGAATTGCAAGATAACACAGGTAGAAGTCCCTCGTTGATTCGGTTTTCCTACTAGAGATGACCCCTAAAAATGTATGAAGACATTGATGTCAAAGGTGGTATGTGAAGATATTCACATTGAAGACTATGACAAGAGAAGACATCGCATGAAGCCTATGGAGCTCGAAGACTCAGATCTTTCATAGTTCTTTTTCTTCTTCATTGAGTCATAGGAACCACCGTACTGTTAAGTGGGGTCCAAGAGAACCAGTCAGAATGACTGAAGTGATGCTTAACCAAAACCTATGTCTTCGAGTGAAGACTATGAGAGCAAATCTTGTCCAGAGTCGGACAAGTCAGCTTTGCTTGTAGCCCAAGTAAAGTTGTCGTGTGTGTTTGAAATCTGACCGTTGGAACACGTGTCAGTTCCTTAGTGACCCAGGGTCATTTCGGACAAATCAGGTCGGGTTGCCTAGTGGCTATAAATAGCCCACCCCCTACAACCATAAACGGTTGGCTGCTCAGAGTTAGAGTACGGCTTTTTGTCGTTTGAGAGCAACCCACCTCGAAGCCTTTGAGAGAGAATTCCTTGCGAGGATAAAGCCCTAACCACCCAGAGCCAAAGAGTGTTAGGCATCACTTAAGTCTTCATGTCTGTGTGATCTGAAGACTTATTACACTTGAGGACTGTGAATCCTTCAGCCGGTTAGGCATCGCGTTCTGAGCATCCAAGAGTCATTGTGGATTGCCGGTGAACGAAGTCTGTGAAGGTTTGGGAGTCTACCTTGAAGATTTACATGAGTGATTGGGCGAGGTCTGTGTGACCTTAGCTCAAGGGGAATACGGTGAGGACTGGGTGTCCTGAGCTGCGTGTTCAGGACTGGGTGTCTGGGACTGTGTGTCCTCAGGTTTAAATACCTAGCCACCCTAACCAGACGTACAGTTGTCACAGCAACTGGAACTGGTCCAACAAATCATTGTCTTCAACGAGTCACTGGTTTCATCCTTCCCTTCCCTTTACTTACTATTGGTCCTTGTGAAGTCATTGTATGATTGCACTATCTCTTGTCTTCACTGAGTGACTGCTTGTTCTGATTGGCTTCATAATATCTTCCTACCTGATCCTTACTACCTAGCTGCTATTAGTCATTGTGCTTTCACTTCATTGAATACTTGACTATGGTTTGCCTAGTGTAGTCTACCTTCCGCTGCATGGTAATAGGTTTATTTCTATCATTTGTCTTCAAAACTTCCACATTTAGAAGACTTTCATAAAAATCGCCTATTCACCCCCCCTCTAGTCGATATAACGCACTTTCAATTGGTATCAGAGCAAGGTACTCCCTTGTTCTGTGTGATTCGGTTTAACCACCTGGAGTTTTAGCTATGTCGACTGCAGGGATAATTAAAGTCTCCGCTGCGTGCCCCGTCTTTGATGGAACTGAATATCCCTACTGGAAGAATAAGATGCGTATGCATCTTGAAGCCATTGACGTCGACCTATGGTATGTCGTCAAGATTGGCGTTCCCAAGGCTGGAGAGGGTGTCACTGCTGCTGACGTCAAGAAGTTCGTTCAACTGGACTCTACTGCCAAGAATATCATCTGTGGTCATCTGACCAAAGGACAGTATGGCCACGTGAGTGCTTTGGAAACATCTAAGCTAGTCTGGGACTGGCTCTCCAAGGTCAACGAAGGCGTCTCAACCCAGAGAGATCAGAGAATCAGTGTCCTTCGCAACATCTTCAACCGCTTCAAGAGAAATGACAATGAGAATGTCCAGCTCATGTTTGATCGACTCACTGACATCACAAATGAGCTTCAAGCCCTCGACGCTACTGAGATCACCAAGCATGAAGTCGTCAAGACACTCCTGAGATCACTTGACAGTTCGTTTGACACCCTAGCCCTGATGATTCAAGAACGTCCTGATTTCAAGACACTCGATCCGTCTGACATACTTGAGAGGCTCAACACACATGAGTTTCAGTTTTTTGAGAAAAGAGATATCTACGGTCCCAACTATAGGCGAACTTGTGCCTTGAAGGCAAAAGTTGTCTCCTCATCTGAAGAAGAATCTGACAGCGGTTCTGATGATCCTGAAGACATTGGAAAGGAGCTTGCTATGCTTGTGAAGAGGTTCCAAAAATTCACCAAGAAGAAAGGCTTCAGAAAGTCTTCACGATCAAGCTCAAGGAATGATGAAGCTTCTGCTCATGACTACAAGAAGAAAACATGCCACAAGTGCAAGAAACCTAGCCACTACATCTCTGAGTGTCCGCAGTGGGACATTGAGAACAAGAAGAAAAAGAAGAGCAAGGAGTATGATTCTGATGACAAGAAGAAGAAGAAATACTCAAAGTCTTCTTCCAAGTCCTCCTCAAAGTCTTCATCACACAAGAAGAGCTCATCTGGCAAGGCACGTGCGTTTGTTGGCAAGGAAATGGATTCAGAGGAGGAGTCCGCTTCTGAGGAGGTGGAGGTGGAGTCTGAGGAGGAGTCCGATTCTGGCATTGCGAGTCTGGCTACAGCATACGTTGCCAAGTCCAGCTTCAACACTGAAGACAATGACTCCATCATCGACACTGATGCAAATGACAAAGACTACTCCGCTCCTACCTACTGCTTCATGGCACGCGGTGCCAAGGTAAACACACGCACTACTCACTATCAAACATCTAGTGACGATGACTCTGATTGTGGTTCCAAACCCAGCTACAAAACACTCGCTAAAATTGCAACTGAACAACAGAAAACCATGGAACACATTCAAAAACTGTTAGACAAAAGCGATGATCTGTTAGACGCTGAAATGACTCGATCTCAGTCCTTAATTGAAGACATAAAAATTCTTCACGTTAAGTATGAGGAACTTGAAAGTCATCATGAAACGCTCTCAACAGCTCATGAAAGGCTTTCCTATGATTATCTTCAAAGGAAGCAGGATCTTGAGAAATTGAGAGCGGCTCATGAAGATCTTCAGAAAGAAAACGAGTCGCTTCACGCCGAATAGATCAGTTCAGCTCAGGAAAGATTTGAACCACCATGTCTTAAATGCATTGAGCGTGATAATGCTACCTCTGTTGCTAAATTTTCTACTGCTGCTACTGTTGCAATATCTTCAACTGTTGATGTGGGAACTAACCCCTCTGCTGAGGATACCACTGCTATTGCTGATGAGAATGCTAGGTTGAAGACATTACTTGAAACGGGGATGTACAAAAGTCTCAAAGGGCATCAGACACTATGTTATGTCCTCAAAAGGCAGATCATGAACCGAAACCCTAGGAAAGAGGGTGTTGGGTTCGTAAGGAAAATGAATGCTGATGGCTCTTACTAGAAACCTGAGCAGTACCCCAAGACCACATGGGTTGCTGCAAAGGAACCTTAAGCAGATCCATCCACTCTATCTGGCTTCACTTGTGCTAACCCCATTGTCATTGATGAATCCTTTGATGCAAACTATAAACTGTTTAAGAATCAGAATGGTGAAGTGTTTGCCAGGTATATTGGTACTAACTGCAGGAATGGACCGCCTATGAAGAAGATCTGGGTGCCAAAAAAGTGTTTGGAGAATCTTCCTGTGAATGTCATCATGACACCATAGGTGAAGAAGACAAACCCCAGACCACGGGCTTCATATGGTCCAAAGGCTTCATACAGATAGAGGACTCACCTGAGTCGCACTAACGCAAATGTTTTGCAGGGAAACCATACTCAGGCCTATGAATATGAGTGCGGTTCATCAAACCGCCATGTTCATAAGACCAAGAACTATTCTGCTTATTCTTATGAGTACTATTGTCCTCCTGCAAGACTTTTTGCTAGGGCTCCAAAGACAAACTTCTTAGATGCTGCACTTAGACTTATTGCTTCTAAGCCACCCTTGAAGATGTGGGTGGCTAAGAAAGCTTAACTCTCTTTTGCAGGGAAGGGTCTCCAGCAGAAAACCAAAATCGTCTGACGCTATTGCTGGGGACCTTAAACATCTTGTAGGGCGCAAGATCAAATGCCCGAATGGTCTTATTATGTACTTCGTTCCTGAATCGCTTGCTACTCTCCCTATCAGTCCAAATCTCGATCTAAGCTTTCATAACCCACTGGTTCATCAAATGTTTTTGCTTCACAATTCTCTTCGTGAAGCCTATCCCCCTAACTGCACTGTAGGGTACGACACCAGCAGCTTCAGAATGGATTATTGATAGTGGGTGTACCAATCACATGACTGGCAAGATAAGCCTTCTTATGGACTCAACCTTACGTCCATCCGACAAGAGTCACATCACATTTGCTGACACTGGTAAAAGTAAGGTATTGGGTCTTGGTAGAGTTGCAATCTCAAAGGATCAACACATGGATAAAGTCATGCTTGTTGAATCCCTTGGCTTCAACTTAATGTCTGTCTCAATGCTTTGCGATTTAAATATGATCGTGATGTTTGGAAAATATCGTTGCCTTGTTCTAATGGAATCTGACAAGTCTCTAGTGTTTGAAGGGTATAGGAAGGATGATTTGTACGTGGTAGATTTCTCAGCAGGACCACAGCTTGCCGTATGTCTTCTGGCAAAAGCTTCAGAATGCTGGCTCTGGCATCGGAGGCTAGGGCATGCTGGCATGAGGAACCTCCACACCCTTGCAAAGAAGAAGCATGTCATAGGCATCGAGGGCGTCAAGTTCAAGAAAGATCACTTATGCGGTGCCTGTGAAGCAGGAAAGATGACGAGGGCCAAACATCCCTCGAAGACAATCATGACAACAACTTGACCCTTCGAACTGCTCCACATGGATCTTTTCGGTCCCACTCATTACTCAACTCTTACTACTACTGCTTGTCTCTATGGCTTTGTCATTGTTGATGATTATTCTAGACTTGGGTGCACATAATCCTCTACAAGACTGAAGTGTAGGATGTCTTCAAACGCTTCGCCAATCGAGCAATGAACAACTATGGCGCCAAGATAAAGCACATCAGAAGTGACAATGGCACTGAATTCAAAAACACTGGCCTTGATACATATCTTGATACTTTGGGCATCACACATGAATTCTCTGCTCCGTACACGCCACAGCAGAATGGCGTCGTCGAACACAAGAACAGAATACGCATTGAGATGGCCTGAACGATGCTTGATGAATACAAGACTCCAAGAAAATTCTGGCCTGAAGCCATTGATACTGCATGCCATACAATCAATCGTGTTTATCTTCACAAGCTTCTGAACAAGACATCTTATGAGCTCCTTACTGGCAAGAAGCCAAATGTCAGTTACTTCAGAGTATTTGGCGCCAGGTGCTGGATCAAGGATCCACATCACACTTCAAAATTTGCACCAAAAGCACATGAGGGTTTTATGCTTGGATATGGAAAGGATTCGCACTCCTATAGAGTCTTCAATCTCTTTCATTATAAAGTGGTTGAAACAGTGGATGTGCGGTTCAATGAGACTAACGGTTCACAAAGAGAGCACCTGCCAAATGTGCTAGATGAAGTTCCATCCAGTGAATCAATCAAACTAATGGGAACTGGAGAAATCATACCCTCTGAAGCTCAACCTGAAGAGAAACTTATCATCTCCGCACCTGATCAACCTGAAGACAATGCTCAGCCTGAAGACAATCCCTCTAACAATGACAATGATCAGCAAGAGCAAAATCTTCGCCCTGTACATCCTCATGTTGCCAATGAAGTGCAGATTGAGAGAATAATTGATAGCATCAATGCACCCGGTCCGCTCACTCGTTCAAGGGCAACACAGCTAGCAAATTTCTGTGGGCACTTCGCATTCGTCTCAATAACAGAACCCAAGAAAGTTGAAGAAGCCTTCATGGAACCTGAATGGATTCAAGCTATGCAAGAAGAGCTTCAACAATTTGAGCTGAATAATGTATGGGAACTGGTTAAGCGTCCTGATCCTCGGAAGCACAATATAATAGGCACCAAATGGATATACCGCAACAAGCAAGATGAGCATGGTCAAGTTGTCAGAAACAAAGCTCGTCTCGTTGCTCAAGGATATACTCAAGTGGAAGGGATTGACTTTGATGAAACATTTTCTCCTGTGGCTCGACTTGAAGCCATACGCATACTGCTGGCCTATGCAAATCATCATAACATACTTCTATATCAAATGGATGTGAAGAGCGCTTTTCTCAATGGCAAGATTGAAGAAGAAGTGTATGTTGCACAACCGCCTAGTTTTGAAGATCCAAAGCATCCTGACATGGTATACAAGCTCAACAAGGCACTGTATAGCCCCAAACAAGCCCCTCGGGCTTGGTATGACACACTCAAATACTTTCTGAAGAGCAAAGGCTTCACACCTGGTTCCCTCGACCCCACTCTCTTCATGAAGACATATGATGGCGAACTATTTGTGTGCCAAATATATGTGGATGACATTATCTTCGGCTGCACCAATCAGAATACAGTGAAGAGTTTGGATATATGATGCAAGAGCAATATCATATGTCCATGATGGGAGAGCTGAAGTTCTTCCTCGGTCTTCAAACACGACAGCAACGCAACGGCATCTTCATATCTCAAGAGAAGTATCTCATAGATTGCCTGAAGAAGTTCGGTATGCAAGACTGCAAAGGCTTCACAACGCCAATGCCAGCCAAACATCATCTGGGTCCCGACGACAATGGTAAAGAGTTCGATCAAAAGGTATACCGCTCCATGATTGGTTCTTTACTTTGTCTATGTGCATCTAGGCCAGATATTATGCTTAGTGTTTGCATGTGTGCTCAATTCCAAGCGGCACCAAAGGAATTGCATCACTTAGCTGTGAAGCGAATTCTTCGATATTTGGCTTACACCCCAACTCTAGGATTATGGTATCCAAAGGGCTCAGAGTTTGATCTGGTTGGATTCTCGGATGCTGATTATGCTGGTGACAAGGTGGATCGCAAGTCTACATCAGGCACATGTCATTTTCTGGGACGATCACTTGTATGTTGGTCTTCAAAGAAGTAGAACTGTGTATCTCTCTCCACTGCTGAATCTGAATACATTGCTGCTGGATCTTGCTGCACTCAGCTTCTGTGGATGAAGCAAACACTCAAAGACTATGGCATTCATCTGAAGCAAGTGCCACTCTACTGCGACAACGAAAGCGCCATCAAGATTGCCAACAACCCAGTTCAGCACTCGAAGACAAAGCACATTGAGATTCGTCATCACTTTCTCAGAGATCATGTTGTGAAGGAAGACATTGATATCATACACGTCAACACTGAAGAGCAATTGGCAGATATCTTCACCAAGCCCTTGGATGAGAAAAGATTTTGCAAGTTACAGTGTGAGCTAAATATCTTGGAGTCCTCAAATGTCCTGTGATCAGGCACACATCCTAACACTTATGCATATTGATGACTTAGATGTGCAACACACGAAGTAAAGTATATCTTCAATCAATGAAGACATGCATTCTAAGTGTGAATACATTAATGAGGAATTTGACTTCGGAGCGCCACGATAATTGTGTGCCGTTTCTGGGTCTAATACTTCCTATACGGTGGGTAACGCCACCACCAAATGTTCTGTTTGAAGTGTTTCACTCATGGCGTTACATTTGTTATGTCTTCACATTTGGTTTGGCTTCAATCTCAACATGTCTTCATGATTATCTTCACTATGTTGATTATATATATATATATACTGGTGTTCTGTCCTCTACAGCATTCACTTATAGCTATGCTTCTTGTTGAATCTTTTGAACTAAGTGAATGTGATCGGACCCTAACCTCTCTATGCTTTCTATCTCAAACTCTATCTCTCCAAATCATATGCATTCTTCTGAAACTGTCAAATGTCTTCTCTGTGTCCTTGTCAGCAGAAGATACAGAGACAAACATTAAGTCCGCTTTCAATGCTAATTCCTTCACCTGAAACCCGGAGAAGTGGGAACGACCACCCGACAATCTAGGCGTGCGTGGGACGTGGAACAACCTCCGACATACTGCATGATGGCCACGTGTTCCTCAGATGTGAATCGCCAGGGGCACCTATGTAATAACACTGAGCCGCCCCTGTCCCTATAAATACACGCCTCACCACAGTCATTATCTCTTCTTCCACTCTCGCACGAACCCTAGCGCCACCGCTAGCCCTTGACGACGCCGACGATGAAGCGCTTAGCTGTCGTAACCTCTCCGACACCGTCTTCACGCCGACCGCGGACATCGTCTTCTCCGCCGTCGCCGTAGGTGTCCTCCGTCGCCAAGTTAGGGGACGGATGATCGGACTGCTCGGCCTCCTCTTCCACTCTGTCTAGCAGTTCTTCATGTGGTAAATAAAATTTCCTTTCACGGCCCCTTTGATCCTATAGATTCGTCACTTTCTACCACAAGCAGTTTCTGTTCACACAAGTTGGATCTATTTCATATTGCATCTCATAATATGCCTAGTATATTCACTTATGCTTCACAAAGTAGTTAGATTCCTCACTTGTACTGATCCGTGGATTCGTACAAATCTGGAACCAACTCCTTATCTATGAGTGAATGTCTTCGCACGATGAGGTCAATGTCTTCTAAACTGATTTATCTTCAAAATCCTCTGAGAATGCATATGACCTCTTCCCCTTCCCTTGCACCTTAATGTTGTCACAGGTACATGTCCGTGGGAGAATCCCTTGGTTCTCATAGTCTGCATTCATTTGCAGAATTCTTACAGTATCACATAAATTCTCCCGAAGCCAGTTCCTGTTTGTCCAGCAAGCGAAAGCCTTTGAAGCCTTTGAACGTATTGAAGTCATTCAGTTTAAAGTTCATGGCTGCAGAGAAATCAGCAAGGAAGGGTGGCAGAAAGCGTCGAGGAGAAACATCAAGAGATCTGCCCGATGACCTCTCAGAGTTGTACAAGACAGATCCTGAAGAGGATTACAATCAGCGCAAGACACGAATCCAATGGATTCGACGATATTGGGCAGAACAGTGGTTCAAGTACAGATTTGTGACAAAGGAATATGCTGAAAAGAATGCCATCAAGCGAACATGGGGAGACATCCTCTACAAAAATCTTCAACCCAGGTCCAGAGATGAAGCCATTGAACAAGGCTTCTATCCCTGCATGGTCCGTGGACCACAGCCTGCGGATGCTGACCCATCGTCACTGCTATGGTGTCGTGACGACAATCTGTTCAAGCGCAACTTCCAGTTTGCCCAGAATTCGGCAAAGCAGAACAAGAAGTCTTTGGGATTAGACTTCAGTGCCGTGAATGAGCCTGCAGATGACGCTGAATCAGATGAAGCGCCTGCAGTGCCGAAGCCAAAGAAGTTGAAGCAGCCTAAAGCTTCAAAGCCTGCCTCTGCACCAAAAATCTCAAGGGCGAAGCCACTAGCTACTGCACCTCCTGAAGACAGTGTGCACTCTGAAGATTTGTCACACATCTCCAAGCCCCAGAAAGTCAAGATGCCTCTGCCACACACCGACCAAGAACTGACAGCTGCTGCTATTCTGCGCAACGATGCCATCGATCTGTCTAGTGATGAAGATCTTGCAGATGACGCTCTTGAGAAACTGATCAAGAGCAAAGAAGAAGCAGAAATCTTCAATGATCTGCCTCTCTTTGACGTGGCAATCATCCACAACTTCATTGATGAGTGGTTTGAAACGCCCAACCTCAGCTTCGAAGATCTGCAACCTCCAATTGGCCTCAGTGTCGCCTTCCCTCGCGCCATTGCTTCAGAATTAGCTATCGCCCAGCGCATTGTTGAACTGAAGCAAAAGATTGACTTTGAGAAAGCTCAGTTCAAGAAGCATATGGCCAAGCTCAGCGTGCAAGAGGTGAAAAACTTCAAGATTATGTTGCACAAGCTCAAAGAAGCCTTTCTCAAGAAACGTGCAGAAGCTCAGGGTTCTCGTAGCGCATGAAGAGCCTGGCTGACAAGTGTGTGCAAGGCTACAATGAGGCTGAGAAGCGCAAGGCCCTTGGGCGTCCGGGCATTGATCCCAGGATGGCTGCTAAGCATAAGAAGAAGCCCACTGTGGCCGAACCCAACGCACCAAGGCAGGAAGCAGATCCCATTGTCTTCCCAACTAGCATGACTGGCTCGAAGCCAAAAGATAGATCTACCGCTTCAGAACTGAAGAAGACAAGGACTGCTGAGGCTGAAGCCAGAAAGAGGAAACATTCTGAAGCCTCTGATACTGCTCCCTCCAAGAAGAAGCGGAAGACCAAGAAGGAACGGGCTGCTCCCACAGAGCCCTTAATTGTTGAACCCATCTCCATGGTTTGCCCTGCCACTGAACATCAAGAGCGCCAACTGACTGTCCATGAGCCTGCTTCCACAGAGGCTCATGAAGCTGAAGACTTTCCAGCAACTGATCCCACTGCTGCTGAAGACATTGGTCACCATGACCATGTTGAAGATGATGCAGTTCTTCCTCAGATCGAGCACCAACAGGTATCATCGCCTGTGCTTACGCACAGCGAACTCATCAGCATTGGCCGTCCTCTGACGCCAATTGCTCAGGATGCATCATGGGCTGATCACCCACAAGCACAAGAGGACGATGACTTTGAGGTCCAGCCAACCCCAACTCCACAAGCGTCGCCAGCGTTACGCAGGCTTCGCAAAGGACCAAGGCCTCCAGTCTCCGAGTCTGAAGCTAAAGCGGCTGAAGATGTTCCGGCTGCATCAGCCGATGAAGAAGAAACCCCAAGAGTTGCTACACCCCCGTCTCACCAAGAAGTTGTTCTCGAGGAGAACGTGACTGACCGACCCTCTAACTCATCAAGTGGAGGTTGAGAATCTTGAGGCTGCCACCACCAAAACAAATGAAGCCACTGACGCTGTCATGGCTGAAGCAAATGTGGAGCCTACACCAACCCAAGAACCAGAAGTCGGCGAAGCCAATGATGCTACTGCTTCTGTTCCTGCGCCTGCTACTGGTCCTCAGTTTGACTATCATGTTGAGCATAGGCCTTAGGTACAAAAGCCAATTCCAAGGTTGCCCAGGTTTCCAGGTCCTGCATCAGCACCAGGATCCTTCAATGTCAACGGCTTCAAAGCAGACAACACTTTCTTCAATAGCTCCAAGAACCCCTACTCAAGGGAAAGAATATCCTCTGATCGGTTCTGGAGCTATCTGCAGCGAAGCTATTACTCCTGCATTCTGTACAATCAAGGTCGCATCTTCCCACATAAGCGTCTTGACACCAAAGCAATAGTTGGTCTGCCCTGTCTAGAAGAAGCTCTGGATTGCTTCAAAGAGGTTGGATTGTTGCTGTTTGTCACCGACCAAGAGTTGCTGCTCCAATTCTATGCCACACTTCACATCCGTGGGTACAACAGAGATCCGAAGACTTGGGTCTTGGAGTGGATGACAGGAAATGTTCATCACAAAGCCAAAGCCTTTGATATCATTGAGCTCACTGGTCTGCCCACTCCTGGCGATCTCTACGAACCTGGCTGTCAGCTTCACAGTGAAGCTATGAAGAGCATCTTTCAGAAGCCTGAACCAAACATGAGTCAGATGCTCAGTATGATGAAGCCCTTGCCACAAGATGCTGCATATCCTAAGGAGTTCTTTGTTGAAGACCTTGTGTATCTGCCAAGGACTATCTATCACATCATAAGGCGAACTCTCTGGCCCATCAAAGGACATTCTCCACATGCCAAGATGGAAGGTGCAATGAAGACTTTGGTCTTCTATATTCTTCATGGCAAATGCTTCAATGCACAAGACTTCTTCATCCTCCAACTTGCTGCATCAGGCTCTGATCTTTTTGGCTTGAAGTTCTACGCTCCATGGATAATGCGGCTAATTAAACTCCACTCCGCTATCTCATATCAGCCATCTGCTCGCAATCATCGGATCTTTCTGCCTGATGTGGATATGTCCGTCGAAGCCATTTATCATGAGCCTGCCAAGGAGCCTCTTAGTCTTCAGAATGCGGAGCATCAAAGCTTCTATCAGAACATTGAAGGAGTTGAAGCAGTCACCCGTGTTTATCCTCTGGCTGGAACTACACATGCACCTCATCGTGCCCTTACTGAAGCCACCGAAAGCACTATTGACCAACGACCCAAGAAGCGATCTCGTGTTCTCAACGACCGAGAGCTTCTGGTGGCTCTTCATCAGAAACAGGATAGGCATCATGACTGGCTGAAGCGCCAAATGCAAAGCCTCTTGGTGGATGTCAACCGCATTCGTAATCTTGCCACCAAGAATGCCTTTGTTGCCCATGAAACCTCTCGACGCACATGGAAAGGGCTGAAGCTTATGTGCTCTGAAGATGATCTTCAAGAGGATGGCTTCTCTGAACGCTTCAAGTTTGACTCCACACCTCCACGAAGGGCAGTGCTGCGACGAACTCCATCTCTTGAAGACTTTGAGTTCTCTTCCTCTGCGGCAACTGTGAATGCCAGAGTGATCGAGGACGAAGACGATGCTACTTCACCGCCCCCTCCTTCAGCATGCTTCGACACAGCTCCAAGTTCTTCTGCACCGCCGAACACCACCGACGACCCTGCTGCTTCACCTACTCATCTTGGGAACGAGTAGATGCTCTATGTCTTCAAACCTTTTTAGTCCTTACTGACAAAAGGGGGAGAAGCATATGAGTTTGATAGTCTTCAAGCGGGTCCACATGGGCGGTTGCTTTATATTTTGCCTCGTGTTTACAACTCTCGTTTTGATACATTTGGTTCTTTGAGTTGTAACACCTAAACTTGATGGTCATCTGCTACTTATTTGCTACTTTGTGATGCGATGATAAATTCCGCATGGCGACGATAAATTCCGCACTTAGATCATTTTGCAGACGTCCATTTTCCATTATGCATGTCATTATCTTCACATACCTTCACATGCATAATGAACTGTCATCATAAGTTGAAGAGGATCTCCACGAGTACAACCTGCCATGTGCATTTGCATTCCAAAAGCAAATTACTTATATGCACATCTTCAGGGGGAGCCTTTGCAACTTATGAAGACAATTCCTTATCCTTTACAATTTCACATATTATATTCCCCGTTGAAAACTTCAACTAGTTTGTCATCAATCACCAAAAAGGGGGAGATTGTAAGTGCATCTAGTGCCACCCCTAGTTGGTTTTGGAGTATTGACGACAAACCTAGTTGAGGGACTAATGTGTTTGTGAGAATTGCAGGATAACACAGGTAGAAGTCCCTCATTGATTTGGTTTTCCTACCAGAGATGACCCCTAAAAATGTATGAAGACATTGATGTCAAAGGTGGTATGTGAAGATATTCACATTGAAGACTATGACAAGAGAAGACATCGCATGAAGCCTATGGACCTCGAAGACTCAGATCTTTCATAGTTCTTTTTCTTCTTCATTGAGTCATAGGAACCACCGTACTGTTAAGTGGGGTCCAAGAGAACCAGTCAGAATGACTGAAGTGATGCTTAACCAAAACCTATGTCTTCGAGTGAAGACTATGAGAGCAAATCTTGTCTAGAGTCAGACAAGTCAGCTTTGCTTGTAGCCCAAGTAAAGTTGCCGTGTGTGTTTGAAATCTGACCGTTGGAACACGTGTCAGTTCCTTAGTGACCCAGGGTCATTTCGGATAAATCAGGTCGGGTTGCCTAGTGGCTATAAATAGCCCACCCCCTACAACCATAAACGGTTGGCTGCTCAGAGTTAGAGTACGGCTTTTGTCGTTTGAGAGCAACCTACCTCGAAGCCTTTGAGAGAGAATTCCTTGCGAGGATAAAGCCCTAACCACCCAGAGCCAAAGAGTGTTAGGCATCACTTAAGTCTTCCTGTCTGTGTGATCTGAAGACTTATTACACTTGAGGACTGTGAATCCTTCAGTCGGTTAGGCGTCGCGTTCTGAGCATCCAAGAGTCATTGTGGATTGCTGGTGAACGAAGTCTGTGAAGGTTTGGGAGTCTAGCTTGAAGACTTACCAGAGTGATTGGGCGAGGTCTGTGTGACCTTAGCTCAAGGGAAATACGGTGAGGACTGGGTGTCCTGAGCTGTGTGTTCAGGACTGGGTGTCCGGGACTGTGTGTCCTCAGGTTTAAATACCTAGCCGCCCTAAATAGACGTACAGTTGTCACAGCAACTGGAACTGGTCCAACAAATCATTGTCTTCAATGAGTCACTGGTTTCATCCTTCCCTTCCCTTTACTTACTGTTGGTCCTTGTGAAGTCATTGTATGATTGCGCTATCTCTTTTCTTCACTGAGTGACTTCTTGTTCTGATTGGCTTCATAATATCTTCCTACCTGATCCTTACTACCTAGCGGCTATTAGTCATTGTGCTTTCACTTTATTGAATACTTGACTATGGTTTGCCTAGTGTAGTCTACCTTCCGCTGCATGGTAATAGGTTTATTTCTATCGTTTGTCTTCAAAACTTCCACATTTAGAAGACTTTCATAAAAATCGCCTATTCACCCCCCCTCTAGTCGATATAACGCACTTTCAATTGGTATCAGAGCAAGGTACTCCCTTGTTCTGTGTGATTCGGTTTAACCACCTGGAGTTTTAGCTATGTCGACTGCAGGGATAATTAAAGTCTCCGCTGCGTGCCCCGTCTTCGATGGAACTGAATATCCCTACTGGAAGAATAAGATGCGTATGCATCTTGAAGCCATTGACGTCGACCTATGGTATGTCGTCAAGAACGGTGTTCCCAAGGCTGGAGAAGGTGTCACTGCTGCTGACGTCAAGAAGTTCGTTCAACTGGACTCTACTGCCAAGAATATCATCTGTGGTCATCTGACCAAAGGACAGTATGGCCGCGTGAGTGCTTTGGAAACATCTAAGCTAGTCTGGGACTGGCTCTCCAAGGTCAACGAAGGCGTCTCAACCTAGAGAGATCAGAGAATCAGTGTCCTTCGCAACATCTTCAACCGCTTCAAGAGAAATGACAATGAGAATGTCCAGCTCATGTTTGATCGACTCACTGACATCACAAATGAGCTTCAAGCCCTCGACGCTACTGAGATCACCAAGCATGAAGTCGTCAAGACACTCCTGAGATCACTTGACAGTTCGTTTGACACCCTAGCCCTGATGATTCAAGAACGTCCTGACTTCAAGACACTCGATCCGTCTGACATACTTGAGAGGCTCAACACACATGAGTTTCAGCTTTTTGAGAAAAGAGATATCTACGGTCCCAACTATAGGCGAACTTGTGCCTTGAAGGCAAAAGTTGTCTCCTCATCTGAAGAAGAATCTGACAGCGGTTCTGTTGATCCTGAAGACATTGGAAAGGAGCTTGCTATGCTTGTGAAGAAGTTCCAAAAATTCACCAAGAAGAAAGGCTTCAGAAAGTCTTCACGATCAAGCTCAAGGAATGATGAAGCTTCTGCTCATGACTACAAGAAGAAAACATGCCACAAGTGCAAGAAACCTAGCCACTACATCTCTGAGTGTCCGCAGTGGGACATTGAGAACAAGAAGAAAAAGAAGAGCAAGGAGTGTGATTCTGATGACAAGAAGAAGAAGAAATACTCAAAGTCTTCTTCCAAGTCCTCCTCAAAGTCTTCATCACACAAGAAGAGCTCATCTGGCAAGGCACGTGCGTTTGTTGGCAAGGAAATGGATTCAGAGGAGGAGTCCGCTTCTGAGGAGGCGGAGGTGGAGTCTGAGGAGGAGTCCGATTCTGGCATTGCGAGTCTGGCTACAGCATACGTTGCCAAGTCCAGCTTCAACACTGAAGACAATGACTCCATCATCGACACTGATGCAAATGACAAAGACTACTCCGCTCCTACCTACTGCTTCATGGCACGCGGTGCCAAGGTAAACACACGCACTACTCACTATCAAACATCTAGTGACGATGACTCTGATTGTGGTTCCAAACCCAGCTACAAAACACTCGCTAAAATTGCAACTGAACAACAGAAAACCATGGAACACATTCAAAAACTGTTAGACAAAAGCGATGATCTGTTAGAAGCTGAAATGACTCGATCTCAGTCCTTAATTGAAGATATAAAAATTCTTCATGTTAAGTATGAGGAACTTGAAAGTCATCATGAAACGCTCTCAACAGCTCATGAAAGGCTTTCCTATGATTATCTTCAAAGGAAGCAGGATCTTGAGAAATTGAGAGCGGCTCATGAAGATCTTCAGAAAGAAAACGAGTCGCTTCACGCCGAACAGATCAGTTCAGCTCAGGAAAGATTTGAACCACCATGTCTTAAATGCATTGAGCGTGATAATGCTACCTCTGTTGCTAAATTTTCTACTGCTGCTACTGTTGCAATATCTTCAACTGTTGATGTGGGAACTAACCCCTCTGCTGAGGATACCACTGCTATTGCTGATGAGAATGCTAGGTTGAAGACATTACTTGAAACGGGGATGTACAAAAGTCTCAAAGGGCATCAGACACTATGTTATGTCCTCAAAAGGCAGATCCTGAACCAAAACCCTAGGAAAGAGGGTGTTGGGTTCGTAAGGAAAATGAATGCTGATGGCTCTTACTAGAAACCTGAGCAGTACCCCAAGACCACATGGGTTGCTGCAAAGGAACCTTCAGCAGATCCATCCACTCTATCTGGCTTCACTTGTGCTAACCCCATTGTCATTGATGAATCCTTTGATGCAAACTATAAACTGTTTAAGAATCAGAATGGTGAAGTGTTTGCCAGGTATATTGGTACTAACTGCAGGAATGGACCGCCTATGAAGAAGATCTGGGTGCCAAAAAAGTGTTTGGAGAATCTTCCTATGAATGTCATCATGACACCATAGGTGAAGAAGACAAACCCCAGACCACGGGCTTCATACGGTCCAAAGGCTTCATACAGATAGAGGACTCACCTGAGTCGCACTAACGCAAATGTTTTGCAGGGAAACCATACTCAGGCCTATGAATATGAGCGCGGTTCATCAAACCGCCATGTTCATAAGACCAAGAACTATTCTGCTTATTCTTATGAGTACTATTGTCCTCCTGCAAGACTTTTTGCTAGGGCTCCAAAGCCAAACTTCTTAGATGCTGCACTTAGACTTATTGCTTCTAAGCCACCCTTGAAGATGTGGGTGGCTAAGAAAGCTTAACTCTCTTTTGCAGGGAAGGGTCTCCAGCAGAAAACCAAAATCGTCTGACGCTATTGCTGGGGACCTTAAACATCTTGTAGGGTGCAAGATCAAATGCCCGAATGGTCTTATTATGTACTTCGTTCCTGAATCGCTTGCTACTCTCCCTATCAGTCCAAATCTCGATCTAAGCTTTCATAACCCACTGGTTCGTCAAATGTTTTTGCTTCACAATTCTCTTCGTGAAGCCTATCCCCCTAACTGCACTATAGGGTACGACACCAGCAGCTTCAGAATGGATTATTGATAGTGGGTGTACCAATCACATGACTGGCAAGATAAGCCTTCTTATGGACTCAACCTTACGTCCATCCGACAAGAGTCACATCACATTTGCTGACACTGGTAAAAGTAAGGTATTGGGTCTTGGTAGAGTTGCAATCTCAAAGGATCAACACATGGATAAAGTCATGCTTGTTGAATCCCTTGGCTTCAACTTAATGTCTGTCTCAATGCTTTGCGATTTAAATATGATCGTGATGTTTGGAAAATATCGTTGCCTTGTTCTAATGGAATCTGACAAGTCTCTAGTGTTTGAAGGGTATAGGAAGGATGATTTGTACGTGGTAGATTTCTCAGCAGGACCACAGCTTGCCGTATGTCTTTTGGCAAAAGCTTCAGAATGCTGGCTCTGGCATCGGAGGCTAGGGCATGCTGGCATGAGGAACCTCCACACCTTGGCAAAGAAGAAGCATGTCATAGGCATCGAGGGCGTCAAGTTCAAGAAAGATCACTTATGCGGTGCCTGTGAAGCAGGAAAGATGACGAGGGCCAAACATCCCTCGAAGACAATCATGACAACAACTTGACCCTTCGAACTGCTCCACATGGATCTTTTCGGTCCCACTCATTACTCAACTCTTACTACTACTGCTTGTCTCTATGGCTTTGTCATTGTTGATGATTATTCTAGACTTGGGTGCACATAATCCTCTACAAGACTGAAGTGTAGGATGTCTTCAAACGCTTCGCCAATCGAGCAATGAACAACTATGGCGCCAAGATAAAGCACATCAGAAGTGACAATGGCACTGAATTCAAAAACACTGGCCTTGATACATATCTTGATACTTTGGGCATCACACATGAATTCTCTGCTCCGTACACGCCACAGCAGAATGGCGTCGTCGAACACAAGAACAGAATACTCATTGAGATGGCCTGAACGATGCTTGATGAATACAAGACTCCAAGAAAATTCTGGCCTGAAGCCATTGATACTGCATGCCATACAATCAATCGTGTTTATCTTCACAAGCTTCTGAACAAGACATCTTATGAGCTCCTTACTGGCAAGAAGCCAAATGTCAGTTACTTCAGAGTATTTGGCGCCAGGTGCTGGATCAAGGATCCACATCACACTTCAAAATTTGCACCAAAAGCACATGAGGGTTTTATGCTTGGATATGGAAAGGATTCGCACTCCTATAGAGTCTTCAATCTCTTTCATTATAAAGTGGTTGAAACAGTGGATGTGCGGTTCAATGAGACTAACGGTTCACAAAGAGAGCACCTGCCAAATGTGCTAGATGAAGTTCCATCCAGTGAATCAATCAAACTAATGGGAACTGGAGAAATCATACCCTCTGAAGCTCAACCTGAAGAGAAACTTATCATCTCTGCACCTGATCAACCTGAAGACAATGCTCAGCCTGAAGACAATCCCTCTAACAATGACAATGATCAGCAAGAGCAAAATCTTCGCCCTGTACATCCTCGTGTTGCCAATGAAGTGCAGATTGAGAGAATAATTGATAGCATCAATGCACCCGGTCCGCTCACTCGTTCAAGGGCAACACAGCTAGCAAATTTCTGTGGGCACTTCGCATTCGTCTCAATAACAGAACCCAAGAAAGTTGAAGAAGCCTTCATGGAACCTGAATGGATTCAAGCTATGCAAGAAGAGCTTCAACAATTTGAGCTGAATAATGTATGGGAACTGGTTAAGCGTCCTGATCCTCGGAAGCACAATATAATGGGCACCAAATGGATATACCGCAACAAGCAAGATGAGCATGGTCAAGTTGTCAGAAACAAAGCTCGTCTCGTTGCTCAAGGATATACTCAAGTGGAAGGGATTGACTTCGATGAAACATTTTCTCCTGTGGCTCGACTTGAAGCCATACGCATACTGCTGGCCTATGCAAATCATCATAACATACTTCTATATCAAATGGATGTGAAGAGCGCTTTTCTCAATGGCAAGATTGAAGAAGAAGTGTATGTTGCACAACCGCCTAGTTTTGAAGATCCAAAACATCCTGACATGGTATACAAGCTCAACAAGGCATTGTATGGCCCCAAACAAGCCCCTCGGGCTTGGTATGACACACTCAAATACTTTCTGAAGAGCAAAGGCTTCACACCTGGTTCCCTCGACCCCACTCTCTTCATGAAGACATATGATGGCGAACTGTTTGTGTGCCAAATATATGTGGATGACATTATCTTCGGCTGCACCAATCAGAATACAGTGAAGAGTTTGGATATATGATGCAAGAGCAATATCATATGTCATTGATGGGAGAGCTGAAGTTCTTCCTCGGTCTTCAAATACGACATCAACGCAACGGCATCTTCATATCTCAAGAGAAGTATCTCAAAGATTGCCTGAAGAAGTTCGGTATGCAAGACTGCAAAGGCTTCACAACGCCAATGCCAGCCAAACATCATCTGGGTCCCGACGACAATGGTAAAGAGTTCGATCAAAAGGTATACTGCTCCATGATTGGTTCTTTACTTTATCTATGTGCATCTAGGCCAGATATTATGCTTAGTGTTTGCATGTGTGCTCGATTCCAAGCGGCACCAAAGGAATTGCATCACTTAGCTGTGAAGCGAATTCTTCGATATTTGGCTTACACCCCAACTCTAGGATTATGGTATCCAAAGGGCTCAGAGTTTGATCTGGTTGGATTCTCGGATGCTGATTATGCTGGTGACAAGGTGGATCGCAAGTCTACATCAGGCACATGTCATTTTCTGGGACGATCACTTGTATGTTGGTCTTCAAAGAAGCAGAACTGTGTATCTCTCTCCACTGTTGAATCTGAATACATTGCTGCTGGATCTTGCTGCACTCAGCTTCTGTGGATGAAGCAAACACTCAAAGACTATGGCATTCATCTGAAGCAAGTGCCACTCTACTGCGACAACGAAAGCGCCATCAAGATTGCCAACAACCCAGTTCAGCACTCGAAGACAAAGCACATTGAGATTCGTCATCACTTTCTCAGAGATCATGTTGTGAAGGAAGACATTGATATCATACACGTCAACACTGAAGAGCAATTGGCAAATATCTTCACCAAGCCCTTGGATGAGAAAAGATTTTGCAAGTTACAGTGTGAGCTAAATATCTTGGAGTCCTCAAATGTCCTGTGATCAGGCACACATCCTAACACTTATGCATATTGATGACTTAGATGTGCAACACACGAAGTAAAGTATATCTTCAATCAATGAAGACATGCATTCTAAGTTGTCACAGCAACTGGAACTGGTCCAACAAATCATTGTCTTCAATGAGTCACTGGTTTCATCCTTCCCTTCCCTTTACTTACTGTTGGTCCTTGTGAAGTCATTGTATGATTGCACTATCTTTTGTCTTCACTGAGTGACTGCGTGTTCTGTTTGACTTCATAATATCTTCCAACCTGATCCTTACTACATTGCTGCTATTAGTCATTGTGCTTTCACTTTATTGAATACTTGACTATGGTTTGCCTAGTGTAGTCTACCTTCCGCTGCATGGTAATAGGTTTATTTCTATCGTTTGTCTTCGAAACTTCCACATTTTGAAGACTTTCATAAAAATCGCCTAGTCACCCCCCTCTAGTCGATATAACGCACTTTCAATACTCCTTCCAAATCTTCTCTCAACACTTGTTCCCCTTTTGCTTGGTGCCACATATTGGATCAATTTTTATGGCAAACCAAGCTTTGACCAACAAAGATGTCCTCAAAAGTTGAGATTATCGAACCTCTTCCCTTCTTCTTCTTCTTCTTCTTCTTCTTCTTCTTCTTTGATTGGATGTCGTCCCAACTTCAAATGCGGTGCCCCCAATTCACACTCCATTTGGGCCAGACCTTCATTCTCATTGATCATGTTCGACATGAACGCCTTGTAAATGATCATGGTTGGCAAGCATTCATCCTGTCCGAAATGAACTAGAGGTCTATGCAAAACATTGAACATGCCATATGCAAATTTGATCGGATAGGAGCAACAGAAGCATACTAACTCTTGTTCCGTCATTCCGTCGAACAGGTCGTGGGCAGCCTGCGCGCTCCAGGTGCCCGTGCTCATCCACGCCCGAACAAGCTGCGGCTAGTGACCAACGTGGTCTGGTGACATAATCCGCGTCACCGGATGGATGAAAGGGGGAGGGGAATGACTGCTCATCCATGTCCGCACCTCCTTGCGACGCCGCGTCGCTTCCCTCTCTCACTACAGACGTCGCCGCATCTTTCGGGCGACGCTCTTCACCTTGCACGACGGAGCCAAGGAAGGGACACCGACGGATGAAGCGGACGTAGTCTTCGTCGCGGTGGTAGGGGACGGGTTGGATGACATCTAGGGCTGCGAATCGGGACTGGTGGTGAGGATGGGGAGCAAGGGTGGCAGAAAGCAAGGGCTTGGGCGCGGGAAAAGTAGGAGGGCGACGGGAGGAGAAGGAAGGGTTTGGTGGATTTTATGCAAATTGTTGTGGGTTAGGGCTGTCCGGTCCGACGTAGCGGGCGCGCACGGATGCCCCTATATTTGCCCCATATTTAAGCTGGATATGAGGGGTGTCGGTCAGTCCAGACATTGAGGCTCGTTTGAGGGCCCGTTTGGGTCGAATTTTCGTAATTGGTCAATGACTGGGCCATTCGCCGAGCGTTTGAGGCGGCTTTAGGACACCCGGAAGCTCTAACTATCCAACCATGGATGGATTGGTTCCCTACTATAGGTTCGTTGCCGGACGTAGTTGATGTGGGTTGATTCGTCACCGGCCCTGGTTGAAAAGAGGCTGAAAACTTCCAAGGACCGGGCCACACAAGTCGACACGTGGGGTTCGGCTCTTGTGCTTGGAACCCTGCACGCAATATTGTGCAGGGCCAACCAATGCTTGACACATGGCCAGATAGGCCCCACTTATCAAAATTTGTTTTCTTTTTAATTATTGAAATTTCCTTATCTCCTCTCCTCACGGAGGGGTCCGGCATGTCTTCAATGCGAATGTCTCTGACAATTCGGTGTCTCCCGACACCACCGGCGTCGTCTAGGTAGGGATTCGCATCACCGACCAGTCCATGGTTAGCACATATGCGCCGCCGCAGCCACCGCTAGTGTCGTCTTCCTCAAGGCGGACTTCCCCTCTAACATCCTCTCCATGTCCCTGGAACCCTCCACCGGCACGCTCGCTGGCTTCGCCTCAGGTGGCGTCCTCGCCGCAGATATCGCCCAAACCACCACGGACGCGCTCACTAGCCTCGCCCATGTATACGCTCACAAGGCTGGGGTGGACGTGCCCGAAGTAGCTGGTGGCCATCTTCATTCTTCACCGGCGTCGCTGGGTCAAGGTCACTTGAGCTGGACGAGAAGCAGACGCTACTGGAGTGCGACATGGCGGCAGAGTTATATGTCTGGCACATAGTCAAAGACCTCGGGCAGCCAGTCTATCATCATCCGTTGAAATCACAATCGCAGGCGCGAGCGATATCGGGTGCTATACATGCCTCCTTGCTATCAGCCATGACCGCGGCCCCATGCGACGGGCGCTACGAGCTAGCGAAGCTCGCACGAATCGACTTAGGAAGCTCTAATGGCTTCTACTCCGTGAGAAGATGAGCCAAGAGAATTTTGCTGGTATTAAAAACACATTATTGAAGGTGGGGCCTATCAGGACACGTGTCGCGCATTGGTTGGCCTTGCACAATACTATGTGCAGGGTTCCCAACACGAGAGCCTGACTCCACACCAAAAATGCTACATGTACAAGCAATTACGGGGCTTTACAGACCCCTTCCAATTTACTATACGTTCGCCCCCCTAATTTTTATGGGGTGGGCCCGCTTCCACAACTAACCTCAATCATTAACGGCCTCTTTGAATGCCCCTGTAACACCCCGTAATCCTTCGTACATGTAGCATTATCGACTCCACACCTCCCACATGAGATAAATCCCCTCTCGTTAGGGTTTGTCTCTCCTCTCGGTGGCGACATTGGCGACCACCGTAGAGATTCAATCTCCCCTTCCCTCTCCTCCCCGCCGATCTGCTGGGGCTCTTCTGGTCCCGCTAGGGGTGGGGGCGAGGTGTTTTTAGGGAATCTATCGCCCGCGGAACAACTCTCTTCGGGCAAGAGATCATGAGCGATGTTGCGTCAGGTTCGGGCCAGGGCGCCTCGGATCTAGCAGCCATGATGAAAGAACTAGGGCTGAAGGAGGAGGACCTCCAGGATGTTGTGGTTGAGGATGAGGAATTAACAGCGGAGGCGACCCGCTGGATGGCAATCGCTAGGGTACACACAGAGAAACCCTATAGCCAATATTGGTTCTACAGGAACATGAGGATCGCTTGGGATTTGGCAAAGGAGGTGAAGATCAGGCCATTAGAAGACAACCTATACACTTTGCAGTTTGGTTGCCTCGGCGACTGGGAGCGTGTGATGGAGGAAGGGCCATGGACTTTCAAGGGGAAGGCCGTGATCCTGTCACAATATGATGGCTTCACCAAACCGTCGACCATTGAGCTGAAAAAGATCGACATATGGATGCAGATTCATGATTTGCCAGATGGATTCTTCTCAAAGATCAAGGCTCTCTTAGCTATAGTAGGAGAGTTCATCTACACGGAGCCAAAATCACAGGATTTTGAGGGCAACTTTGCAAGGGTACGGCTGCGTCTTGATGTGACAAAACCTCTCAAGAACGTTGTGTCTCTAGTTATCAAGAAAAAGGAAACCATGCAAAGGGTGATCTTTAGGGTGAAATATGAGCGGCTCCTAGATTGGTGCGCAGTATGTGGATATATTGGCCATCTCTTTAAAGAGTGCGGCGATGGAGTTCACCCTCCAGAATCTCTAGTCTTTAAGGACCTGAAAGCAACATGGTTCAAGGGGCCGGGAAACGGCCCAAGAGAAGGAAGAGGGACGGGAGATGGCTCTGGCATGCGGGGGGGGGGGGGCGAGGTAGAGGGCGATCAGGCAGAGGCCATGGTCGTGGAACGCCGCAGCAGACAACTCCAGGAGACAGTGGTGACGAACCTGAGCATTTGGATCTTGACATTGCCATGCACGAGGCTGATAACAATAGAAAGTGGGGGGGCACGGTAGGCGACCCAATAACCTACGTGAATCCAGCGAAAACTCCGTCTGACACCAACAATCTCATGCTGCTGCCCGCTCCTGAGGTTCCAGCCAGTCCATCTGAAAAGCAAGAGCCGAAAAGGAACAAGCTGAGTTCATCGACCATCGAGAAGCCAACGAGGAAGAACACAGTGACCACCAAAAATCAAGATGCGCGTCTGGCGGGCCCCCTAGGGGGGTCGCGCCAAGCGCAATGAGTCTCCTATGTTGGAACTGCCGCGGCGCCGGCAAACCTGCGACAGTTCAAGAGCTTCGTGATCTTACGAAGCAGTTTGCCCCCTCTGTATTTGTATCCTTGAAACCCAGATAGAGGGATCTAGAGTTGAGAACATGGGTGGTTCACTAGGTTATAATAAAAGTTTTGTTGTCAGTAGCTCGGGGAGAAGTGGAGGATTAGGTGTTTTTTGGAATGATGAAATAAAGCTTGAAATTGTCGGTTACTCTCAGTACCATATTGATGCTGTTATTGATGATCTTGTTGATGTCAGAACAAGGGTGACCTTCTTTATGGAGAAGCCCAAGTAAATGAAAGGTACAAAACTTGGGACACGTTAAGAGGAATTGTTGGTGCGAGTGACTTACCATGGCTGGTCCTAGGTGATTTTAATGAGGTGCTGCAACCCCATGAGCATGACGGAGTGGGAAACAGAAGCCAAGCGCAAATGGACGCATTCAGAGACGCACTTGATACCTGCGGTCTAGCGGATATAGGATATACAGGTACCAGCTGGACGTTTGAACGGAAAGTGGCAGGAGGAACTTTTACAAGGGTGAGACTCGACCGGGGTGTGGCAAACCCGGCATGGTCGATCGCTTTCCCTAATGCACGCTTGGAACACAAATCAGCCTGCACAAGCGATCACGTACCCATCTACGTGAGGTATATGAATGGAGATGCATGCAACCGGGTCCCACGAACATTTAAATACGAAGTGGCATGGGATCGGGATCCGAGCCTGCAGCCAACAGTGTAGACAGTGTGGAAGAGTGGAGCGGCAAATTCTGTCAGTGCGGTGAACGACAAGCTCAGGTCACTGTCCTTGGATCTATCAAACTGGGACAGGAACCATTTTGGGAATGTGAGAAGGGAAATCCAGGAGTTAAAAAAGGAGCTAAAGGAGTTGAGGAACACGCCAAACCGCACCGGTCCAATGCATGCAGAGATAAACATTGTTGATAGGCTCACTGAGCTGTACCATAGGGAAGAAATACTTTGGCGACAGAGAGCCCGACTAGACTGGCTGATAAATGGGGATAAGAACACGTATTTTTTCCATCTACGTGCAAGTCGAAGAAGAAGGAAAAACCAGATCAAATCGCTCCAAAAACCTGATGGTCAGTTAACTAAAAATCTGACGGAGATGGAAAACATGGCCATTGCCTTTTATCACAATTTGTACACGTCTGAAGGGGTCCACGATATGGAAAGGGTTCTTGAGACAGTACTAGCAAAAGTTACACAAGCGATGAATGAGAACTTATGTGCGCCTTACACCAAAAAAGAGGTTAAAACGGCTTTGTTCCAAATGTACCCTATTAAAGCACCAGGCCCGGACGGATACCCTGCCCATTTTTTCCAACACCATTGGGACACTTGTGGAGAGGAGGTCACCAAGGCTATTTTGAGAATAGTTGATGGAACCAAATCAACAGAATGTATCAATGACACGATCCTGGTTCTTATCCCAAAGGTAAAAAATCCATCACTCCTATCCCAATTTCATCCAATCAGCCTTTGTAATGTTTTGTACAAGATTGCATCAAAGGTAATATCCAACAGATTGAAGGTAGTATTGCCTGAAATTATCTCATCGGAACAGTCAGCTTTTGTCCCGGGGAGGCTTATCACAGATAACATCATAATGGCTTATGAATGCCTACACTTTATGAAGAGGAATAAGGCCAAGAAACATCAGTCTTGTGCCCTCAAGTTGGATATGATGAAGGCATATGATAGGGTAGAATGGCCTTATCTAAAAGCCATAATGCTCAAACTAGGCTTCAACGCCAGGTGGGTGGATATTGTTATGAGCCTGGTTAGCACAGTAACTTTCTTTGTGCTGTTTAACGGAAAGAAACTCCAACAGTTCAAACCATCACGTGGAATCAGACAGGGGGATCCCATATCTCCATACTTGTTCTTGCTAGCGGCAGAGGGCCTTTCGTGCCTGTTAAAATCAAAAAGTGAGTCATCAAACTTGAGTGGTCTACAGGTTGCCTCAACGGCGCCACCAGTGAGCCATCTCCTATTCGCTGATGACAGCCTGCTGTTCTTCAAGGAAAACAGTGTGGGTGCTAATGAGGTTAACCATGTTCTGAATACTTATTGTCAGGCGACAGGGCAGCGTATCAATCACTCCAAGTCCTCAATATATTTCAGCAAGGGAGTGCCTGATTCGGTAAGACAAGAGATCAAAGAGGTATTCAATGTCCCTAATGAAACCCTTAATGAGAAGTATTTAGGGATGCCCTCTGATATTGGTAGCTCAAAGAATGGTGCCTTCAAATACCTAAAAGATAGACTATGGAGCAAGGTACAGGGATGGATTGAACGTACCATGTCCACGGCTGGTAAGGAAGTATTAGTCAAGTCTGTCGCTCAGGCAGTGCCAGTTTTCTCTATGTCTTGTTTTAAGCTTCCAAGAGGGCTTTGCGAACATCTGAATATGCTGATTAGAAAGTTTTGGTGGGGGGGTAAGGAAGGAAAGAGGAAGCCTCATTGGGTGTCTTGGAGCACAATGACCCAACCAAAGGGTGTGGGAGGCCTTGGATTCAAAGACTTCGAGTTATTCAACCTTGCGATGCTGGCCAGGCAAGCGTGGCGCTTGTTACAGGACCCGAATACCCTCTGTGCGCGTGTCCTCAAAAGCATCTATTACCCAAACAGGGATTTCCTCGAAGCCGAGCTGGGAAGTCACCCGAGTCAGGTGTGGCGCGCCATTATGGATGGTAAAGACACTCTGAAGATGGGGCTAATTAGACGCATTGGCAATGGTGCTGACACCAACATATGGACTCATAACTGGCTTCCTCGTGATGACATGCTACGGCCTTTGGGAAGCATTGTACCGAACCCACCACAAAGAGTGTCTGATCTTATCGTGAGCTCAAGTGCCTCGTGGAACGCCCAACTAATCCAGGCCACGTTCATGCCCATGGATGTACAGACCATTATGGGAATTCCTCTGTGTACACGCAGTATACCAGATTTCTGGGCCTGGCACTATGAGAAACATGGTTGTTTTTCGGTTAGATCTGCATACAGAATGTTAGTTGCTACAAAACAACGAAGGGAGGCATTACTTGATGGGTCAGGTGGTACTTCAAATCCTAGAACAGAAGAAAGTGCATGGAAATCACTTTGCAAAATTGACGTACCGGGCAAAATCAGAATGTTCCTCTGGAGACTTTCCAAGCATTCGCTGCCGACCAATGACGTTCGCGCACATAGACACATGGCTGATTCTGATCAATGTGGTTTATGCGGAGCGCAGGACTCGTGGCGTCACTCCCTGCTAGACTGCACAGCATCAAGAAGCGTCTGGGCACTAGCGGATGACGAGTTCACACATAAAATCATAGCGAATATGGAGCCTAATGCAAAGCAGTGGTTGTTTACGTTAATGCAGGCCTTAACCCATGCGGAGGTTGTTCTGATGACGGTGACGTTGTGGTCAATATGGCATGCGAGACGCAAAGCAATACATGAATCAATTTTCCAGAGCCCCCAGGATACTCACAGCTTCATTGCCAGATTTATTGATGAACTCGGCATTATCAAGAACAACCAGGTGCACATACATGCACGGGCTGCCCCCCGGGCCATTCAGCAGCCAAAGAAACCGCCCACGGGTTTCTGCAAAATTCACGTCGATGCAGGTGTCCAAGAGGGACAACGAGGGGCCGCAGCTGCTGTATGTAGAGACGGAGAAGGAAACTACATGGGGAGTGCAGCACTAGTAATTGAAGGAGTTCATGACCCAGCAACACTTGAAGCAATAGCTTGCCGAGAAGTTCTCTCCCTAGCAGAAGACCTGGGCATACAACAATTTGTGGTGGCCTCTGATTGTCAGCGGGTTGTCTCTGATATCTCCGGAGGTTCACGGGGTGCTTATGGTGCAATTGTTACTGAAATAAACGTTAAAGCTGCTACGTTTATTTGTAATTTTTCGTTTGAGTCTCCTGCCGTTAATCATGAGGCACATAATCTAGCCAAGTTTGCGATATCTAGAGGTCCGGATCGCCACGTCTGATTGGGAGCACCCCATGACCAATGATGTATCCCACCCCGTGTGGTTTTTGCTGAATGAACTTGGTTGTCCCTCAAAAAAAACATGAGCTTTGCTGAGTTTTATCACGGACTTTTACAGGATCATTTTTGCCCCCCCACATCCAGTCAGACGACAGCATGACCCGCAGCCGCCGCGCCCGCCCCGCCCCGCCACCGGCGGCGCTGGAAGACGACGACCTCCCGCGGAAGATTTTCCTCCTCCTCCCGCCTCAGCCCTCCACCCTTCCCCGCGTCTCCGTCGTCTGCAAGCAGTGGCGCGACGTCGTCACCGACCCCCAATTCCTCCGCGGCTTCCGCGACCAACACCGGAGACCTCCGCTCCTCGGCCTCGTCATGGGCCACACCGCGTCGCCCTACTTCAGGTCCGATCTCGACCCTCCAGACCACATCCCGCACGAGCGCTTCTTCCCTCGAGACATCCGCAGCATGAACATGGACATATTCGACTGCCGCCATGGGCGCGTCGTCTTCTTCGCCCAACGGCTGGGCGAGGTCGTGCTGTTTGACCCCGCCACGGGAGGCCGCCGTTGTGTGGTCGTTCCACCAGTGTTTCACGGAAAGGAGATTGGCGTCTTCAACGCCGCCGTGATTTGCGTTTCCGGCGACGAAGGCCACGTGCACGGCGATTGCCACGCCAGTCCATTTCAGGTGATCTTGATGGGCATCAGTGACGACTATAAACAAGCTTTCGCCTCTGTCTACTCATCGGAGTCTGGCATATGGGGTGATATCATCTCCATAGAGAATCGTGAGATGTATGATTTGAAGCAACCCAGTACACTTATTGGAAATGCCCTTTACTGGTTGTTTCCTGGAGATGATGGGGAAGGCATACTGGAGTTTGATTTGGGTAGGCAGAGCCTAGCCAATATCGAGATGCCGCAAGGTCTGGTGTACTATAGTCCTCGCAGCCTTCAGGTCATGGTAGCAGACGGTGGCTGTGTCGGCCTCGCCATTCTGTCATGCTATAGATTCGAAATGTGGGAGAGGAAGGTCAGTTGTGATGATGGTGTTGCTGGATGGGTGTTGCAGAAGACCGTTCAACTGAACACGATCCTTGGATTGGGGCCTATGGGGGGACTGGACAATTTACTAATGGGATATGATGAAGTTGATCATGTGATTTATATAAGGACGGACATTGGTTTCTGCATGGTTCGACTTGAGTCGATGCAGTTCAGGAACCTCGGCAAAGACAATTTCAGCAATACTTCCTATCTTCCCTACAGAAGTTTCTATACTGCAGGTAGTTCTCTGTCTTTACATTGGAGGCAGATAAAAATATTGAATTAGTTTTAGTAGTGCTTGTTTCCTGGAATAATGTCATAGTAGTACTGAAGTGTTTGTGTAACTGCTTAACTCTACTTGTCGTATTCATATTCTCTTTGATATTAGTGAAGACTGGACTATTGTCATGTTCAGAGAATGCAGATAGTTTTAACTAATTTTATTCCATGACTGGATGTAAAACCATTACGGGACTTGGCAAAACTTCCACTGTTTAGTCATTGTGCTTTCTATTATTCTCCGCTCGTTTCGTATCCTATGGAATCAGGAAGAGGTCCACTTATTATTAGATGATTTTCTGTGTATCAATTGTTAAAACTAGTGTGTTTTCTGTTTGTGTTTTTTGTCATTTTCCGCATCTTTCCTATCTTGTGGCATTAGGCTGAGGATTATAAGTTCTTGTTTACTGACTAGTTAGTGTGTGTGTGCCGAGAAAATGTAAAAACGTGAGGCTAGGTGATGAAACAATGTTCTTGCAACACTTTCAGTTTTGGATGTTCAATTCCCCCTTCGCTGCTTTTAGTTCTTACAGTTATTCTGTTAAAAGTAGTACTTTTTCCCACAATATCACACCAACGACCATTTATCATTTGTCTGTGCAACAAACTCATCTGTCACCTACTCACACTAACACTCAAGACAAGAGTATAGGGTCTGAGTTCATCTTCTTTGCTTGTTTTCTCAGTCTCTTGGTCTTCCCTCTTGTCCCCCCTTTTTTTCTATTTTCCCATTTCTGATGATATCACTTCTCTGTGCTAGTGAGTGACTTGGCAGTATGCGAGAGGACTGGTGAACTCTTTGCACCTCTTGCAAATGATTACCTCCTTGCTTCATGGGGTGTAGAAGCAGTAGGAGGTAACGAAGCAGCTACCTTGAGTGAAACCTCACCGGAAGGAGGTAACGTACATGTATCTTGGAATTTATGGGTCTGTAATCCTTTATACATCGGAGATTTGGACTTTGGTAGGTCGATTAGTAACTGAATTGTGGGTTGCTGTTAGCAATGTCGTTAATTTGAAATATGATTTCACCTGCTGCTCTGCTAGTTACTGATTTGTTATTACCTCATTCCTGTCAAACTTTTTACAATAAAAATAAAATAAAATAACAGGTTTGTGTGTGCCAATTTCATCACTAAGTTTCCAAGCGGGGGTTTGGAATGCATGGATATTGTGGGTTGGTCTGACTTGGGGTTTGACTCTTTCATTCTCTTCTCGCCCTGCAGGTACGGTCGGCATGTCAAAGCACATAGATCAAGGAAAGGATGCAGATCCTGCGCCTAGCCGGGCACTAAAACAAACACGAATTGACGTGATATTCAAGAAGGAGACCGAGACAAGATCAAAGCTTAGCAAAGCTTGGGCAAAATGGTTTCGGAGCAATGGCGTTCCTGCAAATAAAGCAGACTGCCCACACTTCTGTAGTGCCTTGAAGCTAACACAACAACTAGGTACCCGCCTCGTTGCTCCTACAGGCAACGAAATAGACAGTGCAAATCTGGACGCCAGTGATGAAGAACTACCATAAGTATGTAAGGTGAACTGCTTGAGGATATGGGAGGGCTAACTACTTTATATCATGTTTGGACAAACGGCTTGTGACTTTGAACTGATGATCCATGCTTTTGTTTCTGTAAGTTGGGTGTAGGGCTAGTTGAGTACTGCCTCATGAAGTGTACCGAATCCTTTTGACCCTTGTTCCTCACGAAGATGCGAGCTCGTTTCTGTTATTTTCTTTGCTAAGTTGACTAGATTTGTAATAAGATCCTTGTTTCTGTCTATTATGCTATGAGTGTCCTCTCCTCTTCCTCTAAAGGATGCAGTATAGGATGCCTGCATTGTTAGAAACTTGTGGTGTTGGTGGTCAGGTCAGAGCTAAGTATTCCGTAGTTGACAGCTAGTAATGCAACATGGTTTATCAATTTTGTTTGATTGTTTTGCATCATTTTTTAACCACCCTACTTTTGATGTTAGAAAACTTCTTCCTGTTCCCCAACTACACATGACAATCTTCAATTTTCGGTGACCAATCCAATGGCGGTTTACTGCAAAAATCAAGCGGCATGACAAATCGACAAGAGATCGATGGCTGATGAGAGCGAAGATCGTTCCCTAGACAGAGCTCCATGATTGGCACATTTCCAGGCCGTGCAAGAAGCTTGAGCTTTTCTGTGAAGAGTACACCCCAAGCCTGGCCGGTGTGATATATTGCCCACTAACCAATCAACCTTTCCAATAATCACACCCTTGAATCCACAATTCCACACACAGTGGAATCTACCTTTGCTTGCGCTACTCCGCCGTCTCTTCCAACATATCGCGCGGAATCATTAGCGCCTTTCGACGCCTCTATCAGGCTAGAAAGTCAAGTTGTTTAGCCACACTTTATGGCCGTTTTTAAGTTGGTGGTTGCCTGCTCACCCGGTCAAAAAACCGCCCATCTGGAGCCCCTATCTTTCAGAATCCTCTCATGGCTAATCTTAGCAACACTGCACTGGCTGCCGGAGCAGTCAGGCAGATCTGGATCCGTGTATGCTGAGTGCTAAACAAAGATTGGTTGAGAGTTGACTTGGGTGGTTGCAACGCATGCAGCAGAGAAGCCGAGGGCCTCTGCTGAAGTGTGTAGGTTATGGTTCACACATCAGAGGAGCCACAATTAGAAGACGTTGGCTGCACACCTGACCTGACCTCCCATGGTCGGTCATGCCCTATTTTCATGGAGTATCTTCTGAATTGTTCTCTGTAATAATAACCGTAAGGAAGTCGCTGCCATGACATCTTTGTAGCGTTAGATACTAATACATGCTATGCATATCTTTCTCACAAGTTGGAGTGTGACCTGATCCTTTGGCTATAGGTGCAGTGCAACTGTGCAGGTGCCTGCGACAGCTCATCCATTGGCTCATTCCTTTCTAGGCCTTTGCCTTGTGGCCTTGTGGCGCCTGCTATTCCAAGGATGGAGTTCAAGACCTGATCAAGGGCTGTGCTGTTTGGCTTCAAGTCAATTTGGAACTGCCAATTGTGTGATCTTGGTATTATTTTTTTCCCTGCTGGTGCAAAGCAGGCAGAAATGGAGGCTGGGGGATTTGGCTAATGCAGGTTGCTGGCGGTTCACTAGAGAAATGGGGTCTGCATGTAACTCTATATCTAACTTAAGATTCCTCTAATAATTAGAAAGCTTGCACCCGAGGAGTTTGCTTATGGCTGACGGTATGAGCTCCATGTCCATATTATGGAACCCACCTATCCCTATTCGGCTACTTCCGTTACTTAAAACGTGAATACAAAGACGAACAACCAGGGGGTGGGGTGACGGGAAATGCAGAGGCGAGTTGGGTCCTCATCAGAAAACCCGCTACGGACCACCGAAGACCTGTTGACAGTAGTATAAACAAGCTATAGGGCACATCAACTGGAGTAGTAGTATATCTTCAGAGAGTTCACTTGTTAATTTATCAGTTCACAAGCCGATTGGCTTCCAATCCGATAGATAATCGTGGTCAGTCCAGGACATCATCCTTCCAATTCTGGCACCATAAAGAAACAAAGGAACGCTGCATCGAGAGCTCCACCAAGTAGAGCAGGACGGATGAAGCAGCACAGGATTGTGGTCCTGTCTGATTGGCACGCAATGCATTTTCTCTTGATTAAAAGAGGGTGCAAATCACATGAATGAAGCAACATTCTTCTTCTTAGCCATCAAGCATGCATCAATCACAACGTTTTCGCTCGCCTTTTCGCAACCAACCTTCGACCGATCACCATTTTTCTTTCTCTTAACAAGGGAAGAGATAGCGGCCGTCGCGCACACCGACAGTTCACTGAAAATTCATCCCAGAAATGAAAAGATGTATATGTTACATAGCCTGTTATTCGAACGCCAGCCATACCGGACCTACAAAAACAAAAGCATAGTTCTTCTAAGGCACACTTGAGTAGTACAAGTAGTAGTTTACTCAGCCGAAGCAAGGGATATGCCGCTGCATTTGCCCAGCAACACGGTGGATGGATGTGACCCGAAGAAGTATGTCCAAGCAGGGCTCAAACAAGAGAAGAATCAAAGAACCCCAACCTGAGACGACGGCCTGCAGCGCAGGCGGCAGCTAGCCAGTTCTCAGCTTCGTACTAATGCTTGGATTTTATTTTTTGCAGGAGAGGCGATGGGCACATCAAGCTTGCCTCGCAGAGAGACTAACCTCTAGCTGGTAAACAAACCAGTTCAGCAAAGGCAGGCGAGAAAGGGACACGAACAACACAACGTTTGCGTGAGCTGTCTGCGCCCGCCTGCCTGCCCTCTCTCTCTAGAGAGAGAGAGAGAAAGCGAGGGCGAAGATGGCATGATTACCACTAATCTCTAACTATTTTGGCCGCTGCAGGCTTGCAAAAGCAACAGCAGGACAGTGGCTCGGCTAAGCTAGCTAGAACGAAGGGAGAGTGAGAAGCAAGGCTCGTCCTGCATCGATACCACATGCCACCACGCACACATGCATGCTTGCTCCTCATAAACATTTGTTGCTCCACTGTGCTAGCCAATCATTTCACCAGTACAGTGTGTTTTAGCTTATGAGCTTCCATCGCTCTGAAGAACTGCATTCTTTCATGCACACTGCATTGTTGAGGCCGGCTGGGGTCCAGTGCAATGCTCTTGCATTGTTGGGAAAACTTGCTTGATGGCTTAGCTTCTCCTGGCTGGCTGATTGTCACCCTGTCAGTCAGTGGAACGGCTGAGTGCTGCTGCTGTACTAAGCAGGCAGCGACTGAAGCAAAGCGGTTGGTTGGTTGCTTGGTTGCTGGAGATCTCAGTCAGTCGGTCGGTCAGGTCAGTGCAGCAAAAGTAGGAGCTGGGCAAAGGTTAGCATTGACCCAGGAATTCACGGGGGTTCAGTACTTCAGTTACCACCACCACCACATGGGCAGCAATTAGCAAAGCTTAACAGCAAGGCTAAAAATAACACTGAATGCGTATGACCAAATCTCCATCCATCCAGAAAAGAAATAGAAGGAAGGAAATAAACTATGACGACCCGATGATAATAATAAAATAAAAGGAATAGCATTTGAGTTCATCTTTGTTGGCCACTAACTCGCAGGCCGGCTTATTAATCCTGTCCATCCGGAGATGAAATCAAAAAAGGAATGCAGCGAAAACAAAAAAAAAGAAATGCATTCTTTCTTTCTTTCTTTCTTTTTTCCTAATCAAGAACCTTAATGCCGAGATCGATGGCTTCTCTGAACTCTGAACTCTTCTTCTTGGGTTTCTTTCTTGGAAGATTCTCTCTCTACCTTCGAGCTTGGAGCTGGAGCTAGCGTCGCTTGGAAAGAATGACGGAAACGAATCGAATCAATCTGTACACATCCCCCATTGATGGCCTCGGTTTGCGGATCGAGCTTTTGCTTCTGGCTGGCTCTCGCTGCGGCGGGTCGGGCGCTCGGGCTCAGGCCTCCTCCGACGGAGCCGGCGGGAAGTTGAGGTCCAGCGACCCCGCCGCCGCCACCGGGTACCCCTGCTCCTGCTCCTCGTTCACGCTCACGCTCGCGCTGCCGTAGAGCTCGCCGTCCGAGGAGAAGGCGGCGTCGGCGATTATGTGGGACCGCTTGTGCCCGCCCAGCGCCTGCCCCGACCCGAACACCCTGAAGCAGACCGGGCACTCGAACTTCTCCGCCTCGCCGGCGGCTGGCTTCTTGCTGCTGCCGGCGCCAATGCCGATGGCCACCGAGTCCGGCGAGGCCGACGGGGACAGGGTGCCGAACGAGGTGTAGGTGTCCACGCTCGGCTCCGGCGCGGGGGCGGCGGCGGGCGCGGCCTTGGGGGCGCTGCAGCTGGTGTTGATCCGCTTGTGGCTCGCGCGGTGCCCGCCCAGCGCCTGGTAGGAGCTGAACACCCTGCCGCACCCCGGGCACTCGTAGCGGGTGCGCTTCGCCGGCGGCGGCGCCGCCTCGCCCCGCTGCTTCGGCGAGGCGGAGTTGAGCGCGTAATGGCTGGTCCTTCGCTTCTTGCTCTTGGCCACGCTCTTGGTCTTGGCGTCGCCGTACTGGAACAGAGCCGAGTCGTCGTCGGAGTTGTAGCCGTAGCCGTTCCTCGGGAGGTGCGCCTGCTTCGGCGCCGGCGAACCCCGCATGCCACCGGTGGTGTCGCGCGAGAGCATCAGGAGGCAGAGCGCGACGTCCTCCTGCTCCTTCTCGAACGCGCTCAGCATCGGCGGCGGCGGCGCGGGGGCCGGCGCCGCCACGCGCATGGACCTGCGCCTCCGCCTGGGCGGCGCGGCCATCACAGCCACCGGCGCCGGCACCAGCGGTTCCATCGGCGCCGGCTCCATCTCCTCTTCCTCCTCCTCCTCCTCCTTCTCCGCCTCCGCCTCCGCCTCCGCCTCCGCCTCCGCGGCGAAGGAGTACTCCTCCTCTCCAAGCAGGTCCACGTCGCCGTCGGCCTCGTCGTACTCATCGTGATCCCTGGCGGCGCCGGGCGCATGGCTCTTCATGTGGCCGAACAGCGATCGCCACGACGAGAACAGCTTGCCGCACTCCCGGCAGGCCCTCTGCGCGCCTCCGTCGCCGCCCTGGTCCTCCTCCTCGTCGGCGAAGTCGGACAGCCGGCGCGTCTTCTTGGGGTTCTCCCGGAGCCCGTAGCCGACGGCGCCATTGGCGCTGGTGCGGCCGCCGTTGGCGGAGGAGCGCCTGATCAGCTCGTCGTCGGCCTCCGGAAGCGCCTCGCCGAGCGAGATGTGGGAGCGCATGTGGCCGCCCAGCGAGCGGCCGCACGAGAAGCCCTTCCCGCACACCTTGCACCTGTGGTGGTGGTGGTGATGGTGGTGGTGCATCCCCGCAGCAGCAAGCTCCCCCACGGCGTCCATGATCGACCGGCCAAGAAGCAGCGATGCGGTGTCGATCGGATCGATCAGGAGGAGAGTGGGGAGGGGGAGGGGCCGCCTGGGGGAGGATCTGAGGCGGCGGGCGCGACCATTGGGGATCTGGGGGGAGAGCGAATGAAGCTTGGGAGAGCTGAAAGAGTAGAGGGGAGGAAAGGTAGGGTGGTGTGGTTAAGCGGAAGGCGAAGCTAGCGGAGGTCGTGATCGATCGGAGGTTTTGTTGGAGCGATGGGTGCGGTTGAGGGGGAGGAGGAGAAATCCATGCATGGAAGCAAACTTCTTTTCTTTTTTCTTTTAAACAAAACAAACAAACTGACACCCCCCAACCCCATACCCACACCCACCCAGAGAGAGAGCCGTCGTGGAGGCCGCCACGTGGACTTGATGACCTGTCGAGTCCAGATGTGCCGGTCAAACATTTCTTTTTGATATAGCTCACTATTCATGCCGAATATTTGTTTCAATTCATGACTCTATATATGAATATTTGTTTCAAAGATTTTCTTGCTTAGTAGCAGCACCAGCGATTAATAGGTTTCGTTTTATTCTGAACTAGTCGTTGCCGATTGTAATCCTGTGAATCTGTAATAAATACCCTACTTTTCATTGCAAAAAAAAAATCATTTTATTCGGATAGCCTACACAATTCTTCGGGCTGGAAGGAACAGAGCAAATTGACATTGTGAAGTGTTGATGGTCAATTTGAAAGGAAAAAAGACGTAGATGGTCTCACTTGCACATAAAGTGGTGTTGCAAGGATGAAATTATAGCGATGCGTATAGCTTGTAAATGTTTTTTTAGGGGAAGCTTGTAAATGTTTTGTTGTGTAATGCATTGTTATATCTACAACCATCATCACATAATGATTTGAGCTTGAGCGAGTTTCTTTAGCGAGGAGAAATGAAGACCGCCACAAGGACTTCGACGACGAATCAAGCTAGCCAGGAAAAATACAAATGGTGTTAATTTACTGGCTTTACCCAGCGAGTAATAGCAGTGAGGTTCCTTCTTCTTTTGGTGTGTAATAACTGCTATAAGCAACGTGTAGACATCCTGTCACAACAAAATGAGCATTGGTTGCAAGGATTTTCTATTACAACTAGTAGCACCAACAATTAAGTCTTGTCATTGAACAGAACATCTCTGTTCCTGGCAGCACGCCCGGACGGGAGACTGAGCTGGCTGTCATGGCAAGCAGGCAGGAATAGAATTTGCTCCTGGGGTATGCATGAGCTCTACACCAACTGCGCCAATCCTTACCACAAAGACCGATGAAGTGCACGCTAGAAACAAGAATAGAGAGGCCAGGCTAAAAGCGAAGAGAGACAAGGATTGCGTAAATGGAGGGAGAGACCTCCATCTCGAGAAAACGTGGTGCATGTACTGTAGGAGATGAGTTAGGTTCAGAGAGTGAGCATGTAGAAGGGGAAAGATGAAAAAACAAAAGAAAGAGAGAGGGGGACAAAGAAGGGAAGGAAGAAGACAAAGGAGACGAGGGAAAGAAGGAAGCTACCGACCCTGGGCAGCCATGTGTTGGAAATATGAGCAATTCACCATATGATTTTATTAACAAAAATAGTAGATTAAACATAACTATCATAGCAGAGATAAGATAAGTCATGCAATTCGACAGAGAGTATGCAAATGGCATATGAAGTAGTGAATATGAATAGAACATATCTAGAATAGAAGCTATAACAAGAAACTTCAAACAGAAAGAACACGAAGACATACTGAGCTGCAACAAAGGTGTTGGGGTTGACGTCCTTGCCGGCCATGTCGTCGAAGAGGTTGTCGACGTCGGGGAAGAAGTCATTGTTTGGTAAGTGGTCGTCGGCGTCCGTGGCTTCCGTGATGAAGAAGTCAGTAGTCACGCATAGCTCTCCCCAAAAACCCTATCACCTTTCTTCCGTACAGGACTCAAAGTGGAGGGGTTTCGGAGGCCTGTTGTCCGGACATGCGGTGCACGCCGCAAGCTGATACGGGGAAGGACCTAGCAGTAGCTCAGAGTTTGGAACTCGGTGGCGAGAGGAAGATGATGTTCTGGTGTGTCTCTCTGGAGAGGAGTGACCTCTCTTTTATAGGCATAGGAGGAGGCGAACGGGCGGTGACGGGAGGTGAAACAAAGAGAGGGAGACAAAGCGAACAACCAGCAGCCAAACGGATGCACCACTCGCATTCAATCTTCACTATAGCAAAAACTTTTCAGCTTCCGTGTGACCTTTCGTATACCAATCGTGCGTAACAAAAACTTAGACAATGGCTTGGCTCATTCCCTCAACCCGCGGCGCGTCGTGACGAGGCGTGGCGTGGCAAGACAGGCGGTAGAGGAGCGCACGCGAATGTCTCTCTTATTCTCATGCTCATACATGTGGGGAAACATCCTCCCTTATAAGGAGGTCCAACTCCTACCATACTAGTAATGTGGGGGTAAACTTTAGTCCCACCTCTTGCCTTGCACGAATGGGCTAAATGGGCCTCTACGATTTATTAGAAATTCTGAAATGGCTATTGTACTGGCCCGAATTAAAAAGACCAAATTCCAGCAATCCCCCACCAGATCCCATAGGCACACAAAATTTTTCTTTGGTTTCAAAACATTGTTTTATATACGGTACTGTTGAGGGAGTCCTGGACTAAGGGGTCCTCGGGCGTCCGACCTATTGATATGGGCCGGACTGATGGGCCGTGAAGATACGAAGACCGAAGACTTTACCCGTGTCCGGATGGGACTCTCCTTGGCGTGGAAGGCAAGCTTGGCGACCAAATATGAATATTCCTTTCTCTGTAACCGACCTTGTGTAAACCCTAGGTCCCTCCTGTGTCTATATAAACCGGAGGGCTAGGTCCGTAGATAGATCTCATAATCATAGCCAGGCTAGACTTTTAGGGTTTAGCCATTACGATCTCGTGGTAGATCAACTCTTGTAATACTCATATTCATCAAGATCAATCAAGCAGGAAGTAGGGTATTACCTCCATAGAGAGGGCCCGAACCTGGATAAACATTGTGTCCCTTGTCTCCTGTTACCATCAATCCTAGACCCACAATTCGAGACCCTAATACGTCTCCAACGTATCTATAATTTTTTATTGTTCCATGCTATATTATATTCTGTTTTGGACATTATTGGGCTTTATTATACACTTTTATATTATTTTTGGGACTAACCTATTAACCGGAGGCCCAGCCCAGAATTGCTATTTTTTTTGCCTATTTTAGGGTTTCACAGAAAAAGAATATCAAACAGAGTCCAAACGGAATGAAACTTTCGGGAACATGATTTTCGGAACGAACATGATACAGAGGACTTGGACCCTACGTCAAGCAATAAATGAGGAAGGCACGAGGTAGGGGGGCACGCCTCCCCCCCAGGCGCGCCCTCCACCCTCGTGGGCCCCCTGTTGCTCCATGTAGCGACCAGACCTCAAACGGTCCAATCTCTGTGCTCAGGCGTCATCCCTGGATCAGTCATGCTGACACCACACAGTACTTGAAGGATTTATAACAGAGTAGCAATCACACACTTATTACATCGAGTATCTCCAAAGAAAACTTATTACAATAAATATGGCATAAGGCCATCTAATAACGATAACAGCGGAAGGCTTGAAAGATAAATGAGTCCATCAACTCCAACGGCATCACTGAGTATAGAACCACGACCTAAAAGGCACCTTACTCGCCGTCTGGAAAGTCTACAACATGAACGTTGCAACCCGAAACGGGTCAGCACATGGAATATGTTGGCAAGGTAACACATAGAGAGCAATAAAAGAATAATGCTATGCTATATGCATATTTGGCTGGTGGAAAGCTCTATGGTTACAGTTTTGCATAAAGACAATTTTTCCCTACTGCAAAGGAATAAATTTTATTTAACTATCATGGTAGTTGTTAAACATTGAGAATGGTTGACAGCATTCTCAAACCCAATTAAGCATCATCATTAAAAACCCAACAAATTAATTAGAGTAGTATGATGAGATTCACATGATAATCCAAATACCAGATACTCAAGTTGTCCATAACCGGGGACACGGCTAATCATGATTAGTTTATACACTCTGCAGAGGTTTGCGCACTTTTCCCCACAAGACTCGATCTCCTCCATTGGGATTCTCGCACTACATGGTGTTTGAGAAACGGATGACCGAGACATAGTCTTTCAGAAGTGCTAGCACCTTACGATGGGTAGACCGTACCACCTACATCCCCTACATCTGCTAGTCTACCACTGTAAGAGTTTGCACAACTTAGTCAACTATGCTAGAGCCCATAATAGCTTGTGGCTGCACACGGAAGTTTCTAGCATGAATAATCTCATGATCCCTTTGAGCCTGGGTGGCGGTCCAAAGAAAAGCAGGCAATCGATGGAATACCTAGGTGCCTCAGTCCACCCAGATGTATATTTAAGTTGCCACCTTAGATAAACCATTAATTTAACATTCACATCTGTCACGGATTTCACTCACCCAATCCACGTCTACTAGCATAGCATGGCATAAGAAGCAAACATAGAAGTAACTCCCAAAGGTTTGATAGTAAACAGGTAATAGGTACTACCTCATCTACTTCCCAGAACCCACAATTTAATTAGATCCTAAACATGCAATGTGTGAGGATTGATCTAATGCAATAAAACTGGGTAATAGGAAGTATGATCAAAGTGTCACTTGCCTTGCTGATGATCCGCAAAACCTAGCGATTCGAAGTAGCAAGCGGCGCACTCCGGGTACTCTATCGCAAACAAACAAGCATACAATAAGCACTCAATTAATGCACAGGTAAAACTCAAATAAGAGATCTAACCAAAAAGTTCAACTTAAGAACTCCGGTTGGCAAAAGAATGCAAATCGAACGAAGCAACGAAAGACAAACGGCAAAAGAAAAAGGCTTCATTTACTATTCTGGATCTAGGGCAATTTTTACTGAGGCAAAAACTTGTTTGAGTTGGTTAAACGGAAAGAGGGTTTCGAGACGAAACTTCAGGCGCTTGAATCATCTGATTCTGATAAACGAGCGAGAAAATAAACTAAAACGAACATCGGATCAGAAATCGCGATCAGGAAATCGCGGATTTAATCCGAGAAAAAGAAAAACGACGAACAAGTTAACGAACGAACGTTCGTTAACTGGAACTAAATGAAGAACGCGTTCGTTAAAACGAACGGACGAGTGAACGCTCGCTAAATAAATAAACTGGAGAAAAACCGATCTATTTAAAAAACGAACACTAGGGTTTTCTAAAAAAACGAAACGACTTTTCTCAGAAAACCGGGGTGGCGGCTACCTCGGCTCGGGGCTCCGGTGAGGCTCTGGCGGGGCTCCGGCGGCGGCGGGTGGTGCGGGGCGGTGGGGCGGCGGCTCCGACGCGGCGGCGGGGTGGCAGGCGGCACGGGGCGGCGGCTGTGGCACGACGGCGGCGGCGCTGGCGGCGTGGGAAGGCGGCGACGGGTGTGGGGCTGCAGGGGGGCGGCGGGGTTATAAAGGGGGGAGGCGGCGACTTGGGGAAGGGGTCGACCTCGGGAGGCGGGTCCTCCCCGGACTCGGCGACGACGGCGGTCCTATCCCGACCCAGCGGGAGGCGGCGGCGGCTGGCTGGGCCGGCCTGCTCGGCTGGGCCCTTAGCCCACTCGGGCGCGGGGTCTCGTGTTTTTTAAACAATTTTTCTACGACTAATAAAAAATTTCTAGAAAAATAAATAAAATTCTAAAAATGCCAAAACAAATTTTCACCATCTAAATAAAATATTTAGAACAGGATGAACATTTTCTTGGCCCTAAATGCAATTTTTGAAAACATGCAGTTTTTCCTAAATTCAAATAAAATAGCAAATAAAACCAAAATAAAATCTTATTTGATTTTTTTTATTAAATCCCCAATATTTCTTTATTTTGGGAAAGTCATTTTATTCCCTCTCTCATAATTTTTATAATAGAAATAATTGAAGATAAAATAAATAAAATCAAATGATCCTATTTTCAAAATTTGAGACAACTCAAATATGAAATTAACGAAATCCCCAACTCTCTCCGAGGGTCCTTGAGTTGCGTGAAATTTCTAGGATCAACTAAAATGCAATAAATATGATATGCAATGATGATCTATTGTATAACATTCCAAATTGAAAATTTGGGACGTTACAAACCTACCCCCCTTAAGATGAATCTCGCCCTCGAGATTCGGGTTGGATAGAAAATAGGTGAGGGTGGTCCTTCAAAAGATCTTCCTCTCGTTCCCAGGTGGCTTCATCCTCCGTGTGGTGGCTCCACTGAACTTTGCAAAACTTGATAACCTTGCTGCGGGTGACTCGGCTGGCATACTCAAGAATCTTGACTGGTTTCTCCTCATAGGTCAAATCACTGTCCAACGGGATCGCTTCCAGCGGCACTGTATCTCTTAGCGGTATATCAGCCATCTCTGCGTGGCACTTCTTCAACTGGGAAACGTGGAACACGTCGTGAACTCCTAACAATCCTTCGGGCAATTCCAACTTGTAGGCTACTTCTCCCATACGCCCCACAACTTTGTATGGTCCTACAAAACGTGGCGCTAACTTTCCCTTAACTCTAAAACGCTTAACTCCTCGAAGTGGAGATACTCGAAGATAAACTCGGTCTCCGACTTTGTAAACTGTCTCCTTGCGTTTAGAATCTGCGTAGCTCTTCTGCCTGGACTGGGCTACCTTGAGTCTATCGCGAATCAATTTTACTTTTTGTTCAGACTCCTTTATCAGATCCGGTCCAAACAACTGGCGGTCTCCAACTTCATCCCATGCCAATGGGGTCCTGCACCTCCTTTCGTACAAGGCTTCGAAAGGGGCCATCTTCAAACTGGATTGATAACTGTTGTTGTAAGAGAACTCTGCATATGGCAAATTGTCGTCCCAACTAGATCCATAATCTAGCGCACAAGCTCTCAGCATATCCTCCAAAATATGATTGACTCTCTCGGTCTGTCCATCTGTCTGCGGATGGAAAGTTGTACTGAATTCTAGCCTGGTACCCAAAGTTTCATGCAACTAATTCCAGAACTTTGAGGTAAACTGGGTTCCTCTATCTGATATAATGCTCCTTGGAACTCCATGCAGACATATGATTCTGGTCATGTATATCTTTGCTAACTTGGCACTGGTATAGGTAGTCTTCACTGGGATGAAATGAGCTACCTTTGTCAAACGATCGACTACAACCCATATCGAGTCATAGCCTAAACGAGTTCTGGGCAATCCTGTGATAAAATCCATGCCTAACTTATCCCACTTCCATTAGGGCATCGGCAATGGCTGTAGCAATCCTGCTGCCTTCTGATGCTCTGCCTTTACTCTCTGACATACATCACAAATGGCTACACACTCCGCAATATCCTTCTTCATTCCGGTCCACCAGAAAAAATCCTTCAAATCCAAATAGATTTTGGTATTTCCTAGGTGAATCGAATATGGTGAATCATGGGCCTCTTGCAGAATTAATTTCCTGAGCTCCGAATCATTAGGCACATAAACCCGGTCTTCAAACCATAGGGTATCGTGCTCATCCTCACGAAATCCTTTAGCTTTTCCTTTGCTTATTTTCTCCTTAATAGAAGCAATCTCCTTGTCAGTCTTCTGGGCTTCTCTGATCTTATCCATCAATGTAGACTGAATCTCCAATGCTGCTACATAGCCTCTCAGAACTATCTCCAAACATAGCTCACGAAGATTCTCGGCTAACTCTCTTGGTAAATCTCCCGTCATTAAGGTGTTGACATGGCTTTTACGGCTCAACGCGTCAGCTACTACGTTAGCCTTTCCAGGGTGAATATGCAATCTCATATCATAATCCTTGATGAGTTCCAACCATCTCCTTTGTCTGAGATTCAACTCCTTCTGCGTGAAAATGTACTTCAAACTCTTGTGATCCGTGTACACCTCACAATGGTTTCCAATGAGAAAATCTCTCCAAGTCTTCAATGCATGCACTACGGCTGCTAACTCCAAATCATGTGTAGCATAATTCAACTCATGAGGCTTAAGCTGTCGTGAGGCATAGGAAAAACTCTTCCTTCTTGCATAAGCACTGCTCCAAGTCCTCGACGTGAAGCGTCGCAATACACCTCATAATCCTTGGTCTGATCTGGCGAAATCAACACCGGTGATGTAACCAAGCATTTCTTCAACTCCTGGAAACTAGCCTCACATTCCTCAGTCCATATGAACTTGGTATCCTTCTTCAACAACTCCGTCATAGGTTTTGCAATCTTCGAGAAATTTTCAATGAATCTTCGATAGTATCCTGCAAGTCCAAGAAAACTCCGGATCTCTCCAACTGTTGTTGGCGCTTCCCAATTTGTCACAGTGTCAACCTTGGTGGGATCCACGGCTATACCTTCTCCGGATATGACGTGTCCGAGAAATCCAACTTCCTTCAACCAAAACTCACATTTGCTAAATTGGCATATAATTGATGTTCTCTGAGCTTACCAAGTACCAAACGCAAATGCTCCTTATGCTCCTCTTCGTCCTTCGAGTAAAGTAGGATATCATCAATGAACACTACGACAAACTTATCCAAAAACTCCATAAACACTTTGTTCATCATGTTCATAAAATATGCAGGTGCGTTAGTCAGGCCAAATGACATAACGGTATACTCGTACAACCCATACCTGGTGGTAAAAGCCGTTTTAGGTATATCCTGTTCTCGAATCTTCAACTGATGGTATCCTGATCACAGATCGATCTTGGAAAATATCTTAGCTCCTTGCAATCGATCAAACAGATCATTGAGCATCGGTAGTGGGTACTTGTTCTTGATGGTTACTTCATTCAATCCTCGATAATCAACGACCATCCTTAACGATCCATCCTTATTCTCCACTAGAAGTATTGGCGATCCCCAAGGTGAAGAACTTGGGCAAATATAACCTTTATCCAGTAACTCCTTAATCTGTTTCTTAATCTCCACCAAATCCTTTGCGGGCATCCTATATGGTCTCTTAGATATTGGACCTGTGCCTGGCAAAAGCTCAATCAAAAACTCAATATCTCTATCCGGTGGCATGCCTGGCAACTCTTCTGGAAAAACATCATGGAAATCCTTCACTACTGGTACTTCCTCCTGCACAACTCCTGTTAGGCAATTTACTTGAGTCCTTCTCGGCACATGCCGGGATACATACTTGATCCTTCTCCCTTCTAGGGTGGTAAGCAAAATTGACTTACTGGCACATTCAATGTTCCCTCCATACTCCGATAACCAATCCATGCCTAATATCACATCCAATCCTTGGGATTCCAATACTATTAGGTCCAAGGGAAATACATAGTTACCAATCCTTAATGGTAACCGATCACACCATAGACTAGCCATATACTCTGCTCCAGGTGAGGTTACTAACTTGGGTGACCTAAGGGCTTGGGTTGGCAGTTTATACTTATCCACAAATCCCCTTGATATGTATGAATGCGATGCACCAGTATCAAAAAGAACGAGTGCATTAAATGACTTAACCAAAAACTTACCTATTACTACATCGGGCTGGGCTTCAACTTCCTCCACATTTACGTGGTTCACCTGTCCCCTGTTGAAAGGGTTCGGCATCTTCCCAGAGCTTCCATTGCCATTTCCATTCTGGGCTTCAGGACATTCATTGGCATAATGTCCGGTCTTCTGGCACTTAAAGCAAGTGACTTGGCTCAGGTCTCTCTTGGCTGGGGTTGATGGGTTGGTGCGGTTCTGGTCGTTGCTTCCTCCATTCCCATTACCATTCTTGGTGCCATTGTGATTGTGCGAGCTACCTCCTCCATGGGTATGCTGAAAAATGTCCTCCCGGCCTAGGGGTAAAACGTGGCTTCTGCTAAGCTCCAGAATTGTACTTCCCTTGTCCATACTTCCTCTTGCAGTTCTTAATTTGCTGCTGCTTCCCTTCAATCATGAGATCATGATCTACCAACTCCTGGTAGTTGTTGAAGGTTGCTACCATCAACTGCATGCTCAACTCATCATTCAGTCCTTCCAGAAACTTCTCCTGTTTAGCTGCATCCGTAGCAACGTCATCTGGGGCATAACGTGCTAGCTTACTAAAGTCCTCCACATACTGGCAAACTGTCCTTCCTCCTTGGCGCAAGTTGCGAAACTCTCGCTTCTTCATGGCCATAGCTCTTGCTGAAACATGGGCAGTACGGAAAGCCTGCTGGAACTGGTCCCATGTGACAGTGTCGACAGGTAAAGTGGCTGTGAAATTCTCCCACCATGATGATGCAGGTCCTTCAAGCTGGTGTGCGGCAAACTTCACCTTTTCCGCATCTGTGCATACTACCGTGGTTAACTCCCTTGCTGTCTTGCGGAGCCAATCATCTGCTACTATCGGCTCAGTGCTACTGGAAAACACCTGTGGATTCAGCCTAAGAAAACGGGCTAAGTGATCAACAGGTGGTGGTGGTGGTGGGTTGTTGTTGTTGTTCCCCTGATTCTGATTCTGGACTAGCAATTGCATCAACGTGTTCTGCTGCTGGATCAACTGGGTGAGCTCTGGTGGGAAGGTAAATCCGGGGTCACGTCTCGGAGACATCTGAGGGTTTAGAAAAGATGAGATTTAATAATAGAGAGGGGTTGGCTCCTTTAGCAAGTTCAAGTGACCTACAACGCCACAATACAATACATGCCTTGCTGCCCCTATTGTCACTGGGAAAGGACACCGCAAGATTGAACCCAAAGGTAAGCACTTCTCCCATTGCAAGAAAGATCAATCTAGTAGGCCAAACCAAACTGATAATTCGAAGAGACTTGCAAAGATAACCAATCATACATAGAATAACTAAGTAGTAGGAGATTGATATGATAAAGATAGACCCGGGGGCCATAGGTTTCACTAGTGGCTTCTCTCGAGAGCATAAGTATTCTACGGTGGGTGAACAAATTACTGTTGAGCAATTGACATAATTGAGCATAGTTATGAGAATATCTAGGTATGATCATGTATATAGGCATCACGTCCGAGACAAGTATACCGACTCCTGCCTGCATCTATTACTATTACTCCACTCATCGACCGCTATCTAGCATGCATCTAGAGTATTAAGTTAAAAACAGAGTAGCACCTTAAGCAAGATGACATGATGTAGAGGGATAGACTCATGCAATATGAAGAAAATCCCATCTTGTTATCCTCGATGGCAACAATACAATACGTGCCTTCCTGCCCTTACTGTCACCGGGAAAGGACACCGCAAGATTGAACCCAAAGCTAAGCACTTCTCCCATTGCAAGAAAGATCAATCTAGTAGGCCAAACCAAACTGATAATTCGAAGAGACTTGCAAAGATAACCAATCATACATAAAAGAATTCAGAGAAGATTCAAATATTATTCATAGATAGACTTGATCATAAACCCACAATTCATCGGTCTCAACAAACACACCGCAAAAAGAAGATTACATCGAATAGATCTCCACAAGAGAGGGGGAGAACATTGTATTGAGATCCAAAAAGAGAGAAGAAGCCGTCTAGCTACTAACTATGGACTCGTAGGTCTGAAGTAAACTACTCACACTTCATTGGAAGGGCTATGGTGTTGATGTAGGAGCCCTTCGTGACCGATGCCCCCTCCGGCGGAGCTCCGGAACAGGCCCCAAGATGGGATCTCGTGGATACAGAAAGTTACGGCGGTGGAATTAGGGTTTTGGCTCCGTATCTGATCGTTTGGGGGTACATGGGTATATATAGGAGGAAGAAGTACGTCGGTGGAGCAACAGGGGGCCCACGAGGGTGGAGGGCGTGCCTGGGGGGTAGGCGCCCCCTACCTCGTGGCCTCCTGTTACGTGTCTTGACGTAGGGTCCAAGTCTCCCGAATTGTATTCGATGAGAAAATCACGTTCCCGAAGGTTTCATTCCGTTTGGACTCCGTTTGATATTCCTTTTCTTCGAAACCCTAAAACAGGCAAAAAACAACAATTCTGGGTTGGGCCTCCGGTTAATAGGTTAGTCCCAAAAATAATATAAAAGTGGATAATAAAGCCCAATAATGTCCAAAATAGTAGATAATATAGCATGGAGCAATCAAAAATTATAGATACGTTGGAGACGTATCAAGCATCCCCAAGCTTAATTCCTGCTCGTTCTCGAGTAGGTAAATGATAGAAACAGAATTTTTGATGCGGAGTGCCACTTGGCATAATTTTAATGTAATTCTCTTAATTGTGGCATGAATATTTAGATCCGAAAGATTCAAGACAAAAGTTCATATTGACATAGAAAATAATAATACTTCAAGCATACTAACAAAGCAATTATGTCTTATCAAAATAACATGGCTAAAGAAAGTTATCCCTACAAAATCATATAGTCTAGCTATGCTCTATCTTCACCACACAAAATATTTAAATCATGCACAACCCCGATGACAAGCCAAGCAATTGTTTCATACTTTTGACATTCTCACAACTTTTTGAATCTTCACGCAATACATGAGCGTGAGCCATGGATATAGCACTATGGGTGGAATAGAGTGGTGGTTGTGGAGAAGACAAAAAGGGAGAAGATAGTCTCACATCAACTAGGCGTATCAACAGGCTATGGGGATGCCCATCAATAGATATCATTGTGAGTGAGTAGGGATTGCCATGCAACGGATGCACTAGAGCTATAAGTATATGAAAGCTCAAAAAGAAACTAAGTGGGTGTGCATCCAACTTGCTTGCTCATGAAGACCTAGGGTAATATGAGGAAGCTCATCATTAGAATATACAAGCCAAGTTCTATAATGAAAAATTCCCACTAGTATATGAAAGTGATAACATGAGAGACTCTCTACTATGAAGATCATGGTGTTACTTTGAAGCACAAGTGTGGTAAAAGGATAGTAACATTGTCCCTTCTCTCTTTTTCTCTCATTTTTTATTTTTTTATTTGGTCCTTTTCTCTTTTTTATGGCCTCTTTTCTTTCTCTTTTTTTATTTGGGCTTCTTTGGCCTCTTTTATTTATTTTTCGTCCGGAGTCTCATCCCGACTTGTGGGGGAATCATAGTCTCCATCATCCTTTCCTCACTGGGACAATGCTCTAATAATGATGATCATCACACTTTTATTTTTCTTACAACTCAACAATTACAACTCGATACTTAGAACAAAATATGACTCTATGTGAATGCCTCCGGCGGTGTACCGTGATATGCAATGATGCATGATTGACAAGTACGAAAGAATTATGAACGGTGGCTTTGCCACAAATACTATGTCGACTACGTGATCATGCTAACAAATATGACAATGATGGAGTGTGTCATAAACGGAACGGTGGAAAGTTGCATGGCAATATATCTCGGAATGGCTATGGAAATGCCATAATAGGTAGGTATGGTGGCTGTTTTGAGGAAGGTATATGGTGGGTGTATGATACCGGCGTAAAGTGCGCGGTATTAGAGAGGCTAGCAAAGGTGGAAGGGTGAGAGTGCGTATAATCCATGGACTCAACATTAGTCATAAAGAACTCATATACTTATTGCAAAAATTTACAAGTTATCGAAGCAAAGTATTACGCGCATGCTCCTAGGGGGATAGATTGGTAGGAAAAGACCACCGCTCGTCCCCGACCGCCACTCATAGGGAAGGCAATCAATAAATAAATCATGCTCTGACTTCATCACATAACGGTTCACCATACGTGCATGCTACGGCAATCACAAGCTTCAACACAAGTATTTCTCAAATTCACAACTACTCAACAAGCATGACTTTAATATCACCATCTCTGTATCTCAAAACAATTATCAAGTATCAAACTTATCATAGTATTCAACACACTCATAAGAAAGTTTTATTATTAATCTTGCATACCAAGCATATTAGGATTTTAAGCAAATTAACATGCTATTAAGACTCTCAAAATAATCTAAGTGAAGCATGAGAGATCAATAGTTTCTATAAAACAAATCCACCACCGTGCTCTAAAAGATATAAGTGAAGCACTAGAGCAAAATTATATAACTCGAAAGATATAAGCGAAGCACATAGAGTATTCTAAAAAATTTCAAATCATGTATGACTCTCTCAAAAGGTGTGTATAGCAAGGATGATTGTGGCAAACTAACAAGCAAAGACTCAAATCATACAAGACGCTCCAAGAAAAACACATATCATGTGGTAAATAAAAATATAGCTCCAAGTAAAGTTACCGATAGAAGTAGACGAAAGAGGGGATGCCTTCCGGGGCATCCCCAAGCTTTGGCTTTTAGGTGTCCTTAGATTATCTCAGGGGTGCCATGGGCATCTCCAAGCTTAGGCTCTTGCCACTCCTTGTTCCATAATCCATCAAATCTTTACCCAAAACTTGAAAACTTCACAACACAAAACTTAAAGTAGAAAATCTCGTGAGCTCCCTTAGCGAAAGAAAACAAAAGACCACTTCAAGGTACTTTAATGAACTCATTATTTATTTATATGGGTGTTATACCTACTGTATTCCAACTTCTCTATGGTTTATAAACTAACTTACTAGCCACAGATTCATCAAAATAAGCAAACAACACATGAAAAACAGAATCTGTCAAAAACAGAACAATCTGTAGTAATATGTAGCTAGCGCAAGATCTGGAACCCCAGAAATTCTAAAATAAATTGCTGGACGTGAGTATTTATCTATTAATCATCTGCAAAAATAATTAACTAAATATCACTTTCCAAATAAAAATGACAGAAGTTGTCGTGAGCGCTAAAGTTTCTGTTTTTTACAGCAAGTTCAACAAGACTTTCCCCAAGTCTTCCCAACGGTTCTACTTGGCACAAACACTAATTTAAACACAAAAAACACAACCAAACAGAGGCTAGATAATTTATTTATTACTAAACAGGATCAAAAAGCAAGGAAAAAATAAAATTGGGTTGCCTCCCAACAAGCGCTATCGTTTAACGCCCCTAGCTAGGCATAACAAGCAAGAATAGATCTAGGTATTGCCATCTTTGGTAGGCAATCCATAAGTGGCTCTCATAATAGATTCATAAGGTAATTTAATTTTATTTCTAGTAAAGTGTTCCATGCCTTTCCTTGATGGAAATTGGAATATAATATTTCCTTCCTTCATATCAATAATTGCGCCAATCGTTCTAAGGAAAGGTCTACCAAGAATAATAGGACATGAAGGATTGCAATCTATGTCAAGAACGATAAAATCTATGGGCACATAATTCCTATTTGCAACAATAAGAACATCATTAATTCTTCCCATAGGTTTCTTAATAGTGGTATCCGCAAGGTGCAAGTTTAGAGAGCAATCATCAAAATCACGGAAACCTAACAAATCACACAAAGTCTTTGGAATCGTGGAAACACTAGCACCCAAATCACATAAAGCATAGCATTCATGATCTTTAATTTTAATTTTAATAGTTGGTTCCCACTCACCATAAAGTTTTCTAGGGGTAGAAACTTCTAATTCAAGTTTTTCTTCATAAGATTGCATCAAGGCATCAACGATATGTTTAGTAAACGCTTTATTTTGACTATAAGCATGAGGAGAATTTAGCACAGATCGCAACAAGGCAATACAATCAATCAAAGATCAATTTTCATAGTTAAATTCCTTGAAATCCATAATAGTGGGTTTAGCAACATCTAGGGTTTTTTATTTCTTCAATCCCACTTTTATCAAATTTAGCATCATGATCAAAAGATTCAGAATTCTTGGAACGCCTTCTAGGTAAAGGTGGATCATATTCAGTCCCATCATTATCAAGATTCATATTGCAAAACAAAGATTTAATAGGGGACACATCAATAACTTTTAGATCTTCATCATTATTTTCATAGGAACTAGAAGAACACGCTTTTATAAAGGCATCTTTCTTAGCACGCATCCTAGCGGTTCTTTCTTTGCACTCATCAATGGAAATTCTCATGGCTTTGAGAGACTCGTTGATATCATGCTTAGGTGGAATAGATCTAAGTTTCAAAGAATCAACATCAAGAGTAATTCTATCAATGTTCCTAGCCAAATCATCAATCTTAAGCAATTTTTCTTCAATCATAGCATTAAAATTCTTTTGCAAAGTAATAAATTCTTTAATATTAGAATCAAAATCAGAGGGCATCTTATTATAATTTCCATAAAAATTGTTGTAGGAATTACCATAATTATTAGAGGGATTACTAGGATAAGGCCTAGGGTTGAAATTTCCTCTATACACGTTATTACCAAAATTGTTCCTACCAACAAAATTCACATCTATAGATTCATTATTATTCTCAATCGAAGTAGACAAGGGCATATCATTAGGATCATAAGAAACACTCTTATTAGCAAATTATTTCATAAGTTCATCCATCTTTCCACTTGAAACATTAATTTCTTCTATCGCATGCACCTTTTTATTAGTAGATCTTTCAATATACCATTGAGAATAATTAACCATAATATTATCTAGGAGTTTAGTAGCTTCTCCTAAAGTGATTTCCATAAAAGTGCCTCCCGCGGCCGAATCTAAAAGATTTCTAGAAGCAAAATTCAATCCGGCATAAAAAATTTGTATAATCATCCACAAATTTAAACCATGAGTAGGGCAATTACGTATCATTAATTTCATTCTCTCCCAAGCTTGTGCAACATGTTCATGATCAAGTTGCTTAAAGTACATAATATCGTTTCTAAGAGAGATGATCTTAGTGGGAGGAAAATACTTAGAGATAAAAGCATCTTTGCACTTGTTCCATGAATATACTATTTTTAGGCAAAGACAAAAACCAAGCTTTAGCACGATCTCTAAGCGAAAAAGCAAATAGCTTCAATTTAAAAATGCCATTATCCACATCTTCCTTCTTTTGCATGTCACACAAATCAACGAAGCTATTTAGATGGGTAGCGACATCTTTACTAGGAAGGCCGGAGAACGGATCTTTCATAACAAGATTCAGCAAAGGAGCATTAATTTCACAAGATTCAACATCGGTAAGAGGAGCAATCGGAGTGCTAATAAAATCATTGTTGTTGGTATTGGTGAAGTCACACAATTTAGTATTATCTTGAGCCATCATGACAAGAAAGCAAACTAACACACAAGCAAACAAAAAGCAAGAGGGCAAAAAGAGGCAAATAGAGAGGGAGGGTAGAGAGAGAGAGAGGGCAAATAAATGGGAAGGGTGAAGTGGGGGAGAGGAAAATGAGAGGCAAATGGCAAATAATGTAATGCGGGAGATAAGTGTATGTGATGGGTACTTGGTATGTTGACTTTTGCGTAGACCTCCCCGACAACAGCGCCAGAAATCCTTCTTGCTACCTCTTTTAGCACTGCGTTGGTCTTCCCTGAAGAGGAAGGGATGATGCAGCAAAGTAGCGTAAGTATTTCCCTCAGTTTTTGAGAACCAAGGTATCAATCCAGTAGGAGGCTACGCGTGAGTCCCTCGGACCTGCACAAAACAAATAAATCCTCGCAACCAACGCAAATAGGGGTTGTCAATCCCTATAGGGCCACTTATGAGAGTGAGATCTGATAGATATGATAAGATAATCTTTTTGGTATTTTTTATTATAAAGATGCAAAGTAAAATAAAGGCAAAGTAAATGGCAAAGTAAATAACTAAGTAGTAGGAGATTGATATGATAAAGATAGACCCCGGGGCCATAGGTTTCACTAGTGGCTTCTCTCGAAAGCATAAGTATTCTACGGTAGGTGAACAAATTATTGTTGAGCAATTGACAGAATTGAGCATAGTTATGAGAATATCTAGGTATGATCATGTATATAGGCATCACGTTCGAGACAAGTAGACCGACTCCTGCCTGCATCTACTACTATTACTCCACTCATCGACCGCTATCCAGCATGCATCTAGAGTATTAAGTTAAAAATAGAGTAACGCCTTAAGCAAGATGACATGATGTAGAGGGATAGACTCATGCAATATGAAGAAAACCCCATCTTGTTATCCTCGATGGCAACAATACAATACGTGCCTTGCTGCCCTTACTGTCACCGGGAAAGGACACCGCAAGATTGAACCCAAAGCTAAGCACTTCTCCCATTGCAAGAAAGATCAATCTAGTAGGCCAAACCAAACTGATAATTCGAAGAGACTTGCAAAGATAACCAATCATACATAAAAGAATTCAGAGAAGATTCAAATATTATTCATAGATAGACTTGATCATAAACCCACAATTCATCGGTCTCAACAAACACACCGCAAAAAGAAGAATACATCGAATAGATCTCCACAAGAGAGGGGGAGAACATTGTATTGAGATCAAAAAAGAGAGAAGAAGCCATCTAGCTACTAACTATGGACCCGTAGGTCTGAAGTAAACTACTCACACTTCATTGGAAGGGCTATGGTGTTGATGTAGAAGCCCTCCGTGATCGATGCCCCCTCCGGTGGAGCTCCGGAACAGGCCCCAAGATGGGATCTCGTGGATACAGAAAGTTACGGCGGTGGAATTAGGGTTTTGGCTCCGTATCTGATAGTTTGGGGGTACGTGGGTATACATAGGAGGAAGAAGTACGTCGGTGGAGCAACAGGGGGCCCACGAGGGTGGAGGGCGCGCCTGGGGGGTAGGCGCGCCTCCTACCTCGTGGCCTCCTGTTACGTGTCTTGACATAGGGTCCAAGTCTCCTGAGTTGTATTCGATGAGAAAATCACGTTCCCGAAGGTTTCATTCCGTTTGGACTCTGTTTGATATTCCTTTTCTTCGAAACCCTAAAACAGGCAAAAAACAACAATTCTAGGTTGGGCCTCCGGTTAATAGGTTAGTCCCAAAAATAATATAAAAGTGGATAATAAAGCCCAATAATGTCCAAAACAGTAGATAATATAGCATGGAGCAATCAAAAATTATAGATACATTGGAGACGTATCACGCGTCCGCGCATATCGAGCACGATCGGTCATCGATCACCGAATTCAGCGACGCGGACATCTTCCGGCATTCGCCTCTGGGCGATGTGCTAAACTCGTTAAGAGCACTATCCTTAGCGGGGGGTTCACAGCCGAGCTCTATCCGGTTCGAATTGGAGATTGATAACGGAGAATTTTGCTTCCCACCCACCGCCCACTTCATACATACTATCGAAGACTTAACCGACTCGCTCGACTATGGCTCCAAAGATATTGACGGTATGGACGACGATGCCAATGAGGAACCGGGCCAAGACCCGCCATTTACCAAATGCTGGATAGCCACCTCTTCCTACGACGTATACATGGTGGATACACCTAGAACTAACGACAACGAGAAAGCAGATACAGTTGAGGACAAACCTCCTGTGATACAACCAAAACATCAGCGTCAACGGCGCCGCTCTAAGTCGCGTCATGAAATAAACGGCGATACGGGCACAGGAGAGGATAACACTCTGGACGGTGCCGAAGACAGAGAAGATCCCAATGATCGAACTGCCGAACAGGACGATCGGGAAAACATGCAAGTTAGCCCTGATGAACAGGCCATAAACAACGACTCGGAGGACAGTAATTATCTTCCACTCTTCGAGGATGAGGTGAGTCTCGCCAGCGAGGATTTTATCGTGCTTGAGGAACCTTAGGAGCAGGAGCGCTTTAAGCGCCGGCTAATAGCCACTACAAGGAGCCTGAAAAAGAAGCAGCAGCAGCTTCAAGCTGACCAAGATCTGCTCAATGATAGATGGACTGATGTCCTAGAAGCCGAAGAATACGCCCTCAAGCGCCTAGTCAAAATTTACCCGAAGCGCAAATTGCTACCTCAGTTCGATGATGAGGCAGCGGAGCCATACCATCACCACACAATGCGGCTAACCGACCACTACATGGTCGGGACAAAGCGGCAACTCAAGCCGAACACCAGCCCGCCCCTCCTCACCGTAAAGGCAGAGACAACACAGCTCGTGGTCACACATGTGACCTTCGGCAGGACCTAGACAATAGAGCAGGACATACCAGATCAATCTACGGATCGCGAGGACGTGCCCCGACACATGACAACGGCTATCTATTCGGACGTGACAAGCCTAGTCACACCCGGGCTGAAAACCGCAGATGGACTCCATCGGAGCTACGTCACAATGTGGCTCAACATAGAGGCGCCGCACACCCTCTTTTCTTTATGGACGAAGTAATGGAGCACGAATTCCCAGAAGGGTTTAAACCCGTGAATATCAAATCATATGATGGAACAACTTATCCCGTGGTATGCATCGAGGATTTTCTTCTCCATATCCACATGGCCTATGGAGATGACCTTCATGCCATCAAATACCTCCGGTTAAACCTCAAAGGTCCAGCTCGGCACTGGTTAAATAGCCTGCCCGAAGACTCTATTGGCAGTTGGGAGGATTTGGAAGACGCCTTCCGCGACAACTTCCAAGGTACATATGTCCGGCCACCAGACGCCGATGACTTAAGCCATATAGTTCAACAGCCCGGAGAGTCAGCCAGGAAGCTCTAGACTAGGTTCTTAGTTAAAAAGAACCAAATCATTGACTATCCGGACGCGGAAGCCCTAGCGGCCTTCAAACACAGCGTCCGGGACGAGTGGCTCACCCGCCACATCGGTCAAGAAAAAACAAAATCCATGTCAGCCCTTACCGCTCTGATGACCCGCTTTTGCGCGAGAGAAGACAAATGGCTCGCTCGTAGAAGCAACAGTGCCAGTGATCTGGGAACTTCTGAAGTCCGAGATGGCAATGTCAAACCACGACGCATCAAACACAAACGTCGCAATGATAATGAGAGAACACGCGACACAATGGTCAACACCGGATTCAGCAGCCCCAAACCCGGTCAACGGAAAAAGCCATTCAAGGCAAACGGAGACGACCCATCCACCTTAGACAAGATATTGGATCGACCCTGCCAGATTCATGGCAATCCCGATAAGCCAGCCAATCACACCAACAGAAGCTGTTGGGTCTTCAAACAGGCCGGCAGGCTCAACACCGAACATAAGGGGAAAAGACCGCTCAGTGATAGCGATGACGAAGAGATTCACCAACCAAATATCGGGGTTCAGAAGCAATTTCCCCCTGAGGTAAAAACGGTGAACATGGTATACATGACACACGCCCCTACAGAGGAGCACGAGACATACTCCCTCCAGACTGAGGATCATACTACATTCCCTCCAGCCAGAGTACAAGTCGGCTTTATTAAAGCGAGTACCTTGTCGGCCATAAAGCCGCCGGTCCCCATTCGGCAGGACCGACAAATTATGGAGCTGAACTAGCAGTTCGGCCTCTGCTGTTCACCTCATACACCTGTGAAATCTATACCACGCGTACATAACTATGCACTTAAAATACCATGGGCGTCAGCGGAGGCATAATATGGATGGGCCTACAAGTACTTCTATAACCGCCTTCTTTTCAATTCTTTTTTGATGACTTTTTCTTTTTTATCCTTTTACCATAGGTGACTCGTAGGCTGGTCATCTCACTGACTCCATCGGAGTTCTGGTTTGTACATTCATCCAAAAGTTACTCCCTTTAAGGAGCCCCTTCATCGAGGAAAGGCGACGCAGACGTGCGACAGGAGGTCCAAAACAACTTTTTTAGACCGTACTCCCTATTTTGCGAGCCTGTAAAGTGCCTTCTACCTCAGCCATCGACCCTTGGCATGTTAAATAGCCAGGGACGTGGCGTTATTATATACAAAACAATGATTGGCATGTCACTCAAGTTCTAGTGAATATAATTTATATCATGTATTCACTTTTCTCTAAAAAAACTGTATTTTTCTCCTTGTGTTATTTCACACTCCCCGCAGGGGCTCGATATGGGAACAAACTAAATTGCCAATAAGTCCGAACAGCTTTATAGCATACTTCGGCATCGCGAGTTTGGCCTTATATGCATCAGCTCCGAATCATGTCTTGGCAATAGTTGGGTCGCCCGGCTCCTGTGCTTGCTACCTTACGTTCCGCTCTATCGGCTAAGATAGTAAAGGGAGAACTACTACGATTGTGCCCTGGTTTACCCAGGCGAGCACCTCAGTAGAGAAAGCTAAAAACTGACTGTCATGATGCGGCGAGAGCTGGTCAACCACTCGACGACTTATCGAAATCTTTCGCGATTCCCTCCGTATTACACGAAGGACCTTTCTTTAGGTCATACATGTGAACGCACCACATTGGGATAATAGCGTACATATCAGGGTTTATATCGTAGACCCACCATAAAACTCCTATGGCTAAGTGAAAGTGTTAACGCCCTATAGTCTGGTTGCCTCGTTCACCGCATTGACACCTCCATTCATGGACCAAGACGTTGGGTCAAGAGTGATCATATGCTTTTCCAAACACCCCTGTATTCTCTACGTGGGAGTTGAAGCCGACTACTGGAAAACTTTCAGATTATGCAAACAACGGCCGCACAGGAGGAACCAAAAACTTTTAAGCAAAAATCATAATATTATCATCATACTGTCTTTTACAATTCAATACATTTCATTCAAACATCATATCTTTCGAGCACTGACCCTCTATCAAGCGGGCACCCTCTAAGACATCCTCAAAATAATGTTCGGGTGCGTGATGGTCCTTACCCTTGGGGGGACTCCTCACTACAACGTCAGTGGCCTTCATCTTGGCCCAGTATGTTTTGACACGGGTAAAGGCCATATGTGCACCTTCAATGCATGTTGAACGCTTAATGGCGTCGATACGCGGCACCGCATCCACAAGCCGCTGCACCAAACCGAAGTAACTATTCGAAACGCGCTCAGTAGTCCACAACTAGAATATGACGTCCTCCATGGCGGAACCAGATATCCTATGGAGCTCGGCCCACTTGGCCATCTATTCATTTAGTAACAACTAACGCTTTGGTGCGCCGAACTGTGACCAAAAAAGCTTCTCCGTGGCACACCCTTCCTACACTTGGTAAAATTGCGACGCATCGGAGGCACTCTTCGGCAGGTGATACGTCTCCAACGTATCTATAATTTTTGATTGTTCCATGCTATTATATTACCAACCTTGGATGTCTTATATGCATTTATATGCTATTTTATATGATTTTTGGGACTAACCTATTAACCTAGAGCCCAGTGCCAGTTTCTATTTTTCCTTGTTTTTGAGTTTCGCAGAAAAGGGAAACCAAATGGAGTCCAATTGACCTGAAACTTCACGGAACTTATTTTTGGACCAGAAGAAGGACATGGAGTAAAAGAGTTGGGCTGGAAGAGTCCTGGGCTGCCCACGAGGGTGGGGGGAGCCCCTCCCTACCTCGTGGACAGCCCGGAGACCCCCCTGACTTGTTCTCGATGCCAAAACCTCTTATATATACTGAAACCTCCAGAAAATAACCTAGATCAGGAGTTCCGCCGCCAGAAGCCTCCGTAGCCACCGAAAACCAATCTAGACCCGTTCCAGCACCCTGCCGGAGGGGGGGATCCCTCTCCGGCGGCCATCTTCATCATCCTGGTGCTCTCCATGACAAGAAGGGAGTAGTTCTCCCTCAGGGCTGAGGGTATGTACCAGTAGCTATGTGTTTGATCTCCCTCTCTCTCTCTCTCTCGTGTTCTTGATTCGGAACGATCTTGATGTATCATGAGCTTTGCTATTATAGTTGGATCTTATGATGTTTCTTCCCCTCTACTCTCTTGTGATGAATTGAGTTCTCCCTTTGAAGTTATCTTATCGGATTGAGTCTTTAAGGATTTGAGAACACTTGATGTATGTCTTGCATGTGCTTATCTGTAGTAACAATGGGATATCACGTGATCCACTTGATGTATGTTTTGGTGATCAACTTGCGAGTTCCATGACCTCGTGAACTTATGCATAGGGGTTGGCACACGTTTTCGTCTTGACTCTCTGGTAGAAACTTTGGGGCACTCCTTGAAGTTCTTTGTGTTGGTTGAATAGATGAATCTGAGATTGTGTGATGCATATCGTATAATCATACCCACGGGTACTTGAAGTGACATTGGAGTATCTAGGTGAGATTAGGGTTTTGGTTGATTTGTGTCTTAAGGTGCTATTCTAGTACAAACTCTTGAATAGATCGATCAAAAAGAATAACTTTGAGGTGGTTTTGTACCCTACAATAATCTCTTCGTTTGTTCTCCGCTATTAGTGACTTTGGAGTGACTCTTTGTTGCATGTTGAGGGATAGTTATATGATCCAACTATGTTATTATTGTTGAGAGAACTTGCACTAGTGAAAGTATGAACCCTAGGCCTTGTTTCAACACATTGCAATACCGTTTATGCTCACTTTTATCGCTTGCTACCTTGCTGTTTTTATATTTTCAGATTACAAAAACCTATATCTACCATCCATATTGCACTTGTATCACCATCTCTTCGCCGAACTAGTGCACCTATACAATTTACCATTGTATTGGGTGTGTTGGGGACACAAGAGACTCTTTTTTATTTGGTAGCAGGGTTGCTTGAGAGAGACCATCTTCATCCTACGCCTCCCACGGATTGATAAACCTTAGGTCATCCACTTGAGGGAAATTTGCTACTGTCCTACAAACCTCTGCACTTGGAGGCCCAACAACGTCTACAAGAAGAAGGTTGTGTAGTAGACATCAAGCTCTTTTCTGGCGCCGTTGCCGGGGAGGTTAGCGCTTGAAGGTATATCTTTAGATCTTGCAATCGAATCTTTTAGTTTCTTGTTTTATCACTAGTTTAGTTTATAAAATAAAACTAAAAATGGAATTGAGGTTACCTCATATGCTTCATCTTTTTAATGTCTTTCGTGAAAATAAGGATTCCGATAATTGTGCCAAAGTGTTAGAAGAAGAATGCATTAGAATGTTTGGCACTAAATCTTTGGATGATGAGCATGATTGCAATGTTGTTAGTATGAATTGTTTGAATACCCATGATGATAATGATATGCAAAGCCACAAGCTTGGGGAAGCTATGTTTGATGAAGATGATATTTTTGTCTCCCAAGTTTTGATGAGAAAATTTATTATGATGATAGCATGCCTCCTATTTATGATGATTATATTTATGAAAGTGGGTTTGGAAGAGTGTCAACTTTAGGAAGTGATGATCCCACTATTTTGGAGGATGTTGAATCTTATTGTGATAATTATAAAAGTGGATTTGGAGAGGTCATGACTTTATTTAGTAATGATTCCACTATCTCGGAAGAGGTTCCAATTGATTATGAGAACAAAGTTACTATCTATGATGATTATCGTGATGACTTGTATGCTATTAAGAATAATGATAACCATGAAACTTGTCATCTTGATTTTAATTTTCAATTGGATTATGCCTCACATGATAGTTATTTTGTTGAGTTTGCTCCCACTATTATCCATGACAATAAATTTGCTTATGTGGAGAGTAATAAAATTTATATGCTTGTAGATCATGAAAAGAATGCTTTATGTGATAGTTATATTGTTGAATTCATTCATGATGCTACTGAAAATTATTACGAGGGATGAATATGCTTGTAGGAGTTGCAATAATATTAAGTTTCCTCTCTGTGTGTTGAAAATCTTGAAGCTATGCTTGTTTTACCTTCCTATGAAAGTTGATTCTTGTTCCCATAAATTGTTTGCTCACAAAATCCCTATGCATAGAAAGTGGGTTAGACTTAAATTTGCTAGTCATATTATTCATGATGCTCTCTTTATGTTTCAATTCTTATCTTTTATGTGAGCATCATTGAAACCATCATGCCTAGCTAGGGGCGTTAAACATTAGCGCTTGTTGGGAGGCAACCCAATTTTTATTTTTGTTCCTTGATTTTTGTTCCTTTTTAGAAATAAATAATTCATCTAACCTCTGTTTAGATGTGGTTTTATATTTTAATTAGTGTTTGTGCCAAGTAGAACCTTTGGGAAGACTTGGGTGAAGTCTTTGCGATCTTGCTGTAAAAAAACAGAAACTTTAGCGCTCATGAGATTTGCTGCCATTTTTTTACTGGAGAGTGCGATTAGGTTGATTCTTTTTGCAGATGATTAATATAAAAATTCCTCAGGTCCACCAATTTATTTCAGAATTTTTGGGGTTACAGAAGTATTCGAAACCTACAGATTACTACAGACTATTCTGTTTTTGACAAATTCTGTTTTCATTGTGTTGTTTGCTTATTTTGATGAAACTATGAGTAGTATCGGAGGGTATGAACCATAGAGAAGTTGCAATACAGTAGATATTACACAAATATGAATTTAGAATGAGTTCACAACAGTACCAAAAGTGGTGATTTATTTTCTTATACTAACGGAGCTTACGAGTTTTCTGTTAAGTTTTGTGTTGTGAAGTTTTCAAGTTTTGGGTAAAGATTCGATGGACTATGGAATAAGGAGTGGCAAGAGACTAAGCTTGGGAATGACCAAGGCACCCCAAGGTAATATACAAAGACAACCAAGAGCCTAAGCTTTGGGATGGCCCGGAAGGCATCCCCTCTTCGTTCATCGGTAACTTTACTTGGAGCTATATTTTTATTCACCTGATATGTGCTTTGCTTGGAGCGTCATTTTATTTTATTTTATTTTTCTTGATGTTTGAATAAAATACCAAGATATTAAATTATTAAATGTTAGAGAGTCTTCACATAGTTGCATAATTATTCGACTACGCATTGATCTTCACTTATATCTTTTGGAGTAGTTTGTCATTTGCTTTAGTGCTTCACGTATATCTTTTTAGAGCACGATGGTAGTTTTATTTTGAAGAAATAGATGAAATCTCATGCTTCACTTATATTATTTTGAGAGTCCTAAACAGCATGGTAATTTTCTTTTGGAGTAGTTTGTCATTTGCTTTAGTGCTTCACGTATATCTTTTTAGAGCACGATGGTAGTTTTATTTTGAAGAAATAGATGAAATCTCATGCTTCACTTATATTATTTTGAGAGTCCTAAACAGCATGGTAATTTTCTTTGGTTATGAATTCAGTCCTAATATGATGGGCATCCAAGAGGGATATAATAAAAAACTTTCATATAAAGTGAATTGAATACTATGAGAAGTTTGATACTTGATAATTGTCTTGAGATATAAAGGTGGTAATATTAGAGTTGTGCTAGTTGAGTAATTGTGAAATTGAGAAATACTTGTGTTGAGGTTGGCAAGTCCCGTAGCATGCATATATGGTAAACGTTGTGTGACAAACTTGAAGCATGGGGTGTTCTTTGATTGCTTTCCTTATGAGTGGCGGTCGGGGACGAGTAATGGTCTTTTCCTACCAATCTATCCCCCTAGGGGCATGCGTAGTAGTACTTTGCTTCGAGGGCTAATAAACTTTTGCAATAAGTATATGAGTTCTTTATGACTAATGTGAGTCCATGGATATTATGCACTTTTACCCTTCCATCATTGCTAGCCTCTTCGGTACCGTGCATTGCCCTTTCTCGCCTTGAGAGTTGGTGCATGATACATCTCCATCGTATCTATAATTTTTTATTGTCCCATGCCAACATTATACAACTTTCATATACTTTTGGCAACTTTTTATACTATTTTTGGGACTAACATATTGATCCAGTGCCAGTTCTTGTTTGTTGCATGTTTTTGTTTTGCAGAAAATCCATATCAAATGGAATCCAAATGTGATAAAAACTTACGGAGATTTTTTGGCATATATGTGATTTTTGGGAAGAAGAATCAATGCGAGACGATGCCCGATGGGGCCACGAGGCAGGGGGGCACGCCCCAGGGGGTCAGGCGCGCCATGGGCCCTCGTGGCCACCCCATAAGGCGGTTGGTGGCCTTCTTTTGCTGCAAGAAAGCTAATATCTAGATAAAAATCGTGTCCAAAATTCAGCCCAATCGGAGTTACGGATCTCCGGGAATTTAAGAAACGGTGAAAGAGCAGAATCAGGGAACACAGAAACAGAGAGAGACAGAGAGACAGATCCAATCTCGGAGGGGCTTTCGCCCCTCCGCCGCCATGGAGGCCATGGACCAGAGGGGAAACCCTTCTCCCATCTAGGGAGAAGGTCAAGGAAGAAGAATAAGGGGGTTCTCTCCCCCTCTCTCCCGGTGGCGCCGAAACGCCGCCGGGGCCATCATCATCACCGCAATCAACACCAACAACTTCACCACCATCATCACCAACTCTTCCCCCCTTTATGCAGCTGTGTAACCCCTCTTTTACCTGCTGTAATCTCTACTTAAACATGGTGCTGAACGCTATATATTATTTCCCAATGATGTATGGCTATCCTATGATGTTTGAGTAGATCCGTTTTATCCTATGGGTTAATTGATGATCGTGATTGGTTTGAGTTGCATGTTTTATTATTGGTGCTATCCTATGGTGATCTCCATGTCGCACAAGCGTGAGGGATCCCCTCTATAGGGTTTGCAATATGTTCTTGATTTGCTTATGGTGGGTGGCATGAGTGATAGAAACATAGACCCGAGTAAATAGGTTGTTTGCATATGGGAATAACGAGGACTTGATGCCTTATAATGCTATGGTTGTGTTTTACCTTAATGATCTTTAGTAGTTGCGGATGCTTGCTAAAGTTCCAATCATAAGTGCATATGATCCAAGAAGAGAAAGTATGTTAGCTTATGCCCCTCCCTCAAATAAAATTGCAATAACGATTACTGGTCTAGTTATCGATTGCCTAGGGACAAATAACTTGTGTGACAACAAGCTCTCTACTAAAACTAATTTAGTTGTATCTTTATCTAAACAGCCCCTAGCTTTTATTTACGCGCTCCTTATTATCTTGCAAACCTATCCAACAACACCTACAAAGTACTTCTGGTTTCATACTTGTTCTAGGTAAAGCGAACGTTAAGCGTACATAGAGTTGTATCGGTGGTCGATAGAACTTGAGGGAATATTTGTTCTACCTTTAGCTCCTCGTTGGGTGATACGTCTCCTCCGTATCTACTTTTCCAAACACTTTTGCCCTTGTTTTGGACTCCAACTTTCATGATTTGAATGGAACTAACCCGGACTGATGTTGTTTTCAACAGAATTACCATGGTGTTATTTATGTGCAGAAACAAAAGTTCTCGGAATGACCTGAAACTTCACGGAGCAACTTTTTGGAAAATATAAAAAATACCTGCAAAAGATGAAGGCCAAGGGGCCCACCACCTGTCCACGAGGGTGGGGGCGCGCCTGCCCCCCTACGGCGCCCCCCCTACCTCGTGGGCCCCCTGGAGCTCCTCCGACTCCAACTCCAACTCTATATATTGTGTTTCGGGGAGAAAAAATCAGAGAGAAGAATTCATCGCGTTTTACGATACGGAGCCGCCGCCAAGCCCTAAAACCTCTCGGGAGGGCTGATCTGGAGCCCGTTCGGGGCTCCGGAGAGGAAAATCCGTCGCCATCGTCATCACCAACCATCCTCCATCACCAATTTCATGATGCGCACCGCCCTGCGTGAGTAATTCCATCGTAGGCTTGCTGGACGGTGATGGGTTGGATGGGATCTATCATGCAATCAAGTTAGTTTTGTTAGGGTTTGATCCCTAGTGTCCACTATGTTCTGAGATTGATGCTGCTATGACTTTGCTATGCTTAATGCTTGTCACTAGGGCCCGAGTGCCATGATTTCAGATCTGAACCTATTATGTTTTCATCAATATATGAGAGTTCTTGATCCTATCTTGGAAGTCTATAGTCACCTATTATGTGTTATGATTCATTAACCCCGAAGTGACAATAATCGGGATACTTACCGGTGATGACCGTAGTTTGAGGAGTTCATGTATTCACTATGTGTTAATGCTTTGTTCCGGTACTCTATTAAAAGGAGGCCTTAATATCCCTTAGTTTCCGTAAGGACCCCGCTGCCACGGGAGGGTAGGACAAAAGATGTCATGCAAGTTCTTTTCCATAAGCACGTATGACTATATTCGGAATACATGCCTACATTACATTGATGAACTGGAGCTAGTTCTGTGTCACCCTAGGTTATGACTGTTACATGATGAACCGCATCTGGCATAATTCTCCATCACCAATCCATTGCCTACGAGCTTTCCATATATTGTTCTTCGCTTATTTACTTTTCCGTTGCTATTGCTATCATCACTACAAAATACCAAAAACATTACTTTTACTACGGTTACCTTTTATTATCATTGCCACTACTATCATATTACTTTGCTACAAAACACTTTGCTGCAAATACTAAGTTTCCAGGTGTGGTTGAATTGATAACTCAGCTGCTAATACTTGAGAATATTCTTTGGCTCCCCTTGTGTTGAATCAATAAATTTGGGTTGAATACTCTACCCTCGAAAACTGTTGTGACCCCCTATACTTGTGGGTTATCAAGACTATTTTTTGGCGCCGTTGCCGGGGAGCATAGCTCTATTCTTTGAGTCACTTGGGATTTATATCTGCTTATCATTATGAAGAACTTGAGAGATCCAAAAACCAAGATTTATCCCTCAACTATGAGGGGAGGTAAGGAACTGCCATCTAGCTCTGCACTTGATTCACCTTCTGTTATGAGTAAGCTTGCGACACCTAAACCTGCTTCTGCTATTCGTTCTGATATGTCGCATGTTATTAATGATGCTACTTCTGCTATGCATGATACTTATGATGAAACTACTTCTATGCTTGATACTACTGTGCCACTTGGTGAATTTCTTGATGAACAACTTGCTAGGGCTAAAGAGAATGAAAATATTGAATTTGATAATACAGATGAAATTGATGATGAAGACTTGCCTGTTATTCCTGAGGGTTATGTTTTTGATAAAAAAAGCTTCTTTAGCTATTTTAGCTTGCAAAGATAGATACGAACTCAAGAGGTTATTAACTAAATGGAATCAGCAATCTCTAAATGCTAGAATGAAAACTGACCCTGCTTTTGCTACTTCACGTATCCGTGTTACCGATAAGGATTATGAATTATCTGTTAATCCTGATATAATTACTTTGGTTAAATCTGATCCTTTTCATGGCTATGAATCTGAAACTGTTGTGGCACATCTTACTAAATTAAATGATATAGCTACCTTGTTCACTAATGATGAGAGAACTCGCTACTTTTATATCCTTAAAATATTTCTGTTCTCATTAAAGGGTGATGCTAAGATATGGTTTAATTCTCTCGATCCTGGTTGTGTGCGTAGTCCCTAGGATATGATTTATTACTTCTCTGCTAAATATTTCCCTGCTCATAAGAAACAAGCTGCTTTATGGGATATATATAATTTTGTGCAAATTAAAGAAGAGAGTCTCCCACAAGCTTGGGGAGGCTTCTCAAGTTACTTAATGCTTTGCCTGATCATCCTCTTAAGAAAAAATGAAATACTTGATATCTTTTATAATGGACTAACTGATGCTTCCAGAGATTACCTGGATAGTTGTGTTGGTTCTGTTTTCAGGGAAAGGACACCGGATGAAGCTGCAATTCTATTGAATAATATGCTGACAAATAAAAATAATTGGACACCTCCTGAGCCAGTTCCTGAGCCTATTCCTAAACCAACTCCGAAGAAAAGGGGTATTCTATTTCTCAGTCCTGAAGATATGCAAGAGGCAAAGAAATCTATGAAAGAAAAAGGTATTAAAGCAGAAGATGTTAAGAATTTACCTACTATTGAAGAAATACATGGCCTTAATTTACCGCTTGTTGAAGAAACATATGGTCCTAACCCATTACCTATTGAAGAAACTCGTGGTCTTGATAACCCGACACAGGTAGTAAAGGTAAATTCTCTCTATAGATATGATAAAGCTGAAATCCCATTTACTAAGTTTGCTAGCCCATGCTTAGATGAGTTTGATAAATTTATGGTTAAGCAAGAAGATTTTAATGCTTATTTTGGTAGACAATTGAAATACAATTCAAATATGCTTGAACACTTGGGTGATTATATGGCTAATGTCAAAGGTGAACTTAAACTTATTAGTAAACATGCTTCTATGGTTACCACTCAAGTAGAACAAGTACTTAAAGCTCAAAATGATTTGCTCAATGAATTGAATAGTAAGAATAATGATTATGCTGTTAGAGTGGCTACTAGAACTGGTAGAATGACTCAGGAACCTTTGTATCCTGAAGGCCACCCTAAGATAATTGAGCAGCATTCTCAGAGAAATAATGTAGATGCACCTAGTCCTTCTAAAAGGAAGAAAAATAAAAATGATAGGACTTTGCATGTTTCTAGTGAACATATTACTGAAACACCTGAGAATCCAAATGATATTTCTATTTCTAATGCTGAAACACAATCTGGTAATGAACCTGAAACTAGTGATAATGTTCATGATAATGTTCATGATGATGCTCAACCTAGTAATGATAATGATATAGAAATTGAACCTGAGGTTGATCTTGATAACCCACAATCAAAGAATCAACGTTATGATAAGAAAGACTTTGTTGCTAGAAAACATGGTAAAGAAAGAGAACCATGGGTTCAAAAACCCATGCCTTTTCCTCCCAAACCATCCAAGAAAAAGGATGATGAGGATTTTGAGCGCTTTGCTGAAATGATTAGACCTATCTTTTTTGCGTATGCGATTAACTGATATGCTCAAAATGAATCCTTATGCTAAGTATATGAAAGATATTGTTACAAATAAAAGAAAGATACCGGAAGCTGAAATTTCCACCATGCTTGCTAATTATACTTTTGAGGGTGGAATACCTAAGAAACTAGGAAATCCTGGTGTACCAACTATACCATGCTCCATTAAAAGAAATTACGTTAAAACTTCTTTATGTGATCTTGGAGCCGGTGTTAGTGTTATGCCTCTCTCTTTATATCGTAGACTTGATTTGAATAAGTTGACACCTACTGAACTATCTTTGCAAATGGCTGATAAATCAACTGATGTACCTGTCGGTATTTGTGAGGATGTGCCTGTTGTAGTTGCAAACGTTACTATTTTAATGGACTTTGTTATTCTGGATATTCCCGAGGACGATAGTATGTCTATTATTCTTGGAAGACCCTTTTTGAATACTACAGGGGCTATTATTGATTGCACTAAAGGCAATGTCACTTTTCATGTTAATGGTAATGAGCATATGGTACACTTTCCGAGGAAACAACCTCAAGTCCACAGTATCAATTCTATTGGAAAAATTCCATCGATTATATTTGGAGGTTTTGAATTTCATCTTCCTACTGTCAAGAAGAAATATGATATTATTATTGTTGGGGATGTGCATATCCCCGTTGAGGTAACATAGTGTTATTCGAAATTTCTCCAGTTCCATGTTATTCGGAATGAGTTCGTTAACAAGACTTGATCAACCTTGTTAGTGGATTCCTTTTGATGAGCATGAGATGGATGAAACTAGAAGCACAACCTTCTGTACCCCACTTTTACTTTCTGTTATTTATATTAAATAAAATAAAAATAGTATTTTTCTGTCTGTTATCTAAATTATCCGTGCAATATAAAAATACCCCGAAGATAAAAGTTCTCCAAATGCCCTGAAATTTAAATATGATTTTTCTGGAATATTTGAGAATATTTGGCACCGAGAACACAGCAGGAGGAGCTGGCACCTGGCCACGAGGGTCAGGGGCGCGCCCTACCCCCTGGGCGCGCCCCCTGCCTCGTGGGCCCATGGTGGCCCTCCTCCACTTATCCTTTCACCCACACACTCCTTCTTCCTCCCAGAAACACGAACAACCAACTCAAACCCGAGCCCAAGTTCATTTTGCTGCCATTTTCGATCTCCTTGCTCAAAGCACCTCTCACAAAACTGCTTGAGGAGATTGTTCCTTGGTATATGACTCCTCCATTGGTCCAATTAGTTTTTGTTCTAGTGCTTTATTCATTGCAAATTTGTGCTGCCTAGGTGACCATGTTCTTGAGCTTGCATGTCAAATTTATATGGTTCCAAGTAGTTTTGATGCATGATATAGGCTCTAGGCACTTGTAGGAGTAGTTGCTATCAATATTATTGAGCTTGGTTTACTTTTATTTTGAAGTTACTAAAAATTTCAGAATTTTTCAGAAAATTATGAAGAGACTTTTGAGGGGCTCATCGAGCTGAAGCTCGAAGGAAAAGGCACAGAAGCCTAAGTATAATCTGCCTCGCACCATGGAGGTTCGGTCGTGTGAATGGCCTTCCGATGATTTCTTCAGAGTAGCCAGGATTTATGAAGATTTTTATGAATTGGCTAAGAATGCAGGCCTCACCGCTTTCCTCCATGACCAACGCGATCAGTATCTCTTACTCACAAATATCTTTGTGCAAAACTTTCATTTCCATTATAGGAGCTCACCACCTACGGTGGAGTTTCATTTATATGATGAGCATAAGAAGATGTCACTTTATGAATTTTGTCGGGTTTGTTTAGTCCCTTTCGAGGGCAAGACAGAGGAACCACATCGCGAGGATGTGGATGGGTTTATTGATACTATCACTGTAGGGGAAACAAGGAAGGTTTCCGATGCACGAATCACTAGCATACATTTTCCTGTTTTACGCTATTTTACATTATTTGCTAGTCATTGTTTAATTGGTCGCGGAAACTGTGGAAACCTTAGTGTCCCTGATATTATTATTTTGCTCCATGGTTTATTCAGTGATAACTCTGTTAGTATGGGAGGCATTATTGCTAAACGTTCAAGTCTGAACCATACAAAGGGCCCCATCTTTGGAGGCATCTATGCTTCACGCCTAGCTGCACATTTTAACATACCTATTAGGCATTATGAGAAGGAAGAAAAAGTGATGCCTCGTGTTTATTTAGATTATAAAAGTATGGTGGCACATGATTTTATTGTTAAGAATAGGGAAGGAGAGCTTAAATACAAATTGTTCTTTGATAAACATCATCCTGAGACTATTACCCTGCCTGCTCCTTCTTTGTTTGATTTATCTGCAGGCCAGTAACTTGTTCCATTAGAGGCTATTCACGCCTACCGGAACCCTGCACCAGCCATGGAGCCAGAGCCGGAACCACAAGTTGATCCTTCACGACAGTCTAATTACCAGTGGGATTAGGAGATGATTGCCAACCAGTGGCAATCGGAGTCTTCTTCTTCTTCGCAGTACGACCCCAACTATTATTATGGATATCCGCCAGGCCAGCCGTGGCCATAGACCAACTTAGGCCAAAATCCTAAGCTTGGGGGAGTACGTATTTCTCACCGACATTACATTTATGTTCACACACTCATTTCTAGATGTCGGTGCTCATACTTTTTCATTGTATCATCCATGCTAGTTTATTTTTCTTTTTATGCTTTCTTTTTGTGTGTTTAATAAACCTTAAGAAAAACCAAAAAAATTAGTTGTAGCTTTTAATTAGTTTACTTTCCATGCTTGTAGCAGTAATTAAAAAGAAAACCCAAAAAGATTTCATGTTCTTCTTTTACTCGTTGGGAGCTCTCCCGTGTAAATAGTTTTATTTCTTTTCTTTTCTTTGGGGGTCGATATGTAGCTAAGGATGGCAATGGGTCGGGTTTGGATCGGGTTGAACAATCTCAAATCCATATCCATGTCCATGAAGACAGTCTTTGCCCGTCCATGAAAAAATCCATGGGTGAAAAATTGTGTCCATGTCCAAATCCGATGGATATCCATACCCATTGGATATCCATTGGGTCCTCTTGAGACATATAAATAAGACATAACACAATATTAACATAAACTCTTCCATTCTTCACCTCATGGTAGGCCAGGCTTCACTTATGGTAAATCAACATCCACTAACAACCTAAGATCATTTAGTATTTTTCTAACAGATGAGAATGACGAGTCATTTAAGAAAGAGGTAAAAATAAGGGAAGGGGTGTTGGAGTATGTTACAGAGAGGATTGAATGTCAACTAAAAAAAGTTATGATGGGGATTGTGTAATTTCTTAAGCATATTTTAGATAAAAAGAGTGTAAAATTGTTGTGGGACATATGACCGTGGGGTAGGGATAGCAGATTTTCCCCCATTAAGTCATACTATCGGGTTGGGTTTGGGTATATCCATGGGTACAAGATTATATCCATGCCCTATCCACGAACAATCGGGTCGGGTTTGGGCGCCGCCCATGGACACAAAAGCATATCCAAACCCTATCCATTCGGGTCGGATATCCATGGATAAAATTGCCATCCTTATAAGTAGCACCCCGAGTCCGATGCGCTAGATGCCTTCCATTTATTTTAGTTGTTGTCTTGTGTTTATTGTGTTTTTTGCATTATCATAATTGGTTTGCATATTTCATTCCTATATGTTGATGCCATGATCATGTTGAGTGCCTTCTCATATTATTAGTTTTGCTTCTTGCTTCATGATCATCATTGTTTGCATTGCATTGTGCCTCTTGCCATTTTGCATTTCAACATAATCACCATGTGCATTGCATTATTCATGATGTTGTCTTGCTCTATTCTTGTCATATGTATCAACCCCTTCCCATCTCTCTCTAATCTACCCATGTATCAACATCGCCTTCTTCCTTCTTATTCCTTTCATTTTTTGCAAGTGCCATTTTCTGTCATCCATAAATGTTCATTCCTTTCCTATAAACCATACACCTTCCCTTTAACCCCTCTGTCAAATTTCAGATCATTTGAAGTTGTTTTGGTTGGGTTCAAAAATGGCTCAAGTTTGAATTTAATTCAAACTTAAATTATTTTTATATCTCTAAAAATGCCCAAGCCATTTTATTCAAATAGGGCTTAAATCCAAGATCTTAGATCTATTTCTGTCTCAGCCTGCTTCCTTCCTCTTCTCCCTGTGCATTTCTACTATTTTTTATTCTGTGTGGAGGAGATATAGAAAAATATGAGGAGAGAAAGGAAGAGAGAAGCCCACCGCCGCAGCCCACTTACCTCTTTCAGCCCAGCTAGCCCACCTGAACCTATCCCTTCTGTTCTTCTTCTACCTCCTGTACGGATGGGCGTCCATGCATGCCACGTCGACCTCCCGAGTGATTTGACGGCCGGAGAGCACCCCCCCAGGCCCTATATAACAAGCCCCGGTGCCCTAGTCCTCCTCCTCCCTCCATTCCACCCCTTTCATGCCCCTGCCGCCGCCAGGTAAGGATCCCACGTGCCCTGCCGACGCCATGGCCGTGCCGAGCTCAAGCTTGAGCCCGGTCTGTTCAAAGCCTTCCTCGCCCGTTCGCCGACGCAAGGGTGACCTCCTCGGCGATTGCCGTTTGCTGCTACCTCGCCCGTGTCCACCCAGTCCATGCAGCTTCTTCCACGACGTCCCCTTCTTCCTCTGCTTCGTCTTCTTCACGGATCAGAGGAACGCCAAGTTCAGCGAGCTCCTTCATCGCCTCCGTCGCCTATCCATCCGATCTATCATCGTCGGCACCCCCGTGGTGTGCAGCCGCTCCCCAAGCCTCGTAACCCTGTCTGTTTTCCTCGCCGTAGTAGCCTTCCTGTCCGTGCCCACATGCCATGGCTTCCATGGAAGCAGGCTCCAATGCTTGTGCTTGGGTTCTCCGACCGCTCCTTGTTGCACCACACACGCACGCGCCCGTAGCCCCCGCATGCATTTGCACCCGCGCGCACACCCTGCCTGCTTGCCGCTCCCTCGCCGCGCCATGCTCGCCCATGCACGCGTGCACTGTCTTCAGTTTCCGCACGCCCGCCGCAGGTTCTTAACCCCAACAGCCGTCGTTTGTGCTTGCCATCGCTGTCGGTTGTTGCCGTGCAGCCATGGCCAAGCTCGACCTATTGTTGAATACTCAAAAGAGCCTGGGAGCTCTTTGTATCACGAACAGTAAGCTAGCCCAGTGGGCCCCCCTCGCTCCCATATCCATGAGGTCCTGGGTTCAAATCCGAGGGGCCTCTCTTTTGCTTTGTTCTTTTATTTCTTTTGCACACACCCACAGCTGCTTGGGCCGAGTCCTCATCTGGGCCACTGCATTGTGATGCTTCGGGCCCGTGCATATTTTTTCCACCCTGTGTATTTTAGCATCTTTCAGTGCACGCATATTTACCGAAATGCCATCATTTTAAAATGCGCATAACTAAATATCCATGCATCCAACTGAAACATGTCATATATGCATCTTGCTCAGTTTTTCATGTTCTTTAATAATCTGCAACTTTCATCCCTGTTAAAAATATTTAAAATTGTTGTTCGCATTAATTTTCATAAATCACATGTTAAAATGCTTTATTTCATAACTAAATAACCGTAGCTCGGTTTTAATTGTTCTTTATATGTAAATGGGCTAGAAAAATGTATAGATTAACTTGTTGCACTTTATTTTCCTGTTTAACAACAATAAAATATGGTTTAGGGCAGAACAGTACCAAATCCTTAAATTGCACATGGGGATTTTTCCGGACTTGTTGTTTGTTGTTCCGGCCTCATTTAAACTTGCCTAGATAGGTAGTTTTCTTTATGCTTCACCTCTTGCCATGCTAACCAACATTTAATATTGTTGAGTACCTAAACGAGAGAGAACTAAATAACTTGAATGTGGTGTTTCGTCAATATGCAACCCGTTGCATATTGAGCTCCACTTAACTTGTAGTTTTGCTTGTGCACTTTGCCATGCCATGTATCATTAAACCGGACATGCATCATACTTGGTTGTGCATCATTCCATGTTTATGTGATGTTTGTTTACGATGTTGTTTGCTTCTTTCCGGTGATGCTTCTTCGGGTTGGTTCCATTAACGTCGCGTTTGTGAGGATCCGTTCGACTACGTCCGTTTGTCTTCTTCATGGACTCGTTCTTTTTCCTTGCGGGTTATCAGGCAAGATGACCATACCCTCGAAATCACTTCTATCTTTGCTTTCTAGATGCTCACTCTTTTGCTATGCCTATGCTGCGATACCTACCACTTGCTTATCATGCCTCCCATATTGTTAAGCCAAGCCTCTAACCCACCTTGTCCTAGCAAACCGTTGTTTGGCTATGTTACCGCTTTGCTCAGCCCCTCTTGTAGCGTTGTTAGTTGCAGGTGAAGATTGAAGTTTGTTTTCTTGTTGGAACATGGAGATGTTATTCCCTGTTGGAACATGTTTACTTGTTGGGATATCACAATATCTCTTATTTAATTAATGCATCTATATACTTGGTAAAGGGTGGAAGGCTCGGCCTTATGCCTGGTGTTTTGTTCCACTCTTGCCGCCCTAGTTTCCGTCATATCGGTGTTATGTTCCTGGATTTTGCGTTCCTTACGCGGTTGGGTTATAATGGGAACCCATTGATAGTTCGCCTTGAATAAAACTCCTCCAGCAAGGCCCAACATTGGTTTTACCATTCGCCACCTAGCCTTTTCTTTCCCTTGGGTAGGCCTGCCCAAGGGTCATCTTTATTAAACCCCCGGGCCAGTGCTCCTCTGAGTGTTGGTCCAACCTGTCAGCTGCCGGTGGCCACCAGGGGCAACTCTGGGCTGGCCTACCGGAACCTTGGACAATCTAGTGTGCCCTGAGAAAGAGATATGTGCAGCTCCTATCGGGATTTGTCGGCACATTTGGGTGGCTTTGCTGGTCTTGTTTTACCATTGTCGAAATGTCTTGTAACCGGGATTCCGTGTCTGATCGGGTCTTCCCGCTAGAAGGAATATCCTTCGTTGACCGTGAGAGCTTGTGATGGGCTAAGTTGGGACACCCCTGCAGGGATTTGAACTTTCGAAAGTCGTGCCCGCGGTTATGGGCAGATGGAAATTTGTTAATGTCCGATTGTAGAAAACCTGAAGTTGATCTTAATTAAAATACACCAACCGCGTGTGTTACCGTGATGGTCTCTTCTCGGCGGGTCCGGGAAGTGAACATGGTGTTGGAGTAATGTTTGACGTAGGTTGTTCTAGGATCACTTCTTGATCATAGTTGTTCGACCGTGCTTTTGCCTTCTCTTCTCGCTCTCATTTGCGTATGTTAGCCACCATATAAGCTAATCGCTTGCTGCAGCTCCACCTCATACCTTGTCTTACCTTTAAGCTTAAATAGTCTGGATCGCTAGGGTGTGAGATTGCCGAGTCCCCATGACTCACAAATACTTCCAAAACCAGTTTGCAGGTACTGATGTTACCGAGCAGGTGATGCAACCAAGCTCAAGGAGGAGCTCGATGAAGATCTTGTCCTTTTTGTTGTTTCGTTCTAGTTGATCAATAGTGGAGCCCAGTTGGGGTCGATCGGGGATCTGTGTAGCATTTGGGGTAGTCTTTTTTTATTTTGGTTCCGTAATCGGACCTTGATTGTATTTGGATGATGTAATGCTTTATTCATGTATTGTGTGAAGTGGCGATTGTAAGACAACTATGTATCTCTATCCCTTTATGTATTACATGGGTTGTTTGCGAAGATTACCTCACTTGTGACATTGCTTTCAATGCGGTTATGCCTCTAAGTCGTGCTTTGACATGTGGGAGATATAGACGCATCAAGGGCGTTACAAGTTGGTAATCAGAGCCTTCCCCGACCTTAGGAGCCCCCTGCTTGATCGAATCACTGGCGTTATTGAGTCCAGAAATGTTTTGAGTCATTTAGGATTATATATATCGGAGAGTAGGATTCTTTTTACTCCTCAGTCCCTTCGTTGCTCTGGTGAGGCATCCTGACGTAGAGTTTTGACTCTTCTCTTCTCAAATTTCACTAAAAAAATTTAGGATCACGCGGGTATCTTGGAATCGTTCCGATGGTTTTTGTTGGGTTTCGTAGTAATTTCAAAAAATTTCCTACGCACACGCAAGATCATGTGATGCATAGCAACGAGGGGGAGAGTATTGTCTACGTACCCTACGCAGACCGACTGCGGAAGCGATGACACGACGTAGAGGAAGTAGTCGTACGTCTTCACGATCCAACCGATCAAGCACCGAAACTATGGCACCTCCGAGTTCGAGCACACGTTCAGCTCGATGACGATCCCCGGACTCCGATCCAGCAAAGTGTCGGGGAAGAGTTCCGTCAGCACGACGGCGTGGTGACGATCTTGATGAACTACAGCAGCAGGGCTTCGCCTAAACTCCACTACAGTATTATCGAGGAATATGGTGGCAGGGGGCACCGCACACGGCTAAGGAATAGATCACGTGGATCAACTTGTGTCAACTTGTGTGTTTAGAGGTGCCCCTGCCTCCGTATATAAAGGAGGAGAGGAGGGGAGGCTGGCCGGCCAAGGGGGGAGGCGCAGGAGAGTCCTACTCCCTCTGGGAGTAGGATTCCCCCTCCAATCCTAGTCCAACTAGGATTCCTCGGAGGGGAAAAGAGGAGGAGGGGGCCGGCCACCTCTCCTAGTCCTAATAGGACTAGGGGAAGGGGGGGCGCGCAGCCCATCTAGGGCAGCCCCTTCTCTTTTCCACTAAGGCCCACTATGGCCCAAATAGCTCCCGGGGGGTTCCGGTAACCCTCCCGGTATTCCGGTAAAATCCCGATTTCACCCGGAACACTTCCGATATCCAAATATAGGCTTCCAATATATCAATCTTTACGTCTCGACCATTTCGAGACTCCTCGTCATGTCCGTGATCACATCCGGGACTCCGAACAACCTTCGGTACATCAAAATGCATAAACTCATAATATAACTGTCATCGTAACCTTAAGCGTGCGGACCCTACGGGTTCGAGAACAATGTAGACATGACCGAGACACGTCTCTGGTCAATAACCAATAGCGGGACCTGGATGCCCATATTGGCTCCTACATATTCTACGAAGATCTTTATCGGTCAGACCGCATAACAACATACGTTGTTCCCTTTGTCATCGGTATGTTACTTGCCCGAGATTCGATCGTCGGTATCCAATACCTAGTTCAATCTCGTTACCGGCAAGTCTCTTTACTCGTTCCGTAATACATCATCTCACAACTAACATATTAGTTGTAATGCTTGCAAGGCTTATGTGATGTGTATTACCGAGAGGGCCCAGAGATACCTCTCCGACAATCGGAGTGACAAATCCTAATCTCGAAATACGCCAACCCAACATCGACCATTGGAGACACCTGTAGTACTCCTTTATAATCACCCAGTTACGTTGTGACGTTTGGTAGTACCCAAAGTGTTCCTCCGGTAAACGGGAGTTGCATAATCTCATAGTCATAGGAACATGTATAAGTCATGAAGAAAGCAATAGCAACATACTAAACGATCGGGTGCTAAGCTAATGGAATGGGTCATGTCAATCAGATCATTCTACTAATGATGTGACCTCGTTAATCAAATAACAACTCATTGTTCATGGTTAGGAAACATAACCATCTTTGATTAACGAGCTAGTCAAGTAGAGGCATACTAGTGACACTATGTTTGTCTATGTATTCACACATGTATTATGTTTCCGGTAAATACAATTCTAGCATGAATAATAAACATTTATCATGATTATAAGGAAATAAATAATAACTTTATTATTGCCTCTAGGGCATATTTCCTTCAGTCTCCCACTTGCACTAGAGTCAATAATCTAGATTACACTGTAATGATTCTAACACCCATGGAGCCTTGGTGCTGATCATGTTTTGCTCGTGGAAGAGGCTTAGTCAACGGGTCTGCAACATTCAGATCCGTATGTATCTTGCAAATCTCTATGTCTCCCACCTGGACTAGATCCCGGATGGAGTTGAAGCGTCTCTTGATGTGTTTGGTCCTTTTGTGAAATCTGGATTCCTTTGCCAAGGCAATTGCACCAGTATTGTCACAAAAGATTTTCATTGGACCCGATGCACTAGGTATGACACCTAGATCGGATATGAACTCCTTCATCCAGACTCCTTCGTTTGCTGCTTCCGAAGCAGCTATGTATTCCGCTTCACATGTAGATCCCGCTACGACGCTTTGTTTAGAACTGCACCAACTGACAGCTCCACCGTTTAATGTAAACACGTATCCGGTTTGCGATTTAGAATCGTCCGGATCAGTGTCAAAGCTTGCATCAACGTAACCTTTTACGATGAGCTCTTTGTCACCTCCATATACGAGAAACATATCCTTAGTCCTTTTCAGGTATTTCAGGATGTTCTTGACCGCTGTCCAGTGATCCACTCCTGGATTACTTTGGTACCTCCCTGCTAAACTTATAGCAAGGCATACATCAGGTCTGGTACACAGCATTGCATACATGATAGATCCTATGGCTGATGCATAGGGAACATCTTTCATATTCTCTCTATCTTCTGCAGTGGTCGGGCATTGAGTCTTACTCAATTTCACACCTTGTAACACAGGCAAGAACCCTTTCTTCGCTTGATCCATTTTGAACTTCTTCAAAATTTTGTCAAGGTATGTGCTTTGTGAAAGTCCAATTAAGCGTTTTGATCTATCTCTATAGATCTTAATGCCTAATATGTAAGCAGCTTCACCGAGGTCTTTCATTGAAAAACTTTTATTCAAGTATCCCTTTATGCTATCCAGAAATTCTATATCATTTCCAATCAGTAATATGTCATCCACATATAATATCAGAAATGCTACAGAGCTCCCACTCACTTTCTTGTAAATACAGGCTTCTCCGAAAGTCTGTATAAAACCAAATGCTTTGATCACACTATCAAAACGTTTATTCCAACTCCGAGAGGCTTGCACCAGTCCATAAATGGATCGCTGGAGCTTGCACACTTTGTTAGCTCCCTTTGGATCGACAAAACCTTCCGGTTGCATCATATACAACTCTTCTTCCAGAAATCCATTCAGGAATGCAGTTTTGACATCCATCTGCCAAATTTCATAATCATAAAATGCGGCAATCGCTAACATGATTCGGACGGACTTAAGCATCGCTACGGGTGAGAAGGTCTCATCGTAGTCAATCCCTTGAACTTGCCGAAAACCTTTTGCGACAAGTCGAGCTTTGTAGACAGTAACATTACCATCAGCGTCAGTCTTCTTCTTAAAGATCCATTTATTCTCAATTGCTTGCCGATCATCGGGCAAGTCAACCAAAGTCCATACTTTGTTCTCATACATGGATCCCATCTCAGATTTCATGGCTTCAAGCCACTTTGCGGAATCTGGGCTCACCATCGCTTCTTCATAGTTCGTAGGTTCATCATGATCTAGTAGCATGACTTCCAGAACAGGATTACCGTACCACTCTGGCGCGGATCTTACTCTGGTTGATCTACGAGGTTCAGTAGTATCTTGATCTGAAGTTTCATGATCATTATCATTGGCTTCCTCACTAACTGGTGTAGGTGTCACTGAAACAGTTTTCTGTGATGAACTACTCTCCAGTAAGGGAGCAGGTACAGTTACCTCGTCAAGTTCCACTTTCCTCCCACTCACTTCTTTCGAGAGAAACTCCTTCTCTAGAAATGATCCATTCTTAGCAACGAATGTCTTGCCTTCGGATCTGTGATAGAAGGTGTACCCAACAGTTTCCTTTGGGTATCCTATGAAGACACATTTCTCCGATTTGGGTTCGAGCTTATCAGGTTGAAGCTTTTTCACATAAGCATCGCAGCCCCAAACTTTAAGAAACGACAACTTTGGTTTCTTGCCAAACCACAGTTCATAAGGCGTCGTCTCAACGGATTTTGATGGTGCCCTATTTAACGTGAATGCGGCCGTCTCTAAAGCATAACCCCAAAATGATAGCGGTAAATCTGTAAGAGACATCATAGATCGCACCATATCTAGTAAAGTACGATTACGACGTTCGGACACACCATTGCGCTGTGGTGTTCCGGGTGGCGTGAGTTGTGAAACTATTCCACAGTTTTTCAAATGTACACCAAACTCGTAACTCAAATATTCTCCTCCACGATCAGATCGTAGAAACTTTATTTTCTTGTTACGATGATTTTCAACTTCACTCTGAAATTCTTTGAACTTTTCAAATGTTTCAGACTTATGCTTCATTAAGTAGATATATCCATATCTGCTCAAATCATCTGTGAAGGTGAGAAAATAACGATATCCGCCATCGAGCCTCAATATTCATCGGACCACATACATCGGTATGTATGATTTCCAACAAATCTGTTGCTCTCTCCATAGTACCGGAGAACGGTGTTTTAGTCATCTTGCCCATGAGGCACGGTTCGCAAGTACCAAGTGATTCATAATCAAGTGGTTCCAAAAGTCCATCAGCATGGAGTTTCTTCATGCGCTTTATACCGATATGACCTAAACGACAGTGCCACAAATAAGTTGCACTTTCATTATCAACTCTGCATCTTTTGGCTTCAACATTATGAATATGTGTATTACTACTATCGAGATTCAATAAGAATAGACCACTCTTCAAGGGTGCATGACCATAAAAGATATTACTCATATAAATAGAACAACCATTATTCTCTGATTTAAATGAATAACCGTCTCGCATTAAACAAGATCCAGATATAATGTTCATGCTCAACGCTGGCACCAAATAACAATTACTTAGGTCTAATATTAATCCCGAAGGTAGATGTAGAGGTAGCGTGCCGACTGCGATCACATCGACTTTGGAACCGTTTCCCACGCGCATCGTCACCTCGTCCTTAGCCAATCTTCGCTTAATCCGTAGCCCCTGTTTCGAGTTGCAAATATTAGCAACAGAACCAGTATCAAATACCCAGGTGCTACTGCGAGCATTGGTAAGGTACACATCAATAACATGTATATCACATATACCTTTGTTCACCTTGCCATCCTTCTTATCCGCCAAATACTTGGGGCAGTTCCGCTTCCAGTGACCAGTCTGCTTGCAGTAGAAGCACTCAGTTTCAGGCTTAGGTCCAGACTTGGGTTTCTTCTCTTGAGCAGCAACTGGCTTGCTGTTCTTCTTGAAGTTCCCTTTCTTCTTTCCTTTGCCCTTTTTCTTGAAACTAGTGGTTTTGTTAACCATCAACACTTGATGCTCCTTTTTGATTTCTACCTCCGCAGCTTTCAGCATTGCGAAGAGCTCGGGAATAGTCTTGTTCATCCCTTGCATATTATAGTTCATCACGAAGCTCTTGTAGCTTGGTGGCAGTGATTGGAGAATTCTGTCAATGACGCAATCATCCGGAAGATTAACTCCCAATTGAATCAAGTGATTATTATACCCAGACATTTTGAGTATATGCTCACTGACAGAACTGTTCTCCTCCATCTTGCAGCTATAGAACTTATTGGAGACTTCATATCTCTCAATTCGGGCATTTGCTTGAAATATTAACTTCAACTCCTGGAACATCTCATATGCTCCATGACGTTCAAAACGTCGTTGAAGTCCCGATTCTAAGCCGTAAAGCATGGCACACTGAACTATCGAGTAGTCATCAGCTTTGCTCTGCCAGACGTTCATAACATCTGGTGTTGCTCCAGCAGCAGGCCTGGCACCCAGCGGTGCTTCCAGGACGTAATTCTTCTGTGCAGCAATGAGGATAATCCTCAAGTTACGGACCCAGTCCGTGTAATTGCTACCATCATCTTTCAACTTTGCTTTCTCAAGGAACGCATTAAAATTCAACGGAACAACAGCACGAGCCATCTATCTACAATCAACATAAACAAGCAAGATACTTTCAGGGACTAAGTTCATGATAAATTTTAAGTTCAATTAATCATATTACTAAAGAACTCCCACTTAGATAGACATCCCTCTAATCCTCTAAGTGATCACGTGATCCAAATCAACTAAACCATGTCCGATCATCACGTGAGATGGAGTAGTTTCATCAGTGAACATCATTATGTTGATCATATCTACTATATGATTCACCCTCGACCTTTCGGTCTCCATGTTCCGAGGCCATATCTGCATATGCTAGGCTCGTCAAGTTTAACCTGAGTATTCTGCGTGTGCAAACTGTTTTGCACCCGTTGTATTTGAACGTAGAGCCTATCACACCCGATCATCACGTGGTGTCTCAGCACGAAGAACTTTCGCAACGGTGCATACTCAGGGAGAACACTTCTTGATAATTTAGTGAGAGATCATCTTATAATGCTACCGTCAATCAAAGCAAGATAAGATGCATAAAAGATAAACATCACATGCAATCAATATAAGTGATATGATATGGCCATCATCATCTTGTGCTTGTGATCTCCATCTCCGAAGCACCGTCATGATCACCATCGTCACCGGCGCGACACCTTGATCTCCATCGTAGCATCGTTGTCGTCTCGCCAATCTTATGCTTCCACGACTATCACTACCGTTTAGTAATAAAGTAAAGCATTACATCGCGATTGCATTGCATACAATAAAGCGACAACCATATGGCTCCTGCCAGTTGCCGATAACTCGGTTACAAAACATGATCATCTCATACAATAAAATTCAGCATCATGCCTTGACCATATCACATCACAACATGCCCTGCAAAAACAAGTTAGACGTCCTCTACTTTGTTGTTGCATGTTTTACGTGGCTGCTACGGGCTTAAGTAAGAACCAATCTCACCTACGCATCAAAACCACAACGATAGTTTGTCAAATAGACTCCGTTTTAACCTTCGCAAGGACCGGGCGTAGCCATACTTGGTTCAACTAAAGTTGGAGAGGCAGTCGCCCGCAAGCCATCTCTGTGCAAAGCACGTCGAGGGAACCGGTCTCGCGTAAGCGTACGCGTAAGGTTGGTCCGGGTCGTCTCGTCCAACAATACCGCCGAACCAAAGTATGACATGCTGGTAGGCAGTATGACTTGTATCGTCCACAACTCACTTGTGTTCTACTCGTGCATATAACATCAACATAAATAACCTAGGCTCGGATGCCACTGTTGGGTTTCGTAGTAATTTCAAAAAATTTCCTACGCACACGCAAGATCATGTGATGCATAGCAACGAGGGGGAGAGTATTGTCTACGTACCCTACGCAGACCGACTGCGGAAGCGATGACACGACGTAGAGGAAGTAGTCGTACGTCTTCACGATCCAACCGATCAAGCACCGAAACTACGGCACCTCCGAGTTCGAGCACACGTTCAGCTCGATGACGATCCCCGGACTCCGATCCAGCAAAGTGTCGGGGAAGAGTTCCGTCAGCACGACGGCGTGGTGACGATCTTGATGAACTACAGCAGCAGGGCTTCGCCTAAACTCCGCTACAGTATTATCGAGGAATATGGTGGCAGGGGGCACCGCACACGGCTAAGGAATAGATCACGTGGATCAACTTGTGTCAACTTGTGTGTTTAGAGGTGCCCCTGCCTCCGTATATAAAGGAGGAGAGGAGGGGAGGCTGGCCGGCCAAAGGGGGGAGGCGCAGGAGAGTCCTACTCCCTCTGGGAGTAGGATTCCCCCTCCAATCCTAGTCCAACTAGGATTCCTCGGAGGGGAAAAGAGGAGGAGGGGGCCGGCCACCTCTCCTAGTCCTAATAGGACTAGGGGAAGGGGGGGGGCGGCAGCCCATCTAGGGCAGCCCCTTCTCTTTTCCACTAAGGCCCACTATGGCCCAAATAGCTCCCGGGGGGTTCCGGTAACCCTCCCGGTATTCCGGTAAAATCCCGATTTCACCCGGAACACTTCCGATATCCAAATATAGGCTTCCAATATATCAATCTTTACGTCTCGACCATTTCGAGACTCCTCGTCATGTCCGTGATCACATCCGGGACTCCGAACAACCTTCGGTACATCAAAATGCATAAACTCATAATATAACTGTCATCGTAACCTTAAGCGTGCGGACCCTACGGGTTCGAGAACAATGTAGACATGACCGAGACACGTCTCTGGTCAATAACCAATAGCGGGACCTGGATGCCCATATTGGCTCCTACATATTCTACGAAGATCTTTATCGGTCAGACCGCATAACAACATACGTTGTTCCCTTTGTCATCGGTATGTTACTTGCCCGAGATTCGATCGTCGGTATCCAATACCTAGTTCAATCTCGTTACCGGCAAGTCTCTTTACTCGTTCCGTAATACATCATCTCACAACTAACATATTAGTTGTAATGCTTGCAAGGCTTATGTGATGTGTATTACCGAGAGGGCCCAGAGATACCTCTCCGACAATCGGAGTGACAAATCCTAATCTCGAAATACGCCAACCCAACATCGACCATTGGAGACACCTGTAGTACTCCTTTATAATCACCCAGTTACGTTGTGACGTTTGGTAGTACCCAAAGTGTTCCTCCGGTAAACGGGAGTTGCATAATCTCATAGTCATAGGAACATGTATAAGTCATGAAGAAAGCAATAGCAACATACTAAACGATCGGGTGCTAAGCTAATGGAATGGGTCATGTCAATCAGATCATTCTACTAATGATGTGACCTCGTTAATCAAATAACAACTCATTGTTCATGGTTAGGAAACATAACCATCTTTGATTAACGAGCTAGTCAAGTAGAGGCATACTAGTGACACTATGTTTGTCTATGTATTCACACATGTATTATGTTTCCGGTAAATACAATTCTAGCATGAATAATAAACATTTATCATGATTATAAGGAAATAAATAATAACTTTATTATTGCCTCTAGGGCATATTTCCTTCAGTTTTGTGACGATAACATTGTTCTTGGTGCCTCCTATCATTTAGGGGTTGTGGCAGTGTCCCGGGGAGTTGAGCTCCAAGGTGTTGTCGTCACAATTTTATCGTTGCAGTTCTGGAATACCTGAGTTTAGTTTTTTCGACATCGAAAATCTCTTTTATGCAGTTGTTGGTGAGATAACCTCGATGCCACCTAGTACTGGGGCGGGAGTTCGGGAGTATTGCCATAACTCGTATAACGGATGCTTTTCGAAGGTTGAGGTAAACGATTTCCGAAGGTTTCTTGGTTATGTGTTGAAGGATGGATACAGCTGGATGTAGGATTTGCTAGTTTTGGGTGAGATATTATGCTTCCCCTGTATCCCCAACACCTGATTGCATAACCGGAAAATTTTAGGAGTTTATACGTGGGAATTCAAGTAGCTCTTAGGATATCTTTCCGACAGATGTATGATATGAAATTGGGGTTCAACGTCTAGTGGTCCGCCTATTCACGGTTGGTTTTACAGTGGTCTCGTTGTGTCTTAAAGAGTCCTTGGCTATGCCGACTCGGGGACGCTTCGTATGTCATGTGCACTGCCTTGTACATGATGGTGCTGTACGATCGAGCCCGTGTAGGCCCCGCCATGAAAACTTCGGACGAAATCTCTATCATATGTTTGTTCTGGCTTATTTTGCAAGCCAATCCTTTGTTTTTTTTTCAGTTGTGGTATTCGAGTTGCTTCAATGTCAAGTGTTGATTCCATACCTTCCCTAAGCGGTGTTCTCATATTTCTATGTGGATGCTAATCCGTCATAATAATCGACATCGTTTTGTCAATCCTTTTCAACCGGCGTTTTCTCTTCAGGTGGATCCAATCTTTTCAACATTCACAAGATCAACTAAAAGCTTCCTCAACGGTGTTGGTTTTCATCTGTCTCCAAGTGTTTTCGTTTTTCCCGCCCTCCCACCCTTATTCTTTGTGGACTCAGATTTATAAATCAACTATCCATTTTATTCATGCGAAGCCTCTTCATCCTTTTCTTTCAAGTTTCGATCCGGTGATTTATCTTGCAGTTGCTAAGGAAGCTTCAAGTTCATCATTCTTCATTCCTTTTCTCCTCCGGTGGATTCAATTCAAGCTTTGTTGAGTATATCCTTTCCTCATTTCAATGCTTTTTCCTTACCGGTGCACCTCTTTATCATTCACCTCTCGCTATTCAATTGTTCCGGAATGCTCAAGATATCTCGAAGATTCGCGTTTCCACTCTACATTCGTTCAAGCTCTTTCAAGGATGTTATCTCATTCAAGTCTTTTAATTCAACCGGTGCATTCTCTCTTTAAATCTTTTCAACGGTGTTTCTTTTGAGTGGGCCCTAACCCACAGGTCTTTTCCCAGGACCTTACCTGACTCTTCTATTTTTTCCCAGAGTTACTCCCAAATTCTTTTCAAAGTTTGACGTAAGAATGATTCATCATCAGTCATATGTATTTCTCCAAGATCTTTCAAATTCTTTTCATCGTTGGCTCTACCTTTCCAATTCTCATCCCTGAGTATCTCAACAATTCATGGTGGTGTTTCTCATCATAATTCTCTGCTTTTGAAGACCGAGGAAGAGTTTTCCCTTGAATCTTGTTTCGTTCTATCAAAGATTCGTGGTTCTAGCGTTATGCCATCCTCTCACAATTGTTTTTGATTGTGAGATTTATTTTCACCTATCCGAAGCAATTCACGATTCTTTTCAGTTTGATTCATCCAAAGCCCATCATTTCAGAAGATTTATTCATTCCAGCTTTCAGCTCTCATACTCTAAATCATACCGGTGCTTAGATCAAGGATTCTATAATCAGCTCGTAATCTCGTCGTTCTCATGGAACTAAATTCTCTCAAGCATCTTCGTTTAATTGCTAATTCTTCCCGGTGTTTCTTCATGTTTTTAATCGTTCTTTTTCAATTCTTACGGTGGTTTGTTCAAGAGTTTTTATCTTTCGTGTATCATATCTATGCATTCGTGCTTTCCAAATTCTACTGGTGGATCGTAGAAGACTTTCTCAAGTTGGCGACATATCTCTCTAAATCCTTCCAACGGGAATGAGTTGTTTGCAATCCGTTGCTTGTCATCAACTTAAATTGATGAAAGATACGCATAACATAATTCTTATTCTTGCTTCATCCAAATGATGGATTCGTTCCTCCAGAGTTTGTTCACAATAACTAATTCTCGTTGTCAATTGTTCATCTTATCTTTTTTTCCCAGAGTTCCAACCTCTTTCAATTATATCACCACGGAAATCCATCTAAATCATTACAAGGTTTCACCTTGCGTTTTCAACTTCTCTTTCCTTTCATGTGTTCATCCTTCTGTTACCGGAGTTCTTCATGAAGACGCTACATGTTGTTTCATCAAGGAATTATTCCTTCTCGAAGTGTTCATCGAGATTCTTTTCAAAGGAGCTCAAGCATTCTTCATCTCGCATTCCGGAGTGCAATTCTTTCTTTCGTATCATTGGAGGTGGTATTATGTCATTCTTGATAATTTGAGTTCATGTTTCATGATTCACATGTTGTTAAGAATGAGGTATTTTAAATCCATCAACCTCTTCGTTGAAGCTATCTTGGGTTATATTTCACCTAAAGCTTCCGTAAGGACTGTTGCTATTTATGATGCTTATAAATGACCCAAGTTTCTTCATTTATCCTACCGGTAAGATAAGCTTCTCATCTCCTTGTTGATATCAATCCAATCTATCGTTTCCGTTAGTGGCAGAATTTCACCTCATAGTTTTGAGATGTTTTCCATAAGCCCACAACAAGCTTATCCTTTTCGTTGTTGTTAATCCAACAACTCCGTTCGACCCTTCTCCTAAATATGCTTTTTCAAGCTCAATTGAGGTAGAAGATGTTGTTTTCTCCTCCGTTCTTTGGATTCCATTATTTTATCTCTTCCGGAGGCATTGTGGTGTTTCTCTCCTCACTCTTCATCTCGGTTTGTCAGGACCTTATTCTTTTCATGCTTATCCATTTAACCGGAGTGTTGTGTCATTTTGCTCAAGTTCTTCATTTTATCAAGCCTTGCATATCTTTCCAACCGGAGTGCTGTTCGAATTTGTTCTTCCTTGTTTCCCTTTCCTAACTGAGTGTTTTCTACTTCGTTCATCTCCGTTGTATTCTTTTCGCGAAATGGTTTAACCTTTTCGAGGTTCGTGGTTTCACTCGTTGGTCCAAGAAGCAACTTAGTTTTACCTCTTCTCTTTCTCTTCCGTTTTCTCTCCGGTGCCATTCTAGATCTCGGGACGAGATCCTCTTGTAGTGGTGGAGTGTTGTAGCGCCCCAAGTCCGATGCGCCAGATGCCTTCCATTTATTTTAGTTGTTGTCTTGTGTTTATTGTTTTTTTGCATTATCATAATTGGTTTGCATATTTCATTCCTATATGTTGATGCCATGATCATGTTGAGTGCCTTGTCATATTATTATTTTTGCTTCTTGCTTCATGATCATCATTGTTTGCATTGCATTGTGCCTCTTGCCATTTTGCATTTCAACATAATCACCATGTGCATTGCATTCTTCATGATGTTGTCTTGCTCTATTCTTGTCATATGTATCAACCCCTTCCCATCTCTCTCTAATCTACCCATGTATCAACACCACCTTCTTCCTTCTTATTCCTTTCATTTTTTGCAAGTGCCATTTTCTGTCATCCATAAATGTTCATTCCTTTCCTATAAACCATACACCTTCCCTTTAACCCCTCTGTCAAATTTCAGATCATTTGAAGTTGTTTTGGTTGGGTTCAAAAATGGCTCAAGTTTGAATTTAATTCAAACTTGAATTATTTTTATATCTCTAAAAATGCCCAAACCATTTTATTCAAATAGGGCTTAAATCCAGGATCTTGGATCTATTTCTGTCTTAGCCTGCTTCCTTCCTCTTCTCCCTGTGCATTTCTACTATTTTTTATTCTGTGTGGAGGAGATATAGAAAAATATGAGGAGAGAAAGGAAGAGAGAAGCCCACCGCCGCAGCCCACTTACCTCCTTCAGCCCAGCTAGCCCACCTGAACCTATCCCTTCTGTTCTTCTTCTACCTCCTGTACGGCAGGGCATCCATGCGTGCCACGTCGACCTCCCGAGTGATTTGACGGCCGGAGAGCACCCCCCTAGGCCCTATATAACAAGCCCCGGTGCCCTAGTCCTCCTCCTCCCTCCATTCCACCCCTCTCATGCCCTTGCCGCCGCCAGGTAAGGATCCCACGCGCCCTGCCGACGCCATGGCCGTGCCGAGCTCAAGCTTGAGCCCGGTCTGTTCAAAGCCTTCCTTGCCGTTCGCCGACGCAAGGGTGACCTCCTCGGCGATCGTCGTCTGCTGCTACCTCGCCCGCGTCCACCCAGTCCACGCAGCTTCTTCCACGACGTCCCCTTCTTCCTCTGCTTCGTCTTCTTCACGAATCAGAGGAATGCCAAGTTCAGCGAGCTCCTTCATCGCCTCCGTCGCCTATCCATCCGATCTAACATCGTCGGCACCCCCGTGGTGAGCAGCCGCTCCCCAAGCCTCGTAACCCTGTCTGTTTTCCTCGCCGTAGTAGCCTTCCTGTCCATGCCCACATGCCATGGCTTCCATGGAAGCAGGCTCCAATGCTTGTGCTTGGGTTCTCCGACCGCTCCTTGTTGCACCACACACGCACGCGCCCGTAGCCCCCGCATGCATCTGCACCCGCGCGCACACCCTGCCTGCTTGCCGCTTGCTCGCCGCGCCATGCTCGCCCATGCATCGCTGTGCGCCGTGGCCGAGACGAGCTCCTGCCTGAGCTTGTTCTTGAGCCCTTGCTCATGCCGTTTCCCGGTCCCTCTTGCAGCTATCCACAAGCACGCGTGCACTGTCTTCAGTTTCCGCACGCCCGCCGTAGGTTCTTAACCCCAACGGCCGTCGTTTGTGCTTGCCATCGCTGTCGGTTGTTGCCGTGCAACCATGGCCAAGCTCGACCTATTGTTGAATACTCAAAAGAGCCTGGGAGCTCTTTGTATCACGAACAGTAAGCTAGCCCAGTGGGTCCCCCCACGTTCCCATATCCATGAGGTCCTGGGTTCAAATCCGAGGGGCCTCTCTTTTGCTCTGTTCTTTTATTTCTTTTGCACACACCCACAGCTGCTTGGGCCGAATCCTCATCTGGGCCGCTGCATTGTGATGCTTCGGGCCCGTGCATATTTTTTTTCCACCCTGTGTATTTTAGCATTTTTCAGTGCATGCATATTTACCAAAATGCCATCATTTTAAAATGCGCATAACTAAATATCCATGCATCCAAATGAAACATGTCATATATGCATCTTGCTCAGTTTTTCATGTTCTTTAATAATCTGCAACTTTCATCCCTGTTAAAAATATTTAAAATTGCTGTTCGCATTAATTTTCATAAATCACATGTTAAAATGGTTTATTTCATAACTAAATAACCGTAGCTCGGTTTTAATTGTTCTTTATATGTAAATGGGCTAGAAAAATGTATAGATTAACTTGTTGCACTTTATTTTCCTGTTTAACAACAATAAAATATGGTTTAGGGCAGAACAGTACCAAATCCTTAAATTGCACATGGGGATTTTTCCGGACTTGTTGTTTGTTGTTCCGGCCTCATTTAAACTTGCCTAGATAGGTAGTTTTATTTATGCTTCACCTCTTGCCATGCTAACCAACATTTAATATTGTTGAGTACCTAAACAAGAGAGAACTAAATAACTTGAATGTGGTCTTTCGTCAATATGCAACCCGTTGCATATTGAGCTCCACTTAACTTGTAGTTTTGCTTGTGCACTTTGCCATGCCATGTATCATTAAACCGGACATGCATCATACTTGGTTGTGCATCATTCCATGTTTATGTGATGTTTGTTTACGATGTTGTTTGCTTCTTTCCGGTGATGCTTCTTTGGGTTGGTTCCGTTAACGTCGCGTTTGTGAGGATTCGTTCGACTACGTCCATTTGTATTCTTCATGGACTCGTTCTTTTTCCTTGCGGGTTATCAGGCAAGATGACCATACCCTCGAAATCACTTCTATCTTTGCTTGCTAGATGCTCGCTCTTTTGCTATGCCTATGCTGCGATACCTACCACTTGCTTATCATGCCTCCCATATTGTTAAGCCAAGCCTCTAACCCACCATGTCCTAGCAAACCGTTGTTTGGCTATGTTACCGCTTTGCTCAGCCCCTCTTATAGCATTGTTAGTTGCAGGAAAAGATTGAAGTTTGTTTTCTTGTTGGAACATGGAGATGTTATTCCTTGTTGGAACATGTTTACTTGTTGGGATATCACAATATCTCTTATTTAATTAATGCATCTATATACTTGGTAAAGGGTGGAAGGCTCGGCCTTATGCCTGGTGTTTTGTTCCACTCTTGCCGCCCTAGTTTCCGTCATATCGGTGTTATGTTCCCGGATTTTGCGTTCCTTACGCGGTTGGGTTATAATGGGAACCCATTGACAGTTCTCCTTGAATAAAACTCCTCCAGCAAGGCCCAACATTGGTTTTACCATTCGCCACCTAGCCTTTTGTTTCCCTTGGGTAGGCCTGCCCAAGGGTCATCTTTATTAAACCCCCGGGCCAGTGCTCCTCTGAGTGTTGGTCCAACCTGTCAGCTGCCGGTGGCCACCAGGGGCAACTCTGGGCTGGCCTACCAGAACCTTGGACAATCTAGTGTGCCCTGAGAAAGAGATATGTGCAGCTCCTATCGGGATTTGTCGGCACATTTGGGTGGCTTTGCTGGTCTTGTTTTACCATTGTCGAAATGTCTTGTAACCGGGATTCCGAGTCTGATCGGGTCTTCCCGCTAGAAGGAATATCCTTCGTTGACCGTGAGAGCTTGTGATGGGCTAAGTTGGGACACCCCTGCAGGGATTTGAACTTTCGAAAGTCGTGCCCGCGGTTATGGGCAGATGGGAATTTGTTAATGTCCGGTTGTAGAAAACCTGAAGTTGATCTTAATTAAAATACACCAACCGCGTGTGTTACCGTGATGGTCTCTTCTCGGCGGGGTCCGGGAAGTGAACACGGTGTTGGAGTAATGTTTGACGTAGGTTGTTCTAGGATCACTTCTTGATCATAGTTGTTCGATCGTGATTTTGCCTTCTCTTCTCGCTCTCATTTGCGTATGTTAGCCACCATATAAGCTAGTCGCTTGCTGCAGCTCCACCTCATACCTTGTCTTACCTTTAAGCTTAAATAGTCTTGATCGCGAGGGTGTGAGATTGATGAGTCCCCGTGACTCACAGATACTTCCAAAACCAGTTTGCAGGTGCCGATGTTACCGAGCAGGTGATGCAACCAAGCTCAAGGAGGAGCTCGATGAAGATCTTGTCCTTTGTGTTGTTTCGTTCTAGTTGGTCAGTAGTGGAGCCCAGTTGGGGTCGATCGGGGATCTGTGTAGCATTTGGGGTAGTATTCTTTTATTTTGGTTCCGTAGTTAGACCTTGATTATATCTGGATGATGTAATGCTTTATTCATGTATTGTGTGAAGTGGTGATTGTAAGCCAACTATGTATCTCTTTTCCTTTATGTATTACATGGGTTGCTTGCGAAGATTACCTCATTTGCGAAATTGCTTTGAATGCGGTTATGCCTCTAAGTCGTGCTTCGACATGTGGGAGATATAGCCGCATTGAGGGCGTTACACGATAGGAGAAGACCATGATTAAATTGTTGAAGTGGTCTTATATGCATAATTGTTGATCTGACAAAAGAGCCCATATTGCCTTGGCTTCTCCTGTTTATTGAATGCTTGCAGATTCCAGCTTATTCAATGCACATGCACAATTATTATTATTCACATCATTCGGTCATGCAAGTGAAAGGCAATTATGACGATATATGATGTACTGACTGAGATGAGAAAGGCTGGTATGAACTCGACCTCTTTTGTTTTTGTAAATGTGATTAGTTCATCGTTCCTGATTCGGCCTATTATGAATAAACATGTTTGCAATGACAACTAGAGATCATAGTTCTTGTGCCATGCTTGATTAGCTATGAGTTATAATGGTTTACCTTGAGTGCTAACATGCTATTGAAATGGTTATGATGTGGTATGATAGGGTGGTATCCTCCTCTGAATGATTTAAGTGACTTGACTTGGCACACGTTTACGCATGTAGTTGAAACAAAATCAACATAGCCTTCACGATATTTATGTTCATGGTGGATTATATCCTACTCATGCTTGCATTTGGTGTTGATTAACTTTAATGCATGTTCATGACTGTTGTTAATCTTTAGCTGGTCGCTTCCCAGTCTTTTGCTAGCCTTCACCTGTACTAAGCGGGAATACTGCTTGTGCATCCAATCCCTTAAACCCCAAAGTTATTCCAGATGAGTCCACTATACCTACCTATATACGGTATCTACCTGCTGTTCTAAGTAAATTTGTATGTGCCAAACACTAAACCTACAAATAAATATCCTGTTTTGTATGCTCGAATAGCTCATGTATCAACTAGGGATGTTAGTATCTTCCATGTTAGGCGGGTTATTCTCAAGAGGAGTGGACTCCGCTCCTTACTCATGAGAAAAATGGCTGGTCACCAGGATGCCCAGTCCCATGCTTTATGCAAACTAAATCAAAATAATTGCAAACAAAACTCCCCCTGGGACTCTTGTTAGTTGGAGGCACTCGTTGTTTCGAGCAAGCCATGGATTGATGCTTGTTGGTGGAAGGGGGAGTATAAACTTTACCATTCTGTTTGGGAACCACCTATAATGTGTGTAGCATGGAAGATATCGCCATCTCTTGGTTGTTATGTTGACAATGAAATTATACCGCTCAAAATATTATTCATCTCTATTTCAAAACCGAGCTCTTGCACCTCTACAAATCCCTGCTTCCCTCTGCGAAGGGACTATCTATTTACTTTTATGCTAAGTCATCATCCTCTTATTAAAAAGCACCAGTTGGAGAGCAATGCTGTCATTTGCATTCATTATTGTTAGTTTTCATTGGGTATGACTTGACTGGATCTCTTTTACCATGAATTACAATGTCTAGTCGGTCCTTGATCTTTAAATGTGCTCTACATTTATGTTTTGCGGTCTCAAAAAGGGCTAGCGAGATACCATCTTGTTTATCATATTATGATTGTTTTGAGAAAGTGTTGTCATCCGAGATTTATTATTATTGCTTGCTAGTTGATTATGCCATTGATATGAGTAAACTTGAGACCTAAGTGTTATTGCGAATGTGGTTAGTTATAATCTTTGCTAAAAACTTGAATGCTGGCTTTACATATGTACAACAACAAGAGCAAACTGAGTTTGTAAAAGTTTTTCTTTATCACTTTCAGTTTGTCAACTGAATTGCTTGAGGACAAGCAAAGGTTTAAGCTTGGGGGAGTTGATACGTCTCCGTCGTATCTAATTTTCCAAACACTTTTGCCCTTGTTTTGGACTCTAACTTGCATGATTTGAATGGAACCAACTCGGACTGACGTTGTTTTCAGCAGAATTACCATGGTGTTATTTATGTGCAGAAACAAAAGTTCTCAGAATGACCTGAAACTTCACGGAGCAACTTTTTGGAAAATATAAAAAATACCTGCAAAAGATGAAGGCCAGGGGGCCCACCACCTATCCATGAGGGTTGGGGCGCACCTGCCCCCCTAGGGCGCGCCCCCTACCTCATGGGCCCCCTGGAGCTCCTCCGACTCCAACTCCAACTCTATATATTGTGTTTCGGGGATAAAAAATCAGAGAGAATAATTCATCGCGTTTTACGATATAGAGCCGCCGCCAAGCCCTAAAACCTCTCGGGAGGGCTGATCTGGAGTCCGTTCGGGGCTCCAAAGAGGGGAATCCGTCGCCATCGTCATCATCAACCATCCTCCATCACCAATTTCATGATGCTCACCGCCGTGCGTGAGTAATTCCATCGTAGGCTTGTTGGACGGTGATGGGTTGGATGAGATCTATCATGTAATCGAGTTAGTTTTGTTAGGGTTTGATCCCTAGTGTCCACTATGTTCTGAGATTGATGCTGCTATGACCTTGCTATGCTTAATGCTTGTCACTAGGGCCCGAGTGCCATGATTTCAGATCTGAACCTATTATGTTTTCATCAATATATGAGAGTTCTTGATCCTATCTTGCAAGTCTATAGTCACCTATTATGTGTTATGATCCGTTAACCCCGAAGTGACAATAATCGGGATACTTACCGGTGATGACCGTAGTTTGAGGAGTTCATGTATTCACTATGTGTTGATGTTTTGTTCCGGTACTCTATTAAAAGGAGGCCTTAATATCCCTTAGTTTCCGTAAGGACCCCGTTGCCACGGGAGGGTAGGACAAAAGATGTCATGCAAGTTCTTTTCCATAAGCACGTATGACTATATTCGGAATACATGCCTACATTACATTGATGAACTGGAGCTAGTTCTGTGTCACCCTAGGTTATGACTGTTACATGATGAACCGCATCCAGCATAATTCTCCATCACCGATCCATTGCCTATGAGCTTTCCATATATTGTTCTTCGCTTATTTAGTTTTCCGTTGCTATTGCTATCATCACTACAAAATACCAAAAACATTACTTTTACTACTGTTACCTTTTATTATCATTGCCACTACTATCATATTACTTTACTACTAAACACTTTGCTGCAGATACTAAGTTTCCAGGTGTGGTTGAATTAACAACTCAGCTGCTAATACTTGAGAATATTCTTTGGATCCCCTTGTGTCGAATCAATAAATTTGGGTTGAATACTCTACCCTCGAAAACTATTGTGATCCCCTATACTTGTGGGTTATCATTGGTTCGACACTCTTACTTATCGAAAGAGGCTACAATTGATCCCCTATACTTGTGGGTTATCAAGACCTTTTTCTGGTGCCGTTGTCGGGGAGTTATAGCGTGGGGTGAATATTCTCGTGTGTGCTTGTTTGCTTTATCACCAAGTAGTTTTTATTTTGTGCTCTTGTTTTCTATCTTTAGTTATGGGTAGGAAACGCAAAATACCAAAAAAATTAGTTGTACCTACTACACCAATGGTTGAAGAACCACTCAAAATCTATCACACTACTGAAGCTTTTTACTTGGATCATCTTCGATCCCTATGTGCTCGTGCCAAAACTCCAACTAGCTTAGTTGAGGGCAAATCTTTAGATGAGCATGATTGTTATGTGCGACACCGCATATCTGAAAAAGGGAAACTTTTACTAGATCAAATTCATCGTTTGCAATGCTATGCTTGGAATTTATGTGAAATATATGATGTTACTTGTTGTTCTGAAAACCCTAAGAAACACCTTCCCTACCAATGTGAGTTTAGTGATAATGGAATCGTATCTTTGTATGCTAAGGGTGTTTATAATTACTATGATGTTCAACAAATTGAAGAATTTGTTGCTTTTAAGGGTGCTTATGAAATTGCTTCTTTGATTGAAATGTATGATGCTACTCTTTACAAATCTGAAAATTTTGCCATACTTAAATATTGTTATGATAATTATGCTTCTAATGCCTATGTTAGACCATATATTGAGGACTCCTCTGCTGTCCGAGAAGAGACTAATATTTTGCAGGAGTCTATGGAAGAAGAAATTGATGAAACTGTGAGCTCATTGGATGAAAAAGATGATGAGGAGAGCGAAGAACAAAAGGAGGAAGAGCGGATTAGCTACCCGTGCCCACCTTCTAATGAGAGTAACTCTTCAACTCATACATTGTTTAATTTCCCTTCGTGCATACCGAAGGATGATTGCTATGATGATTGTTATGATCCAGTTGATTCGTTTGAAATATCCCTTTTTGATGAACTTGATGCTTGCTATTCTTGTGGCCAAGATGCCAATATGAATTATGCTTATGGAGATGAACTTGCTATAGTTCCTTATGTTAAACATGAAATTGTTTCTATTGCACCCACGCATGATAATCCCATTATCTTTTTGAATTCTCCCGACTACACTATACCAGAGAAGTTTACCCTTATTAAGGATTATATTGATGGGTTGCGTTTCACTACTACACATGATGATTTTGATAGATATAATATGCATGTGCTTGCTGCTCCTACTTGCAATTATTATGAGAGAGGAACCACATCTCTGCCTCTTTATGTTTCCAACATGATAGAATTGTAAGAAACTGCATATGCTATGTATTGGCCTTTAATTGATGTGCATGAATTGTTCTTGTATGACATGCTGATGCATATGAAGAGAGTTAGACATCGTCATTACATGATATATGTTGCTTTGTGCTCACTACTAAATCACAAATCATTGTTAATTAAAATTGGCTTTGATATACCTTGGGATCCGGGTGGATTCATTACTTGAGCACTATATGCCTAGCTTAATGGCTTTAAAGAAAGCGCTGCCAGGGAGACAACTGGAAGTTTTAGAGAGTCATTTATTTATGTTGAGTGCTTTTATATAGTTTAAAAAAATAAAAAAAATAAAGAGGGGAACCCAAAACTTTTCAAAAAGGAAAGTGAAAATGAGAGAGACAAGCATTGTTGAAGTGGGAGAGCTCCTTGAACTTTGTTCATGCTCATGGAAACTTTGTGAATCTTGATTACAGAAAATTTTCAACAAAAATAAGTATGCCCTTGTAAAACTCCATTGTATTATAAAAATAATGTGCCAAGATTTGCATTTAGGATGTTTACATTGCTTGTTGGTTTGTGCGGTGCAGAATAGAAACTTTGGCTGTAGTTACTCAAACGGTTTTGAAACTTTTTGCATTGTCTTTCTATACAACTTTTTTATTTTTCATAATTATTTCAGGATTTTTGGAGTACCAGAGGTATGGTGAATGTTCAGATTATTACAGACTATCCTGTTTAAGACAGATTCTGTTTTTGATGCATAGTTTTCTTGTTTTGATAAAACTATCGATTTCTATCAGTGGATTAAGCCATGGAAAAGTTATATTACAGTAGCTACAATGCAAAAACAAAATATGAATTGGTTTGCAACAGTACTTAGAGTAGTGATTTGCTTTATTATACTAACGGATCTTACCGAACTTTCTGTTAAGTTTTGTGTGATTGAAGTTTTCAAGTTTTGGGAGAGATCACGATGGATGAAGGAATAAGGAGTGGCAAGAGCCTAAGCTTGGGGATGCCCGAGGCACCCTAAGGAATATTCAAGGACTCCCAAGCAACCAAGCTTGGGAATGCCCCGGAAGGCATCCCCTCTTTCTTCTAACAATCATCGGTAATTTTACTTGGAGCTATATTATTATTCGTCACATGATATGCGTAAATCTTGGAACGTCTTTTGCATTTAGTTTTCACTTTTATTTAATGCACCATGCTGGCATGAGATATTCCGTGGTTGATTTATAGAATGCTCATTGCACTTCACTTATACCTTTTGAGTATGGCTTTATAGAATGCTTCATGTGCTTCACTTATATCTTTTGAAGTTTGGGTTGCCTGTTTCTTTTTTTTCTTTTTTTTTGAGAATCAAGAGTAGACAATTACTCAAGATGGTTTCTACATTCCTTGTGTATCATGTTTCAGAGGATCTCCGGGATTTCTTCCTCAAGGTGTAGATCTCCCCTCCTCCTGGCCTCCACAGCAAAGGAATGTGCCAGGGTATTGCAATCTCTCCCAGCAAAAGAGACTGAATGCGACGCGAACTGGGTGAGGGTAGCTCTAATGTCTTGGATCACAGCGAGCTAAGGGGACAGGCAGGGGCCCGTACACGTCAGTTCCTTAGTGATTGTCTAGCAGTCCATCTCTAGTTCCACCGGTCCCTTGTACGCTGACACCAAAGCTTGCAGGCCAACCAGAGCCGCCTTGGCTTCCGCCTCTTCCACACAACTCGACGCCGACATTTGTTTTCCCAAGCATATGATGACATGTCCCCGATGATCTCTAGCGACCGCTCCCGCCCAGGAAGCGCCACTATCAGGAAGGAAAGAAGCATCAACATTAATCTTGAGCACTCCTAATCTTAGGGCGACCCACTATTTCCACTCGTGTGCCGTCTGTCTTGACGTGTCAGTAGCGGCATGCCAAGGGGTCTTTCCACCATTTGGCGCCAACAACGCTTTCTCCATTTCTTCCTCATACTGTAGCGGGAAAATCACAGATTTTTTGATGGGCTCCTTTCCATTCCCATACACAATGTCGTCACGTAGATGCCAGCTCCTCCAGAACATCATGAGAATCCTGGCTCTTTTTTCCTTAGTTTCAGGGCATAAAAGCATCTGCAGCCAATCTGGGCCAGTTCGACGAAAAGCGTTTTCTGCGGGGAGATCCCAGTTTTCTCTAAGGGCTTCTCTCAACGCTCTACTTTTTGTGCATTCTACTACAACATGGAACTCATCCTCTTCCTTGCAGCCACATTTGTTACAGATTGCATCCAACTCGAGTGTTCTTCTGAATTTATTCATCTTTGTAGCCAGGGTGTTAGTGGCGATCCTCCAACCGAAGATTCTGACCTTTGGAGGGATGTTTGATTTCCATATGACATCCCATATGCTTCGGTCCCAAGCCTCGCTCGAAGAACTCGTTGGGGTCTGGGCAGCATTAGCTTGCATTGACTCGGCAAGTTTATACGTGCTTCTTACTGAGAAGGCTCCACTCCGCTCATGACGCCATGCTATCTGGTTCGTCACATCTGCTTGAGGGATAGCCAACTTGATAATTTCTTCCACGTCAAAGGCATGGAAGATTTGGTTAATCAGCTCTGTGTTCCACTCTTTCCTGTCCGAATGCATTAGCTGGTTCACCCATCTCAATCTCGAGCGTCTGATGAAAGAGGCCGTGCGGAGACCCTCATTTCTGGGGACCCACTGATCCCGCTGGATTTGTATGCTCTTCCCATTTCCTATTCTCCAGATTATACCCTTCTTGAGTAGTTCCAACCCTACTTCTACACCTCTCCAAACTGGGGATGCATCCGAGGCGAAAACAGTGTCCAGCAAATTCCCGTGTGGGTAATATTTGGATTCATAACTCTAGCAAAGAGGCTATCTGGGTGTTGTAGCAGTCTCCACCCTTGTTTCGCAAGGAGGGCGAGGTTAAACAGGTGCATATCCCTGAAACCAATCCCATCCGCCCGTTTAGGACGAGTCATGTGTTCCCACGACATCTAGTGGACCTTCCTGTGACCTTCTTCATCACCCCACCAAAAATCCCTTACCATTTTCTCATACTTGTCACAGAACCCTTTGGACAGGAGGAAGACGCCCATCGTGAAGCAAGGAAGCGCCTGAACCACAGATTTGACGTGTACTTCCTTGGCCGCATAAGACATGAATTTTTCCGAATAGTCACAACACCTCTTGCCACATCTCTCCATGATTGGTTGAAAGTTTTCGTCCTTCATCCTTCATTCCGGAGTCGGTAGTCCCAAATACTTGCTTTCAAATGTTGTTGAAACCACGCCCAAGCAACCCTTTATTTGGTTTCTGATCTCTTCAGGGCATGATTCGCTGAATAGTAACGAGCACTTGTTCTCACTCAGCAATTGCCCCGTGCATCTCTGGAAGGTGGACAACACCCTTTTAATAACCAATGCTTGGTCTAGTGTGGCCTTGAGGAACAACAAGCTATCATCCGCAAATAGGAGGTTCGAGATGCCCGGACTGTTTCTGGCTACTGTTAGGGGGGTCAAGTTCCCCGCTTCAACCTCCTTGTTCATGAGACTAGAGAGACTGTCAGCTACAAAGAGGAATAAATACGGGCTTAGTGGATCTCCCTGTCGTAGCCCCCTTGACGGGATAAATGGGGATAACAATTCGCCATTGCATCTCACCAAGTATCTCACTATTCTGACACATGTCATGACCCAGTTAATCCATCTTTGATTGAACCCCGTTTTCTGAAGGACCCCTTCAAGGAAACCCCAATCGACCCTATCATATGCCTTTGCGAGGTCCAACTTATATGCACAATGGGTATTGTTTTTATCTTGGAGTGTTGTATCTTATGAAAGCACTCAAAATCAATGGTAGCGTTATCCATGATCATACGCCCTGGAATGAAGGCACTCTAGGTTCCCGATATCATATCGTCAAGGAGAGGACGCAGCCTAGTGACAAGGCATTTAGATATCACCTTGTAGATGACATTGCAAAGGCTTATGGGGCGGTAATCCTTTAGCGATCGTGGGTCTTTGCCCTTAGGGATGAGCACGATCATCGTATCATTCATGCCCTCCGGCAAGTTACCATGTTCGAAGAAAGCCTTAACACCCTTCACCACATCCTCTTTTAGTACCTCCCAATTCCTCTGGTAAAAACGTGTCGGGAAGCCATCCGGTCCGGGTGCCTTAAGCAGGCCTATCTGGAACAATGCATCACTGATCTACTCAGCCGAAACATGTTTTGTAAGTGTGCTATTCATATCATCAGTAACTTTCTTCTCCATGAGTTCCAACACTTCGGTTGGATTAACCTCTGCTTCCTCTTCATACAGATTCTGGTAATTCTGCCTCATCATCTCTTGTATATCCTTCCTATCCTCTTTCCATACTCCTGCATTGTCCAATAATTTTGTAATCTCATTCTTCTTTTTCCTCCATGTCGCTTTACCTTGGATCCATTTTGTATTGCGATCTCCTTCCCTGATGTAGGTGGCTCTTGAGCATTGGCGCCACATGATTTCCTCCCTTAACAACATTTCATCAAGCTCCGCTGAGCACCTTTTGATCTTTTCCTATTGTGCTACAAAAAACGGCTCATCCCAGAGTGCAGCCAGTTTCCTCCTAGCCTCTGAAACATTTTTCAGTACCGACCCAAAATCCCTAGTGGCCCAGTCTCTCAATATCTGATGCATCTCTTGTATCTTCGCCCCTACCTCCTGCAAGTTTCTAGCCTTACTAGATTCCATCCAGCCTTACCAGATTCCGTCCAACCTTCCATGATTTCTTGGATTGCATGTTTCTCTTCACATATAAAACCGCCATTTGTAGAATGCTCTTTTGCTTCACTTATATTTGTTAGAGCGTGGGCATATCTTTTGTAGAAAGAATTAAACTCTCTTGCTTCACTTATATCTATTTAGAGAGATGACAGGAATTGGTCATTCACATGGTTAGTCATAAAATCCTACATAAAACTTGTAGATCACTGAATATGATATGTTTGATTCCTTGCAATAGTTTTGCGATATGAAGATGGTGATATTAGAGTCATGCTAGTGGGTAGTTGTGGATTGTAGAAATACTTGTGTTGAGGTTTGTGATTCCTGTAGCATGCATGTATGGTGAATCGTTATGTAACGAAGTTGGAGCATGAGGTATTTATTGATTGTCTTCCTTATGAGTGGCGGTCGGGGATGAGCGATGGTCTTTTCCTACCAATCTATCCCCCTAGGAGCATGCGCGCAGTACTTTGTTTCGGTGACTAATAGATTTTTGCAATAAGTATGTGAGTTCTTTATGACTAATGTTGAGTCCATGGATTATACGCACTCTCACCCTTCCATCATTGCTAGCCTCCTCGGTACCGTGCATTACCCTTTCTCACCTCGAGAGTTGGTGCAAACTTCGCCTGTGCATCCAAACCCCGTGATACAATACGCTCTATCACACATAAGCCTCCTTATATCTTCCTCAAAACAGCCACCATACCTACCTATTATGGCATTTCCATAGCCATTCCGAGATATATTGCCATGCAACTTCCATCATCATCATATACATGACTTGAGCATTTATTGTCATATTGCTTTGCATGATCGTAAGATAGCTAGCATGATGTTTTCATGGCTTGTCCGTTTTTTGATGTCATTGCTACGCTAGATCATTGCACATCCCGGTACACCGCCGGAGGCATTCATATAGATTCATATCTTTGTTCTGTATCGAGTTGTAATATTGAGTTGTAAGTAAATAAAGGTGTGATGATCATCATTATTAGAACATTGTACCATGATCAAAATAAAAGTGGCCAAAGAAGCCCCCAAAAATATAGAGGCCAAAGAAGCCTACAAAAAAGAAAAAAAGAAAAACAAAAAAAGAAGAAAAAAAAGAGAAGGGACAATGTTACTATCCTTTTACCACACTTGTGCTTCAGAGTAGCACCATGTTCTTCATATAGAGAGTCTCTTGAGTTATCACTTTCATATACTAGTGGGAATTTTCATTATAGAACTTGGCTTGTATATTCCAACGATGGGCTTCCTCAAATGCCCTAAGTCTTCATGAGCAAGCAAGTTGGATGCGCACCCACTTAGTTTCAGTTTGAGCTTTCATACACTTATAGCTCTTAGTGCATCGGTTGCATGGCAATCCCTACTCCTCGCATTGACATCAATTGATGGGCATATCCATAGCCAGTTGATTAGCCACGTCGATGTGAGACTTTCTCCTTTTTTTCTTCTCCACACAACCTCCACCATCATATTCTATTCCACCTATAGTGTTATGTCCATGGCCCACGCTCATGTATTGCGTGAAAGTTGAAAAGGTTTGAGAACGTCAAAAGTATGAAACAATTGCTTGGCTTGTCATCGGGGTTGTGCATGATTTGAATATTTTGTGTGGTGAAGATGGAGCATAGCTAGACCATATGATTTTGTATGGATAACTTTCTTTGGCCATGTTATTTTGAAAAGACATGATTGCTTTATTAGTATGCTTGAAGTATTATTGTCTTAATGTCAAATGATAGACTATTGCTTTGAATCACTCATGTCTTAATATTCATGCCATGATTAGATTACATGATCAAGATTATGCTAGGTAGCATTCCACATCAAAAATTATCTTTTTTTTTATCATTTACCTACTCGGGGACGAGCAGGAATTAAGCTTGGGGATGCTGATACGTCTTCGTCGTATCTATAATTTTTTATTGTTCCATGCCAATATTATACAACTTTCATATACTTTTGGCAACTTTTTATACTATTTTTGGGACTAACATATTGATCCAGTGCCCAGTGCCAGTTCCTGTTTGTTGCATGTTTTTTGTTTCGCAGAAAAACCATATCAAATGGAGTCCAAACGGGATAAAAACTGACCGATATTTTTTTTGGAATATATGTGATTTTTGGGAAGAAGAATCAATGTGAGATGATGCCCGAGGGGGCCACGAGGCAGGGGCACGCCCAGGGGGTCACACACGTCCTGGGCCCTCGTGGCCACCCCGTAAGGCGGTTGGTGCCCTTCTTTCGCTGCAAGAAAGCTAATATCCGGATAAAAATCGTGTCCAAAATTCAGCCCAATCGGAGTTAGATCTCTGGGAATTTAAGAAACGGTGAAAGGGCAAAATTAGGGAACGCAGAAACAGAGAGAGATAGAGAGACAGATCCAATCTCGGAGGGGCTCTCGCCCCTCTACCACCATGGAGGCCATGGACAGAAGGGGAAACCCTTCTCCCATATAGGGAGAAGGTCAAGGAAGAAGAAGAAGAAGAAGGGGGGCTCTCTCCCCCTCTCTCCCGGTGGCGCTGGAACGCCGTCAGGGCCATCATCATCACCGCAATCTACACCAACAACTTCACCGCCATCATCACCAACTCTTCCCCCCTTTATGCAGCAGTGTAACCCCTCTTTTACCCACTATAATTTCTACTTAAACATGGTGCTCAATGCTATATATTATTTCCCAATGATGTATGGCTATCCTATGATGTTTGAGTAGATCCGTTTTGTCCTATGGGTTAATTGATGATCGTGATTGGTTTGAGTTGCATGTTTTATTATTGGTGCTCTCCGTGTAGCGCAAGCGTGAGGGATCCCCGCTGTAGGGTTTGCAATATGTTCATGATTTGCTTATGGTGGGTGGTGTCACTATAAAAAAAGACACATCCGTGACATTTTGGGCCGAACGAATTTTTTTCTGTCATACATATGACACTTCTATGATGATAATTGTGACAAAACCCGGTATCATCATATATGTGGTGGGCTCCTACTTCTATGGCAAAAAATCATGACAGAAAATGGGCTTCTCGTCTTGGGCGGGCCGGAGACGCAGCTGCATGACATTCTTTGGGCCGTCCATGACGGAAAATACCGTGGTAGAAGCAAGGGGGAGGAAAATTTCGAGGAGTTCCCGGTTACGGTGGGAGGTCGGGGGCCGAGCGATGCGCGTTTCTCTCGTACACGTACGCGCGTGTGTGCGAGGCGTTGGCTCTAACTGAACCCGAGCGATTGCACTGCAGGCTACGCGTTACTGAACCCGAGTGATCGATCGATGCATGTTAACTGAACCCGATCGAGCGATTCCTTCGCTACTGTTGCTAACTGAAGCCGATCGATGCTGCCTCTGGGATGAACAGTGAGCGTTGCGCGGGGGGGGGGGGGGGGGGGGATGAACAGTGAGCGACGGCGTTGCCTCTGGATGAACAGGACCCCGTGGTGTGGTGGCGGGCTGGATGAATAGTAGACGGTGGAGGGGTGCCCGTGGAGGGGTGGTTGAACAGGACCCCGTGGTATGGAGGGCTGGATGAACAGTAGACGGTGGAGGGGTGGTTGAACAGTAGCCAGTGGAGGGGTGGTTGAACAGTAGCCGGTGGAGTAGCGCGCGGTGGAGGCTAGATGAACAGGAGCCCGTGGAGGCTGGAGGAGGTCGACGGTGGAGATGAACAGTATCCCGTGGAGTCCCGTTTTGCGGTACGCCACACCCCTCCCGATGAACAGGACCCCGTTTCGACCGTAGGAGGTCCGTTTCCTCCGTTTTGCGGTACACCATACCCCTCCCGATCAACAGGACCCCCGTTTGGACCGTAGGAGGTCCGTTTCCTCTGTTTTGCGGTACGCCAGACCCCTCCCGATGAACAGGATCCCGTCTCGAACGTGGCCGGTCGAACACAAGGCCGTTTCCTCCGTTTTGGGGTACGCCAGGCCTCGTTTCCATCGCCTCTTCCGTCCAAGCCCTCCCGATGAACACGACCATGCATTCCGTTCTGACCCAGCCGGTTGTCTCCCACGCGTTCCATTGCCTCCTGATGAACACGACGCATTCCATTGCCTCCCCATGAACACGACGCATTCCGTTGCCTCCCCATGAACACGACGCATTCTGTTGCCTCCCCATGAACACGATGCATTCCGTTGCCTCCCCATGAACACGACGACGCTGTTTCTCCGTTCCGACCCAGCCATGTACACGAGCCCTGGCCGTACGTATGCGCGAGTAGGCGTTCGAGACCCTGCCCTTATGTACACATATGTGGCCGTATTTTCTTTCTTGCACCCTGGCCGTTGTACGTACATGTACATGCTACGTGTGCGCCTCTACTACGACATGTGCGCGCCTCTACATCGACCAGTATGTACGTACATGTTCGCGACCAGAATGACAACGCTACGTATGCTTCGACCAGGTGGGTCCCGACTGTCAGGCACTTCCTTGCCTGCGAAGATGTAGTTGGTGGGTCCCAGCAGTCAGGGGGGCGAATCGTTTTGTTTTTTGTTTTTTTTGCCCGGACGCAGTTCCTTGCGTGCGAAGGTGTATCTGGTGGGTCCCAGCAGTCAGGGGGGCAAATCATTTTTTTGCCCGGATGCACTTCCTTGCGTGCGAAGGTGTAGCTGGTGGGTTCCCAGTAGTCAGGGGGCGAATCGTTTTTTTCGGACGCACTTCCCTGCGTGCGAAGATGTAGCTGGTGGGTCCCAGCAGTCAGGGGGGCGAATCATTTTTTTGGATGCACTTCCTTGCGTGCGAAGATGTAGCTCGTGGGTCCCAGCAGTCAGGGGGCGAATCATTTTTTCACGAAATACGGTGGCCCGTCCAGTGGGTCCCCGCTGTCAGGTGGAGGAATAATTATTTTGCACATAATAATGAGGCACTTCCTTGCGGCTGCTGTGGACCCAACTGTCAGCCTCTCCATGTACAGTCCACGTCCGATGGAAGTCATTCCTTGACCACATTGACCACGCCGCGCCGAGAGCACCAGGGAGGTGGACGATGGCGAGGCCTAGGAAGGGGACGATGCAGAGCCGGGGAAGACACGGCAGTGGATGCACACGCGGAGAGGAGTATGAGGGTTCACTGGTTCGGTTGCACTGCCATCGCCGCAGAATAACAGGGGGTGTGGGTGAGTGAAGGGATGGCCTGGCCAGCGGTGGGAGTAGTAGGGGGCGGTGAGGCCTCCGCGACAGCACATCAGGCCATGGGAGGCAGGAGCAGGCGGCACGACCGACGCTGCTTTGGGCGGCTGGAGCAAGAAGACCAGAGGTTGAAGAAGCACGACGGCCGTTGGATGGACATTGTATGGTCACTGCAGCTAGAATCGTTTATATTGACTAAGTTGACAAAGCCCTTGGTACGTTGATGTCTACTACACAACCTTATTCTTGTAGACGTTGTTGGGCTCCAAGTGCAGAGGTTTGTAGGACAGTAGCAAATTTCCCTTAAGTGGATGACCTAAGGTTTATCAATCCGTAGGAGGCGTAGGATGAAGATGGTCTCTCTCAGGCAACCCTGCAACCAAATAACAAAGAGTCTCTTGTGTCCCCAACACACCCAATACAATGGTAAATTGTATAGGTGCACTAGTTCGGCGAAGAGATGGTGATACAAGTGGTATATGGATAGTAGATAAAGGTATTTGTAATCTGAAATTATAAAAACAGCAAGGTAGCAAGTGATAAAAGTGAGCATAAACGGTATTGCAATGCGTAGAAATAAGGCCTAGGGTTCATACTTTCACTAGTGCAATTCCTCTCAACAATACTAACATAATTGGATCATAAAACTATCCCTCAACATGCACCAAAGAGTCACTCCAAAGTCAATAACAGTGGAGAACGAACGAAGAGATTATGGTAGGGTACAAAACCACCTCAAAGTTATTCTTTCCAATCAATCCGTTGGGCTATTCCTATAAGTGTCACAAACAGCCCTAGAGTTCGTACTAGAATAACACCTTAAGACACAAATCAATCAAAACCCTAATGTCACCTAGATACTCCAATGTCACCTCAAGTATCCGTGGGCATGATTACACGATATGCATCACACAATCTCAGATTCATCTATTCAACCAACACATAGGACCTCAAAGAGTGCCCCAAAGTTCTATAGGAGAATCACGACGAAAAGGTGTGCCAACCCCTATGCATAGGTTCATGGGCGGAACCCACAAGTTGATCACCAAAACATACATCAAGTGAATCACGTGATATCCCATTGTCACCCAGATATCCATGGCAAGACATACATCAAGTGTTCTCAAATCTGTAAAGACTCAATCTGATAAGATAACTTCAAAGGGGAAACTCAATTCATTACAAGAGAGTAGAGGGGGAAAGAAACATCATAGGATCCAAATATAATAGCAAAGCTCGCGATACATCAAGATCGTATCACCTCAAGAACACAAGAGAGAGAGAGAGATCAAACACATAGCTACTGGTACATACCCTTAGCCCCGAGGGAGAACTACTCCCTCCTCATCATGGAGAGCACCGGGATGATGAAGATGGCCACCGGAGAGGGATTCCCCCCTCCGGCAGGGTGCCGGAACGGGTCTAGATTGGTTTTCGGTGGCTACGGAGGCTTCTGGCAGCGCAACTCCCGATCTATTGTGCTCTCTGGAAGTTTTAGGATACATGGGTATATATGGGTGAAAGAGGTATGTCGGTGGACCAAAGGGGGGCCACGAGGCAGGGGCGCGCTCCCTACCCTCGTGAGCACCTCCTTCATCTTCTGACGTAGGGTCCAAGTTTATCCGATAGGTTTCCTTCCAAAAATAACTTCTCCAGTTGATTTCGTTCCGTTTTGACTCCGTTTGATATTCCTTTCCTCAAACACTGAAATAGGCATAAAACAGCAAATCTGGGCTGGGCCTCCGGTTAATAGGTTAGTCCCAAAAATAATATAAAAGTGGAAAATAAATCGCAATATTGCCCAAAACAGTAGATAATATAGCATGGAGCAATCAAAAATTATAGATACATTGGAGACGAATCAAGCATCCCCAAGCTTAATTCCTGCTCGTCCTCGAGTAGGTAAATGATAAAAGAAAGAATTTTTGATGCAATGTGCTATTTGGCATAATTTCAGTGTAATTCTTCTTAATTGTGGCATGAATATTCAGATCCATAAGATTCAAGACAAAAGTTCATATTGACATAAAAATAATAATACTTCAAGCATACTAACAAAGCAGTCATGTCTTCTCAAAATAACATGGCCAAAGAAAGTTATCCCTAAAAAATCATATAGTCTGGCTATGCTCCATCTTCACCACAAAAAATATTTAAATCATGCACAACCCCGATGACAAGCCAAGCAATTGTTTCATACTTTTGATGTTCTCAAACTTTTTCAATCTTCACGCAATACATGAGTGTGAGCCATGGACATAGCACTATAGGTGGAATAGAATGGTGGTTGTGGAGAAGACAAAAAGGAGGGGAAGATAGTCTCACATCAACTAGGGTATCAACGGGCTATGGAGATGCCCATCAATAGATATCAATGTGAGTGAGTAGGGATTGCCATGCAACGGATGCACTAGAGCTATAAGTATACGAAAGCTCAAAAAGAAACTAAGTGGGTGTGCATCCAACTCGCTTGCTCATGAAGACCTAGGGCAATTTGAGGAAGCCCATCATTGGAATATACAAGCCAAGTTCTATAATGAAAGATTCCCACTAGTATATGAAAGTGACAACATCAGAGACTCTCTGTCATGAAGATCATGGTGCTACTTTGAAGCACAAGTGTCGTAAAAGGATAGTAGCATTGCCCCTTCTCTCTTTTTCTCTCATTTTTCTATTTTTTTATTTTTTATTTGGGCCTTCTCTTTTTTTATGGCCTCTTTTTATTTGGGCTTCTTTGGCCTCTTTTTTTCGTCTGGAGTCTCATCCCGACTTGTGGGGGAATCATAGTCTCCATCATCCTTTCCACCCTGGGACAATGCTCTAATAATGATGATCATCACACTTTTATTTTTCTTACAACTCAAAAATTACAACTCGATACTTAGAACAAGATATGACTCTATATGAATGCCTCCGGCAGTGTACCGGGATGTGCAATGATGCATGAGTGACATGTATGAAAGAATTATGAATGGTGGCCTTGCCACAAATACGATGTCAACTACATGATCATGCAAAGCAATATGACAATGATGAAGCGTGTCATAATAATGGAATGGTGGAAAGTTGCATGGCAATATATCTCGGAATGGCTATGGAAATGCCATAATAGGTAGGTATGGTGGCTATTTTGAGGAAGGTGTATGGTGGGTTTATGGTACCGGCGAAAGTTGCACGGTACTAGAGAGGCTAGCAATGGTGGAAGGGTGAGAGTGCGTATAATCCATGGACTCAACATTAGTCATAAAGAACTCACATACTTATTGCAAAAATCTATTGGTTATCGAAACAGAGTACTACGCGCGTGCTCCTAGGGGGATAGATTGGTAGGAAAAGACCATCGCTCGTCCCCGACCGCCACTCATAAGGAAGGCAATCAAAAAATAAATCATGCTCCAACTTCATCACATAACGGTTCACCATACGTGCATGCTACGGGAATCACAAACTTCAACACAAGTATCTCTCAAATTCACAACTACTCAACTAGCATGACTCTAAGATTACCATCCTCATATCTCAAAACAATCATCAAGCATCAAACTTCTCTTAGTATTCAACACACTCATAAGAGAATATTATTATTCTTGAATACCTAGCATATTAGGATTTTAAGCAAATTACCATGCTATTTAAGACTCTCAAAATAATATAAGTGAAGCATGAGAGTTCATCTATTTCTTCAAAATAAAACTACCACCATGCTCTAAAAGATATAAGTTAAGCACTAGAGCAAATGACAAACTACTCCAAAAGATTTAAGTGAAGATCAATGAGTAGTCGAATAATTATGCAACAATGTGAAGACTCTCTAACATTTAATAATTTCAGATCTTGGTATTCTATTCAAACAGCAAGCAAAACAAAATAAAATGACATCTAAGAATAGCAAACATCATGTGAAGTAGCAAAAACTTAGGATCAACCGATACTAACCGATAGTTGTTGAAGAAGAAAGGTGGGATGCCAACCGGGGCATCCCCAAGCTTAGATGCTTGAGACTTCTTGAAATATTATCTTGGGGTGCCTTGGGCATCCCGAAGATTGAGCTTTTGTTTCTCCTTAATTCCTCTCATATCATGGTCTCCCTAAATCTCAAAAGCTTCATCCACACAAAACTCAACAAGGACTCGTGAGATAAGTTAGTATAAACCATTGCAAAAACCTTATCATACTCTACTGTAGCAAATCACTAAAATTATTATTCAACATTGCATACTAAATGCCTCTACATATTTAATAGTCCTATCCTCAAATAGAATCATTAAAGAAGCAAACATATGCAAACAATGCAAACATAACAGCAATCTGCCTAAACAGGATAGTCTGTAAAGAATGCTGCAACATCCATACTTCCCTAGCTCCAAAAGTTATGAAAGAAAATTCCCACTGTAGTAAATTTATCAGAGCTTAATATTCAAAAGGTTTCAACATTTTATCACATTCTGACTTTTCTAGGGAATTATTGCAACAGCGGTAAACTTTCTGTTTTCAAACAGCAACATGTATACTTGTAACATAGGCATAGTAAAGGCTATCAATGCCACTTTTATTGAAATAAAAGATGCAAAACATTATTCTAAATAACAGCAAGCAAATCCTAACAAAATAAATTGACACTCCAAGCAAAACACATATCATGTGGCGAATAAAAATATAGCTCCAAGTAAAGTTACCGATGGACGAAGACGAAAGAGGGGATGCCTTCCGGGGCATCCCCAAGCTTAGGCTATTGGATATCCTTGGATATTACCTTGGGGTGCCTTGAGAATCCCCAATCTTAGTCTCTTGCCACTCCTTATTCCATAGTCCATCGAATCCTTACCCAAAACTTGAAAACTTCACAACACAAAACTTAACAGAAAACTCGTAAGCTCCGTTAGTATAAGAAAATAAATCACCAATTAAAGGTACTGTAATGAACTCATTCTTTATTTATATTGGTGTTAAACATACTGTATTCCAACTTCTCTATGGTTTATAAACTCTTTTACTAGCCATAGATTCATCAAAATAAGTAAACAACACATGAAAAACAGAATCTGTCAAAAACAGGACAGTCTGTAGTAATCTGGATCAAACGTATAATTATGGAACTCATAAAATTCTCAAATACATTTCTGGACCTGAGGAATGTATCTATTAATCATCTGCAAAAAGATTTAACTAAATAGCACTCTCCAAATAAAAATGGCAGCAATTCTCGTGAGCGCTAAAGTTTCTGTTTTTTTACAGCATGATCAACAAGACTTTCCCAAAGTCTTCCCAAAGGTTCTACTTGGCACAAACACTAATTAAACACATAAAACCACATATAAACAAAGGCTAGATGGATTATTTATTATTAAACAGGAACAAAAATCAAGGAACAAAAATAAAATTGGGTTGCCTCCCAACAAGCGCTATCGTTTAATGCCCCTAGCTAGGCATGATGATTTCAACGATGCTCACATGAAGGATAAGAATTGTAACATAAAGAGAGCATAATGAAGAATATGACTAGCAAATTTAAGTCTAACCCACTTCCTATGCATAGGGATTTTGTGAGCAAACAACTTGTGGGAACAATAATCAACTAGCATAGGAGGGCAAAACAAGCATAACTTCAAAACTTTAAGCACATAGAGGGGAAACTTGATATTATTGCAATTCCTACAAGCATATGTTCCTACCTCATAATAATTTTTCAGTAGCATCATAAATGAATTCAACAATATAACCAGCACCTAACGCATTCTTTTCATGATCTACAAGCATGCAAAATTTACTACTCTCCACATAAGCAAAATTCTTCTCATGAATAATAGTGGGAGCAAACTCAACAAAATAACTATCATGTGATTGAAAATTAAGATCAAGATGACAAGTTTCATGGTTATCATTATTATTTAAAGCATATGTTTCATCACAATAATCATTATATATAGGAGGCATGCTTTCTTCATAATAAATTTGCTCATCAAAACTTGGGGGACAAAAAATATCATCTTCATCAAACATAGCTTTCCCAAGCTTGTGGCTTTGCATATCATTAGCATCATGGATATTCAAGGAATTCATGCTAACAACATTGCAATCATGCTCATCATTCAAATATTTAGTGCCAAACATTTTATAGATTTCTTCTTCTAGCACTTGAGCACAATTATCCTTTCCATCATACTCACGAAAGATATTAAAAAGGTGAAGCATAGGAGTTTCACTCAATTCCATTATTTTTTGTAGTTTTCTTTCATAAACTAAACTAGTGATAAAACAAGAAACTAAAAGACTCGATTGTAAGATCTAAAGATATACCTTCAAGCACTCACCTCCCCGGCAATGGCGCCAGAAAAGAGCTTGATGTCTACTACACAACCTTCTTCTTGTAGACGTTGTTGGGCCTCCAAGTGCAGAGGTTTGTAGGACAGTAGCAAATTTCCCTCAAGTGGATGACCTAAGGTTTATCAATCCGTAGGAGGCGTAGGATGAAGATGGTCTCTCTCAGGCAACCCTGCAACCAAATAACAAAGAGTCTCTTGTGTCCCCAACACACCCAATACAATGGTAAATTGTATAGGTGCACTAGTTCGGCGAAGAGATGGTGATACAAGTGGTATATGGATAGTAGATAAAGGTATTTGTAATCTGAAATTATAAAAACAGCAAGGTAGCAAGTGATAAAAGTGAGCATAAACGGTATTGCAAGGCGTAGAAATAAGGCCTAGGGTTCATACTTTCACTAGTGCAAGTCCTCTCAACAATACTAACATAATTGTATCATAAAACTATCCCTCAACATGCAACAAAGAGTCACTCCAAAGTCAATAATAGTGGAGAACGAACGAAGAGATTATGGTAGGGTACGAAACCACCTCAAAGTTATTCTTTCCAATCAATCCGTTGGGCTATTCCTATAAGTGTCACAAACAGCCCTAGAGTTCGTACTAGAATAACACCTTACGACCCAAATCAATCAAAACCCTAATGTCACCTAGATACTCCAATGTCACCTCAAGTATCCATGGGCATGATTATATGATATGCATCACACAATCTCAAATTCATCTATTCAACCAACACATAGGACCTCAAAGAGTGCCCCAAAGTTCTACTGGAGAAACACGACGAAAACATGTGCCAACCCCTATGCATAGGTTCATGGGCGGAACCAGCAAGTTGATCACCAAAACATACATCTAGTGAATCACATGATATCCCATTGTCACCACAGATATCCACGGCAAGACATACACCAAGTGTTCTCAAATCTGTAAAGACTCAATCTGATAAGATAACTTCAAAGGGGAAACTCAATTCATTACAAGAGAGTAGAGGGGGAAAGAAACATCATAGGATCCAAATATAATAGCAAAGCTCGCGATACATCAAGATCGTATCACCTCAAGAACACGAGAGAGAGAGAGAGATCAAACACATAGCTACTGGTACATACCCTCATCCCCGAGGGAGAACTACTCCCTCCTCGTCATGGAGAGCACCGGGATGATGAAGATGGCCACCAGAGAGGTATTCCCCCTCCGGCAGGGTGCCGGAACGGGTCTAGATTGGTTTTCGATGGCTATGGAGGCTTCTGGCGGCGGAACTCCCGATCTATTGTGCTCTTTGGAAGTTTTAGGATATGTGGGTATATATGGGTGAAAGAGGTACGTCGGTGGACCGAAGGGGGGGCCACGAGGCAGGGGGGCGCTCCCCTACCCTCGTGAGCACCTCCTTCATCTTCTGACATAGGGTCCAAGTCTATCCGGTAGGTTTCCTTCCAAAAATAACTTCTCTAGTTGATTTCGTTCCGTTTTGACTCCGTTTGATATTCCTTTTCCTCGAAACACTGAAATAGGCATAAAACAGCAAAACTGGGTTGGGCCTCCGGTTAATAGGTTAGTCCCAAAAATAATATAAAAGTGGAAAATAAAGCCCAATATTGCCCAAAACAGTAGATAATATAGCATGGAGCAATCAAAAATTATAGATACGTTGGAGACGTATCATACGTCAACTTAGTAGGCCCACAGGTCAGCTTCCGAACCGGTGCGCCCCAGATGTCAGGGGGAGGAATCCTTTTTTGGGCGGGTGAAGCTAGAATATCCGAGATTGAAGAAGAAGCACGGCATCCGTTGGATGGACATCCAACGGCCATTGCTGCTAGAACCGTGTGTTGACTATAAGTTGACAAAGCCTTGCATACGCGTCAACTCTATTTTTTTAGGGGACGCATCAACTTAGTAAGGCCAGAAGTGTGTGGCAGAGAATGTATAGCCCATTTGAGATTTGTAAGAATGTGTAGCCCATTTTTGAATTCTAATGGAATTTACTACAGCCCATTTACAGTTTGTTAAAAGTACAACCCATTTCAACCAACCGTTCAAAACAGAATTCAATAAAATTTCCCACATTTTGATGGGATCCGAAATATTTTTATCTCGAAATTTCTAGTCAGATTAAATACAATTTCAATGTAAATTTACATTATGTAAAAATCCAACGAAACATTGCTCTCGCAACAATTAATGAAATTAAAATTTTCAATATCCAAAACTAATATTTTATAAAGTAATCACGTGTTTGGTGCATTTTTTATAGTTACTGTCTAGTTTTTATAATTACATCCCATTTATTATTTCTTAAAGCCCATTTTCTTGTTAAGCCTAATGCATCCCTCCTAGGAAAGATTTGCAGCCCAGCGGGGCGGAGAATAACTACTTGACCTTGCCTGGGTATTCCTAAAAAAAGTATAGCTGGGCTAGCCATTTTCAGCTTGAAAAAAAAATAATTTCTGGGCTAGATATCTGGCCTGGGCTAGACGGGCCACAGCCCGCCCAGTTAATACCTGCAGCGATGTTTTCGTTGTTGTTCAGAGGAGAAAAGTTAATATCTGGGCTAAACATTGAAAAACTCTGCAGTGCTCACACCTCAAAAACACAAATACTGCTCGAGCTGCTTGGTCCCAGCTGTCGGCTGCTTCTTGTGCAATTCTCTCGTTTATTGACTACTCCCTCAATTCAAAAATCTCACCGACCAAGGTAGATGATGAGTGGTGGAATATTTTTTGTAGTTTGCAAAAGCACCCAATTAATGCTCTTGTTTTCCTCAAAAAATTATGTTTACGAATGCATTAGTTGCAATGCATGCATGCATAAAGTGCATGCATTGGTCAGTGTTCTCTTAATACTTGCATGCAATGATTTAATGCACCTTGAAGTCTGAACATGTGATGGGGAACAACCAAATTGAGCCTTATAAAATGGAAAAACTAAAATGTTGAGATAAGCCCTATAAACCGGAAAGGAGGGAGTACTACATAGGTTGACAATGGTGTGGGACCGTGATGTCAGGAAACCAGGAGGAAGAAAAATAAATTATAGTTATATATATATAATAAGGAGGCACTTGCGTACGTGAGGCTATGGACCTGGTGGGTCCCAATTGTCATCCTCTCCAAGTAAAGGCATCTCCTCGCCTGCACGCGCTTTCTGCCTGAAACAGTCAGCGCCGCCCTTCCCGCTTCCCAGTGCAGGCAATTGCTCCGCCTTCAAACGACACAAGTGTCGTCCGTCCATCCATCTGCTGCCCACATTAATGATACGCGATTGCCGAGGCGGCTACTCTGGCGCAACACGTCTGTCCCTCCGCCCGCCCACCATTGCTATTTAAACTGCTGCACCGGCCATAGCCGCAGTCATCCGCATATGTTCCCTTTCTCCTGTCCACACCACTACTGCCCACCATGGCTTCCTCACGCTCCAGCGCTCTTCGGGACAGGCGGACGATGGACCACAAGGAGATGGCAGCCATTGCTGCCGGCCGGCTGGCCGGCAGGCAGCCGGAGGACGACGACGTCCCAATGGAGAACATGGTAGTCGATGATCCAGCGCCAACCCCCTCCCCCGCGCCATCCTCGCCGGTGCATTGCACCATGACCATCGGTGAGGCCCGTGCCCAATATATGGACAGGGTGAGGTAGATGCGTGAGGAGCAGTTCTGGGAGGCGCAGGCTGACGCCGCCTACAACCACCATCTCCTCGAGGAGCACCTGCAGGCGGAGGAGCAGATCGCCGTGGAGCGGGCGGAGCAGGAGGCGCTGCTCGGCTCATACCGCTCCGCCCGCAAGGGACGCCTCGAGCGCTGGCGGTACCGCATGCAGGTGGCGGAGGCTGCGGCCGCCTACAAAGAGGCTAGCAAAGAGGGGGATGAAGCGGGCGAGGCGCTGTTTGGCGAGACCGAGAACGAGGCAGAGGACAATGCCGGCTCCGACGAGTCCCCGCTCCACTGGCGTCGACGGGGCCCTGCTTCGCTAAGGCCTGTGGCGCCAACAACGAGGCAGAGGACACCGCCGGCTCCGCCGAGGCCCCGCCCTGCCAATAACGAGGCAGAGGACACCGCTGGCTCTGCCGAGGCCCCGCCCCGCCAACAATGAGGCAGAGGACATTGCCGGCTCCATCGAGGCCCCGCCCCACTGCCAACGAGGTCGCGCCACACAGAGAACAAGGAAGAGTAGAACACGGTAGGTCGCCGCTGCTCGGGTCCAAGTAAGGCCACCGCTGCTACCCTCCGGTTGAAGCCAAGCTAGGCGGGATGACCATTGACGGCCGGTTAGCTTCTTGGCGGCGACGTGGAGTCGGAGAGCTGCGCTGGAGAAGAACACTGCTTCTACTTAACTGCTGGTGTAGTTGGCTGACTGACACATGGGCCCAACAGGCCACATGTAAGTTACGCAACTGCACCTACAGTTAAGTCACTGAAGCTTCTGTTTGGCTCAGCGGGATACAGGTGGGTAGCTTCAGTTAATTAATTATACCTTCAGCGCACCCCTTTTTAGTTGAAGAATGTATGAAATGTAATGAAATCCGGCATGTTTCTATGAAATCCGACCGTGTATGAATGAATTTATTTCGATTAGTTCGAATTCCTGTATCACTGGCATTGGATGAACATGCAAAACAATACGTACTAGCATTATTCCCAGGGTGATCACCTCGTTTGCAGCAGTTTCACATGTACTCCCTCCGGTCCTTTCTAGTCTGCATACAAGTTTTGTTTGCAATCAAAGTATCTCTACTTTGACCAATCTTATACAAAAAAGTATGCACTTTCACAATGTGCGAAGTAAAAAGGAACAGAAGGAGTACACAGAGTTTGAGAAGCTTTTTAGCGTTTCTGTACATTGCAATCAAACACACAGGCCTGGCAATTCACAGAGAACATTCAAAACAATCGATGATTATGCATCTCAGTGACTCACATGTCAGAGGCAATATTTACTTCACAACTAAAGAATAAAGAAAAAAATTGATCGATGCTGCTGACAGCAAAGGGCATCCCATTCGAAAATATCAAACGCATGTCTTGCTAAAATCAATGAGCAAAATTTGACAAGGTTGTCCCATTCCAAAATATCAAATGCCTATGATTGTGGAATGGGCAGGGTTTGCCATCAGTTCAGACATTGACATGGCACCTCGTGCTAAATAAACCAGTTGTTCTTTTTGTGCAGTTCCACCAAAATCAACCAAATTCGCGTGTAGCTTGTATGATTTCGCCCTTATATGTTGCAACGCCTTGAACTTATCGGCACCACCTTTCTTGTGGTGAAAATGAATGATTCGATGTATTCATGAACATTTTGTGCAGTTCCCATTGAAATCAAGCTCAGCACCCCTGTTTGCACAAATACAAAAAAGTGATTAGTATAAAGCAAACTGTACTATGAATTGACAGTTTCAACAGGCACATACATGGTCCATGTAGAGCACACTTTTAGAAAAAAAAATGGAACTCACCAGAAAGAATCCTAGAACAACATTGTACTCGCGCATCACAGCAAAAAGATGGAGATTTGTCAGTCCTTCTGAGTTGAAGTTAGTTTGGTCTTGTGGGGAGTAATGTAACCATCCTTCAACTGCTCCTTCTGATGAGAAGATAGACATGGCTTCTTCATCCTGGCATAATCGGAACTAGGCACTTCACGTACTCCATATTCTTCTTCAGAGGAAGATGATCCTGTTGTGCAAAGACAAGAGGACTACTAAATGCTAGCATGCCTGTTTGCTCGAAAAAAAGGAAAGGAAATATTTAAAACAACACAGATGAAGCACTTCTCAAGGACAATACCACTTTTTCATGACAGTATCTAAACAGTAGCACAACACCAATAGAGATGACAAAGCTCAATCATATGGATGAAATCAGTGGGCGAGTACCAACCTTTGTCAGTAGGCTTATTGTGTAGAGCATACAGATGAAGCACTTCTCCGGAACCATCTGTTGCTATCTATGGTGGTGGCCATGCTTACTATATACTCCTCGATTAGTTTAATGTTTCCAACATCTTCTTGTGCAGTTCCACTAAAATATATGGTATCTTCAAAGAAGATCCCTGTTTGCACAAGTTGAGATATTACATATTACATTAAGAGTGGCATCAAATCAGTGGCAAAGCAATTGCTCGTTCCAGCTATAGCAATAAATTAAGATGCAAAACTATACCATTACTTGTGTCATCACAGTTCCAGTGCTTCATTACAGCACCGGGAGTTGATTTTTGTTTTTCTTCCGCTTGTTCTTCCCCTTCATCACTTGGTTCAATAACAAACAAGCTTCGCCTCCAATGTAAGATTTGGCATGTCAATTAGGGAGCACAAGTATAGTACTAAACTTAATTTTCTGATGAAAGTGGCAAAATACAGGCCAACAGTTGTGAAATATCCTTATCTTACCTCAATGGGATATTACGGTGCACATACAGATTGGAAGTCTTGTCTCCATTTGTGCAGTTCACTAAAATCAAGCAACATTATCATACAAGTAGCACAACATATGAAGGCACACTGCGGAATCATGTGAAAGAAGGCTAGTACTGACCTCTCATGATGCAGAATTCAAACAACTCACAAGAAGAAGATCTGAACCAAATTCGCCTTAACGGATAGGAAGTAAGATCTCCTCTTGTGCAGTTCCACTAAGATCGAGCAATCAAGCAACATTGTCGGTGTGACATTTTGGTTGAACTGCACAAAACACTCTTAAAACAAAAGTTTTTTGTGCAGTGCAACAAAAGGTCACAATGGCAATGAGGTGAAGTAGATAACCCTGTTTACACAGAGGTGCAAAGGAAACAATTAGTGGTCAATAACGATGGATGACACAGAAGCCAACAAAAAGAAGCATCTACCTTATCTAAATGGGAAAGAAAGCAAGACAGTAGCATTTCTCAAACAGTGGCATTAATTAATATTAACATAGAGATTATATTAACAATAAAATTCATTAAACATGTAATTTGCTTTTAACTGTGGCATTGCATCAATTTTCCAGCGACATTATTAGAGGGTGTTTATTTACAGGGACATTTTGGTGTAGGGACTAAAAAAACTCCATGTCAGTCCCATCTAAACCAAACAAGAGGGACTTTTTGGGACTAAAAGTGGGCATTTGGGACTAAAGAAAGAAGACCCTGAGGGAGTCTTTTTGGGGCTTTTTCCAACAGTTGCCCCTGCCACGCATCGCACCTTGTCTCTATTAGTTCATTACTAGGGGTAACATGGTCTTTTAGCATGTCATTTAATAACCTCTAGTCCATGTTTAGTCCCTGGAACCAAGCAGGTAGGGACTAGGGAGTTTTTAACCAAACTGGGCCTTAGATTAACAACAACTAATGAGTTGCACGGGACAGTGGACGCACCAGCACCATGTGCATCTACCGATGTACTGTGGTCATGCACAGTCTGTTGCAACAAAGAACAAACAACCAAGGAGCATATGTGTTGGTCCCAGTTTTGTTATCTTTAGACACCTTTCCCTATGTGAGCGCAACAAATCTAGTCCTGCTCAAACTCTACAGCCTTGTCCCTTCCTTTCCTTTTTGAACTAGTACTTTTGCCCCTTCCTTTCCTCTTTGAACCACGTCCTAGATTTATGCGATACAACTTTCCCTACTACTTTCCCCCATTCCTTTCCTCTTTGAACCACGTCCTAGATTCATGCTATACAACTTTCCCCCTTCATTTCCTCTTTGAACCACATCCTAGATTCATGCTATATAAACTTTTCCCACTACTTTCCCCCACTCCTTTCCTCTTTGAACCACATCCTAGATTCATGGTATACATGCAGCTAGAGCAATGCATGTGGAGTAAGTAAATTATACCTTAAGGTTCTTGGGGCGTGGTTCGGTGGGCGAAGGGACGGCGGCGAAGAAGAAGGGATCGGAGGCCCTCCCACGCCGCCGCTGGGTGGAAAGTGAACAGCTGCGCCGGTAGTCCCTCGCCGACGGCGACAGCGTTAAGCCTCCTTCCCTTCCCGGCGGACGGATCCTGCTGGCTCTTTGAGCAGCAGTGAGGGGAGAGAGAGGCGTGTGAAGAGAGCAAATACAAGCGCTGAGGCTCCAGCGTGTATATATATACTGGAGAGAGAGTGTGAAGCGTGCAAACCCTAGAAAACATTTTGACCAGTCAAAGAATCCTCCTGGCACAAATTATGCTCAAGTGTAGTTATCGAACCCGAGACCTCAAGTTTGATGAGCGAATAGGCTAACCAGCTACACAACCCTCCCGTTATGTTCAACAAGAGGGAAATAACCTTTTATACATTCCTGCATTCATGTGACAAGCATGCCGTGTTTTTTTTGTGTGTGGGGGAGTTATTGGGATTTCAATCATAATTGTGTCATGTGGCTTTGGTGGTAAGACTATCCACAGTGGTGCAGAAATAATGCAGCCTTAGTCACCTTACCTCTCTCCACGTAGTACGTTGGGTCCCACCAGTCAGAGGGTGAAACAAACAAATTAATAAGAAAATTAAAAGCGCCAGCGGTGTATCTTACCTCACACATCTCGCTACTGCTCGGGAACACTGTCCAATTGATCCCTTTGTTCGCTCACGTACTATTTTAAGTGAATCCTTATTATAACATGCACACAAATTTTGGGCACTTGTATTCGACTTAAGTCAGTGTGGCACTGTATCTTGTATACTTACTACTCCCTCCGTCTAGGTGTAATAAGTCGCGTTAGAAGGTGCAACGGGACCAAGGTGCGTGCGTGTGTGTGTGTGTGTGTGTTTAACAGCATGTGTGTGTTAGAAAGAGTGACGAATCGACCTACTCCTACAGAGATATGTTGTGTAGTGTACGATTTTAGCCGCGAGAGTCGGTGCATCCTCTCATTTCCGGACATGTTCGGTAGGGACATACGGACAGCTGCACGCCCGCTCCTGACCAGCCTGGCCTACCCAAAGCCCCTCCATCGCCTGCGCGCGCTTCCCGCCCGAAACGGTCAGCGCCGCTCCAAAGAATCGGTGCCGCATTCATGCCTAGGCAGAGCGAACGCGACCTCTCACTGGCGCAAGAGTGATGGTTGCTTCGTCCGTCCAACTTACTGCTAGGTCTATGTGATTTGACGGCTCATTGGTCTTTATTACTGAGGTGGTAGGACTGCTGGATGTCCCACGCTTTCGGTGAAAGGAGGTACTACTACTAGATTACAATTTTCTCCATTCTTACAGCGGAGGCGTGCAAGAGCAGTGAAAACACGCAGGCTCAGTGATTACATGGCCCACCTCACACTATCACCGTGCGACACCTAACTCTTTACATAGTACTCCCTCTGTTCCTAAATATTACTTGATGAGTCCCCGCTCGTTGCCGCGGAAAAGCGGTATATCTCTCTGAGGAAAATCATCGATTTCATAGAATTAAAAAAAACTCTATAACCGCATGACAAATGTGGTAGCCAAACTAAATAAACTCCCATCATCATTTAGATCATCCCATGTAAGGAAAAAAGATTAGCCAACTCCTACTGCATAATGGTATTATATTTTTCTTTTTGACATGTTAATGGGACTTAAAAGCTCACTTACATGCATGCTACCGGTGCATGCTTGCATGCAGACATGTTGATGTGATTTAAAACCCACTCACATGCATGTGCCACGGTATTTCTGCATGCTTGCATGTGGCTTAGTGCGGAGCCTCTCAACGTCTAGATCAGACGGCTATTATGGACTGATTTACTTCATCTAACGGCTACATCAATTTCGATGATGTGGCTCAAGGAGAGGATAGAGAATTCCTAGTAGTGGGGGCTAGATACTACTAGTAGATAAGTCTTTGTAGAGATTCCACTACATACGGAACAAAATGAATGAATCTACACTTAAAATGCATCTATGTACATCCGCATGTGGTTCATGGTGAAATCTCTACAAAGACTTATATTTAGGAACGGGGGAGATGGCGTACTAAGCAAGCTTCTCCTCGTTCTGCGAGTTGACGGGACACATCAAAAGTACTCCAGTGTATAGAGACTTGCCTCTAAGGTAGGCCCCACATGGTTTGCCTCTTTTTTTAACATAACACGTCAAGTCGCAATTTGTTTGTTCACCCGTGGTAGACGATCCTCCCTCCACCAAGTGGACAACCAATACACGTGCCAAATTACCACGTGGGCTACCTTTTTCGTACAGAAATGAGCTCCACAGTGTACCCGCGCGGGTGTGGTTGGGAAAGAGATGGGAGTACGTGCGCCGTGCATGCACCTCTTCTCTTCGTGCACGTCCCCCACCTACGTGGGTGTGTGTGAGAGATACAAACCGCGTTCGTGAGTGTTTTTTGCTTTGGGGTGGGGGTGGGGTGGGGGTTGATTTCGTGAATTATTTGTGGGAATATGTGTCGATGACATCTCAAACAAAATTTTGCATGCAACATGTGTGAAATGGAGGCCTATCCATATCATACATAGAGGGTCAGGCAATCCATGAGAAGAGAGGGAGGGGTCATAGCTATCGATAGAGTCGAAGAGAGGATCAAGTGGGTGGGTGCGAGATCGATGAAGAGAGCCATCAAAATTGTGTGTGTGTGTGTGTGTGTGCAAGTCAAAGATATAGGGCGACTGGCCTACCAGAATGTTAGAGGGCACATGTCAAGTTTGTGTGTGGCAGGGAGACATGACTAGAGCGCTCGATGTATTGGTGTGCGTGGGGGGGAGGGGTGGGGGAGGGGTAGGCAGGGGCCTAACTATATAGGTAGAACGACTCGTGTATGTGTTGAGAAGGAGAGACCCAGCTATGTCTTGAGGGAGATCGGTCGACATCCATACATAACTGAAGGACGGGAAATATGATGGGACAGAGAGAGAGAGAGAGAGAGGAGAGAGAGAGGGAGGGTGTCGGTGTCAAAATTGGCGGATCTCAGGTAGGGGGTCCCGAACTGTGCATCTAGGCGGATGGTAACAGGAGGCAGGGGACACGATGTTTTACCCAGGTTCGGGCCCTCTTGATGGAGGTAAAACCCTACGTCCTGCTCGATTTATTCTTGATGATATGGGTATTACAAGAGTTGATCTACCACGAGATCGGAGAGGCTAAACCGTAGAAGCTAGCCTATGGTATGATTGTTGCTGTCCTACGGACTAAACCCTCCGGTTTATATAGACACCGGAGAGGGTTAGGGTTACACAAGGTCGGTTACAAAGGAGGAAATATCCATATCTGTATTGCCTAGCTTGCCTTCCACACCAAGCAGAGTCCCATCCAGACACGAGACGAAGTCTTCAATTTAGTATCTTCATAGTCCAATAGTCCAGATGAAGGATAGAGTCCGGCTGTCCGGAGACCCCTAATCCCGGACTCCCTCAGTAGCCCTTGAACCAGGCTTCAATGACGATGAGTCCGGCGTGCAGTATTGTCTTTGGCATTGCAAGGCGGGTTCCTCCTCCGAATACATCACGGAAGAATTTGAATACAAGGATAGTGTCTAACCCTGCAAAATAATTTCCCCATACCACCGTAGAGAGAATAATATTTCCACAAATCTAATATGCCGACACGTTTTGGCAACATAACATTATGCCATAGCCCGGTGATTATTCGAACCGTTTCCTTTGACTAGCCCCACTCATAACACGAGGCAGTTTCTTGACACGTCTTGTCAAAGAAGAGATCGTGTTCCCCTTATTACGGGATTCTCATCAATACGGGCGTGGGTAACCCAACCGCGCCATCGATTATGGCGCTTGGGGAATAAGCGAGTTTTACCAGGCTAGTGGGGGCACATGGCTTCGGCCGCCCTTATAAAGGGATAAGGTTTAACCTTTTTCTACCCACGCCTTCTTCCTCCTTGCCTATCCGTTCTTGCACACTCGAGCTCCAACGCCCAAGTCCACATCCTTCCCCTCAACCTTCTCCAAACATGTCCGGAGCGGGGGGCAAATGGATGGCTTCCTCCGTTATGGAGGGGCACATCAAAAAGTTGTGCGGCGCCGGATACTTAGCCGTGAATATCGCGCATCGGTTGCCCGCTGCGGGGCAGATCGTTACTACCCCGGAACCTCATGAGAGGGTAGTTTTCCTCCACCACTTCCTCCGTGGACTAGGGTTTCCCCTTCATCCATTCGTCCGTGGTCTCATGTTCTATTATGGGCTGGACTTTCATGATCTGGCCCCGAACTTCATCCTCAACATTTCGGCGTTCATCATCGTCTGTGAGGCTTTCCTCCGCGTCCGGCCCCACTTCAGCCTGTGGCTGAAGACCTTTAACATCAAGCCGAAGGTGGTGGGAGGCCAACAAGCAGAATGCGGCGGAGCCATGGTGGGCAAGATGCCCAATGTCACATGGCTTGAGGGATCCTTCGTGGAGACCATAAAGGGGTGGCAATCGGCCTGGTTCTACATCACCGAGCCGCGCGACACCAAATGGGCGGCGGCCCCCGAGTTTCGATCCGGATTCCCTGCACGGTTCACTTCCTGGAAAGAGAAGGGCTTGTCGTGGGGTTCATCGGTGGAGCTGGATGGACCCCAGAAATGTATCCGGAGTATGGCAAGCAAGAAGCTCAAGCTTGTCAACATACCAGGTCATGCTCATCCGCCGGATCCTCACATGTCAACAACGGGATTTTAACTTGTGGGAGTTCGACCCGGCCCATCACCAAACTCTGAGCGAGCTCTTCGATACGATGCACAAGGACGTCTGGAGGGTGCTGTTCAAGGGCGCCCAGGTCCCTCCCTCTCTCACCGAGGACCGCGGGCTAAGCGCGAAGCGCCGAGTGCATTCGGTGAGTTATATACATCCGGTACGATATTTATTTCCCCTAGCTTAACCATGTGCGGGGTCTGATCTCCATGCCTTTGACAGGACTGGGTGGAGACGTCAGGGCAGATTAACTGTCCGGCCCCGCTGCCCGAAGACACTGCGGATGCTCTCCTGACGGAGATGCTGACTCCGGCTCCTTACAAGGTGCCGGAGAAGACCAAGAAGTCCAAGGGAACCCGAAAGAGCTCCCGGCGCCAGGTGTTATCGGACTCATCGTCTGATAACTCCGCGATGCACTCCTCCACCGAAGGCGAGGAGGAAGATGAAGATGTTCCCCCTCCAGTCGGGGGAGACAAGAAAAGGAAGGCCGCCCCTACTGGGGGGCGAAGGGTCCAAGAAGGGAAGGACTGTCCTTCCGGACTACTCCACCAGCGCCGCCGAAGGCGAAGACGAGTGGCTGCTCAGGGCCAAGCCCCTGGCGAAGTCGTAAGTATTCGGATACCAGAGTAACTCATAGCATTCCTTTGTCGCACTTCTTCTCCTAACGCCGAATTATGATTGTGCAGACCGCCTCGAACCCGTATCAACGTATCCTTGTCGGACGGCTCCCTGGGCTCGTCGGATATGGATAGCGATCCACTTCCGACCGCCACCTCCCCTTGCCCTACGGGCAACGCCGAGGTGTTGTCTCAAGAGGCACTGGGTCGAGGGGAGACAGTCCCGGAGGCGCCTCAAAGCGACCTTCCGGACTCCGGGAGCAGGGGGAGCAAAGCCCTCGAGGGCTCCGAGTTCGGCCCTCAGTCGAACACCGCGCCAGAACCTCCAGTGGTTCCGGACTCGGACAGGCGGCCTCCTTCCAAGAGGGGCAAGATTCCTACGCCGGTGACCTCTGCCCATCCAGAGGCACTGGACAATTTGCTGGGAGCGCTTCGCAGCGCTTCCATTGACGAAGAGCACCGCACTATTATGAGTGCGGTGGTCCAGAAGGTTCAGTCCGCCAAGAGCGGACTGACTGAAGCCTGTGCCAACCTTCTAACAGGCTTTGAGGTAAGTTTTTGAAATATAGGAGAAATATTACCGCATAGACAGTAGCCCCTGATGCTCTGTTCGGTGTTCACAAAGAAAAGCCGAACAGAGGATCAAACAATATCGCAGGAGTCTAATATAAGTATGTCTGTATGCGTATGCAGGCTTCGCTGCTGGCCTCTGCCGCACTGACTGCGGAGGTCGCCGCACTGAAGCAGGACCTTAAAGGGTCCAAGGAAGAGCTCGGCCTTGCCAAGAGGCAGCTCGAGGAGAACAAAGGTAAGTAGTACCTAGTCTATGGATCTATATAAAAGGAAAGCGATTGCAAAATGACAGGATTATCGTAAATTTGCCAGGGGCCACGATTGAGGTGCGACCCTGAAGCAAGCGCTGTCCGAGGCTGAAAACAAAGCGGCCAAGGAGCGCACCGAGCGGGAGAGGCATGAGGCACGCGTGGGCGAGGTGCAGCAAGAGCTCCACTCTCTCGTGACGAAGCACGAGGCGCTGGAGCTTGACTTGAAGATGCGAGAGTCTGAGCTTGCCATGGCCCTTGAGGGTGCAAAGAGTGCCAAGGCCGAAGCCCAAAAGGCCCTCCAGGAGATTGATGTGATGAAGAAGATAGCGGTGGGTAAGGCATTCTATATGCAAAGTAAGCATGTGAAAGTAAATTACTTGTTACTTACCCGAATCTGGAGCTCTCCAGGAGCATTCGCAGATTTGCCCCGCAGCGTGTCAGATGCCGCAAAATTTTACTGGTCCGAGGAGGGAAGCTCGATGGAGAACTTGTTCTGGGCCCAGTATACTGGGACCGAACACCTAGTACCTATGAGCAACTAGCTAAAGCAGCTGGTCGAGCTACAAAAGGCGGTCGAACAGGCCATGAAGGGCTTGATAGTCCGGATGTGGCCTGGCAACGCCCTTCCCAACAGCTACTTTGGCTTGGTGAGGCGGCTTGTGGATGCCTGCCCATGGCTGGAAGTTATCAAGCGGTCTGTTTGCATCGAAGGTGCACGCCGGGCTTTCGCCCGTGTGAAGGTACAATGGGCCAAGCTGGACGCCATGAAGCTGATCAAGGAAGGGCCGCCAGAGGGCAAGGAGCATCGCCACCCCGAGATGTACTATGAGGGTGTCCTGAAGGGTGCCCGTCTCGTAGCGGACGAGTACACGAAAGATATAATATTTGAGTGAACTCATTCGTGTAATCATGTATTCATGAAAACTTGTTCATATGTGCTATGCAACGCTGGTTTGAATTTAAAATATTACCTTCTGTTCGGCTGTTTATCAGATATGAGAGATGGCTAGTCATCGGCTTGTGCCCCCATGCCACGAGTGCTGGGGTGTTCGGGATAAACCTAAGCACTCTTGTTCCCATTTTTGGGTCCTTCGAGGGAGGTGCTCAGCACAACGAACAAGGCAATCGGACTATAATGCGTTATCACTCTCACTTAGCCATAGAATTCTATAATTATATATTTCTGCGAAGCCCCTAGTATTCGGAAGGCCAAATCTGGGGCGTGATACACGCCTTAAGCCGGACAGGGCCGACTCCTCGCTCTAAGCGGCATAAGTCTTTAAGGACTCGAAAACCTCTCGAACAGCGACCAGTCTCTCGCCTTATCATGACAATCAGTTTTAGCTTTCTCTACTGAGGTGCTTAGCCCAGCAGAACAGGGGCACAATCGCAGTAGTTCTCCCAGTGCTACCTTAGCCGATATAGCGGAATGTAAGGTACCAAAACATGGGAGCCGGGCAAACCCAACTATTGACCCAAGACATGATTCGGAGCTGATGCATATAATGCTATAAGTTCGGGGTGCCGCACTGTCGAAAGTGTTCGGACTTCTCACGCCTTATTGTGGGGTATAGCGTATTGGCCGTACCAGAGTGTACGGGTGCTGGATATCACAAGTGAACATATATATATATAAAAGGAAGAATGCAATAAAAGCCTTAATGCAATGCATTGTTTATTAAAAAACGTGTGTTAGAGCAGAATGATACAGGTAGTGCGATAAGCAAAAAGTAGGACTATGTCCCCTCCAAGGGCAAGCTAAGGAATAATATTAAAGCAAGTATTTCACTCGTTATCGTAATCCACCTGGGAGTTCCGTGGTGTGATGTAGCTTTCTGCCTCCTTGGTTGTTGCATCATGTGTTCGGCAATCATGCTGCCGGACAGGGTTTCCAGAGATTAATGTCCTGAAAGAGAGAAAAATAACAAAGCGGGAAGCCCCTAGTGCGGTTTAAGCCGCGTCTTGGGGCGTGTCATAGTTGTGCCCCCTTCCCCGCCTGTGCCCATGGTATTTTTAATGCGTAATTATGTACGCGTGGCACGGGTTTCGCCGTTTGGCTGGGACCAGGGTGGGGGCCGCATTGCTATGCGAGCTCGGAACGTGCCAGGCGGTCCAGTTGTCGATTACTCCGGGCGTGCTTGAAGGTGTCCAGGTCATTAATCGTCGAACTAGTGGGTTGCCTTAAGAGGCTGCTTTGTGCTTCTGCTGCGAGGGCGGCAGTGTGCTCCTCCGTTCGGAGAGAGCGCTCTGTGTTTCCATTAACTGTAATGACCCCCCGAGGTCCTGGCATCTTGAGCTTGAGGTATGCATAATGCGGTACCGCATTGAATCTCGCAAATGCGGTTCGCCTAAGCAGTGCATGATAGCCACTGCGGAACGGGGCTATATTGAAGATTAACTCTTCACTTCGGAAGTTATCCGGGGATCCGAAGACCACTTCCAGTGTGACTGAGCCTGTGCAATAGGCCTCTACACCTGGTATGACGCCTTTAAAGGTCATTTTTGTGGGTTTGATCCTTGAGGGGTCTATACCCATTTTGCGCACTGTGTCCTAGTAAAGCAGGTTCAGGCTGCTGCCGCCATCCATAAGGACTCGAGTGAGGTGAAATCCGTCAATGATTGGGTCTAGGACCAGTGCGGCGGATCCGCCATGACGGATACTAGTGGGGTGGTCCCTGCAATGGAAGGTGATCGGACAGGAGGACCATGGGTTGAACTTTGGGGCGACGGGCTCCAACGCATATATGTCCCGGAGCACACGCTTCTGCTCCCTCTTGGGGATGTGGGTTGCGTATGTCATGTTCACCGTCCGCACTTGTGGGGGGAACCTCTTCTGTCCTCCGGTATTCAGCTGCCGGGGCTCCTCCTCCTCATCGCTATGTGGCCCCTTATCTTTGTTTTCGGCAAGTAATTTGCCAGCCTGCTTGAACACCCAACAATACCTGTTGGTGTGGTTGGCTGGCTTGTCGGGGGTGCCGTGTATTTGACACGAGCGACCGAGTATGTGGCCCAAACTGGACGGGCCCGGGGTGCTTCTTTTGAATGGCTTTTTCCGCTGACCGGGTTTAGAGCCTTTGAATCCGGCATTGACTGTCGTATCCTCGGTATTGTCGCTGTTAATGCGACGCTTATGTTTGTTGCGACGTGACTTGCTATTGCCGTCCTTGGTATCCGAAGTACCATGGTTCTTTGATATGTTATTACTGCGAGCCAGCCAGCTGTCTTCTCCCGCACAAAAGCGGGTCATGAGTGCCGTGAGGGCTGCCATAGATTTCGGCTTTTCCTGACCCAGATTCCGGGCTAGCCACTCATCGCGGATGTTGTGCTTGAAAGCTGCTAGGGCCTCTACATTCGGACAGTCGACGATTTGATTTTTCTTTGTTAGGAACCGTGTCCAGAATTGCCTGGCCGATTCCTCTAGCTAGTGAATTATGTGGCTCAAGTCATCGGCATCTGGTGGTCGCACATAAGTGCCCTGAAAGTTGTCGAGGAATGCGGCTTCCAGATCTTCCCAACAGCCAATGGACTCTGCTGGCAAGCTATTGAGCCAATGCCGAGCTGGTCCTTTGAGTTTGAGTGGGAGGTATTTAATGGCGTGTAGATCATCACCGCGTGCCATGTGGATATGCAGGAGGAAATCCTCGATCCATACCGCAGGATCTGTTGTACCGTTGTATGATTCTATATTTACGGGTTTGAAACCTTCTGGGATTTGATGATCCATTACTTCGTCTGTGAAGCATAAGGGGTGTGCGGCGACTCTGTACTGGGCTATATCGCGATGCAGCTCCAATGAGTCTTGCCCGCTGTGCTCGGCACGGCCGGATTTACTTTTACTGTATCCGGCGTGACGATTATCGTCGCGCGTAGTGGCGCACTCTCGTGATCCGTAGATCGATCTTGCATGTTTTGCTTTGTCCTCCAATACATCTCGCAGGTGTGGCGTATTTCCCTATGCCTTTTTATTTGAATGGGGTCGAGGTGCAGGCTGAGCTTTTGGCTGGAATGCCTCTCTGTTGCGGCCACGAGGTGGCCGGTCAGCCGCGTCATACGCTTCTTCCTCCAGTCGGGGTAGCAACCTGAATTTTGGGTAACTGTTGGAGGGGCATTCGAGTTTATATTCCTCGGCCGCCAGGACTTCAGTCCATCTGCCAGCTAGCAGATCTTGATCAGCTTGAAGATGCTGCTGCTTCTTCTTAAGGCTATTTGCCGTGGCTATAAGCCGGCGCTTGAAGCGCTCTTGTTCGACGGGATCCTCTAGCACGACGAATTCATCATCGTCGAGGCTTGCCTCGTCTTCAGAGGGAGGCATGTAATTGTCATCCTCCTCCTCTTCATCTGCCGCTCTCTCTGGAGGGCTGGCCTTTCCATCCTCCTGTCCTAGATCATGCTGGAGGGGATTGTTGCCATCTTCGGCACTATCCGGAGTGTTATTATCTCCTGTGCCGGTATCACCACTTTTGCTTTGGCGGGACTTAGAGCGGCACCGCTGACGTCGGCGCTTGGGTTGCTTCTTGGAGGGGTCATCCTCCATTGTCTCATCGCCATTGCCTTCTTTGGGTGTGTCCACCATGTATATATCGTATGATGAGGTGGCTGTCCAGTGCCCTATGGGCAGTGATTCCTGTTTGTCTCCTGCGTCGTCGTCCATACCGTCAATGTCTTCGGACTCAAAGTCGACCATGTCGGTCAAATCATCAACAGTGGCTATGAAGTGGGTGGTGGGTGGGCGTCGAATTTCTTCGTTGTCCGCATCCCAATCCTGCCGGTCATAATTCAGCCAAGACTCTCCTGACAAAGAGAGAGACCTTAGTGAATCCAGTATGTCGCCGAAGGGTGAGTGCTAAAAGATATCCGCGGCAGTGAACTCCATGATCAGTGCCCAATCATATTCGATTAGCAGGGGCGCGGATGGTTCAGAGTTCGGAGGAGAGTACGGCAATGTGGAGTCACGGGCCTCACGAAGGATAGGGTTGGTGTTCGGCTCGATCGCCGTTGAGGCTGCAGCCTCCGCGGCGGGGTCTAGCCACCAGCCCTCGGTCAGCGTAGTTGGCTCCGAATTAAAGGTCGGAGCGGATGCGGGTGCGGCCTCCAGGGCACTATTCGGCGGCAGAGCTAAATCATGCCCATCATGATAGTGCGGCGCACTCGGTAGGGGCTCGAATCCATCGAAGATCAAGTCTCCGCGGATATCGGCCGTGTAGTTTAAGCTTCCAAACCTGACCTGATGGCCAGGGGCGTAGCTTTCAATCTGCTCCAAATGGCCAAGCGAATTGGCCCGCACTGCAAAGCCGCCGAATACAAAAATCTGTCCGGGGAGAAAAGTCTCACCCTGGACTGCATCGCTAACTATGATCTAAGGAGCCATCAAGCCTGATGATGACGACACAGAGGAACTCTCAATGAAAGCACCAATGTCAGTGTCAAAACCGGCGGATCTCGGGTAGGGGGTCCCAAACTATGCGTCTAGGTGGATGGTAACAGGAGGCAGGGGACATGATGTTTTACCCAGGTTCGGGCCCTCTTGATGGAGGTAAAACCCTACGTCCTGCTCGATTTATTCTTGATGATATGGGTATTACAAGAGTTGATCTACCACGACATCGGAGAGGCTAAACCCTAGAAGCTAGCCTATGGTATGATTGTTGTTGTCCTACGGACTAAACCCTCCGGTTTATATAGACACCGGAGAGGGTTAGGGTTACACAAGGTCGGTTACAAAGGAGGAAATATCCATATCCGTATTGCCTAGCTTGCCTTCCACGCCAAGCAGAGTCCCATCCGGACACGAGACGAAGTCTTTAATTTAGTATCTTCATAGTCCAATAGTCCGGCCGAAGGATAGAATCCGGCTATCCGAAGACCCCCTAATCCCGGACTCCCTCAGAGGGAGAGGGAGGGAGAGGGGCAGAGTGCTGGATGGGTGATGGAGTTGCTTCTCGAAGATGGTGGGAGAGGCCTACTAGACAAACTGAGGGTGGAACTGCAATGTTATCAATAAGAGTGGGGATGTGTTTTTGTGTGTTCCTGTGCGTGATAGATCTGTCAGGACGCATCCATGGATGATGAAGGGGAACCATGTGTTTGGTAAGCAAACCTAACTAGATCGGTAGATCAATTGTTGTTTGTCAGAGGAAGGGAGAGACACAACTAATGAGGTAGATCGATTGACATGTGGATAAAAACGAGTTATAAGGACCTAGCTAGCTATATGTATAGCGAGAGATCGGTCGGTGTACGTCCATTTGTTAGAGGCAAATAAGGCCCAGCAAGGCGGATAGATAGAGAGAATGGAGCTAGGAGGTGGTGCGAGAGGCCCAACTACTAGCTAGATACGGGGAGGAGTGTGCGGTTGTGAGATCGATGAAAAGAGGGGCGAGAGTTTACACGTGTGCCTGACCGTATGAGAGACACGAGGCAAGGACACATAAAGGAGGAGATTGAAGGTGTGTGTGTGTATTGTAGGCAGGCATCGCTGGAGAGGTTTATTGATCGGTGTGTGTCGGAAAGGAGTTGTGGAGACTCTGGGAGAACGACCTAAAGAAAAAAATGAATGTGCCCGGTGTATAGAATGCCGAGGGAGGGGGAGGGCGAGGAGGGCGTGTGCATGCACAAGAGAAAGTTAGTGGTAGCTAGAAAGGTTAGAGGATTGTGTGGGTGTAAGAGACTAACAAAGATCATAATTTGATATGAAAGTGGATTCATATATTTGAATAGGAGATCATAGTGTTTTAAACATTGCATGCATGAATATAGCGGTGATACACGTGATGTGCACATGTTATGCCATAATGTGATAATGCATGGCGTTTGCAACTCACAGCTAAATGTCGAATAATCTAAACCATACTATACATCAAACAATCTCACATTTTATTTGAATTTGTGATAATGTGTGGCGTTTGCAGCTTACAACTAAATATCGAACAATCTAAACAATACTATATACCAAACATTCTCACATTTTATTTGAATTTGTGGTAATGTGTGATGTTTGCAACTCACATCTAAATACTTGTAGGCGTAGGGGGCGGGGCACCATACATAATGTGATAAACACATTATACATATGAGACATGGTTTAGATTATGAAGATCTAGCTAGAGCTAGAAATGTAATGTGACTTGAAATCAAAATAAAGTGGATTCAAAAAATCTAGTTCGAGTTCATATAGTACACATAGTTCATATGTAACTCGAGACTAATCATGTGGTGTGTTGTGAAGATAATACACAAACGATGGTTTAACTTGACAATAATGATGATTGTAGATCTTATTAAAACAGAGAAACGAATTCAAATGCTTTGACTTCAAAACAATCATTACTTGAAGATCTTATTCAAATAGAGAAACGAATTCAACTTTAGCTCATATTGAAGCGGTAGTATATACATTTGGAATGCACTAAAACGTTCATTTGAGTAGTAGGTTGCATGCATTATACACGTAGCAAAATATTTTAATTAAACATAACATGAATTCAAAGTTTTGAATGACATTTGTAGTGCGCATTGATTTGGTACAGTACATGTTAGGCTTGTCCGGAAATTGCAACCCGCGCCTTGTTAGCCCGAAATATTTAAGATATATCTTTGTCTTGTTGTGCTCCGACAACTCCCTCCATCTCAACCCATGCCTTGCTATTCCAAAATTACAACGCGCGCGAAAACTCCCACCTCCTATGAAATCCTGACACACGAAATGCCCGTGGTACCCCTGAACCGAAAGAACCGCCTCAAATCGGTGGGGGTACTTTTGTAACTTACCCCACATTTCGGACAAGCGCGTCTCTAAGCCATGGTTCCCACTGCCATCCCATCCACCCACCCATTCGTACACCGAGGCCGCGAAAACCAGCGATGAAACCCCACACCCTGTTCCATCCGCCACCCAGCCAGAGCCTCTTCCCCAACGACATCGTCCACAGCAACATCTCGACGTCCCTCATCCACCGTATCGGATGAGGATCCGTCGTTGATCTCATCGTCTCGCCGGTTCAGCCACCCCGTCCTCAACCTCCAAGGAGCTGCCCCGACGTTCCCCTCGTCTTTCGCGCCACCTCCATTCCCACACCGCCGTCTTCACCTGCACCACCGGAAGAGCATCATCATCACCGTTTCCTCGGATGAAGCTACGGCTTGATCGGCGCCACCAAAGAGGTTGTACACTAATCGCCGCATTTTCTTCTTGATTCGATCTCACGGTGCTGCCGGCGCTCGGTCCCAAGCCGACACGGCGTGGCTCCATCCACGGCGGCGTCGCCGGCCACTTCCTCCACGGCATCGCTCCCTCAGCGGCGACGTCCACATCAGTAGGAGCCGCTGCTGCTTTAGCTCTCGCTCGTGCTGCTGCTCTACTCTTGCTCTCGATCCCCTACCTGGTCTGCTCTTGCTCGCGCTGCTGCTCTCGCTCTTGCTCTTGCTTACGATGCTGCTCTGATTTAGCTACACTTCAGTCGACTGAATCGACTTTTGGGTCAGTCGATTTTCAGGGGGGCTCGCCGGGGTGAAGGAAGAACCAGCCGCAGCGGGGAGGGGGGCTCGCCGGAGAGGTACCCCACTATATATCTTAGGGTTCAGGATAGGGGCGATGGTCGCCGACGGTGGTGGGGCATTGGCGTGGGGATCGCCGGAGAAAAAGCTCGGCACAGGGGGCCTAGAGGGATGGCCGGGGCGGCGGCGGACCGGCGGTGGGGAGTGTTTTCGGGGCGGGCGGGGCGGCGCACCACCGTCCGCGGGCAGCGGGGGGCTGCTGTTTGGCCGGTGGTGGCTGGCGGCTCAGGGGGGGTTGATACGTCTCCAACGTATCTATAATTTTTGATTGCTCCATGCTATATTATCTACTGTTTTGGACTATATTGGGCTTTATTTTCCACTTTTATATTATTTTTGGGACTAACCTATTAACCGGAGGCCCAGCCCAAAATTGTTGTTTTTTGCCTATTTCGGTGTTTCGAAGAAACGGAATATCAAACGGAGTCCAAACGGAATAAAATCTTCGGGAACATGCTTTTCTCACCGAACGTGATCCAGGAGACTTGGACCCTGCTCCAAGGAACAAAGAGGCGGTCACGAGGGTGGGGGCGCCCCCCTAGGGTGCGCCCCCTGCCTCGTGGGCCCCTCAGTGCTCCTCCGGCGTACTCCTACCTCCAATATATACACACGTACCCCCAAACGATCAGAACGGGAGCCAAAAACCTAATTCCACCGCCGCAACTTTCTGTATCCACGAGATCCCATCTTGGGGCCTGTTCCGGAGCTCCGCCGGAAGAGGACCGTCATCACGGAGGGCTTCTACATCATCATAGCCTCTCCGATGAAGTGTGAGTAGTTTACCTCAGACCTTCGGGTCCATAGTTAGTAGCTAGATGGCTTCTTCTCTCTCTTTGAATCTCAATACAAAGTTCTCCCCCTCTCTTGTGGAGATCTATTTGATGTAATCTCCTTTTTGCGGTGTGTTTGTTGAGATCGATGAATTGTGGGTTTATGATCAAGTCTATCTATGAATAATATTTGAATCTTCTCTGAATTCTTTTATGTATGATTGGTTATCTTTGCAAGTCTCTTCGAATTATCCATTTGGTTTGGCCAACTAGATTGGTAGTTCTTGCCATGGGAGAAGTGCTTAGCTTTGGGTTCGATCTTGCGGTGTCCTTTCCTAGTGACAGAAGGGGCAGCCAGGCACGTATTGCATCGTTGCCATCGAGGATAACAAGATGGGGTTTATTTCATATTGCATGAATTTATCTCTCTACATCATGTCATCTTACTTAAGGCATTACTCTGTTTTTTACTTAATACTCTAGATGCATGCTGGATAGCGGTCGATGAGTGGAGTAATAGTAGTAGATGCAGAATCGTTTCGGTCTACTTGTCACGACCGTGATGCCTATATACATGATCATGCCTAGATATTCTCATAACTATGCTCAATTCTGTCAATTGCTCAACAGTAATTTGTTCACCCACCGTAGAATACTTATGCTCTTGAGAGAAGCCACTAGTGAAACCTATGGCCCTCGGGTCTATTCTCATCATATCAATCTCCATCACTTTAATCTTGCTTTGCTTTTTACTTTGCCTTTACTTTTTACTTTGCATCTTTATACCAAAAATACCAAAAATATTATATCTATCAGATCACACTCTCGTAAGTGACCGTGAAGGGACTGACAACCCCTAATCGCGTTGGTTGCGGGTAGCTATCGTTTTGTGCAGGTACGAGGGACTTGAGCGTGGCCTCCTACTGGATTGATACCTTGGTTCTCAAAAACTAAGGGAAATACTTACGCTACTCTGCTGCATCATCCCTTCCTCTTTGGGGAAAACCAATGCAAGCTCAAGACATAGCAAGAAGGATTTCTGGCGTCGTTGCCGGGGAGTCTACACAAAAAGTCAACATACCAAGTACCCATCACAATCCCTATCTCTCGCATTACATTATTTGCCATTTGCCTCTCGTTTTCCTCTCCCCCACTTCACCCTTGCCGTTTTATTCACCCTCTCTCTCTATCCTCCCTCTCTATTTGCCTCTTATTGCCCGCTTGCCTTTTTGTTTGCTCGTGTGTTAGATTGCTTGTTTGTCGCAATGGCTCAAGATAATCTTAAATTGTGTGACTTCACCAATACCAACAATAATGATTTCCTTAGCACTCCGATTGCTCCTCTTATCGATGCTGAATCTTGTGAAATTAATAGTGCTTTGTTGAATCTTGTTATGAAAGATCAATTCGCCGGCCTTCCTAGTGAAGATGCCGCTACTCATCTGAATAGCTTCGTTAATTTATGTGATATGCAAAAGAAAAAAGATGTCGATAATGATGTCGTTAAATTGAAGCTATTTCCTTTTTCGCTTAGAGATCGTGCTAAAGCTTGGTTTTCGTCTTTGCCTAAGAATAGTATTGATTCATGGAACAAGTGCAAATATGCTTTTATCTCTAAGTATTTTCCTCCCGCTAAGATCATCTCTCTTAGAAATGATATTATGAACTTTAAACAACTTGATCATGAACATGTTGCACAAGCTTGGGAGAGAATGAAATTAATGATATGTAATTGCCCTACTCATGGTTTGAATTTGTGGATGATCATACAAAAATTTTATGCCGGATTGAATTTTGCTTCTAGAAATCTTTTAGATTCGGCCGCGGGAGGTACTTTTATGGAAATCACTTTAGGAGATGCTACTAAACTCCTAGATAATATTATGGTTAATTATTCTCAATGGCATACTGAAAGATCTTCTAATAAAAAGTGCATGCGATAGAAGAAATCAATGTTTTGAGTGGAAAGATTGATGAACTTATGAAATTATTTGCTACTAAGAGTGTTTCTTCTAATCCTAATGATATGCCTTTGTCTACTTTGATTGAGAATAACAATGAATCTATGGATGTGAATTTTGTTGGTAGGAATAATTTTGGTAACAACGCTTATAGAGGGAATTTTAATCCTAGGCCATATCCTAGTAATCCTTCTAATAATTATGGGAATTCCTACAACAACTCTTATGGAAATTATAATAAGATGCCCTCTGAATTTGCGAATAGTGTTAAAGAGTTTATGAATTCACAGAAGAATTTTAATGCTTTGCTTGAAGAGAAATTGCTTAAAGTTGATGATTTAACTAGGAACGTTGATAGAATTTCCCTTGAGGTTGATTCTTTAAAGCTTAGATCTATTCCTCCTAAGCATTATATCAATGAGTCTCTCAAAGCCATGAGAATTTCCATTGATGAGTGCAAGGAAAGAACCGCTAGTATGCGTGCTTCCAAAGATGCCTTTATTAAAGCGTGTTCTTCCAATTCCTATGAAAATCAAGATGAAGATCTAAAAGTTATTGATGTGTCCCCTATTAAATCTTTGTTTTGCAATATTAATCTTGATGAAACTGAATATGATCTTCCTTTACCTAGAAGGCGTTCTAAAAATTCGAAGTATTTAGATCTTAATGATGAAATTGATGAAAGTGGGATTGAAAGAAATAAAAATCTAGATGTTGCTAAATCCACTATATTGGATTTCAAGGAATTTAATTATGAAAGTTGCTCTTTAATTGATTGTATTTCCTTGTTGCAATTCGTGCTAAATTCTCCACATGCTTATAGTCAAATAAAGCCTTTACCGAACATATTGTTGATGCCTTGATGCAATCTTATGAAGAAAAACTTGAGTTAAAAGTTTCTATCCCTAGAAAACTCTATGATGAGTGGGAACCAACCATTAAAATTAAAATTAAAGATCATGAGTTTTATGCTTTGTGTGATTTGGGTGCTAGTGTCTCTACTATTCCCAAGACTTTGTGTCATTTACTAGATTTCCGTAATTTTGATGATTGCTCTCTAAACTTGCATCTTGCGGATTCTACTATTAAGAAACCTATGTGAAGGATTAATGATGTTCTTATTGTTGCAAATAGGTGTGCCCGTAGATTTCATTGTTCTTGATATAGATTGCAATCCTTCTTGCCCTATAATTCTTGGTAGACCTTTCCTTAGAACGGTTGGTGCGATTATTGATATGAAGGAAGGGAATATTAGAATTCAATTTCCATTAGAAAAGGGCATGGAACACTTTCAAATAAAGAAAATAAAATTACCATATGAAACTATCATGAGAGCCACTTATGGATTGCCTACCAAAGATGGCAATACCTAGATCTATCCTCGCTTTTATGCCTAGCTAGGGGCGTTAAATGATAGCGCTTGTTGGGAGGCAACCCAATTTTATTTTTATTTCTTGATTTTTGCTCCTGCTTAGTAATAAATAAATTATTTAGCCTCTGTTTTGGTTGTGTTTTTTGTGTTTAATTAGTGTTTGTGCCAAGTAGAACCGTTGGGAAGACTTGGGGAAAGTCTTGTTGAACTTGCTGTAAAAAAACAGAAACTTTAGCGCTCACGAGAACTGCTGTCATTTTTATTTGAAGAGTGCTATTTAGTTAATTATTTTTTCAGATGATTAATAGATAAATTCCTCACGTCCAGCAATTTATTTTAGATTTTTGGGGTTCCATATCTTGCGCTAGCTACAGATTACTACAGACTGTTCTGTTTTTGACAGATTCTGTTTTTCGTGTGTTGTTTGCTTATTTTGATGAATCTATGGTTAGTAAAATAGTTTATAATCCATAGATAAGTTGGAATACAGTAGGTTTAACACCAATATAAATAAATAATTAGTTCATTACAGTACCTTGAAGTGGTCTTCTGTTTTCTTTCGCTAACGGAGCTCACGAGTTTTCTATTTTGAGTTTTGTGTTGTGAAGTTTTCAAGTTTTGGGTGAATTCTTTTGATGGATCATGGAACAAGGAGTGGCAAGAGCCTAAGCTTGGGGATTCCCATGGCACCCCCAAGATAATCCAAGGACACTAAAAAGTCAAAGCTTGGGGATGCCCTGGAAGGCATCCCCTCTTTTGTCCACTTCCATCGGTAATTTACTTAGAGCTATATTTTTATTCACCAACATGATATGTGTTTTGCTTGGAGCGTCTTGTATTATTTGTGTCTTTGTGTCTTAGTGTGCCACAATCATCCTTGCTGTACACACCTTTTGAGAGAGCCATACATGAATTAAAATTTGATAGAATACTCTATGTGCTTCACTTATATCTTTTGAGCTAAGTAGTTTTGCTCTATGTGCTTCACTTATATATTTTGAGCTAAGTAATTTTTCTCTATGTGCTTCACTTATATATTTTGAGCGTTATAATTTTGCTCTATGTGCTTCACTTAGATCTTTTAGAGCACGGTGGTGTTTTTTTTAAAGAAACTATTGATCTCTCATGCTTCACTTAAATTATTTTGAGAGTCTCTTAATAGCATGGTAATTTGCTTAATAATAATATGCTTGGTATTCAAGATTTGTGAAACTTTATTTTGAGTGTGTTGAATACTAAGAAAAGATTTAAGCTTTATAATTGTTTTGAGATATGGAGGTGATAATATTAAAGTCGTGCTAGTTGAGTAGTTGTGAATTTAAAGAATACTTGTGTTGAAGTTTGTGATTCCCGTAGCATGCACGTATGGTGAACCATTATGTGATGAAGTCGGAGCATGATTTATTTATTGATTGTATTCCTTATGAGTGGCGGTCGAGGACGAGCGATGGTCTTTTCCTACCAATCTATCCCCCTAGGAGCATGCGCGTAATACTTTGCTTTGATAACTTCTAGATTTTTGCAATAAGTATATGAGTTCTTTATGACTAATGTTGAGTCCATGGATTATATGCACTCTCACCCTTCCACCTTTGCTAGCCTCTCTAATACCGCGCACCTTTCGCCGGTATCATACACCTACCATATACCTTCCTCAAAACAGCCACATACCTACCTATTATGGCATTTCCATAGCCATTCCGAGATATATTGCCATGCAACTTTCCACCATCTAGTTCATCATGACACATTCATCATTGTCATATTGCATATCCCGGTACACCGCCGGATGCATTCACATAGAGTCATATTTTGTTCTAAGTATCGAGTTGTAATTGTTGAGCTATAAGAAAAATAAAAGTGTGATGATCATCATTATTTGAGCATTGTCCCAAGTGAGGAAAGAATGATGGAGACTATGATTCCCCCATAAGTGGGGATGAGACTCCGGGCGAAAAATAAATAAAAGAGGCCAAAGAAGCCCAAATAAAAAGAGGCCATATAAAAAAGAGAAAAGGCCCAAATAAAAAAATTAAAATAAATAAAAAATAAAAAATGAGAGAAAAAGAGAGAAGGGACAATGTTACTATCCTCTTACTACACTTGTGCTTCAAAGTAGCGACATGATTTTCATAGTAGAGAGTCTCTCATGTTATCACTTTCATATACTAGTGGGAATTTTACATTATAGAACTTGGCTTCTATATTCCAATGATGGGCTTCCTCAAATTGCCCTAGGTCTTCATGAGCAAGCAAGTTGGATGCACACCCACTTAGTTTCTTTTTGAGCTTTCATATACTTATAGCTCTAGTGCATCCGTTGCATGGCAATCCCTACTCACTCATATTGATATCTATTGATGGGCATCTCCATAGCCCGTTGATACACCTAGTTGATGTGAGACTATCTTCCCCTTCTTTTTGTCTTCTCCACAACCACCATTCTATTCCACCTATAGTGCTATATCCATGGCTCACGCTCATGTATTGCGTGAAGATTGAAAAAGTTTTGAAAAAGTTAGAGTATGAAACAATTGCTTGGCTTGTCATCGGGGTTGTGCATGATTTAAATACTTTGTGTGATGAAGATAGAGCATAGACAGACTATATGATTTTGTAGGGATAACTTTCTTTGGCCATGTTATTTTGAGAAGACATAATTGCTTTGTTAGTATGCTTGAAGTATTATTATTTTTATGTCAATATAAACTTTTGTCTTGAATCTTTCGAATCTGAATATTCATAGCACAATTAAGAAGATTTGCATTGAAATTATGCCAAGTAGCACTCCGCATCAAAAATTCTCTTTTTATCATTTACCTACTCAAGGACGAGCAGGAATTAAGCTTGGGGATGCCTGATACGTCTCCAACGTATCTATAATTTTTGATTGCTCAATGCTATATTATCTATTGTTTTGGACTATATTGGGCTTTATTTTCCACTTTCATATTATTTTTGGGACTAACCTATTAACTGCAGGCCCGGCCCAGAATTGCTGTTTTTGTGTGCCTATTTCAGTGTTTCGAAGAAATGGAATATCAAACGGAGTCCAAACGGAATAAAATCTTCGGGAACGTGATTTTCTCACCGAACGTGATCCAGGAGACTTGGACCCTGCTCCAAGGAACAAAAGAGGCGGTCACGAGGGTGGGGGGTGCCCCCCTAGGGCGCGCCCCCTGCCTCGTGGGCCCCTCGGTGCTCCTCCGGCGTACTCCTTCCTCCTATTTATACACACGTACCCCCAAACAATCAGAACAGGAGCCAAAAACCTAATTCCACTACCGCAACTTTCTGTATCCACGAGATCCCATCTTGGGGCCTGTTCCGGAGCTCCGCCGGAAGAGGACCGTCATCACAGAGGGCTTCTACATCATCATAGCCTCTCCAATGAAGTGTGAGTAGTTTACCTCAGACCTTCGGGTCCATAGTTAGTAGCTAGATGGCTTCTTCTCTCTATTTGAATCTCAATACAAAGTTCTCCCCCTCTCTTGTGGAGATCTATTCGATGTAATCTCCTTTTTGCGGTGTGTTTGTTGAGACCGATGAATTGTGGGTTTATGATCAAGTCTATCTATGAATAATATTTGAATCTTCTCTGAATTCTTTTATGTATGATTGGTTATCTTTGCAAGTATCTTCGAATTATCCGTTTGGTTTGGCCAACTAGATTGGTAGTTCATGCCATGGGAGAAGTGCTTAGCTTTGGGTTAGATCTTGCGGTGTCCTTTCCCAGTGACAGAAGGGGTAGCAAGGCACGTATTGCATCGTTGCCATCGAGGATAACAAGATGGGGTTTATTTCATATTGCATGAATTTATCTCTCTACATCATGTCATCTTGCTTAAGGCGTTACTCTGTTTTTTACTTAATACTCTAGATGCATGCTGGATAGCGGTCGATGAGTGGAGTAATAGTAGTAGATGCAGAATCGTTTCGGTCTACTTGTCACGGACGTGATGCCTACATACATGATCATGCCTAGATATTCTAATAACTATGCTCAATTCTGTCAATTGCTCAACAGTAATTTGTTCACCCACCATAGAATACTTATGCTCTTGAGAGAAGCCACTAGTGAAACCTATGGCCCCCGGGTCTATTCTCATCATATCAATCTCCATCACTTTAATCTTGCTTTGCTTTTTTACTTTGCCTTTACTTTTTACTTTGCATCTTTATACCAAAAATACCAAAAATATTATATCTATCAGATCTCACTCTCGTAAGTGACCGTGAAGGGATTGACAACCCTTAATCGCGTTGGTTGCGAGTAGCTATCATTTCGTGCAGGTACGAGGGACTTGAGCGTGGCCTCCTACTGGATTGATACCTTGGTTCTCAAAAACTGAGGGAAATACTTACGCTACTCTGTTGCATCATCCCTTCCTCTTCGGGGAAAACCAACGCAAGCTCAAGACGTAGCAGGGGTGGAGGTTGAAGATGAACCTCAGGCCCTTGATTTCGTATCCAACGGCTGCAAAATCGACTGACCAGAGATGAAAAAGTTAGTCGACCGACGTGTAGCCTCACCTTGCTAGTGCGTTCAGTTTCGACAGCAAAATTCAGTTTCGACACTTAAGTTCAGTTTTGACAGTTAAGTTCAGTTTCGACAGTTAAGTTCAGTTTCAACAGTTAAGTTCAGAGATGAGCGGCTGATGTATTTTACATCTAGCACTTAGTGGTTATGTATTTTACGTCATGTATTGGAGATGCTATTAGAATTCCACTCAGGTTAACGTTGTTCGTTGTCTCTCATGTCCTGCTTCAGCCTCGGCGTCGTACAACTCACCGGAGCTGCTCCAACGACGAAACCCTCCATCACAGCGGAGCAGTACCTCGGGCTCCATCTCCAAACGCCTAAGATCTTCTTCCCCTCCTCCAACATCAAAGTCAGCCGGAGCATCCTCACCGGCCAACCCAATCACGCTGAGATCGACATGGCTTCACCAAAGAGGTTGTACACTTGTTGCATCTCTTTTTTACTCTACATGTTATATATATTGTCCACTGAGCACACAGATTTGTTCCTTTAATGTCTCCTTGAAAGAAAAAGCGTAGGAATTTTAATTTTCACTTGTCCTCCTTTTCAAATTCCTATTCATGAAGCACAAGACTAAGAGATAGTAGCATAATAGCATTATAACCGTACATTTTCTTATGGTTTGACTTAATCTCACCATGCTTCTTTCCATCATGTGATCTTCCAATTGTTGTGAATCAAACACCCAGATTGGCAGACATCCTGTGTTTTTAAATTCTCTGTTTTGCACGTGCATTCCTATCCTATTCCTGTCTATTTCCTATCCCTGCATTGTTGGAATCCTCCAATTCAAACGAGCCCTTACAAAATTACTTCTCTTACAGATAGTTGTCAAATAAAACCTTGCATGGTTTGTCCCGCTCCTGCTGCGCCGTCGTCCACCCCAGCTCAGCTGCTCCAACGATAGAAGGGTCCAGCACAGCAGGGATCTAGCCTCCAGACTATCTTTCGCCACCTCAGATCTTCTTCCCCGCCGCTGGCAGCCATGAAAACTGCATTACCATCATCAACCAAGCAGATGACCTCGAGGACTACACGGGTCCACAAGAGAGGTCGCACTCTTTCGTGTCTTCTTACGTTATGCATTGCTTAATATTACATGCTACTTTATCGTCTTGTTCACTGATTAGACTCCGAGTCAGCTCCAAACTAATGGTCAAACTTGAGTTTTTAAATGGTTGTGGGGTACATATCGGGGCCACTATCAATAGTATCTATCTACTATCTGGTTAATCTCCGGTGTCTACTATGAGTTTCATGTTGGGTGGGAAACAAACAGTAAAGAAGCCATTATCTGTATTTTTAACTGAAGCCATTATCTGCCTGCTATTATTGGTTTTGGGTCTATCCACAGGTTGCTACCATCACTCTAGATTTCTGCATGCACTCCTTACATAATCTCACTATGTTTTATTCCTATGCATGACAGTTATTGTAAACAATGGAACTGAACATGTAGAGCAAAAGAGACGAGCCTTGCGTGGCAATAAAATTTCATGCAGACGTCGCTCCATGGTAGGCGCAAAGGCAGCCCCCCCTCCACGCATTTCGGATTGTAATCAAGAGGAAGATATCTGTTCTGAGGGGGATTCAGAAGGAGAAGACAACTCCTATTTACCCCCTAAGGTCTTCGCTCTAACTTGGCATGCTGATGTTGGTTATATCATGCATATGGTGTCTTGCATTGCTTAATTTATACATCAAATATGTCATCTGCTTAGTTTAGACATCCTTTGTGCGAATGCCATCTGTTTAGTTTATTCATCGTTTATGTGAATTATGCAACGCCATCTTGTTTAGCCAGGCATCATATATGTGAATTTTGCAATGCCATCCTGCTTAGCCAGTCATCTTATATGTAAATTATATCAGGCCATCCTTTTTTTCATTACATATTACATTTGTCAACAATGTTAGTACATTCAACTACTCTTTGTGTGCATCAGCCATTTGACACGGTGATCGCAAATTCTGGAGTGAAAACAAGGTCTTCAGAGCAGACTATGCTATCTGACGAAGCACATATCTCGCTGGTTATGGATAGCTCCTCAGAGGAGGATTCAGAGACAGATGACCAGTCATATCCCCCCCCCCGAGATGTATGCTCTAACTTGGCAGGGTTATGTTGCTCATATCATGCGTATGGTGTCTCGCATTGCTATGTCATTTGATTAGTTTAGACATGCTTTGTGTGAATGCCACATGTTCAGTGTCTAATTACCATATATGTGAATTATGCATTGCCATGTTGTTGCAAGACATTATATATGTAAATTATACAATGCTATCTTGTTGCAAAGGCATTATATATGTGAATTATGCAATGCCATGTTGTTTAGCCAATCATCATGTATGTGAATTATATCATGCTATCATTTTTTTGTATTACGTGTTCCATTTGTCGACAACGTTTGTATATTCAACTACTCTTCCTATGCATCAACCATTTGAAGTGGTGATGGAAGTATCTGGAGTGAAAACAAGGTATTCAGAGCAAACATTGCTACCTACTGAAGCAGACATCTTGCTGGTTACAGAGAGCTCCTCAGAGGAGGATTCAAAGACTGATGACCAGTCCTATTTCCCCCCTGAGGTCTATGCTCAAACTTGGCAAGGTTATATTACCCATGTCATGCATGTTGTCTTGCATTGCTTAGTTTTTACATCATATATGGATTGCCATCTTCTTACTTGCTTACTATATAAATCATATATTTGAATTATATCATGCCATCATGTTTACATAGTACATACACATCATCTATCTGAATTATTGCATGGCAACCCATTTAATAAAGACATCATATAGTAATATCATCTCATCCTGTTTAGTGTTACAATCATCATATTTTGAATTATGGCATTCTATCCATGAATGTATGTGAATTATGGCATGCCAACCTATTTAATAAACACATTATATAGTTATGTCATGTCATCCTGTTTACATAGTCTCATATTTTGAACTATGTCTTTCCATCTTTTTTAGTTAGCCATCATAATGTGAAATTGTGTCATGCTATCCTGTTTAGTTAGCCATCATATATGTGATATTGTGTCATGCTATCCTGTTTGGTTAGACAACATAAATATGAATTATTTCATGCCCTCTTTTATTCCCCACTATCCATTGCACCTGTCTATCATACAATGTCTATACTTTCAATTACTTTTCTTGTTTATCAGTCATTTGAATTGGAGAGCGTGATGGCAGTATCTAAGGGAGTAACAACACGGTCTTCAGAAAAGATAGTGCTACCAGTTGATGCAGATAGAACCACAGTTGTACTTGCCCAAGGACCAGATCCACCACACATAACCAAGACTCTCGCAGATTGTACCCCTACCCAGTTGGACAGAGAACCAGCTACACCCCTTCTAACCCCAACCTCGGCAGATAGTAACCCAGTTCCAGTTGACACATCACCGTCTCCACCACAGAGCACCCAAACACGAGCAGTTAGTAAGGGAACTGCAGTGCCCAAAGCACGAGGACCACCACTCCGAATCCCAACTCAACGCTTAAAGGAGAAGAAGATTTGTTCTCATGTCAGGTTCTGTAGCTATGGTTCATACTCCTTTGCTCTTGCATTACTATATTTACTCATACCAACTATTTTCAAATTTGAAGGATGGAATTGAAACTCCAATGGCGCAACAGGTATGTTTTAAACCTATTTCTTTAATTATTTGCTGTTGTAACCTGCTCTATGTTGATTTCAGTTTCAATTGAATAAACAGTTATGTTCTCATGTCATGCACAATACAAGTGTTGTTATTGCTCTATAGTTACCCACACTTATATTCTGTCTATTCTGCTTTGTCTTGAACAAATATTATTTGAATTGTGTCTCTATCTTGATTTGGCAACAAAAACTAGAATGATATAGACCATAAAGTGACCATGGTACATAGATATATGTTTGTTTCATGCCGTTATCCTGTCCACTTTACTACTGAACTCATTTACCAAAATGAGTTTCATATACAACATGGTAAACATGTGATGTGTCTACTTGTTTCTCTTTTAGAATGCGTACGAAATATTGGAGAACAGTACCGCGTTATCCAATGGTAAAGGAAGTAATGCAGATAAGGTTTAAGATAGTGAGACATCCCTGTTGGTCTCCAAGAAAGCTGATAAAAACTATCTTGACGACAGTGAGGGAACCCAAAAGTCCTGTATTGATGTAGTGTTCAAGTTACTGGCCACTACTGCCGGCACAAGCTCTTCAAACTCGCTGCCTGAATCAGTTCATTTTCTTGAGTCTCAACTTTAAGTTGAAAGACATCGATCAGATGTGCTGCGACAGGAAGCTGAAGGACTGAGGAAGTCCCTGCAGAATTCAGATGCATATTTTCTGGTGCAACAACAAGCGCTGGAGGATTTAAGCGCCAAACAAGAGAAAGTTAATAAGCTTGCTAAGCATCTTGCCAGCATTATGGGTACCCAGGATATTGTTTCTTGAGATCTTCTGAAGTGGTTTCAGTTTTGGATTTGTTTTGCTGCGGCGTTTATTTGCGCTGGTTGCCAACTTTGGCAACCAGTGTATATGATATGCTGCTTTGTTCCCTATATTTGCACTGGTGGCGAACTTTGATGCCTAGTGGATGTAATATGTGTAATAGCCGTGATAAACTAGCGTTAGTTGCTTACTTATTTATTTCCTTGTTGTCTTGTTTATTTGTTTGCTTGTAGTCATTGCAGTTCTTTTTCCGCGGTTAGCTAGTGGCTGCAATAACCTATTTTTTAAAACTAGGCCACAATAACCATGGGCTAATATTTACTGTAGTGACACTGGGCCTCCTACTAGCCGTAGAAATAGTGGGCCTTCTACGGGCAGTAGAAACAATGGGCCTTCTACTGGCCGTAGAAACAATGGGCCTTCTGCGGGTCGTATCATCAATGGGCCTTATACGGGCCATATGATCAATTGGCCAAACATGGGCCAAACAGACCGCATTATGGCCATAAACGGGCTAGAGTTGGAATCGTCCGTTCATGGGCCGACCATAATGGGCCATCGTTAATAGACCGTATTTGATGACGCTATGAAAATGGCCCAACGTATTAACGGACCACAAACGGGCCGACTGTAACCACGGGCTGAATTTGGCCCACAAGCAGAAAATGACAGTAACGGGCCGTAAGTAAACGAATGTTGGAAATGAGCCCAAGAATAAATGGGCTCTGAGAAGGCCAAAAGTTAACATGGGCTGGAAACAGCCCAATGGAATAACGGGCCATTAATGGGTATAAAGTGATACATTGTTCATTACGGGCCTGTTTCACCATGGGTCATTAATGGGTGTAAAGTGATACACTGTTCATTACGGGCAAGTTTCACCACGGGCCGTTAATAGGCCAAGAGTTACATAGGGCCTCATATGGGCCGAAAGACGTCATGGGCCATACATGGGCCAGAAGTGAAAACGGGCTGGAATCATATTGGGTGGCCCAGATGACGCTACTGGGCCTAATTCGGATAGGGCGTAACGGGCCTTGGGTTAGCGGGTTGTACATGGGCTATATGCGAACAGGACGTTAACAGGCTTTACATGGGCCAGCCAGCCACCTTTTGACCAAGTCAAACGGGTCGGCCTTTTCACAGGAATGGGCCTCTGTTGGGCCGTGCCACGTGTCAACGTATCATAGGTGCCTTCTGTCCAATGAGTGGATGACATCTGTCCCAATAATGAGCCGACACGTGTTTCCTCCAGCCAATGATGATTTTACACATGGAAAATCCCCATTGGTCGGGGCTGTTAACGGGTTATCGGATCCAAAACCTGACCCGATAACTTAACGGCGTTCCGTTATGGTGGATGCCACGTGTCGGTCACCCTTGACGAAAGCACTTCTGTGACGCGCGATTTATCGTCATGGAAGTGGACACTTCTGTGATGATAATTTTGGTAATGCCATGGAACACTTCTACGACAGCACAGGTATGACTATCTTGATTCTGTCATAAATTTTAAATGGATGTACATGCATGACAAAAATCGCGACCTACTGTGACAAACACGTATCATCACGGAAGTGTATTTTTTTGTAGTGCGTGAGTGATAGAAACACAGACCCGAGTAAGTAGGTTGTTTGCGTATGGGAATAACAAGGACTTGATGCCTTATAATGCTATGGTTGGGTTTTAGCTTAATGATCTTTAGTAGTTGCGGATGCTTGCTAAAGTTCCAATCATAAGTGCATATGATCCAAGAAGAGAAAGTACGTTAGCTTATGCCTCTCCCTCAAATAAAATTGCAATAATGATTACCGGTCTAGTTATCGATTGCCTAGGGACAAATAACTTTCTTGTGTGACAACAAGCTCTCTACTAAAACTAATTTAGTTGTGTCTTTATCTAAACAACCCCTAGGTTTTATTTATGCTCTCTTTATTATCTTGCAAATCTATCCAACAACACCTACAAAGTACTTCTAGTTTCATACTTGTTATAGGTAAAGTGGACGTTAAGTGTACGTAGAGTTGTATCGGTGGTCAATAGAACTTGAGGGAATATTTGTTCTACCTTTAGCTCCTCGTTGGGTTCGACACTCTTACTTATCGAAAGAGGCTACAATTGATCCCCTATACTTGTGGGTTATCAGTGCAAACTTCGCCGGTGCATCCAAACCCCGTGATACGATACACTCTATCACACATAAACCTCCTTATATCTTCCTCAAAATAGCCACCATACCTACCTATTATGGCATTTCCATAGCCATTCCGAGATATATTGCCATGCAACTTTCCACCGTTCTGTTTATTCTGACACACATCATCATTGTCATATTGCCTTGCATGATCATGTAGTTGACATCGTATTTGCGGCAAAGCCACCATGCTTAATTTTTCATACATGTCACTCTTGATTCATCGCATATCCCGGTACACCGCCGGAGGCATTCACATAGAGTCATATTTTGTTCTAAGTATCGAGTTGTAAGTAAATAAAAGTGTGATGATCATCATTAGAGCATTGTCCCATGTGAGGAAAGGATGATGGAGACTATGATTCCCCCACAAGTCGGGATGAGACTCCGGATGAATAAAAAAAGAGAAAGAAAAAAAGAGGCCAAGAAAAAAAAGAGAAAAAAGAGAAGGCCCAAATAAAAAATGAGAGAAAAAGAGAGAAGGGATAATGTTACTATCCCTTTTCCACACTTGTGCTTCAAAGTAGCACCATGATCTTCATGATAGAGAGTCTCTTATGTTGTTGCTTTCATATACTAGTGGGAATTTTCCATTATAGAACTTGGCTTGTATATTCCAATGATGGGCTTCCTCAAAATGCCCAAGGTCTTCGTGAGCAAGCAAGTTGGATGCATACCCACTTAGTTTCTTTTGTCGAGCTTTCATATATTTATAGCTCTAGTGCATCCGTTGCATGGCAATCCCTACTCCTCGCATTGACATCAATTGATGGGCATCTCCATAGCCCGTTGATTAGCCGCGTCAATGTGAGACTTTCTTCTTTTTTGTCTTCTCACATAACCCCTATCATCATACTCTATTCCACCCATAGTGCTATGTCTATGGCTTGCGCTCATGTATTGCGTAAGGGTTGAAAAGGCTGAAGCGCGTTAAAAACTATGAACCAATTGCTCGTCTTGTCATCTGGGTTGTACATGATGAGAGCATTTTGTGTGATGAAAATGAAGCATGGCCAAACTATATGATTTTGTAGGGATAAGCTTTCTTTGGCTATGTTATTTTGATAAGACATAATTGCTTGGTTCGTATGCTCGAAGTATTATTATTTTGTCAATATTAAATTTTTGTCTTGAATCTTATGGATCTGAATATTCTTGCCACAATAAAGAAAATTACATTGATAATTATGTTAGGTAGCATTCCACATCAAAAATTCTGTTTTTATCATTTACCTACTCAAGGAAGAGCAGGAATTAAGCTTGGGGATGCTTGATACGTCTCCAACGTATTTATAATTTTTGATTGTTCCATGCTATTATATTATCAACCTTGGATGTTTTATATGCATTTATATGCTATTTTATATGATTTTGGGGACTAACCTATTAACCTAGATCCTGGTGCCAGTTTATGTTTTTCCTTGTTTTTGAGTTTCGCAGAAAAGGAAAACCAAACGGAGTCCAATTGACCTGAAACTTCACAGAACTTATTTTTGGACCAAAAGAAGGACATGGAGTAAAAGAGTTGGGTCGGAAGAGTCCCGGGCTGCCCACGAGGGTGGGGGGCGCGCCCACCCCCTGGGCACGCCTCCCTACCTTGTGGACAGCCCAAAGACCCCCCTGACTTGTTCTCGACGCCAAAACCTCTTATATATACTGAAACCTCCAGAAAATAACCTAGATCAGGAGTTCCACCGCCAGAAGCCTCCGTAGCCACCGAAAACCAATCTATACCCGTTCCGGCATCCTGCTGGAGGGGGAATCCCTCTCCGGCGGCCATCTTCATCATCCCGGCGCTCTCCATGACGAGGAGGGAGTAGTTCTCCCTCGGGGCTGAGGGTATGTACCAGTAGCTATGTGTTTGATCTCTCTCTCATGTTCTTGATTCGGAACGATCTTGATGTATCATGAGCTTTGCTATTATAGTTGGATCTTATGATGTTTCTCCCCCTCTACTCTCTTGTAATGAATTGAGTTTTCCCTTTGAAGTTATCTTATCGGATTGAGTCTTTAAGGATTTGAGAACACTTGATGTATGTCTTGCATGTGCTTATCTGTGACAATGGGATATCACGTGATCCACTTGATGTATTTTTTGGTGATCAACATGCGAGTTCCGTGACCTCATGAACTTATGCATAGGGGTTGGCACACGTTTTCGTCTTGAATCTCCGGTAGAAACTTTGGGGCACTCTTTGAAGTTCTTTGTGTAGGTTGAATAGATGAATCTGAGATTGTGTGATGCATATCGTATAATCATACCCACGGATACTTGAGGTGACATTGGAGTATCTAGGTGAGATTAGGGTTTTGGTTGATTTGTGTCTTAAGGTGTTATTCTAGTATGAATTCTTGAATAGATCGATCAGAAAGAATAACTTTGAGGTGGTTTCGTACCCTACAATAATCTCTTCGTTTGTTCTCCGCTATTAGTGACTTTGGAGTGACTCTTTGTTGCATGTTGAGGGATAGTTATATGATCCAACTATGTTATTATTGTTGAGAGAACTTGCACTAGTGAAAGTATGAACCCTAGGCCTTTTTTCAACACATTGCAATACCGTTTATGCTCACTTTTATCGCTTGCTACCTTGCTGTTTTTATATTTTGAGATTACAAAAACCTATATCTACCATCCATATTGCACTTGTATCACCATCTCTTCGCCGAACTAGTGGACCTATACAATTTACCATTGTATTGGGTGTGTTGGGGACACAAGAGACTCTTTGTTATTTGGTTGTAGGGTTGCTTGAGAGAGACCATCTTCATCCTACGCCTCCCACGGATTGATAAACCTTAGGTCATCCACTTGAGGGGAATTTGCTACTCTCCTACAAACCTCTGCACTTGGAGGCCCAACAACGTCTACAAGAAGAAGGTTGTGTGTAACATCGCAAATTTTCAATTTGGAATGTTATACAATAGATCATCATTGCATACCATATTTTATTACATTTTTGCTTGATCCTAAAAATTCTATGCAACTCAAGGACCCTCAGAGAGAGTTGGGGATTTCGTTATTTCCATATTTGAGTTTTCTCAAATTTTGAAAAAAAACAGGATCATTTGATTTTATTTATTTTATCTTCAATTATTTCTATTATCAAAACATGAGAGAGGGAATAAAATGACTTTCCCAGAATAAAGAAATATTGATGATTTAATAAAAAAATCAAATAAGATTTTATTTGGGTTTATTTGCTATTTTATTTGAATTTAGGAAAAATTGCATGTTTTCAAAAATAGCATTTAGGGCCAAGAAAATGTTCATCCTGTTCTAAATATTTTATTTAGACGGTGAAATTTTGTTTTGGCATTTTTAGATTTTTATTTATTTTTCTAGAATTTTTCTTAGTTTTTTTGAAATTTATTTAAAAAAAGAGAGACCCGCGCCCGACTGGGCCAAAGGCCCAGCCGAGCCAGGCCGGCCCGCCAGGAGCGCCGCCTCCTACGCCATGCCGCCGCCGGACTCGGGAGTCCGAGCCGGGGACGCCGCCGCTGACCCCCTCCCCAAGCCATGGCCACCCCCCCCCCTTATAACCTCACCAGAGCCCCCCTGGAGCCCCACACCACCACTACTGCACCCCACGCCGCCAGCCGCCGCCTGCCGCCGCACGCCGCTGCCGCCGCCCGTTGCCGTCGCCGCCGCCAGGAGCCGCCGCCCCGCAGCCCCACGCCACCCACCGGACCTTGTCGGAGCCCGAGCCGAGGTAGCCGCCGCCGCCGCCCGGTTTTCTGAAAAAAAAACGATTCGGTTTTTTTAGAAAACCCTAGTTTTCATTTTTTTTAATAAATCGGGTTTTCTCCGGTTTATTTATTTAGCGAGCGTTCGCTCGACCATTCGTTTTAACGAACATGTTTTTCGTTTAGTTTCAGATGACGAACGTTCGTTCATTAGTCTGTTCGTTGTTTTTCTTTTTCTCGGATTAAATCCACGATTTTTCTAATCGCGATTCTTGATCCGATTTTCGTTTTAGTTTAACTTTTCGCTCGTTTATCGGAATCAGGCGATTCAAGCGCCTGGAGTTTCGTCTCGAAACCCTCTTTCCGTTTAACCAACTCAAACAAGTTTTGCCTCTGTAAAATTTGACCTAGATCCAGAATAGTAAATAGAGCCTGTTTCTTTTGCCGTTGTCTTTCGTTGCTTCGTTCGATTTGATTCTTTTTGCCAGCCGGAGTTCTTAAGTTGAATCTTCTGGTTAGGTCTCTTATTTGAGTTTTACCTGTGCATTAGTTGAGTACTTATTGTATGCTTGTTTGTTTGCGATAGAGTACCCGGAGTGCGCCGCTTGCTACTTCGAATCGCTAGGTTTTGCGGATCATCAGCAAGGCAAGTAACACTTTGATCATACTTTCTACTACCCAGTTTTATTGCATTAGATCAATCCTCATACATTGCATGATTAGGATCTAATTAAATTGTGGGTTTGGGAAGTAGATGAGGTAGTACCTATTACCTGTTTATTATCAAACCTTTGGGAGTTACTTCTATGTTTGCTTATTATGCCATGCTATGCTAGTAGACGTGGATTGGGTGAGTGAAATCCATGACAGATGTGAGTTTGTTAAATTAATGGTTTATCTAAGGTGGCAACTTAAATACACATCTGGGTGGATTGAGGCACCTGGGTATTCCAGCGATTGCCTGTTTTTCTTTTGGACCGCCACCCAAGCTCAAAGGGATCATGAGATTGTTCATACTAGAAACTTCCGTGTGCAGCCACAAGCTACTATGGGCTCTAGCATAGTTGATTAAGTCGTGCGAACTCTTACAGTGGTAGACTAGCAGATGTAGGGGAAAGTAGGTGTAACGGTCTACCTGATCGTAAGGTGCTAGCGCTTCTGAAAGACTATGTCTTGGTCATTTGTTTCTCAAACACCATGTAGTGCGAGAATCCCAACGGAGGAGATCGAGTCTTGTGGGGAAAAGTGCGCAAACCTCTGCAGAGTGTATAAACTAATCATGGTTAGCTGTGGCCCCGGTTATGGACATCTTGAGTATCTAGTACTTGGATTATCATGTGAATCTCATCATGTGACTTTAATTAATTTTGTTGGGTTTTAATGATGATGCTTAATTGGGATTCAGAGCGTGTCTACACTCTCAATGTTTAACAACTACCATGATAGCTAAATAAAATTTATTCCTTTGTAGTAGGGAAAATTGGCTTTACGCAAAACTGTAACCATAGAGCTTTCCACCAGCCAAATATGCATATAGTATAGCCTTTTTCTTTCATTACTCTCTATGTGTTACATTGCCAGCATATTCCATGTGCTGACCCGTTTGGGGCTGCAACGTTCATGTTGCAGACTTTTCAGACGACGAGTAAGGTGCTTTTAGGTCGTGGTTCTATACTTAGTGATGCCATTGGAGTTGATGGACTCGCTTATCTTCCAAGCCTTCCGCTGTTATCGTTATTAGATGGCCTTAAGCCATATTTATTGTAATAAGTTCTCTTTTGAGACACTCGATGTAATAAGTGTGTGATTGCTACTCTGTTATAAATGTTGGGGAACGTAGCAGAATTTTAAAATTTTCTACGCATCACCAAGATCAATCTATGGAGTCATCTAGCAACGAGGGAGAGGGGAGTGCATCTACATACCCTTGTAGATCGCGCGCGGAAGCGTTCAAGAGAACGGGGTTGATGGAGTCGTACTCGTCGTGATCCAAATCACCGATGACCTAGCGCCGAACGGACGGCACCTCCGTGTTCAACACAGGTACGGTTGGGAAGACGTCTCCTCCAACTTGATCCAGCAAGGGGGAAGGAGAGGTTGATGAAGATCCAGCAGCACGACGGCGTGGTGGTGGAAGCAACGGTGATCTCGGTAGGGCTTCGCCAAGCTTAGGGAGAGGGAGGAGTGTCACGGGAGGGAGAGGGAGGCGCCAGGGGCTAGGGTACGGCTGCCCTCCCTCCCCCCCACTATTTATAGGACCCCTAGGGGGGCGCCGGCCCTAGGAGATTGAATCTCCAAGGGGGGCGGCGGCCAAGGGGGGTGTAGTGCCCCCCAAGCCAAGTGGGGCGCCCCCACCCCTAGGGTTTCCAACCCTAGGCGCAGGGGAGGCCCATGGGGGGTGCACCAGCCCACTAGGGGCTGGTTCCCCTCCCACTTCAGCCCATGGGGCCCTCCGGGGTAGGTGGCCCCACCCGGTGGACCCCCGGGACCCTTCCGGTGGTCCCGGTACAATACCGATTACCCTCGAAACCTTCCCGATGGCCGAAACTTGACTTCCTATATATAAATCTTCACCTCCGGACCATTCCGAAACTCCTCGTGACGTCCGGGATCTCATTCGGGACTCCGAACAACTTTCAGGTTACCGTATGCTAATATCTCAACAACCCTAGCGTCACCGAACCTTAAGTGTGTAGACCCTGCGGGTTCGGGAGACACGCAGACATGACCGAGATGACTCTCCGGTCAATAACCAACAGCGGGATATGGATACCCATGTTGGATCCCACATGCTCCTCGATGATCTCATTGGATGAACCATGATGTCGAGGATTCAATCGATCCCGTATACAATTCCCTTTGTCAATCGGTACGTTACTTGCCCGAGACTCGATCGTCGGTATCCCAATACCTCGTTCAATCTCGTTACCAGCAAGTCACTTTACTCGTAATGCATGATCCCGTGATCAACCACTTGGTCACATTGAGCTCATTATGATGATGCATTACCGGGTGGGCCCAGAGATACCTCTCAGTCATACGGAGTGACAAATCCCAGTCTCGATTCGTGCCAACCCAACAAACACTTTTGGAGATACCTGTAGTGTACCTTTATAGTCACCCAGTTACGTTGTGACGTTTGGCACACCCAAAGCACTCCTACGGTATCCGGGAGTTGCACAATCTCATGGTCTAAGGAAATTATACTTGACATTCGGAAAAGCTATAGCAAACGAACTACACGATCTTTGAGCTATGCTTAGGATTGGGTCCTGTCCATCACATCATTCTCCTAATGATGTGATCCCGTTATCAATGACATCCAATGTCCATAGTCAGGAAACCATGACTATCTTTTGATCAACGAGCTAGTCAACTAGAGGCTCACTAGGGACGTGTTGTGGTCTATGTATTCACACATGTATTACGATTTCTGGATAACACAATTATAGCATGAACAATAGACAATTATCATGAATAAAGAAATATAATAATAACCATTTTATTATTGCCTCTAGGGCATATTTCCAACAATAAATCCTTCAAGTACTGTGTGGTGTCAGCATTACTGATCCAGGGATGACACCTGAGCACAGAGATTGGACCGTTTGAGGTCTGGTCGCTACATTGTGTAGTAGACATCAACAGGTCCAAAAAGGTGTCCGGAGAACTCCACATTTGGTTAAGCGGGGAATACTTCGGATCTTCGAACTTCGTCTGTAACAAGAAAGGCTTACTAGCAGCTATCTCCCCAGCTTGCCGGATCTCTTCCCGAGCCGCTCTAGACTCAGACCATGCTTCTTTGGCCTCTTGTAAGGCCTTGTCGAGATCGTCCTCTTTGGCCTTGTTATCCTTCTCAAGGAATTCGCACTGGACGGTGGCCTCCTCCAGCTTGCGCGCCATGGTAGTAGTTCTTTCCTCATACTAGCGCCGAACAGCCTGTTCGGCTTTTAACTCTTAAGCCGCCTTATGGGAAGCCTAATTACTCATCCGGGTTTGTTCCTTGGCAAGGACAAGCTCAGCCCGAAGGGCCTCCACCGCAGCAGCACCATCTGTAGTTATGCATGTCTCAGTATACAATTCCACCTTCATGCTAAGATTATCATGCATAAAAATACTGGTTGACCCAAAAACATACCTTGTGCCTCGTCAAGACGCATGTTGATCAGTGTGATGTCATCACCCACCTCATCAATCTTCCGCTGCAGATCCGCAACCTCTGTGGATCGAGCAGTTGTAGGGGAGGTAATAGCATGTGTTCCAAATAGTCAGATTATTCCCTGGATACCTATTTTTGATCCTCTGATTGCCTCCCTCGGGAAGCCTATCAGAGTCTCAAGGGCTACTATCTATACATAGGAGTATTTTGTGAATAAAACACAATTTAAAGCATTACAGCACAAACCTCGAAACCTCTTAGCAGGCTCGTAAAGGCCTCATTCAATCCGCTTTTAGCGGGCAGGACCTTTTTAACCACCGCACCCATCAAGGTACGATGGTCTTCGGAGATGGACGCCTGTCATAGCATGTTCGTCAATATATCCGGCGTCTCCGGATCTCCGGAAGCAGCCGCAGCAGCACGGCCCTCCTTCAAAGGGATTCGTTCATTCGCCCCCGGAGTTGTCTGCGGCTGAAAGCCGGACAGTCCGGGGCCTTTATTGTTGGCCCCTGGACCCTGGGCTTCCAAAGTATCATTTTTAGTTCGTGTTTTCGTCACCCCTCGCATCACTTGCGGATTGGGAGAGACCCTCCGGGATGACACCTCGAAGTCATCCGCCTTATTGGGCAAGGAGACTAGTGGAGGCGTCTCGCTTTCCATCATCTCTGGGAGAAGATATCTCGAGGAAGATGATTGTTGAGAAAGATTGTGCGCCAAGCTGCAAAAAAGCATACATTTTAGATGTTACCCTGGTCATAGGAGAGTAACGAAGTATGTGTAAAACACCCTTGTTTGCTTATGATTCAGGTTTGGCCTCACTGGAGGACTGCGCGATAACGTTGTCCTTCAAGCCCGAGTCGCCCGACAGGGGCATCTTGCCTCGCTTGGGAGCCTTTCCTTCCCAATCTTCAGGGACGGCCCTTTTCTTACCACAGGGGAAATGAATGTTGGCTTCTCCTTTATTTTTGCCTTCGGGCGATGGAATTTTCACCTCCCCGGACACGGCGTCTAAAATATCTTCGGGATGGAGGCCCTCTTCGGTCCTCCCGCTCTCCATCTTGTCCTCCTTCACAGACATCTGGTATGGTGCCGGGGCCAGCATCCTTGTTAATACGGGATCCGCTGAGGCTTCGGGAAGGGGGGTCGAACACCTAATTAGTTCCACTTTCTTTTATCCAGCCCTGAAAGAAGATAGTTTGCTTGGTAACGTATTACGATATACGTAACTACAAAGTGCTCGGAAGACAGGAGCTTACCAGGGTATTCGGACGGTTGTAGTCAAGGCCGACGTCTTCAGTGGTGTCCGACCAATGTTTTCGTTTCCCAAAAAACATCTTCCACATCCCTTTGTGCGTAGTGCTGAAGAAGTGTTGGAGGGTTCGAGGCCCTTCCGGATTAAACTCACACGTGCGGAGAGGCCTACGCTGGCATGGCAGGATTCGGCGGATTTGCATTACTTGAATCACGCTGACAAGGTCGATGTCCCTCTCGAGGAGGGTTCGGATGCGGCTCTGTAGGGTTCGCACTTCATTAACTGATCCCCAGTCCAGCCCCTTATTGACCCATGATGCAAGCTGTAACGAAGGGCTGGAACGGAATGCAGGTGTAGCTGCCCACTTGGTGCTACGGGATTCCGTAACGTAAAACCACTCTCGTTGCCATTGATTGGAAGTTTAGGTGAAGGAGCCTTTTGGCCAGGGAGTGTTGGTAAGCTGGTTCACTACAGTGCCGCTGCAGTCCACCTGTTCCCCATCGACTGCCTTTGGCTTTACACCAAAGGTCTTGAGCCATAAGCCGAAGTGTGGGGGGCTTCGAAGGAAGGCCTCGCACGTGACAATAAACGCCGAGAAGTGAAGGAAAGAATTCGTAGCTAGATCGTGAAAATCTAGTCCGTAATAAAACATTAGCCCCCGGACAAAGGGGTGGAGAGCGAACCCTAGCCCTCGGAGGAAGTGAGAGATGAATACGACCCTCTCGCCGGATCTGGGGGTCGGGATAACCTATCCTTGAGCAGGAAGCCTGTGGTGGATCTCCGCGGTTAGGTATCTGGCCGCCCAAAGCTTTGCAATGTCCTCCTCTATAATGGAGGAAGCCACCCATTGGCCTTGAGGGTTGGGTCCGGACATGATGGGGAAGCCTGAAGCAATGAAGTCGAACCTTGGGTGCTAGAACTCGAGGTTGGAAAGGTTGAGGAGAGGTTTGGCGTAAAAGGACGGCCCTTGGTTCCTTTATAAAGGCAGCGAGTATTGAATGCCTCCTCCAAAGCCTAAAAACCTGCCTATTCCCAAGGAATCTTTCCAGTGGAATGGTTGGGTTACCCACGCTCGTATTAATGAGGATCCCGCAATAAGGGGACACGATCTCTGCTTCAACAGAACATGCCAATAAAAACCATGCCTCGAAACATGGAACAGGAAACAGTTCGAAATAACGACCGGGCAAACATGATGCCACATCACAAAAAGTTGTCAGCAGGTTGGACTCGTGAAATATTATGCTCTACTAGGCTGTGTGGGGTACTTGTGTTGCATATCTGGACACGTTCTGTTTCATCCGAAGACTATCTTGGGGTATTTGGAAAAGGGAACCCGTCTTGCAATGCCGAAGACAATTTGCATGCCGGACACATCATCATTGAAGACTGGTTCAGGGGCTACTGAGGGAGTCCTGGACTAAGGGGTCCTCGGGCGTCTGACCTATTGATATGGGCCAGACTGATGGGCCGTGCAGATACGGAGACCGAAGACTTTACCCGTGTCCGGATAGGACTCTCCTTGGCGTGGAAGGCAAGCTTAACGACCAAATATGAATATTCCTTTCTCTGTAACCGACCTTGTGTAAACCCTAGGTCCCTCCTGTGTCTATATAAACCCGAGGGCTAGGTCCATAGATAGATCTCATAATCATAGCCAGGCTAGACTTTTAGGGTTTAGCCATTACGATCTCGTGGTAGATCAACTCTTGTAATACTCATATTCATCAAGATCAATCAAGCAAGAAGTAGGGTATTACCTCCATAGAGAGGGCCCGAACCTGGGCAAACATTGTGTCCCCCGTCTCCTGTTACCATCAATCCTAGACGCACAGTTCGGGACCCCCTACCCGAGACCCGTCGGTTTTGACACCGACAACTGCAGCGGAGACTGTTAAGTTGAACTCCCACCTAGAACTCTATGCTACACTAGTAAGCAACTTGAACAATGGACTAGGCCTTGAACTGCAAATTTTCTGTGAATCTAGCTTCACACAAAGCCTTGACCGATATAGGCTACCGTGAGACTTCCCCGCGGGTGGAGCTTATGCATCATACTCCGAAGCCTTTCATGAGTTTACTAGAGAGCACCCTACTCTCATAGATTGCGACGTCTAACAATCAGACTCATATAGGCGTGTTCTTAAAAAGATGCTCTGCAGGACAACACCTCTGCTTAAATAAGCCACTTAGAACACATTAAGATATACATCAACCTGCCATGCAGATTAGGAGAGTATTATTGTTGGAAATATGCCCTAGAGGCAATAATAAAGTGGTTATTATTATATTTCCTTATTCATGATAAAGGTTTATTATTCATGCAAGAATTGTATTGACCGGAAACTTAAATACATGTGTGGATACATAAACAAATATTGTGTCCCTAGTATGACTCTACTAGACTAGCTCATTGATCAAAAGATGGTTAAGGTTTCCTAACCATAGACATGTGTTGTCACTTGATAACGAGATCAAATCAATAGGAGAATGATGTGATGGACAAGACCCATCTGTTAGCTTAGCATATGATCATCCAGTTTATTGCTACTACTTTCTTAATGTCAAATACATATTCCTTCGACCATGAGATAATGCAACTCCCGGATACCGGAGGAATACCTTATGTGCTATCAAAGGTCACAACGTAAATTAGTGATCATAAAGATGCTCTACATGTATCTCTGAAGGTGTCTGTTGAGTTGGCATGGATTGAGATTGGGATTTGTCACTCCATGTGACGGAGAGGTATGGCTGGGCCCTCTCCGTAGTACAACATCACAAGAAGCTTGCAAGCAAAGTGACTAAGGAGGTAGTTACGAGATGATGTATTACGAAATGAGTAAATAGACTTGCCGGTAATGAGATTGAACTAGGTATGGAGATACCGACGATTGAATCTCGGGCAAGTAACATACCGACAAACAAATGGAACTACATATGTTGTCATAAAGGTTCAACCGATAAAGATCTTCGTAGAATATGTAGGAACCAATATGGGCATCCAGGTCCCGCTATTGGTTATTAACCGAAGAAGCATCTCGGTCATGTCAACATCATTCTCGAACCCATAGGATCTGCACGCTTAACGTTCGTTGACGATATAGTATTATATGAGTTATGTGAACGTTCGTTGACGATATAGTATTATATGAGTTATGTGAATTGGTGATTGAATGTTGTTCGGGGTCCCGAATGAGATCACGGACATGAAGAGGAGCTCCGGAGTGGTCCATAGGTAAAGATTGATATATAGGACGATACTATTTGGTCTTCGGAAAGGTTTTGGAATGCACCGAGCATTTATCAGATCACTAGAAGGGGTTCCGGGTGGCTACGGGGAGTTATTGGGCTTAACGGGCCAAAAGAGGGGAGCACACCAGCCCACAAGGGGCTGGCGTGCCCCACCTCATAGGCGCCGGCCCTAGGGAAGGAAGGGGAGGCGGCTAGCCCCCTCTTACCTTCTCTTCCATGTGAGAAAAAAGAAAGGAGGGGGGGGGCGCCTCCCCTCCTGCCTTCTCCCCTGCGCCATAGGAAGGAAGGGGGGCTCACCTAGGACAGGAGCCCAGGGCAGCCGTCGGCCCCCTTGGGGGTGCCCCTAGGGCTGCCTCCTCCTCCCCCACCTATATATATGAGTAGAGGGAGAGGGGCAACACACACCATGATCCCCAATCCGTGTGCGACGCTCCCTCTCCCTCTAGTTCTAGTTCCTCCTCCATCCATGTCCGTTGTAGTTCATCACCACCGTCATCACACCGTCGTGCTGCCATAACTCATCTACTACTTTGCCTCTCTTGCTGTATTGAGAAGGCGAGGACGTCATCGAGCTAAACATGTGCTGAACATGGAGGTGTCGTACGTTCGGTACTTGATCTGGACGGATTGTGAAGTTGTACAACTACATCAACCGCGTCGATAAACGCTTCCGCTAAGCGATCTACAAGGGTATGTAGATGCTCTCCCCCCTCTCTTAGCTATGCATCTCCATGGACAGATCTTGCATGTGCGTATATTTTTTTTGTTTTCCATGCAACGTTTCCGAACAATTGCATCTTCATGGAGTGGTATTGTTAATAGTAAGTATACTCTCCTCTTAGTTGGCCAACAACTTTCTTCCACATCTAATTCATGGGATCTCCAATCACATAGACTAGGTTACCACTGTGAACAACTCATATTGTGGGTCTCATACCCATCTCCTTTGATGCATTATCTATCACATTACGTGATAGACCATTAGTAAAAGGATCTGCCAGATTTTTAGATGTTTGGATATAATCCAATGTAATAACTCCGGAATTTTCTCATTTTTCTTGATAGACTTTAACCTTCTCTGAACATGTCTCGATCCGCGCCAACCCAACAAACACCTTCAGAGATACCTGTAGAGCACCTTTATGATCGTCCAATTACGAAGTAATGTTTTGATACAAGCTAAGTATTCCTCCGATGTCAAGGAATTGCACGATCTCATGGTCTAAGGAACATATACTTGACATGAAGAAAGTTGTAGCAAATAACTAAGCAATACGATATGTTGCTCAGCTTATGGTTGGGTCTGTCCATCACGTCATTCTACTAATGATGTGATCCCATTATCAAATGACAACTCATGTCTATGGTTAGGAAACCTTAACCATCTTTGATCAACGAGCTAGTCTAGTAGATGCCTACTAGGGACACATGGTGTGGTTTATGTATGCACACATGTATCTAAGTTTCGGTCAATACACTACTAGCATGAATAATAAACATTTATCATGAACAAAGAAATATGATAATAACCAATTTATTATTGTCTTTAGGGCATATTTCCAACAGAAAGCACCCGCCTCGGACGTCTTTCCCGCACGCTTCTTCCAAAGGAACTGGGGCGTACCGAAAGAGGAGATCACAAATGTGGTAATATTTTTTGAAGACGGATCATCCCTGATGGGGTAAACGAGACAGTTATTGTGTTGATTCCAAAAGGAAAGAGCCCATAGAGCATTAAGGACTACCGATAGATCAACCTTTGCAACGTGATTTATAAGGTGATTTCTTAGATCCTAGTTAACTGACTCAAACCTTTCCTAGATGATCTTATTTCGGAAACCCAAAGCACCTTCTTTCCTAGATGGCTCATCACAAATAATGTCGTCATCGCATTTAAGTGCTTCCACAAAATTCTTTGTGAGATGAAATGGACCAATTTGGTCATGAAGCATGTCACATCGGTGAGCTTCTTTATGAGATGTAATGGTGAACTTTTGAATTCTTTCCAACTTTTGAGAGGTTTGCGTCAAGGTGAACCACTAAGCTCGTACTCTTTCTCCTAATGGTTGATGTTGTGTGTACTTTGCTGCGCAAGGAGGTGGCTAAGGGGGGAGGTTTGCGTCAAGGTGACCCACTAAGCTCGTACCTCTTTCTCCTAATGGTTGATGTTGTGTGTACTTTGTTGTGTAAGGAGGTGGCTAAGGGGGGTCTAACACCGATAAGGTTCCAAGGGTGAGCCCAGGTATCTCAATTTTTTTATTTGCAGATGATAGACTCCTATTCTTTAATCAGAGCTACCTACCAGGGGGGTCTAACACCGATAAGGTTTCAAGGGTGAGCCAGGTGACCTGACCGCGACTCTTCCCATCGATGGACCTCCACCAGAGCTACCTACCCACGCCGGCTGCCCGGCCGACTCTGCTCCGGCTGCCGCGGCCGTCTCCATCAGCTCCTACCCGGACGCCGCTCCGAGCGCCTCCCCTCCAAACGCGTCGTATTAGCTCCTCCTCTTACAACCGAGGCCTACAGCTGTCGTCGTGCCGTACCTTGGCGGCATCACCGCTGACGCCTCAACCCTCCTTCCTCCCATCCTCCCATCCACACGGTGCACCACGGCCTCTCAGGCGCGTTGCCGCCTTCGCCGCCCCCATTATTCCTCGTCGGGGCATCGCGTTCCCGCTGCCCCCACCCCGTCGGCAGTGTTTACCCATTTCGTCTTGAGGCACGACATTGTTTTTCATCCAGCGATTGGTTAAATCCAACTGAAGCGATTGTTTTTCGTCTTGAGGTATATCCTTTCCTTCAGGCTCTCTCTTGTTGTTGGGTATAAGGTGGACCTCATGGGCCTACCGGCAGGCCTCTGCTGCCGGGCTCCTTGCTGATGAGCCACCCTTGATGTATGACACCGTCACTAGGTCTTTTGTACAAAATCTAGAACAATCCAAAAAATTAGGACAAAAGTAGAGAAAACATAAAAAATTAAGAAAAATACAGGAAAATCTAAAAAAGAAAAAAAAGAATAATAATTATATTTTAACAAAGATATAGAAAAAATGTAAAAGTGCCAGGCGGGCCGCCTCACTGGGTTCGGACCGTGTCATGCCGGCCCGCAATTAAAAAGGTCGTGTCGTGTCCGACCGTAAGGCCTGACTTTTGGGTCGGCCTTGTTCCATAGCGGGCCAAAGGCTAGCCCGGCCCTTTTGATTGCGTGTCGTGCAGGGCCGAAATTCCATGCCCGCGGGCTGGCTCGCGTGGCACGACCCATATGGTCAGGTCAAGCCAAGATCGATGGAGTCGCACCTCACCAGACCTGACCGCGACTCTTCCCATCGCTGGACCTCCACCAGAGCTACCCACCCCCGCCGGCCGCCCCGCCGACTCTACTCCGGCTGCCGCGGCCGTCGCCACCACGCTCCTACCCGGACGACGCTCCGAGCGCCTCCCCTCCAAACGCGTAACCGAGGCCTACAGCTGCCGCCGTGCCGTACCTTGGCGGCGTCACCGCCGACGCCTCAACCCCCCTTCCCCCCATCCACCCATCCACCCATCCACACGGTGCACCACGGCCTCTCAGGCGCGTTGCCGCCTTCGCCGCCCCCGTTATTCCTCGTCGGGGCATCGCGTTCCCGCTGCCCCCACCCCGTCGGCAGTGTTTACCCCCCATTTCGTCTTGAGGTACGACATTGTTTTTCATCCAGCGATTAGTTAAATCCAGCGACATTGTTTAGCGGTGGATGCAGCCGAGCAAGTAGGTGGTAACAAGTTTGGGATATGTCTTTCTTGCATCTGCTGCCCCCGATGTTTCTTCCTCTGTAAAATGAGATGCTGTATTGGGTTCATTGCGCTTGAGACTATCAAACATACCATTATCTTTTCTTCTCACAATTGAACCTGAAAGGTGAATTTTCTCGATTTGCAATTCAATTGTTGTGTGCATCCCTGTTTGCTTAAAATTAACAAATGGCCCAATTTGCAATTGGGGGCAGCTTGTTCAACTTGCTCTGGTCGATTCACGAGCAGCATTTTCCAGTGTGACAAATGACAGTTTCCTGAATGCATTTGTATGAACAATTGAATTTTTTAGGACATAGTTTGTACACTCTAGGTAAAATTATGATCCCGTTATTGCTGCTTTTACTTGTAGTGCTAATGATTATTGTTTATGACATTTGATATTTTGATTGCCAGATACTAGTTTTGATATGGTGTTGTAATGACAAATTTGTTCCCCATCGGTGATTCACAGGGTACAACATGCCATTTTAGATGATTTATGGCGCCAATCACCGCACTTAGCCTTTTCTTATTCTGCAGATCAGCAGATGGCTAGTAGCTCCAATGGCCATTGTCCAGCTAATGGTGCAAAAGTTCTTCCTGGAAGGGGGAAGAAGAATCAGGAGGTACTGATGGTTTGAACATCCCTGTAATGATTTGTTTCTACTGTAGATTACATTTTAAAAAAATGCATTGTTTGTTGGTATTGATATGATAGAATAATAATTTGCATGATGATATTGATACTGGACTACTCTTGCATTGATCGTTCACATAATGGTATGTGGTACTTAGATGGTTCCTCTTGGGTAATACTCCCTCCGATCCCAAATATAAGTCTTTCTAGAGATTCCAACAAGTGACTACATACGGAGCAAAATGAGTGAATCTACACTTTAAAATATGTCTACATACATCCGTATGTTGTAGTCCATTTGAATGTCTAAAAAGACTTATATTTAGGAACGGAGGGAGTATCCTGCATGGCTGCATGGTATTGATTGATGTGTTAAGAGATAAAATTGCTGGTTTGGTCGAAGTTTTGGAACATATTATGTCTTACTTAGAGTCAGTCGCAATTTTCCATGATGATTATGTTTTCTTGAGATATGATGAGAATGTATTTTAAGCATTTCACGTGGTCGCATAATGATAAAAATGTATTGTTCAAACTTGAAACATGTTCAGAGTAAAGTTTTTTTTATCATCACTTTGCTCTGTCCTATCCAAGTCAAATAGCAATGCAATTTTTTAAATGAAAATATTCAATTTTTGAATAGAGATACCACTTCACTGAGTTGGTAGTTTTGTTAATGCAGAAATTACAGCTTGACAAAGATGCAGCTTCTAGGGCCTGTCAGAAGGACAGGCAATACATTGAGAAATTGGAAACTGAGCTGAGCAACTGCTATCAGGAAATTGGTATGCTCTAGGAATTATTCCATTTCTTGTTCCTCTGGCTATTGCAAACCTTATTACTTATGCTGTCTTTGCTGATCGCAAGTGCAGACTATTTGCAGGATCAGTTAAATATCAGGAATGTTGAAGCAAACATCATGGGAGAGCATATTCACGGCCTTGAACTGAAGCTAACTGAACTTGAGAAATTTCCTGAGAGAGTGAGAGTTATGGACAATGATCTGATGCGGTCTGATTCTCAGTGCTGGCTTCTGATGGAAGAAGTCCAATGTAAAGAAGAGGAGCTGCAAAAGGCAACCTTACAAATAGAGAAGCTTGAAAGCGTAACTTTAGATATGCAATGTGAAATTGAGAGTTTAAAACTTGATTTGACTACGCTTGAGCAAAGACTGTTTGATGCTGAGAGCTTTAGCCAGCATACTGCTGAGTACAAAGTTAGAATAGAGAAGCAACTGGAAGAACATGAGCTCCAGCTGCAAGAGGCATGGAAGACTATTGGTCATCTTGAGGTTGAGAATAAACAACTGAAAAAAGAGTACTTGCCTGGAAGAGCTCCTAAACAATCCTCTTCTACAGGCGTGGAGCAACTTGATAAAACAGTGGAGCATGATGGTCATGCAGACTATGAAAGAGGTCATGAAATTCTTGAAAAGACGGGGAAGCAAAATGAAGAACCTGAACTTATAATTGAGCAGCTCAAGGTCAGAGTTTGTGTACTATCGTACTTCAGCATTTTGGTATAAGTTCGTTCGAATACGTTCCATCTGTAGTTTTATACTTCCAAGCAAGTTCAGGAACAAATTATTTTGAACATATCGCTATGGAATTTAGTTACTTACACTGCTAGTTGGGTAACTTCAAGGATCTGTCTGTTTTGTTGATTCTGATTTCAGTATAACTTGCCCATTTCTGGTGAGATTTAAGTGTTGCTCTCCTTGTTAGGTAGAACTTCGAGAACAAAAACTGAAAGCAAAGGAGGATGCAGAAGATCTCACTCAAGAAATGGCTGAATTGAGGTACCAGATAACTGGCATGCTTGAGGAAGAATACAAGCGTCGATCTTGCATTGAGCAAGCGGCTATTCAACAAATTCAGCAGCTGGAGGCTCAGGTAGTGAAATATGCTCTTTTTTTTGGTTCCGAATTGTAACTGCACCAGTAAAAATATAGTTTCACATATAGCTCAAGCTGTTGCTCCATAAGACCATTATTTGAATTTTGAATCTCATCGCATGATTACAAATGAAATAGACACAATCTCTTAGTCTTGTCATATTGACAACCCCTCTACACCCTGATTTAATTTTGTTTTCTGATATTCAAAACCAGGTCTCTAAAGAGCAAAGAAAATTGGGCGGAGCACTAAGACGACTGCAGGAATCGCATGAGCTAGCTGACACACAAGCTACGGAGATTAAGAAACTGAAGGATGCTTTAGGGGTATGTGCATGTAGGTTATAGCATCCCACGAAAAATGAACTAACCTTTGCAGCAGTCTTCTGCTTGATACTAGTTGTTTCATGGTACTGATACACTGTATGCATATGCCTCCATTGTAGAGATTGAACTCTGCAATGAACCTCGGGAGGGTTTGCAAATCTTGCTCTTGCGGGTTCTGTCCAATGCTGGTAGAGATGTCTAATTGCTCGATTGAAGGGTCGCTTGACCTCAGATCTTCCGATGCCAGCAACAATGTCGAAGCACCGGAGAACCAAGCGCTAGTAGAGTGGCATCCTGATGAAGCTTCAGATGGTGCCACAGTAAATAATGTAGGATGCTAGATGCAGATGCACTCATGTGTGCAGTTGCTGTATATAATTCTTTGTGCCACTGTTGTTTGTAGATGCATTTGTAACCTTAGTGAGCTGTTTTATTTACAGATTACCACTTGGAGTTAAGCTCCAACGGCAGCGCGAATGTAACTTGTAAAAACTTCATATTTATCGTGTCAGATTCAGCCTCAGGACTCACAAGGATGTTACATGTATTAGCATACACAGATTGAGTTATTTCTCTGCAATAGGATCAGAAACATATTCCAGGATTAGAAAAGAAATGGTGAACATCATAGTTTTTTTTTTTGAGGTGAAATAGCGTAGCTTAGATGTTTTTCTTTTCTTTTCGGGTAGATGGTTAGGTTCCTTCTACAACAACAACAACAACAATAAAGCCTTTAGTCCCAAACAAGTTGGGATAGGCTAGAGGTGAAACCCATAAGATCTCGCAACCAACTCATGGCTCTGCCACATGGATAGCAAGCTTCCACGCACCCCTGTCCATAGCTAGCTCTTTGATGATACTCCAATCCTTCAGGTCTCTCTTAACGGACTCCTCCCATGTCAAATTCGGTCTACCCCGCCCTCTCTTGACATTCTCCGCACGCTTTAGCCGTCCGCTATGCACTGGAGCTTCTGGAGGCCTGCGCTGAATATGCCCAAACCATCTCAGACGATGTTGGACAAGCTTCTCCTCAATTGGTGCTACCCCAACTCTATCTCGTATATCATCATTCCGGACTCGATCCTTCCTCGTGTGGCCACACATCCATCTCAACATACGCATCTCCGCCACACCTAACTGTTGAACATGTCGCCTTTTAGTCGGCCAACACTCCGCGCCATACAACGTTGCGGATCGAACCGCCGTCCTGTAGAACTTGCCTTTTAGCTTTTGTGGCACTTTCTTGTCACAGAGAATGCCAGAAGCTTGGCGCCACTTCATCCATCCGGCTTTGATTCGATGGTTCACATCTTCATCAATACCCCCATCCTCCTGCAACATTGACCCCAAATACCGAAAGGTATCCTTCCGAGGTACCACCTGGCCATCAAGGCTAACCTCCTCCTCCTCACACCTAGTAGTACTGAAACCGCACATCATGTACTCGGTTTTAGTTCTACTAAGCCTAAACCCTTTCGATTCCAAGGTTTGTCTCCATAACTCTAACTTCCTATTTACCCCGTCCGGCTATCGTCAACTAGCACCACATCATCCGCAAAAAGCATACACCATGGGATATCTCCTTGTATATCCCTTGTGACCTCATCCATCACCAATGCAAAAAGATAAGGGTTCAAAGTTGACCCCTGATGCAGTCCTATCTTAATCGGGAAGTCATCGGTGTCGACATCACTTGTTTGAACACTTGTCAAAACATTATCGTACATGTCCTTGATGAGGGTAATGTACTTTGCTGGGACTTTGTGTTTCTCCAAGGCCCACCACATGACATTCCGCGGTATCTTATCATAGGCCTTCTCCAAGTCAATGAACACCATATGCAAATCCTTCTTTTGCTCCATATATCTCTCCATAAGTTGTCGTACCAAGAAAATGGCTTCCATGGTCGACCTCCCAGGCATGAAACCAAACTGATTTTTGGTCACGCTTGTCATTCTTCTTAAGCGGTGCTCAATGACTCTCTCCCATAGCTTCATTGTATGGCGCATCAGCTTAATTCCACGGTAATTAGTACAACTCTGAACACCCTCCTTGTTCTTGAAGATTGGTACTATTAATTCCACGGTTAGGTTCCTTCTATGTTGAAATAAGCCCATTCAAGTCTTAGACTTGCACGGGTGCATGCATATTTCTAGAATTATTATTTTGGCCTTATCAACGACGTTTGATGCTCATATGGGCATGAACGATTTGTAGGAGTGATCGTACAACGCAGGATTTTTTTTTGGACATCACTGTATCATGTTACCTTAACAAGCAAGTAATAATGATCTAAAAATAGCTTAACAAGCAAGTATGCCATAAATTTGTTGTATAAAAAGAAGCTTAACAAGCAAGTTTGCCCTAAACTTGTAGACATTCCTTTTTTTTTTGCGAGGAAAACTTGTAGACATTCCAATAGTAATAATTTGGTTTCAGTTATCCCACAAAAAAAACAATTTAGTTTCAGTTATTACAGGACGAAGTCAAGTCATAGCCACAACATGATGCCAGGCAATCCAAGATTATAAAAATGCGATTTGCGAGGCAAGAACGATGTCATCTGCGACTGTCCTGGAAGAAAAAGACATCCTCCTTTGCCTCCAACTCCAGTTCTGCCGCCCAGCCCAGGAAGAAGCAGGCGGCCGGCAACCTCTCCGCACCCTCGTCGCGCGCCTCCTCTCTCCTCTCCTCTCAGGTTCGATCCATTCCTTCCTCCCACCTCTCTCGACTCATCGGAGATCCTCCGCCCCAGGATGCGGCTTTCGCCTACCTCAGTTCGTTCCTCTTGCCGGTCTTCTTCCGGCGACGGCAACTCGCGCCGGTGGTTTCTCGACCCCGGTTTTTTCAGGCGGAACGAGGCGACATGAGATCCCAGACTGTGATTCGTGTCGTTCTTGTGGGCGTCGACGAGTAACGACTGATCTTGGGTTTTGGTGTCTGAAGACATGGTCATTCTTTAGAATTTTCGCAGGGATGTTGTGCGATCGCCGTGCAACGTTTTGATTAAGCATTTACCCTTTTCTTCGAATGTCATAGATAGGTTTTGGACCACATCCACTATCTTTACTGAGATTAAATTGAAGCTTCTGAATTTCCTAAAAATGAGAATATTGACATGGTTTCATCGATTTGAATTGACAGCACTTTTTGCTAGTATCTTTTCAGGTATATAGCACATCAAACCACATCCACTATCTTTACTGAGATTAAATTGAAGCTTCTGAATTTCCTAAAAATGAGAATATTCACATGGTTTCATCGATTTGAATTGACAGCACTTTTTGCTAGTATCTCATAGGTTTCATTCAGCGATGTTTCTTAGTTTGAGGCATTCAGCTTTCTACTGCCCTCCTCACTTATGAATTTTTAGACGTGGAGTTCACTACTTTTATCTCCAGTAAATACAGTCTTGAATTCCTTTCCCCAGTCTTCTTTACATTCTAACTAATCAAGTTGTGGCTACAAACAGGAAAGATGCCCGTGTCAAGCGTCGCAAAACCTTTGTCTTCTAAACCAAATCCATTCGATTCAGACTCAGACTCTGAATTTACCTCGAGGCCTACAAGAGCATCATCTTCCAACTCAGTTGATCCTGGTGCCAATGGCCGATACAAGAATGGGTTCCGCGATTCAGGCGGATTCGACAACCAATCCGTGCAAGAACTGGAGGGCTACGTTGCACACAAGGCCGAGGAGGTCACTCAGAAAGTGAGCGTCTGCCTTCGGCTCGCTGAAAACATCAAGGAGGATGCTACCAACACTATGATCGCCCTGCACAAGCAGGGTCAACAGATGAATAGGACCCATGAAACCGCTGCGAACATTGATCAGGACCTTAGCAGGGTAAGCTCGAAGCCGGTAGTTTCTTTTGTAGTACTTATTACTTGTGTTTGAGCTGTTGTTTTTTTTTTCCTTCTCAGAGTGAGACACTTCTAGGAAGCCTTGGAGGGTTCTTCTCAAAAACCTGGAAGCCCAAGAAAACTAGGCAAATAAGGGGACCGGCAGTTATCTCTAGAGGTTAGCACTTTCATTTGGCTCAAACAAGGTCGACTTTGAGTGTTCTCTTTATGCTGACATTCTTACTTATTGAAATAGATGATTCCTTCAAAAGAAGGGCTAACCACCTAGAGCAGAGAGAAAAATTAGGATTGTCTTCAAGCCTCAGAGAGAAGTCGAGTTCTCAGACGTATTCGGATCCTACCAACGCCATGGAGAAGGTTCAGGTTTGTATTGGTGCTGGGATCCATGCAGCATAAATTGGACCTAATGACTAATCACAAACCATTTTATTTGGCAGGTGGAGAAAGATAAGCAAGACAATGCCCTTTCTGATCTTAGCGATGTCCTGGGACAGCTCAAGGGCATGGCTCTAGATATGGGCTCAGAAATCGATAGGTACGTGCTTCGTCGACTTCAGTTCACCATCTCTTATTTCATTGGCCAACAGGGTGAGGATTCTTCCTGAAAAACATCGTACCCAAGTTTAAAAGTATCCTCACCCTGTTGTCAAGCACTATATTCCTTCGATGAAATGGCCATGGAATTGTATAGTCCTTTCCCGGTTTGTTTATCAGTGGGTTTGGAACAATGTTTTGCATTCAACACGTCTCACTGCCTTTTAAGCACTTACAGGAAAAGAAATGGAGATTGCTCACCAAGTTGTGCTTTATACAGAACAGTAAATAATGAGTGCTCTTGATTGATTGGTGTTTGTTCATCTTAACAAACTCCAAGAAGTCTGACAATAAATTAATGAAACATCACATGTATATTTGTCTTATTTTACGAAATTAAACAGTGTCATGATTTTAAGCTAAATGGAAATATTATTGTGTTTATGCTTGTGTTCACAAGTAACATTATGCATGTATGGCCAAGTAAGATTTTTGCGCTTAAAACATAGAGTAAGGATTCCTTTACAGTTGTTTTTTTCTTGGTCACTAAAAGGTACTCCCTCCGTCCCAAAATTCTTGTCTTAGATTTATCTAAATACGGATGTATCAAGTCATGTTTTAGTATTAGATACACCCGTATCTAGACAAATCTAGGACAAGAATTTTGGGACGGAGGGAGTAATTAGGAACACAAGATTAAGGTGAAATATTTTCTTTCTTTCTTTGTCCTTAAAGACCCTTTTTTTTGCGGGGGGTTGTCCTTAAAGACCCTAAGGCCTTGTACAATGGTAGGTGCTTAGAGGAGGTGCTTAGAGAAATAAATCAGGCTTTCCTTAAGCACCAGTGCCTATTTGTACAGGGTAGACGCTTAACTAAGCATCTCTCATGTAAAAATAAGCACTGGTGCTTCAGAAAAATCCGGTTTATCTTTCTAAGCACCTCCCTAAGCACCTACCATCGTACAAGGCCTAACGGCATGTTTTGTGAAACCATGTGTGGTGCACGTTTTCGACCTTGTGTGAAGACCCTATCTGCACTAGTGTTATGTTATAGAACTGAAACAATATTTTCAGATTGTAATGTACAATAAAACATTCCATCATGACCTTTTCTTCTGTTCTGTGCTTGTGCATCCTGCTGAATGGTGTTGCAGGCAAAACAAAGCCATTGACGGTCTACAAGATGATGTGGAGGAACTCAACTCCAGGGTGAAAGGAGCCAACCAGCGTGCACGCCGTTTGCTTGAGAAATAATATTGCCTCGAAAATGTATGATTGCAGTCTTGGTATATAAGGTTGCAGAATCAAAACATTGCTGCTGCTGCTGCCTTGCTAAGCATACCCTTGTAACTCCTCTTGGGAAGGAAAAGTATCCTTGCAAGTTGCAACATTGCTCCCAAAATACATATGAGGTGCACATATATAATCATCTATTTTCAGTAGCTTGTGATCAACCAAATTGCTCAGAGATTTTGAAAGCAACATAAACTATCTGTATTTGTACAAAGATTAGTATTAATTACTCCCTCTGATCCAAAATAAATGTCATGGTTTTAGTACAACTTATTTTGGATCGGAGGGAGTAGTTTTGTCTTTTAAAATTCAACATCGAAAAACCCTCGGTTTTCCATAGTTGACACATGCCGCTCATAAATTGTGATCCACATATAATGTTTAAAAAATGATCATTCAACTATTGACGAGTTTAAGCTTGGTTCCTAAACTCCAAAATCTAACAACTTAACTCTTAACTTTCAGTACCACAATACTTTGGTCTTTCACCCGGGTCAAACCAGTATAACTTGTGACTGTTGGAATATGCGTGTAGTAGAAGTTGTATAGGGATAGAGTTGGTTTAAACTCTGTATTCTGTTCTATCTCTTCTTCTGTCTCTCACTATCTTTCTGTAACGACCTGATCGATCCCATCTGATCAATCTCTCCCTCTGTAAACTTGTGTGCCAAGGCTTTTGCCCAATATATACATGCGGCCCGAGACAAAGGGTTCTACGCTTTACATGGTAACAAAGCCTTTTCCTCATCCAATCGAGAGAGATTGCATCTAGCTACCTTCGCGACCGAGAGTATGTCCACCACCACCGCAGCCATGACCCCAAGCACCATGGGTGCGCTCACCACCACCCCATCCTCCACCTTTGCATCATCTTCCTCCTCCACCCACAACACCACATCTCTCGGATCGCCACCACAGGAGAAGCTTACGCGGGGCAATTTTTTGCTCTGGAAGGCCATAGTGCTCCCGCAGATCAGAGGCGCCCAGATGGAGCACCACCTCGACGCGACGAGCCCGCCACCACCCGCCACCCTCACCATCACCACGGAAGGCAAAGAAGAACAAGTCGTCAACTTTGCAAGATCCCTCTGGTATGCACAGCAGCAGCAACTCCAAGGATACTTAATGGGTTCACTTTCCCGTGAGATCCTTGCCCAGGTCGCCACGCTCCAGACGCCGGCCGAGGTGTGGCGCACCATCCACGCCATGTTTGCTGCACAAAGCCAAGCCCAAGCGATAAACACTCGCATCGAGCTCACCAACCTCAAGAAAGGTAACCTATCCATGGCTGATTATCTTGGTAAAATAAAAAGTCTCACTGACGAGGTCGCAAGCACGGCTGCGGCCCTCTCTGATCCGTAGATTGTCTCCAAAATCCTTGCCGGTTTGGACATGGAGTACAACCCGGTGGTCTCTGCACTTGCGGCCAGGGTGGAACCCATCACCGTCCAAGAACTATACAGCCAACTGCTCAGTTTTGATGTCTGTCTCACTCTCCTCCATGGCGGCGACCTTCGGCAATCCTCCGTCAACTCCGCCTCTCGTGGTCGCGGCCGTGGGCGCGGTCACCAGGGGCAGCGCGGTGGTGGGCGCGGACGCGGCGCCTCCTCTCCTGGCGATGGCGCACGCTCTGGTGGCGGGGGCGGCTACGACAACAGCGGCAACAGCGGCGGCTTCAACAACAACAACAGCCGCCGCCCTCCTTCCCGCCCGCGCCCTCGATGCCAGCTTTGCAAAAAGTCTGGCCACGAGGTGATTGATTGCTGGCATCGCTACGACGAGGACTTTGTGCCCTCGGATCGCCATGTTGCTGCCGCCATGCGTGAGCAGGGTGGAGATGGCGTCTGGTACGTCGACTCCGGCGCTACGGATCATGTGACGAACGAACTCGAGCAACTTGCTCTACGTGAGCGCTATCATGGCGCCGATCAGATTCACACTGCTGGTGGTGGAGGTATGGATATTTGTCATATTGGTCAAAGTTCTATTAATTCCCCTACAATTAAACGCAATCTTGTTCTTAGAGATGTGCTTCATGTCCCTCAAGCTGATAAAAATCTTGCATCCATGTCTGGACTAGCCACCGATAACAATATCTTCTTTGAAACTCACCCTCGTTATTTTTTCATCAAGGATCGGGCAACGAGGGAACTACTTCATCACGGTAGATGCGTTGGAGGGCTCTACCCTATTCCATCCGGAGCACTAGGTCGCAAGCGTCATCACGTCTACTCCATCATCAAGCCCTCTTTGGCACGGTGGCATCAACGATTAGGGCATCCATCTTCGATCATTGTCAAACAAATAGTCAATAAAGACAAACTTTCTTTGTTTCCTAGTCCAGTTTGTGAGTCTGTCTGTGAAGCTTGTCAATGTGCCAAAAGCCATCAGCTTCCTTATCCAAGTCAACTAGTGTGTCTCATGCTCCATTAGAACTTATTTTCAGTGATGTATGGGGCCATGCCCGAGATTCTTTTGGTAGAAAAAAATATTATGTCAGTTTTATAGCAAGTTCACTTGGATTTATTTACTTTGATACAAATCTGAGGTTTTCTCTATTTTCCAAGAGTTTCAGAAACTTGTTGAGCGCCAGTTTGATAGAAAAATCCTCGCCGTCCAAAGTGACTGGGAGGGGAGTATGAGAAACTCCACTCTTTTTTCCGTAGTATTGGGATTGCCCATCATGTATCTTGCCCTCATGCTCATCAACAGAATGGCTCTGCTGAGCGTAAACACCGACACATTGTTGAAGTTGGTCTTTCTCTGTTAGCTCATGCTTCTATGCCTCTCAAGTATTGGGACGAAGCTTTCATTACTGCCACCTATCTTATCAATAGGCTCCCTAGCAAAGTTATTGGAAACACCACTCCTTTAGAGCGTCTCTATCATCAAAAACCTGATTACAACTATCTCAAGATATTTGGGTGTGCTTGTTACCCAAATTTGCGTCCCTACAACCGTCATAAACTTGAGTTTAGATCCACACAGTGTGTTTTTCTTGGCTATAGTAATCTTCATAAAGGTTATAAGTGCCTTGAGATCTCTACCGGACGCATCTATATTTCTCGTGATGTTGTCTTTCCGTTTTCCAAATTGCATCCCAATGCAGGCGCCTTGCTTCGTGCCGAGATTGCCCTTCTATCTAATCCCGCAACTTTATCTGATAGTGGGGGGGAATTAAATGAACGAGATCATATGCAAAAATCCCATGAAAAATCTGATTCTGATGATGTTATTTGTGCAAATTTACCCTGTCATTTTATGTGTGAAGGAAAAGACAGGCTGGTCACGGAAACGGGGCAGATTCGGCTGACAGCGGGCGATCCGAGGTCGATTCGCCCGCCCAGCCTGCCGCACCTGGCGGCACGCGATCCTAGGAGGATCCTCCCGTGCGCTTGGCCTCTTCTGGGCTGGTGGCCGACCGCACTGACCGAGTGGAGCCCATCGGTCCCACGGCGTTGCCCCGTGCCAATCATGCCGCGTCGTCACCTGACGGGTCCCCACGTGCTGACAGCCCATGTGCCGGGGGGAGTGCATTGGAGGACCCGGCGCTTCTCACAGCGACCGACCGTGCGCGTGCGTGCGGGACGGACCCCACATCGCGTGGGCCTGCGGCGGCGGAGGAATCAACGCGCGCTGATTCGGCGCATGCGCTGCGCGGATCTCCCTCGGATCTGGAGCCTGAGCCAGCCGAGCTGCCGCATGGATCCGCCTCGGATCACGTGTCGGCTGGATCTTCTGTGGCAACAATTTCTCCTGTGCTGCCTACGGCCTCTCCTCGACAAACACGGTCTCGGTCAGGTATTGTCAAGGAAAAAAAAGTACAATGATGGTACGATAAGGTATGACAAGATCAAACGTGCATTTCTTACCACCACTGGTGAACCACTAAGTTTGGATGATGCTCTTGCTAATAAGAATTGGAAGGAAGCTATGGATAGTTAATATGATGCACTTATGAAAAATAAGAATTGGCATTTGGTTCCACCAAAGTATGGAAACAATGTTATTGATTGCAAATGGGTGTATAAGATCAAAAGAAAGTCTGATGAAAGCATAGACAGGTATAAGGCTAGACTAGTTGCCAAAGGGTTTAAATAGAGGTTTGGAATTGATTATGAAGATACATTTAGTCCCGTTATTAAGTCAACTACTATTCTCCTTGTCTTGTCTATTGCTGTTTCCAGAGGATGGAGTCTAAGACAGCTAGATGTTCAGAACGCGTTTCTTCATGGTGTTCTTGAGGAAGAAGTGTTCATGCGGCAACCACCAGGTTATGAGAATCCTAGCACACCACAACATGTTTGTAAGTTGGATAAAGCTTTGTATGGTTTGAAGCAGGCTCCAAGAGCCTGGTACTCCAGACTAAGTATGCAGTTGCAACGTCTTGGGTTCATACCATCCAAGGCAGATACCTAATTATTCTTCTTTAACAAAGGCAATATTACTATCTTTGTGCTGGTTTATGTTGATGATATAATTGTTGCTAGTTCAAGTTCAGATGCCACTACTTGCTTGCTTAAAGATCTGAAGCTGGAATTTGCTCTTAAGGACTTGGGTGATCTTCACTATTTTCTTGGTATAGAGGTAAAGCAAGTTAAAGATGGCATACTTCTCTCACAGGAAAAATATACAACTGATATTCTCAGGAGAGTAGGGTTGGAAAATTGCAAGCCAGTTAACACACCGATTTCTACCTCTGAGAAGCTTACAGTGGAAGGTGGAGAAGTTCTTGGACCAGAGGATGCAACAAATTATAGGAGTGTTGTAGGTGCCTTGCAGTACTTAACTCTCACCCGTCCTGATATATCTTATTCAATGAACAAGGTATGTCAATATCTACATGCACCTAGAACCACACATTGGACTGCAGTCAAAAGAATTTTAAGGTATCTCAAGTTCTCAGAAGGTCTTGGTCTCAACATTACCAAGTCCTCTTCTCTGCTTGTTACTGCATACTCTGATGCTGACTGGGCAGGGTGTGCTGATGATAGAAGATCTATAGGTGGTTTTGCTGTATTTCTGGGAACTAACCTTGTGTCATGGAGTGCAAGAAAACAGGCTACAGTGTCCAGGTCAAGCACAGAGGCTGAATATAAGGCTCTGGCTAATGCCACAGCTGAAGTAATGTGGATACAAACATTACTTTATGAGCTTGGAGTTAAAACTCCACAAGCTGCGAGATTATGGTGTGATAATATTGGTGCAACGTATCTCTCAACAAATCCTGTTTTTCATGCACGGACTAAACACATTGAAGTTGATTTCCATTTTGTCAGAGAAAGAGTAGCTCGAAAGCTTCTGGAGATTTGGTTTATTCCCACAGGAGATCTACTCGCAGATGGTTTTACAAAACCTCTTACTGAAAGAAGGTTGAATGATTTCAAGTACAATCTTAACCTTGGCAAAGCTCCTTGAGGTTTAGATTGAGGGGGAGTGTTGGAATATACGTGTAGTAGAAGTTGTATAGGGATAGAGTTGGTTTAAACTTTGTATTTTGTTCTATCTCTTCTTCTGTCTCTCACGATCTTTCTGTAACGACCTGATCGATCCCATCTGATCGATCTCTCCCTCTGTAAACTTGTGCGCCAAGGCTTTTGCCTAATATATACATGCGGTCCGAGACAAAGGGTTCTACGCTTCCCAAAACACTTTTACAGTGACGTGGAGGTGATTTGGAACAAAGGATGTAACATGGTATATTAGTATATGATCATTTGGAGTCTGGTGTGGAAGCAAACTTGCAAGAAAGTAAAGTGAGTAAGGCACAGATACTGCAATCACAAGGAGTCTATTGTTGGCACATAGTTGGCGGAAGCTTGGCAGTCATATTTCAACACCTTCAGTAGTGTGTTTTATGTTTAAACTAGTGTGTGATGGTATGAACATAGTAGCACTCTAGGTTGGCACTAGGTGTTCAAACATTTCCAAACGACGTCCCATGAAACGGACACTATTTGTCCCTAAACGCGTTCGTGGATAGTGATACGAGAGCCAGCCACCCAATTACGCCCGCATCGAACAAACCAGATGAATTTTATCAAACAAGACGAAAATTACTAAAATTCAGACATACATATATATAGGACTAATTTTCTATACTCATAGGAGTACATACTCCCATCTTTAATATATCTCATATATGCATTGATTATATCCATTTATCATTCTCAATATACTTCATTAAATATTCTAAGATACCCCAATACGAGTTTTGTTGAAAAAATCATTCGCGTCGTACTATTTGTAATATACCTTTTTTATGCACAAACAAATCAGTATATACATAAACCTTTAAAAATATGTAGATTCATATGAATTTTTTCATGAAACACATTTAGGGGAATCTAGTAATTATTAATGAAGTATATTAAAAATAATAAAGAGGTATATAAAAGATTCATCTATGTGGTAAATGAGGAGCGTGGGTACATACTCCCAGGAGTATAATCAATGCGTATATGGGATTGACTATTCGTCACCCTGGATGAGGAATAGTTATTCTTCACCTCCCATTCCGTAAATTTTGTCTTATTTCATATGTAAAAAGAGAACGTAAGAAAATATATAATCTTCATAAAAAATATTTTATGTATTACAAACGTAAAAACATAGTATAAAATATACATAAAATGCATTTTTTCTGGTCTTATGACCTTAATGTTGTTTTCTTATACTAAACTTTATATAGTGAATTAATATGAATGTAACTATTTGTATTCCAAATTCAATTTATTTCTGAAACGGTCGCAAGATTACCTTGGGTGGAGAATAATTATTATGCACCCTGGATGATGAATAGTCAATCTATATATCGCCCAGGGTGCATAATAAGTTATTATTCACTCAAGACAATCTTACGATCGTTTCATACATTAATTCTATTTGGAACATCCATATGGATTCATTACGTAAAATTTGGCATAAGAAAGCAAAAATATAGGTCATAAGACCAGAAAAATTGTATTTTATGTACATTTTACACTATGTTTTTATGTTTGTAATTTCACATAATTATGTATGAAATAAGACAAATTTACGGAACGTAAAATTACGGTGCATTGATGTTTAATAGAGGGGGTGACTCAAATATACTACTGCATTTACATTTGTAAGACGTGTGAACAGAGGGAGTACCATGCATGCACTAGGTGAGCTCAAGAAAAGGCTTTTAAAAAATATTACTAGTTTTATAACAAATTTGAATAATATATGATCTAAATTAAAAATATCACTTATATGACCCAGTCGGCCTTCCGTAGGCTGAAGAGAGTCATTTCGGTCTATCCCAAGCTGAAGTGAGCTCTTTGTCCTACCGTGAACCGAAGAGTAGTGTTTCCGGGCCGAAGAGCACTGTCCTGCCTATCGTGGATTTAAATAAGTATAATACACATACATATCCACCGAGTCATGGCATGCCTACAGTAGGCAACCTTTGCATGCATGTACTTAGAAATCGGCACGTACGACCATATCTACTACTCCCTCCATTTTTTTAGTCTGCATATAAATGTTTTCTAAAGTCAAGCTTAATAAAGTTTGACCAATTATATAAAAAATAATATCCACATTCACAATATAAAATCGATATCTTTAGATGTATCATGAAATTAATTTTCATACTATATACATTTTGTATTGTAAATGCTGCTATTTTTTAGATAAATTAGGTCAACTTTATGTAGTTTGACTTCAAACAAATTGTATATGTGAAGTAAAAAGAACCGAAGGGAGTACGTTGTATAAATTTTTATGCTGCTTGTTTATCTATATATTGACTCTTTCAGCTTGTACGTACCATATCTAGCTGGCACGTTAGTATTCGAGTATGTACAGGCATGTTTGCACCGGTATTTGGCTGTGTGTATACGTTTTGACCGGGACATGTTAGTATTCGAATACATAGTGTACACATGTAACAGGTCACACTAAATCTTTGCATGCATGCACTCACGAATATGCATGGGCGTCCAGGTAGAGTACTCTTCGACCTATGCTAGACAGAACAGTATTCTTTGGCCTACCGTAGATAGAAGAGTGGTCTTCGGCCCAGAACCGTTACTCTTTTTTTTTAAAGGGAAAGCCTCATGGCACTTTATTCATCTCTTGGCAAGGTTACATTAGATAGTACATGCAATAACAAAAAGTTTGGTGCTTCATCTACCCACTCAAAACTACTACTTGCTCATAGCTATATCTAGCTAAAAAATGTGCCAGATTGTTGGCTTCCAGCGGACAATGCTGGAAAGAAATCGAAGGAATTCCATGTGCTAAATCAAAGCAATCGATCAGAATAGGCGTGTAGGAGCTCCAGATGTCCGACTCACCCTTGAACGCCTCAACGAGCTCGAGGCAATCTGATTCCACAACAACTCTAGAGCAGCCTCGATCAAATAGCATCAGAACCGTTGCTCTTCGGTTCATTGTAGGACGAAAAATCTGTTGACACCAGATTTTGGCACGGTCAAGAACTTATTTAAGATGGCCTTAAATGGAGAAGTGATCTACATGGAAGAGTTCCGTATTATTGATATGAACATCATTGAAGTTTGGGTCATCACCGTCCTATTTCATCTCGAAGGCCGAAACTATGCTCAAAATACTAAGATCTTATATTCAGAGTACAGTTTGGCCGATTAGGCCCCAAGACGACCTCAAATGGAAAATAATCTACACGGGTTGTCTTCGTCTCGTCGAAACGATCGATTTTGATATAAAAATCGTCCAAATCCGAGTTCGTATGCAAAAGTTAGAGCAATCGGAGTGCAGCCCTGTCACGAGGCGAGATGTGGCGCGCCCCACCAGACACATGTCTGATGGGTAGCGCGAGGGAATAGCTTGTTTAGCATGACCGATTTAACCCTCAAGATGACCTCTGATCAAAAGACCTTCAACATGAAAGTTGTTCGTCTCGTCGAAACGGTTAAGATTGCTTTTGGGCTCGTTTTCATCCGAGATGGTTTACCACCACAAAAAAGACCCGCAAGGTGCAGCCAGTTTAAACCGAACAGTTTTGGAAAGTTCAGATAAAACCAATCCGAATTTGACTAGGGTTTTGGACGTGAATCCAAGCATTTTCCTTGCACGGGAAGTCCAGCCGCCTCTTATATATCTAAGGGGTGACGGCCGATTGAACAACACACAATCGATCAAATCATCTATCACTTTTTATCTTTTATCTTTTCTCTCTAACCCTAATTCTTCTTCTTCCTCGTTCTTCGTCTGTTCTTCTTGTTGCAGGGTGGCGAACCTCGAGGACCTAGGGGCGATCAGGTCGACCTAGGGCAGCCCATAGCCGCCGCAAGCCCTGACGGGGTCACTCCGGGGCATGTGGGGTTTCGGGTCCACAAAAGCATCTGCCAGCTGTCCTGCGTATCGCGCTGCCGGTCAGATCTCCTTCGACGCGAGCTGCGGTGCATCACCCTCGGTGTTGGAGGTACACGGTGACGTGTTTGTGTGCGAACACACTTTTTGGCGACTCCGCTGGGGACGAAGCTTTGAACGGCCTCCGGCCCGTTCTTGCTACCAAGAGATCGTCATCTAGGGTTTGCAATCTACAAAGGTAATATGAATACCCAATTCCCTACTGTAGATGCAAATAATGCATATGATGTTACTAAATCGTTTAATGATTATACTCTATCGGCCAACCCTAGTTTTTTCAATAAGGCATCTAATTACGTGCATAGGCCGATTCAAAGTAATTTACATGTTTCAACTTATTATGATACTAGTAACATACAACATATGTATCCTAACTCTCATGCATCGGCAACCCCACAAATCCATATGCCGGTGAACAACATGATGGGTTCGGTTAATCAATTTGAAACACCTCATGTTAAAATTTCCAATAGCATAGAAGAAAGTGTTTCACCTTTTTATTCATCGGCAACTAATTTGCAGTATGTGAATCCAACCTTGCCGATGGATGGGAGAATTGGCCATGCTACTACTAGCTATTAGGCCAGTTACTCTCAACCATCATATGCTACACCTCATTTTAGTAAATTTTCAGCACCGTATGCAACTGTAGATGTTCATAATTCGGCCCCGCATCTTCATGGTCATAGCCGAATAAGTGAAAATTTTACAGGAACACATGTGCCGCCATCAAATACTGTAGCATATAATGCATACTCTACGCAATTCGAGAATTTCGGCAACACTCACGAATCATTGCCGAAAGAATCTGGAAGTATTGTGGAGCAATCCCTTCCAGAAGCGCTTGTGGCTGCGTTAAAAAAGAGCTTGGCACAAAACAAGAAAATTAGTGCTCTTTGCCTTGAACAATATGAAAAGGGGTTGTTTCCTGATTATGCTGCAATAAAAGCTAGAGTTTTGCAGGAAGATGAAACTACAAGCATTGAAAGAATTGGTGAAAGAGCATACGGTTATACATCAGTGCATACACCTCCACCTAGTACCGCAACATATTATACACCCCCTACACAATTGCAAAATTTTGGCAACACTACCACTTCATTGCCGAAAGATTCTAAAAGCATTGGGGGGGGGGGGCAAACTAATCTAGAGCGGGCTGAGATTGAGAGGGGAATTAAAGCTTAGCACGATAGGGTGCAAGTACTTCGTCAAGAGAGAATTGATAGGGAATTGGCTCAAAGAAAAGTAGCCTTGCCAATTGATATAACTGGTGAAAATAAAGATGATTCGGAAACTAAAAGTGCTTCAGTTGAAAAAGCCGAATCAAGTAGTATATATTCCGAATCCATCAAATCCAAAGAGGCAAATATTGTTGAGAAAGGGCATGGAAAGTATAGCAAGACAACCATACTTGATTTTTCTGAAGTTAATGGAACCTACTTCCTTTGCTATGAGTTTCTTGCCATAGAAATTGACGAGCTTCAAGAAAAAGAACAAGTAGCCAAAGAAAGTTTGGTGGATAAGGATCTTCAAACTAATGATGCACGAAATCAAGAAAAAGATGATGACAAGGCGTTGGGGAGCTATCCGAAGGCGGAGCAAGATATTCTTCAAGTCACACCTGTTGGGGAACGTAGCAATAATTCAAAATTTTCTACGTATCACCAAGATCAATCTATGGAGTCATCTAGCAACGAGGGAGGAGTGGATATACATACCCTTGTAGATTGCGCGCAGAAGCGTTCAAGAGAACGGGGTTGATGGAGTCGTACTCGTCGTGATCCAAATCACCGATGATCCTAGCGCCGAACGGACGGCACCTCCGCGTTCAACACACGTACGGAGCAACGACGTCTCCTCCTTCTTGATCCAGCAAGGGGGAAGGAGAGGTTGATGGAGATCCAGCAGCACGACGGCGTGGTGGAAGTAGCGGGATTCCAATAGGGCTTCGCCAAGCGCTGCGGGAGGAGGGAGATGTGTCATGGGAGGGAGAGGGAGGCGCCAGGGCTTAGGTGTTGCTGCCCTCCCTTCCCCCCACTATATATAGGGCCAAGGGAGAGGGGGGGCGCAGCCTTGGCCCTTCCTCCAAGGAAGGGTGCGGCCAGGGAGGAGTCCATCCTCCCCAAGGCACCTCGGAGGTGCCTTCCCCCTTTAGGACTCTTTCTTTCCCTTATCTCTTGGCGCATGGGCCTCTTGGGGCTGGTGCCCTTAGCCCATACAGGTCAAGGCGCACCCCCTACAGCCCATGTGCCCCCCCGGGGCAGGTGGCCCCATCCGGTGGACCCCCGGGACCCTTCCGGTGGTCCCGGTACAATACCGGTGACCCCGAAACTTGTCCCGATAGCCGAAATAGCACTTCCTATATATAATTCTTTACCTCCGGACCATTCCGGAACTCCTCGTGACGTCCGGGATCTCATCCGGGACTCCAAACAACTTTCAGGTTACCGCATACTTATATCTCTATAACCCTAGCGTCACCGAACCTTAAGTGTGTAGACCCTACGGGTTCAGGAGACATGCAGACATGACCGAGATGACTCTCCAGTCAATAACCAACAACGGGATCTGGATACCCATGTTGGCTCCCACATGTTCCACGATGATCTCATCGGATGAACCACGATGTCAAGGACTTAATCAATCCCGTATACAATTCCCTTTGTCTAGCGGTACGATACTTGCCCGAGATTCGATCGTCGGTATCCCGATACCTTGTTCAATCTCGTTACCGGCAGGTCTCTTTACTCGTTTCGTAACACATCATCCCGTGATCAACTCCTTGATCACATTGTGCACATTATGATGATGTCCTACCGAGTGGGCCCAGAGATACCTCTCCGTCACACGGAGTGAAAAATCCCAGTCTCGATTCGTGCCAACCCAACAGACACTTTCGGAGATACCTGTAGTGTACCTTTATAGCCACCCAGTTACGTTGTGACGTTTGGCACACCCAAAGCACTCCTACGGTATCCGGGAGTTGCACAATCTCATGGTCTAAGGAAATGATACTTGACATTAGAAAAGCTTTAGCATACGAACTACATGATCTTGTGCTAGGCTTAGGATTGGGTCTTGTCCATCACATCATTCTCCTAATGATGTGATCCCGTTATCAACGACATCCAATGTCCATGGTCAGGAAACCGTAACCATCTATTGATCAACGAGCTAGTCAACTAGAGGCTTACTAGGGACATGGTGTTGTCTATGTATCCACACATGTATCTGAGTTTCCTATCAATACAATTCTAGCATGGATAATAAACGATTATCATGAACAAGGAAATATAATAATAACTAATTTATTATTGCCTCTAGGGCATATTTCCAACAGTCTCCCACTTGCACTAGAGTCAATAATCCAGTTCACATCGATATGTGATTAACACTCAAGGTCACATCCCCATGTGACTAACACCCAAAGAGTTTACTAGAGTCAATAATCTAGTTCACATTACCATGTGATTAACACTCGATGAGTTCTGGGTTTGATCATGTTATGCTTGTGAGAGATGTCATAGTCAACGGGTCTGAATCTTTCAGATCCGTATGTACTTCGCAAATCTCTATGTCATCTTGTAGATGCAGCTACTACGCTATATTTGGATCCGTTTCAAATAACTGTTCTACTTGGAGCTATTCTAAATTGTTGCTCCATTATACGTATCCAGTATCTCTATTCAGAGCTATCCGGATAGGTGTTAAGCTTGCATCGACGTAACTCTTTACGTCGAACTCTTTATCACCTCCATTACCGAGAAATATATCCTTATTCCTCTAAGGATAATTTAGACCGCTATCTGGTGATCTACTCCTAGATTACCTTTGTACCATCTTGCCAGATATGTGGCAAGGCACACATCAGGTGCGGTACTTAGCATGGCATACCGTATAGAGCCTATGACAAAAGCATAGGGGATGACATTCGTCCTTTCTCTTTCTTCTGCCATGGTCGAGCTTTAAGTCTTAACTTCATACCTTACAACTCAGGCAAGTACTCCTTCTTTGACTGATCCATCTTGAACCCCTTCAAGATCATGTCAAGGTATGTGCTCATTTGAAAGTACCATTAAGCGTTTTGATCTATCCTTATAGATCTTGATGCTTAATGTTCAAGTAGCTTAATCCAGGCTTTCCATTGAAAAACACCTTTCAAATGACCCTATATGCTTTCTAGAAATTCTACATCATTTCTGATCAACAATATGTCAACAACATATACTCATCAGAAATTCTATAGTGCTCCCACTCACTTCTTTGGAAATACAAGTTTCTCATAAACTTTGTATAAACCCAAAAATCTTTGATCATCATCAAAGCATACATTCCAACTCCGAGATGCTCACTCCAGTCCTTAGAAGGATTGCTGGAGCTTTGCATACTTATTAGCATCTTTCAGGATTGACAAAACCTTCCGGTTGTATCACATACAACCTTTCTTCAAGAAAATCATCGAGGAAACAATGTTTTTGACATCCTATCTGCAAGATTTCATAAATAATGCAGTAATCGCTAATATAATTCCAACAGACTCTTAGCATCACTACGAGTGAGAAAGTCTCATCGTAGTCAACTCCTTGAACTTGTCGGAAAACATCTTAACGACAAGTCGAGCTTTCTTAATGGTGATACTTACCATCATTGTCCGTCTTCCTTTTAAAATCCATATGTACCTAACAGCCTTACGACCATCAAGTAGTTCTTCCAAAGTCTACACTTTGTTTTCATACATGGATCCTATCTCGGATTTTATGGCCTCGAGCCATTTATCGGAATCCGGGCCCACCATCGCTTCTCCATGGCTCGTAGGTTCATTGTTGTCTAGCAACATGACTTCCAAGACAGGATCACATACCACTCTGAAGTAGTATGCATCCTTGTCATCCCACGAGGTTTGGTAGTGACTTGATCTGAAGTTTCATGATCACTATCATAAGCTTCCACTTCAATTGTTGTAGGTGCCGCAGGAACAACTTCATGTGCCCTGCCACACACTAATTGAAGAGATGGTTCAATAACCTCATCAAGTCTCCACCATCTTCCCACTCAATTCTTTCGAGAGGAACTTTTCCTCGAGAAAGGACCCAATTCTAGAAACAATCCCTTATTGCTTTCGGATCTGAGACAGGAGGTATACCCAACTGTTTTGGGTGTCCTATGAAGATGCATTTATCCGCTTTGGGTTCGAGCTTATCAGCCTGAAACTTTTTCACATAAGCGTCGCAGCCCCAAACTTTGAAGAAGTGACAGCTTAGGTTTCTCTAAACCATAGTTCATACGGTGTCATCTCATCGGAATTACGTGGTGCCCTATTTAAAGTGAATGTGGTTGTCTCTAATGCCTAACCCATAAACTATCGTGGTAATTCGATAAGAGACATCATGGTATGCATCATATCCAATAAGGTGCAATTATGATGTTCGGACACACCATTACACTATGGTGTTCCAGGCTGTATTAGTTGTGAAACAATTTCCACAATGTCTTAAATTCTGTGCCAAACTCGTAATTCAGATATTCAGCTATGATCATATCATAGATAGTTTATCCTCTTGTCACGACGATCTTTGAACTTCACCCTGAAATTACTTGAACCTTTCAATAATTCAGACTCGTGATTCATCAAGTAAATGTACTCAACATCTACTCAAATCATCTGTGAAGTAAGAACATAACGATATCCACTACATGCCTCAGCACTCATTGGACTGCACACATCAAAATGTATTACTTCCAACAAGTTGCTTTTTAGTTCCATTTTACTGAAAACGAGGCTTTCAGTCATCTTGCCCATGTGGTATGATTTGCATGTCTCAAGTGATTCAAAATCAAGTGAGTCCAAACGGTCCATTTGCATGGATTTTCTTCATGCATATACACCAATAGACATGGTTCGCATGTCTCAAACTTTTCAAAAACGAGTGAGCCCAAAGATCCATCAACATGGAGCTTCTTCATGCGTTTTATACCGATATGACTTACGTGGCAGTGCCACAAGTAGGTGGTACTATCATTACTATCTTTTGGCATGAACATGTGTATCACTACGATCGAGATTCAATAAACCATTCATTTTAGGTGTAAGACCATTGAAGGTATTATTCAAATAAACAGAGTAACCATTATTCTCTTAAATGAATAACCATATTGCGATAGACATAATCCAATCATGTCTATGCTCAACGCAAACACCAATCTCGATGGTAGAGGGAGCGTACGATATTTGATCAACCTTGGAAATACTTCCAACACATATCGTCATCTCACTTTTAGCTAGTCTCCATTTATTCCGTAGCTTTTATTTCGAGTTACTAACACTTAGCAACCGAATCGGTATCTAATACCCTGGTGCTACTAGGAGTACTAGTAAATTACACATTAACACAATGTATATCAATATACTTCTATCGACTTTGCCAGGCTTCTCATCTACCAAGTATCTAGGGTAATTCTGCTCCAGTGGCTGTTCCCCTTATTACAGAAGCACTTAGTCTCGGGTTTTGGGTTCAACTTTGGGTTTCTTCACTAGAGCAGCAACTGATTTGCCGTTTCATGAAGCATCCCTTTTTTCCCTTGCCCTCCTTGAAACTAGTGGTTTCACAAACCATCAACAATTGATGCTCCTTCTTGATTTCTACTTTTGTGGTGTCAAACATCGCGAATATCTCAAGGATCATCATATATGTCCCCGATACATTATAGTTCATCACGAAGCTCTAGCAGCTTGGTGGTAATGACTTCGGAGAACTATCACTATTTCATTTGGAAGATCAACTCCCACTTGATTCAAGCGATTGTTGTACTCAGACAATCTGAGCACAAGCTCAACAATTGATCTTTTCTCCCTTAGTTTGCAGGCTAAGAAAATTGTCGGAGGTCTTATACCTCTTGACGTGGGCACGAGCCTGAAAATCCCAATTTCAGCCCTCGAAACATCTCATATGTTTCGCGACGTTTTAACACGTCTTCGGTGCCTCAACTCTAAACCGTTTAACTGAACTATCACATAGTTAGCAAAATGTGTATGTCAGATGTTCGCAACATCCACAGACAACGTTCGAGGTCCAGCACACTGAGCGATGCATTAAGGACATAAGCCTTCTATGAAGCAATGAGGACAATCCTTAGTTTACGGACCTAGTCCGCATAATTGCTACTATCAACTTTCAACTAAAATTTCTCTAGGAACATATCTAAACAGTAGAACTAAAGCGCGAGCTACGACATAATTTGCGAAGACCTTTTGACTATGTTCAAGATAATTAAGTTCATCTTATGAACTCCCACTCAGATAGACATCCCTCTAGTCATCTAAGTGATTACATGATCCGAGTCAACTAGGACGTGTCCGATCATCACGTGAGACGGACTAGTCATTATCGGTGAACATCTTCATGTTGATCGTATCTACCATACGACTCATGCTCGACCTTTCGGTATCTTGTGTTCCGAGGCCATGTCTGTACATGCTAGGCTCGTCAAGTTAACCTAAGTGTTTTGCATGTGTTCCGAGGCCATGTCTGTACATGCTAGGCTCGTCAACACCCGTTGTATTCGAACGTAAGAATCTATCACACCCAATCATCATGTGGTGCTTCGAAACGACGAACTTTCGCAACGGTGCACAGTTAGGGGGAACACTTTCTTGAAATTTTAATGAGGGATCATCTTATTTACTACCGTCGTTCTAAGCAAATAAGATGTATAAACATGATAAACATCATATGCAATCAAATAGTGACATGATATGGCCAATATCATATTGCTCCTTTTGATCTCCATCTTCGGGGCTCCATGATCATCATCGTCACCGGCATGACACCATGATCTCCATCATCATGATCTCCATCATCGTGTCTTCATGAAAGTTGTCTCGCCAACTATTACTTCTACTTCTATGGCTACCGGTTAGCAATAAAGTAAAGTAATTACATGATGTTTATGTTGACACGCAGGTCATAAATAAATAAAGACAACTCCTATGGCTCCTGCCGGTTGTCATACTCATTGACATGCAAGTCGTGATTCCTATTACAAGAACATGATCAATCTCATACATCACATATCATTCATCACATTCTTCTTGGCCATATCACATCACATAGCATACCCTGCAAAAACAAGTTAGACGTCCTCTAATTGCTGTTTGCGTGTTTTACGTGGCTGCTATGGGTTTCTAGCAAGAACGTTTCTTACCTACGCAAAAACCACAACGTGATATGCCAATTGCTATTTACCCTTCATAAGGACCCTTTTCATCGAATCCGATCCGACTAAAGTGGGAGAGACAAACACCCGCTAGCCACCTTATGCAACTAGTGCATGTCAGTCGATGGAACCAGTCTCACGTAAGAGTACGTGTAAGGTCGGTCCGGGCCGCTTCATCCCACAATACCGTCGAAACAAGATTGGACTAGTAACGGTAAGCATATTGAACAAAATCAACGCCCACAACTACTTTGTGTTCTACTCGTGCATAGAAACTACGCATAGACCTAGCTCTGATACCACTGTTGGGGAACGTAGCAATAATTCAAAATTTTCTACGTATCACCAAGATGAATCTATGGAGTCATCTAGCAATGAGGGAGGAGTGGATCTACATACCCTTGTAGATCGCGCGCGGAAGCGTTCAAGAGAACGGGGTTGATGGAGTCGTACTCGTCGTGATCCAAATCACCGATGATCCTAGCGCCGAACGGACGGCACCTCCGCGTTCAACACACGTACGGAGCAGCGATGTATCCTCCTTCTTGATCCAGCAAGGGGGAAGGAGAGGTTGATGGAGATCCAGCAGCACGACGGCGTGGTGGAAGTAGCGGGATTCCAACAGGGCTTCGCCAAGCGCTGCGGGAGGAGGGAGATGTGTCATGGGAGGGAGAGGGAGGCGCCAGGGCTTAGGTGTTGCTGCCCTCCCTTCCCCCCACTATATATAGGGCCAAGGGAGAGGGGGGGTGCAGCCTTGGCCCTTCCTCCAAGGAAGGGTGCGACCAGGGAGGAGTCCATCCTCCCCAAGGCAGCTCGGAGGTGCCTTCCCCCTTTAGGACTCTTTCTTTCCCTTATCTCTTGGTGCATGGGCCTCTTGGGGCTGGTGCCCTTGGCCCATACAGGCCAAGGCTCACCCCCTACAGCCCATGTGGCCCCCCGGGGCAGGTGGCCCCACCCGGTGGACCCCCGGGACCCTTTCGGTGGTCCCGGTACAATACCGGTGACCCCGAAACTTGTCCCGATAGCCGAAATAGCACTTCCTATATATAATTCTTTACCTCCGGACCATTCCGGAACTCCTCGTGACGTCCGGGATCTCATACGGGACTCCGAACAACTTTCGGGTTACTGCATACTTATATCTCTATAACCCTAGCGTCACCGAACCTTAAGTGTGTAGACCCTACGGGTTCAGGAGACATGCAGACATGTCCGAGATGACTCTCCGGTCAATAACCAACAGCGGGATCTGGATACCCATGTTGGCTCCCACATGTTCCACGATGATCTCATCGGATGAACCACGATGTCAAGGACTTAATCAATCCCGTATACAATTCCCTTTGTCTAGCGGTACGATACTTGCCCGAGATTCGATCGTCGGTATCCCGATACCTTGTTCAATCTCGTTACCGGCAGGTCTCTTTACTCATTTCGTAACACATCATCCCGTGATCAACTCCTTGATCACATTGTGCACATTATGATGATGTCCTACCGAGTGGGCCCAGAGATACCTCTCCGTCACACGGAGTGACAAATCCCAGTCTCGATTCGTGCCAACCCAACAGACACTTTCGGAGATACCTGTAGTGTACCTTTATAGCCACCCAGTTACGTTGTGACGTTTGGCACACCCAAAGCACTCCTACGGTATCCGGGAGTTGCACAATCTCATGGTCTAAGGAAATGATACTTGACATTAGAAAAGCTTTAGCATACGAACTACATGATCTTGTGCTAGGCTTAGGATTGGGTCTTGTCCATCACATCATTCTCCTAATGATGTGATCCCATTATCAACGACATCCAATGTCCATGGTCAGGAAACCGTAACCATCTATTGATCAACGAGCTAGTCAACTAGAGGCTTACTAGGGACATGGTGTTGTCTATGTATCCACACATGTATCTGAGTTTCCTATCAATACAATTCTAGCATGGATAATAAACGATTATCATGAACAAGGAAATATAATAATAACTAATTTATTATTGCCTCTAGGGCATATTTCCAACAACACCACCATCATGCTCTCCCAACATATTTGAAGAGGTATGTCTAGCAATTAATTTACCTGTTTTTAGATTTGGTCATGACTTAGTTGTTGATGCATATATTAGAAAAATCTTCATAACAATTATTGAGAGACCAATGAAGAAGGGTAATTTATCTGTTAGCAATCAGATTGTCACAAAGCATATCGGTCAACATATTGCACCATTTAGAAAGACCGATTGCGAAAAATTATTGCAGCCAAGGCTTTCCCCATTGCTTTATCTAAAGCTCATATCTAATTGGGTAGGTACGCTTATTTCTTACTTGGCTTAAACTTGGTCTCAATTGAGACATGTATGTTCTAGCTATTTTTGTTTCAGAAATTTAAAGCCAAGGTTAAAATCTTCTGAGCAAACCGATGCCAGTATAGTTTCTTATCCAAAGACATCGGAGATAGAGTGCAAAACACAATGCATAGCCGAATGGGGTGATGCAAAATCTGAACCATTCGTTTGCTTAACTTCAAAGCTGTTCTCACAACACGATCGGCTAGAAAACAAGAAGTATACCTTCAATTCAAGCATGTGTGATCAAATATTTGATTTGTTACTGAAAAATAATTACATTACAATTCTTGATCATCATGTTAAGCCTTCAATCCAAGGACGAATGTATTGTAAGTTGCATGATTCGTCCAAGCATATTTTTGAGGATTGCAACATGTTTTGTCAAATAGTTAAATCGGCCATTGAAAAAGGACGATTGAAGTTTGTTGAAATACCAAGAGATGACCAGTCTATTCCGATTGGTCCCGATGGCAATTTTTTTTGCATCGGTTGCTTCAAGCCGATCCATTTAAAGAGAAGGTAAAAACTGCAGGTGATGGGATCAAACTTTCAAGTAAAGAAGTTGTTGAAGAGCATAATGAACATAATCTTAAGGGCGAGAATTCCATCGAAGCTACAATGGAGACGCCAAGGACTGGGGGCAGCAAGAAAATCCAATGATCGATGAAAGCAAACCAAAAGAAAACAAAGGCCGAAATAAGCGCAAGTGTAAGAGATCAAAAATCACCTTCGCTGAACTATTGGATAAATATCAAAAGAAGATTGAAGAGAAGAATGCTTATCGGCCAAATCATGCAAAGAAACCAAGATCACCCCCAAGGCGCAAATATGACGATCGGTATTGGCAAAGTGAGAATCTTAATGCAACCCATTCATATCCTTATTTTGGGCCGCCAATGCCAATGCTGTGGATGCCTCCCTATGCTCATATAGATCCATATTCCTCATGGGACAGGTATGATACAAGGGCACATTCTCCATCTTATTTTAGACCATCTCACCAATATTATGCAGCTCCAAGAAGATCAACATTTGAACAATCACATGTTATAGACCGTTTCAATCATAATGAATCGGTCCAGAGCTCAAGGAAGAAGAAAGAGGCGGTAAAGCAAGTTTACCGCGTGAAAAGAGATGGTCGTAACTGTGCTACTTCAGATTTGATCTCAAATAACAAAGAGCCAATCAAAGTGTTGACATTGACTACAAAAGGCAAAGAAGTGAAGCAATCAATTGATAAAAATCAAAGTGCCAAATCTGAAGAAAAGAGGTTGAGGGTGCACAAGGCCCAAAACGAGTTGCCATTGGTTGAAACAAAATCACAGCCGACATGCTCACTCGGCTTATCATATTGGCAAAAGAAGAAATTACAAAATCTTAGTGCACAAGAGCTGAGAAAGAAGAACATGGCATGGGTTCCCAAGAAGATCAATCAAGACAAAAATGATGTGCATGCTTCTATTGCAACAAGTACAATAAAAGTGAAGAAGGAAAAGAATGAAAGCAACAAACAATTAAGCCGAAGGTGCGCATCACAACATCAAAATCTTCGGTTAGCACATCATCCATTTTCTTCAACCATGCCGTTGTGACGCCCCCGATTTGACCGTACACTAATCATACACGCAAATGTGTACGATGAAGATCAGGGACTCACGGGAAGATATCACAACACAACTCTACAAATAAAAATAAGTCATACAAGTATCATATTACAAGCCAGGGGCCTCGAGGGCTCGAATACAAGAGCTCGATCATAGACGAGTCAGCGGAAGCAACAATATCTGAGTACAGACATAAGCTAAACAAGTTTGCCTTAAGAAGGCTAGCACAAACTGGGATGCAGATCGAAAGAGGCGCAGGCCTCCTGCCTGGGATCCTCCTAAACTACTCCTGGTCGTCGTCAGCGGGCTGCACGTAGTAGTAGGCACCTCCCGAGTAGTAGTAGTCGTCATCGACAGTGGCGTCTGGCTCCTGGGCTCCATCGTCTGGTCGCATCAATCGGGTATAGAAAGGGGGAAAAGAGGGAGCAAAGCAACCGTGAGTACTCATCCAAAGTACTCGCAAGCAAGGAACTACACTACATATGTATGCATTGGTATCAAATGGATTAAGGGTATCATATGTGGACTGAACTGCGGAATGCCGGAATAAGAGGGGGATAGCTAGTCCTTTCGAAGACTATGCTTCTGGTAACCTCCATATTGCAGTAGGAGAAGAGAGTAGATGGTAAGTTCACCAAGTAACATCGCATAGCATAATCCTACCCGGCGGTCCTCTCCTCGTCGCCCTGTTAGAGAGCGACCACCGGGTTGTATCTGGCACTTGGAAGGGTGTATTTTATTAAGTATCCGGTTCTAGTTGTCATAAGGTCAAGATAACACTCCAAGTCGTCCTGTTACCGAAGATCATGGCTATTCGAATAGATTAACTTCCCTGCAGGGGTGCACCACATTTCCCAACACGCTCGATCCCCTTTGTCGGACACACTTTTCTGGGTCATGCCCGGCCTCAGAAGGTCAACACGTCGCAGCCCTACCTAGGCACAACAGAGAGGTTAGCACGCCGGTCTAAATCCTATGGCGCAGGGGTCTGGGCCCATCGCCCATTGCACACATGCACGTTGCGTATGCGGCCGGAAGAAGAACTAGCCCCCTTAATACAAGAGCAGGCTTACGGTCCAATCCGGCGCGCGCCGCTCAGTCACTGACGTCACGAAGGCTTCGGCTGATACCACGACGTCGAGTGCCCATAACTGTCCCCGCATAGATGGTTAGTGCGTATAGGCCAGTGGCCAGACTCAGATCAAATACCAAGATCTCGTTAAATGTGTTATCTTGAAATAACCGCGAACGCCGACCAGGGCCAGGCCCACCTCTCTCCTAGGTGGTCTCAACCTGCCCTGTCGCTTTGCCACAAAGATCCACACAGAGGGCTGTCGGGAAAGTATGTCCTTCCAGCCCCCAATTCGTGAATCAACCGCGGGTACTCCTCGAGTCGACCCGTCTTTTGTCATCACATGTATCATGTATAAAGTATATAGTATATACCCGTGATCACCTCCCGAGTGATCACGGCCCGATAGTATAGCATGGCAGACAGACAAGAATGTAGGGCCACTGATGATAAACTAGCATCCTATACTAAGCATTAGGATTGCAGGTAAGGTATCAACAGTTGGAGCAACAATGACAGGCTATGCATCAGAATAGGATTAACGGAAAGCAGTAACATGCTACACTATTCTAATGCAAGAAGTATAGAGAAGAGTAGGCGATATCTGGTGATCAAGAGGAGGCTTGCCTGGTTGCTCTGGCAAGAGAGAGGGGTCGTCAACACCGTAGTCGTACTGGGTAGCAGCGGCGTCGGTCTCGGTGTCTAGCGAGAGAAGAGGGGGAAGAAACAATAAATATAATGCAAACACATGCATGACGATGCATGACATGACAAAGCGTGATGCTAGGTGTGCCCTTACGCGGTACGAGGTGGTACCGGTGAAGGGGGAAAACATCCGGGAAAGTATTCCCGGTGTTTCGCGTTTTCGAACAGATGAACCGGAGGGGGAAAGTTGCATGTTTTCTATGCTAGGGATGCGTGGCGGACGAACGGGCTGCGTATCCGGATTCGTCTCGTCGTTCTGAGCAACTTTCATGTTGAAAATAATTTAATCCGAGTTACGGATTAAAAGATATGATTTTCTGAAGATTTTATTAATTTCTGGGATTTAATTAATTATTTAAATTAATTCGAATTTGGATTTATGACATCAACATGATGTCATGCTAATGTCAGCAGTCAATAGGGGTTGACTGGTCAACCTGACCAGTGGGTCCCACTGGTCAGTGACACATTTTAATTAAACAATTTAATTACCCTAATTAGCATTAATTAGGGGGGTGGGCCCCACTGACATACTCTGTTAGTTAATTAAGAGTAGTTAATTAGGTTAATTAATCATTAGATTAATTAATCTTAATTAGTTAATTTAATCAGAATTAATTAAGTTAATTAATCAATTAATTAATATTTCATTTTATTTTTATTATTTTTATTTATCCTTTTTTTAACAGAAACGTTCTCAGGGGCGGGCCCCATTTGTCATTGGCCCAGGGGCACTGGCCCAGTGGTCAGCAGCCCATAGGGGCTAGCGGGTGCGGGCATGCGCCCGTCAGGGCGAACCCGGGTGAGCGGGCGACGGCCGCCGAGGCGCGGCGGGGCGCCGGAGTTGGTGTTGGGGAACGTTGCAGAAAACAAAAAATTTCCTACGGTCTCACCAAGATCCATCTATGAGTTCATCTAGCAACGAGTGATCGGATGCATCTACATACCTTTGTAGATCGCGAGCGGAAGCGTTCAAAGAACGGGGATGAGGTAGTCGAACACGACGTGATCCAAATCACCGGAGATCCTAGCACCGAACGGACGGCACCTCTGCGTTCAACACACGTACGGTCAGCGTAACGTCTCCTTCTTCTTGATCCAGCAAGAGGGAAGGAGAGGTTGAGGAAGATGGCTCCAGCAGCAGCACGACGGCGTGGTGGTGATGGAGCTGCAGTACTCCGTCAGGGCTTTGCCAAGCGCTATGGAGGAGGAGGAGGTGTTGGAGAGGGAGAAGGAGGCAACCAAAGGCATGGATGAAAAAGCCCTCCTTCCTCCACTATATATAGGGGTGCCAGGGGGGGCGCCGGCCCTAGGAGATCCAATCTCCTAGGGGGGGGGCGGCCAAGGGAGGTTTCCCTCCCCCCCAAGGCACCTAGGGGTGCCTTCCACTTGTGGGACTCTTCCCCTTTGGAAACCCCAGGCGCATGGGCCCCTTGGGGCTGGTTCCCTTGGCCCATGTAGGCCAAGGCGCACCCCCTACAGCCCATGTGCCCCCCCGGGGCAGGTGGACCCACCCGGTGGACCCCCGGGACCCTTCCGGTGGTCCCGGCACAATACCGGTGACCCCGAAACTTGTCCCGATGGCCGAAACAACACTTCCTATATATAATTCTTTACCTCCGGACCATTCCGGAACTCCTCGTGACGTCCGGGATCTCATCCGGGACTCCGAACAACATTCGGGTTACTGCATATACATATCCCTACAACCCTAGCGTCACCGAACCTTAAGTGTGTAGACCCTACGGGTTCGGGAGACATGTAGACATGACCGAGACGACTCTCCGGTCAATAACCAACAGCGGGATCTGGATACCCATGTTGGCTCCCACATACTCCACGATGATCTCATCGGATGAACCACGATGTCGAGGATTCAAGCAACCCCGTATACAATTCCCTTTGTCAATCGATATGTTACTTGCCCGAGATTCGATCGTCGGTATCCCAATACCTCGTTCAATCTCGTTACCGGCAAGTCACTTTACTCGTACCGTAATGCATGATCCCGTGACCAGACACTTGGTCACTTTGAGCTCATAATGATGATGCATTACCGAGTGGGCCCAGTGATACCTCTCCGTCATACGGAGTGACAAATCCCAGTCTTGATCCGTGTCAACCCAACAGACACTTTCGGAGATACCCGTAGTCTACCTTTATAGTCACCCAGTTACGTTGTGACGTTTGGTAGACCCAAAGCACTCCTATGGTATCCGGGAGTTACACTATCTCATGGTCTAAGGAAAGGATACTTGACATTGGAAAAACTCTAGCAAATGAACTACACGATCTTGTGCTATGTTTAGGATTGGGTCTTGTCCATCACGTCATTCTCCTAATGATGTGATCTCGTTATCAATGACATCCAATGTCCATAGTCAGGAAACCATGACTATCTGTTGATCAACGAGCTAGTCAACTAGAGGCTTACTAGGGACATGTTGGTGTCTATTATTCACACATGTATTACGATTTCCAGATAACACAATTATAGCATGAATAAAGACAATTATCATGAACAAAGAAATATAATAATAATGCTTTTATTATTGCCTCTAGGGCATATTTCCAACAGTCTCCCACTTGCACTAGAGTCAATAATCTAGTTACATTGTGATGAATTGAACACCCATCGAATTCTGGTGTTGATCATGTTTTGCCCTAGGGAGAGGTTTAGTCAACGGATCTGCTACATTCATGTCCGTATGTACTTTACAAATCTCTATGTCTCCATCTTGAACATTTTCACGAATGGAGTTGAAGCGACGCTTGATGTGCCTTGTCTTCTTGTGAAACCTGGGCTCCTTGGCAAGTGCAATAGCTCCAGTGTTGTCACAAAAGAGTTTGATTGGCCCCGACGCATTGGGTATGACTCCTAGGTCGGTGATAAACTCCTTCACCCAAATTGCTTCATGCGCTGCCTCCGAGGCTACCATGTACTCTGCTTCACATGTAGATCCCGCCACGACGCTTTGCTTGCAACTGCACCAGCTTACTGCCCCACCATTCAAAATATACACGTATCCGGTTTGTGACTTAGAGTCATCCAGATCTGTGTCGAAGCTAGCGTCGACGTAACCCTTTACGACGAGCTCTTCGTCACCTCCATAAACGAGAAACATTTCCTTAGTCCTTTTCAGGTACTTCAGGATATTCTTGACCTCTGTCCAGTGTTCCTTGTCGGGATTACTTTGGTACCTTCCTACCAAACTTACGGCAAGGTTTACATCAGGTCTGGTACACAGCATGGCATACATAATAGAACCTATGGCTGAGGCATAGGGGATGACACTCATCTCTTCTATATCTTCTGCCGTGGTCGGACATTGAGCTGAGCTCAATTTCACACCTTGCAACACAGGCAAGAACCCCTTCTTAGACTGATCCATATTGAACTTCTTCAATATCTTATCAAGGTATGTGCTTTGCGAAAGACCTATGAGGCGTCTCGGTCTATCTCTATAGATCTTGATGCCTAATATATAAGCAGCTTCACCAAGGTCCTTCATTGAAAAACTCTTATTCAAGTAGGCCTTGATGCTGTCCAAGAGTTCTATATCATTTCCCATCAAAAGTATGTCATCTACATATAATATGAGAAATGCTACAGAGCTCCCACTCACTTTCTTGTAAACGCAGGCTTCTCCATAAGTCTGCGTAAACCCAAACGCTTTGATCATCTCATCAAAGCGAATGTTCCAACTCCGAGATGCTTGCACCAGCCCATAAATCGAGCGTTGGAGCTTGCACACCTTGTTAGCATTCTTAGGATCGACAAAACCTTCTGGCTGCATCATATACAATTCTTCCTTAAGGAAACCATTAAGGAATGCCGTTTTGACGTCCATTTGCCATATCTCATAATCATAGTATGCGGCAATCGCTAACATAATTCGGACGGACTTCAGCTTCGCTACCGGTGAGAAAGTCTCATCGTAGTCAACCCCTTGAACTTGTCGATAACCCTTAGCGACAAGCCGAGCTTTATGGATGGTCACATTACCATCCGCGTCTGTCTTCTTCTTAAAGATCCATTTATTTTCTATGGCTCGCCGATCATCGGGCAAGTCAGTCAAAGTCCATACTTCGTTTTCATACATGGATCCTATCTCAGATTTCATGGCTTCCAGCCATTTGTCGGAATCCAGGCCCGCCATCACTTCTTCATAGTTCGAAGGTTCACTGTTGTCTAACAACATGATTTCCAAGACAGGGTTGCCGTACCACTCTGGTGCGGAACGTGTACTTGTGGACCTTCGAATTTCAGTAGGAGCTTGATCAGAAGTATCTTGATCATCATCATTAACTTCCTCTCTAGTCGGTGCAGGCACCTGAGGAACATTTTCTTGAGTTGCGCCATTTTCCGGTTCAAGAGGTAATACTTCATCAAGTTCTACTTTCCTCCCACTTACTTCTTTCGAGAGAAACTCTTTCTCTAGAAAGGATCCATTCTTGGCAACAAAGATCTTGCCTTCGGATCTGAGATAGAAGGTATACCCAATAGTTTCTTTAGGGTATCCTATGAAGACGCTTTTTCCCACTTGGGTTCGAGCTTTTCAGGTTGAAGTTTCTTGACATAAGCATCGCATCCCCAAACTTTTAGAAACGACAGCTTAGGTTTCTTCCCAAACCATAATTCATACGGTGTCGTCTCAACGGATTTCGACGGAGCCCTATTTAAAGTGAATGCGGCAGTCTCTAAAGCATAGCCCCAAAAAGAAAGCGGTAAATCGGTAAGAGACATCATAGATCGCACCATATCTAATAGAGTGCGATTACGATGTTCGGACACACCATTACGCTGAGGTGTTCCAGGCGGCGTGAGTTGTGAAACTATTCCACATTTCCTTAAGTGTGTGCCAAATTCGTGACTCAAGTATTCTCCTCCACGATCTGATCGTAAAACCTTGATTTTTCTGTCACGTTGATTCTCAACCTCACTCTGAAATTCCTTGAACTTTTCAAAGGTTTCAGACTTGTGTTTCATTAAGTAGATATACCCATATCTACTCAAGTCATCAGTGAGGGTGAGAACATAACGATAGCCACCGCGAGCCTCAACACTCATTGGACCGCACACATCAGTATGTATGATTTCCAATAAGTTGGTTGCTCGCTCCATTGTTCCTGAGACTGGGGCAGAAGTCAACTTGTCTTTGAGCGCCTGGAAACTTTCCTGACACTTGTCTGTCCATTCGAACTTGACACCCTTATGCAACAGATTAGTCAGAGGCCTAGCAATCTTGGAGAAGTTCTCGACGAATCGATGGCAATAGCTGGCGAGATCGAGAAAACTTTGGAAGCTTGACATTCTTCGGAGCAGTCCAATCGAGAATAGCCTAAACTCGTCCAGGGTTGACGGCAATACCATCCTTGGAGATGACACGCCCAAGATAGGTTACTTCAGGGAGCCAGAATTCACACTTGGAATACTTAGCATACAGTTGATGCTCTCGAAGCTTTTCCAGCACAAGACGAAGATGTTCAGCATGTTCTTATTTGTTCTTGGAAAATACAAGGATATCATCTAGATAAACCACGACGAACTTGTTGAGGTAATCCATGAATATATAGTTCATCAGACGAGAGAAGGTGGCGGGAACATTCGTTAAGCCGAATGACATGACAGTGTACTCGTATGACCCATACCGATTCACGAAGGCGGTCTTTGGGATATCCTCTTCACGAACATGGATCTGGTGGTAACCCAACCTCAATTCGAGTTTGGAGAACACCGATGAGCCAGCCAGTTGATCATAAAGATCATTGATCCGAGGAAGAGGATATTTATTCTGAATGGTAGCTTGGTTTATAGGACGATAGTCTTGGACTAATCGGTTTGTCCCATCCTTCTTCTTAACAAAGAGAGAAGGTGCTTCCCAAGGGGAGAAACTTGGGCGAATGAAACCTTTGACAAGAGATTTGTCGATTTCCTCCTTAAGCTCCATGAGTTCATGTGGCGGCATCTTGTAGGGTCGTTTGGCTATAGGGGTGGTGCCGGGTTTCAAGTCGATGATGAATTCGACAGCTCTAGCAGGGGGAATCCCTGGAAGTTCTTCTGGGAAGACGTCTTGGAATTCATGAACGACGGGAATGTTTTCAATGCCCTCGAGTGGTGCAGCGTTCAACGCATTCAAGGCATAAAGCCGTGCCTCAATGTTCTGAACTAGATGAGCTTGGTAAGCTATTATTTCATCAGAAGGGTGTAGCAGATGGACGACCTTAGTGGCGCAAACTATAGAAGCAGTATGCCCTTTCAACCAATCGATTCCCAGAATGAGGTCGATGTTAGACGACTTCAGGATAATGGGAGAGGCATAGAATTCCAGCCCTTCGATTTCCACGGGGACGTCGATGCCAACCAGTGAGGTTTGACATTGTCCCACGGGTTTTTTTACCAATATCGAAGTGTTCATCTCCTCACATTTAACGTCATGCTTGTATGCAAAAACTTCTGACATGAATGAATGTGATGCTCCTGAATCGAATAAAACAGATGCAGGTACTGAATTTACGAGGAGTGTACCCATCACAGTAGCAGGCTGGTCTTGAGCTTCATTAAGATCAACGTGGTTGGCATGAACATGACCATAAGACCTGACATTGTTGTTGCGAGGCTGGTTGCCACGGCCAGCTATATGAAGGGCCAGTTGATTCTGATTCTGATTGCAATCTCTGGCACGGTGACCTGGCTGACCACACTTGTAGCATAGAGCATTATTGGGAGTGGGAACAGGAGCTTGGGGTGGTGGAGCTGGAAGTCTTAGCTGCCTAGTTGGTGGGGGAGGCAGATGCGGTGCAACATAGGACTGCCTTGGAGCAGGTGCAGTTGGCTGATACATGCTGTTGGGAATCCATATCCTACGCTTCTGCGGAGACGGGCCCGAAGATGAGCCCGAGTCACGGTTGCACCTGTGAGAGCTCTGGTGTTCCTGTAGACCAATTTCGACATTGATGGCCTTGTTCACCAAGGTGGAGAAATCGGCAAAGTCATGCACTAGAAGTGTGAGCTTGATATCAGCTTGAAGGCCATCACGGAACTTCTCATGTCTGCGTGCATCAGTTGCAATATCTTCTTCAGCATAGCGGGACAAGTCCAAAAACTCCTGCTAATAAGCTTCCACAGTTTTGTTGCCTTGGGTGAGGTTGCGGAACTCACGCTTCTTACGGTCCATGACTCCCTGAGGAATGAAGCGAGCACGGAAAGCAGCTTGGAAGTCTGGTCAGGTGATGATTGTTCCAACCGGCGGAGTACGCCTGTGGCTGTCCCACCATTGGGCAGCGGGTCCCTTCAAGAAGAAGGAAGCAAAGGTGACATAGCTGGCAGGGGCTACATCAGCCAACTCCATCTCATAGGTGATGTCACGGAGCCAGTCATCAGCATCCAGAGGCTGAGTTGAGCTACGTTACACGGTTGGGTTGAGGCACATGAAATCCTGCAGAGTCACTTGGCTTGGCTGCCGGTTCATATTGGGGCGAGGAAACTGAGCCATAATATTCTCCATGAACTGGCGATTCAGCTCAAACTGTTGCATCATCCCAGCCATGTACTCAGGTGGGGGTGGGGGAGGGTTACCACGACCATGACCACCTGGTCTAAACATCCTGCTAACATATAACAGGGGTAGTTCAGCATTGAGAATTTGCAAGGGCAAAAATCATTCATGATGCTACATGCATAATGAAAGGAACACGATAGATACTGCATAGTAGTTGGCATATCTTACAAAAGTGATCATGCATAGAGTTCGGCACATAGAGTTCAGTACACAGACTAAGAACATCATAGGCGGCACGCAGGCTCGCGACGAATGCATCTAACACTAACAAGCAAGCCTACATCAGTCCCAGGAGGAACTATGGAGGTAGGTGTAGCTTGACAGCTGGTAGTGACGTGAAGGGAAGACCTCCACGCGAGTAGCCTAGGGTCCATGGATACTCTGGTGCGGAACCCGATGCGTAGGTGGCAGGAGAGGACCAAGTGCGGGAGAGTAGCCTCCCACATCTGGCCAGCTGATACGTCTCCAATGTATCTATAATTTTTGATTGCTCCATGCTATATTATCTACTGTTTTGGGCAATATTGGGCTTTATTATCCACTTTTATATTATTTTTGGGACTAACCTATTAACCGGAGGCCCAGCCCAGATTTGCTGTTTTATGCCTATTTCAGTGTTTCGAAGAAAAGGAATATCAGACGGAGTCGAAACGAAACGAAATCAACTAGAGAAGTTATTTTTGGAGGAAACACACCTGATGGACTTGGACCCTAAGTCAGGGGAGACTCGAGGTGCTCACGAGGGTGGGGGGCGCCCCCCCTAGGGCACGCCCCCTGTCTCGTGGGGCCCCCGTGGCTCCTCCGACGTCCTCCCTGCACCCATATATATCCACGTACCCTAAAACTTCCAGAACACGGAATAGATCGGGAGTTCCGCCGCTAGAAGCCTCCGTAGCCACCGAAAATCAATCTAGACCCGTTCCGGCACCCTGCCGGAGGGGGCAAACCCTCACCGGTGGCCATCTTCATCATCCCGGTGCTCTCCATGACGAGGAGGGAGTAGTTCTCCCTCGGGGCTGAGGGTATGTACCAGTAGCTATGTGTTTGATCTCTCTCTCTCTCTCTCTCTCTCTCTCGTGTTCTTGAGATGATACGATCTTGATGTATCGCGAGCTTTGCTATTATAGTTGGATCTTATGTTTCTCCTCCCCCTCTTCTCTCTTGTAATGAATTGAGTTTCCCCTTTGGAGTTATCTTATCGGATTGAGTCTTTAAAGACCTGAGAACACTTGATGTATGTCTTGCCGTGGATATCTGTGGTGACAATGGGATACCACGTGCCACTTGATGTATGTTGAGGTGATCAACTTGCGGGTTTCGTGACATTGGGAACCTATGCATAGGGGTTGGCACACGTTTTCGTCGTGATTCTCCGGTAGAACTTTGGGGCACTCTTTGAGGTTCTATGTGTTGGTTGAATAGATGAATCTGAGATTGTGTGATGCATATCGTATAATCATACCCACGGATACTTGAGGTGACATTGGAGTATCTAGGTGACATTAGGGTTTTGGTTGATTTGTGTCTTAAGGTGTTATTCTAGTACAAACTCCAGGGCTGTTTGTGACACTTATAGGAATAGCCCAACGGATTGATTGGAAAGAATAACTTTGAGGTGGTTTCGCACCCTACCATAATCTCTTTGTTCGTTCTCCACTATTAGTGACTTTGGAGTGACTCTTTGTTGCATGTTGAGGGATAGTTATGTGATCCAATTATGTTAGTATTGTTGAGGGAACTTGCACTAGCGAAAGTATGAACCCTAGGCCTTATTTCCTATCATTGCAATACCGTTTACGCTCACTTTTATCACTTTCTACCTTGCTGTTTTTATTATTTCAGATTACAAATACTATTATCTACTATCCATATTGCACTTGTATCACCATCTCTTCGCCGAACTAGTGCACCTATACAATTTACCATTGTATTGGGTGTGTTGGGGACACAAGAGACTCTTTGTTATTTTGTTGCAGGGTTGCTTGAGAGAGACCATCTTCATCCCACGCCTCCTACGGATTGATAAATCTTAGGTCATCCACTTGAGGGAAATTTGCTACTGTCCTACAAACCTCTGCACTTGGAGGCCCAACAACATCTACAAGAAGAAGGTTGTGTAGTAGACATCAAGCTCTTTTCTGGCGCCGTTGCCGGGGAGGTTAGCGCTTGAAGGTATATCTTTAGATCTTGCAATCGAGTCTTTTAGTTTCTTATTTTATCATTAGTTTAGTTTATAAAAGAAAACTATAAAAAATGGAATTGAGTTTGTCTCATCTGCTTCATCTTTTTAATATCTTTCGTGAGTATGATGGAAAGGATATGTTAGACTTAAATGTGCTAGTCATATTCTTCATGACGCTCTCTTTATGTTACAGTTCTTATCCTTTATGTGAGCATCATTGAAATCATCGTGCCTAGCTAGGGGTATTAAACGATAGCGCTTGTTGGGAGGCAACCCAACTTTATTTTTGTTCCTTGCTTTTTGTTACTGTTTAGTAATAAATAATTCATCTAGACTCTATTTAGATGTGGTTTTATGTGTTTAATTAGTGTTTGTGCCAAGTAGAACCGTTGGGAAGACTTGGGTAAAGTCTTGTTGATCATGCTGTCAAAAACAGAAACTTTAGCGCTCACGAGAATTGCTGCCATTTTTATTTGGAGAGTGATATTTAGTTAATTCTTTTTGTAGATGATTAATAGATAAATTCCTCAGGTCCATCAATTTATTTTAGAATTGTATGAGCTCCATAAGTATACGTTTGATCCAGATTACTACAGACTATTCTGTTTTTGACAGATTCTGTTTTTCATGTGTTGTTTACTTATTTTGATGAATCTATGGCTAGTAAAATAGTTTATAAACCATAAATAAGTTGGAATACATTAGGTTTAACACCAATATAAATAAAGAATGAGTTCATTACAGTACTTTGAAGTGGTGATTTATTTTCTTATACTAACGAAGCTTACGAGTTTTCTGTTAAGTTTTGTGTTGTGAAGTTTTCAAGTTTTGGGTAAGGATTCGATGAACTATGGAACAAGGAGTGGCAAGAACCTAAGCTTGGGGATGCCCATGGCACCCCAAGGTAATATTCAAGGATAGCCAAGAGCCTAATCTTGGGGATGCCCCGGAAGGCATCCCCTCTTTCGTCTTCGTTCATCGGTAACTTTACTTGGAGCTATATTTTTATTTGTCACATGATATGTGTTTTGCTTGGAGCATCAATTTATTTTGTTAGGATTTTCTTTCTGTTATTTAGAACAATGTTTTGCATCTTTTATTTCAATAAAGTGGCATTGATAGCCTTTACTATGCCTATGTTACAAGTCTTCATGTTGCTGTTTGAAAACAGAAAGTTTACCGCTGTTGCAATAATTCCCTAGAAAAGTCAGAATGTGATAAAATGTTGAAACCTTTTGCATATTAAGCTATGATAAATTTACTACAGTGGGAATTTTATTTCATAATTTTTGGAGCTAGGGAAGTATGGATGTTTCTGCATTCTTTACAGACTATCCTGTTTAGGCAGATTGCTGTTATGTTTGCATTGTTTGCATATGTTTGCTTCTTTAATGATTCTATTTGAGGATAGGACTATTAAATATGCAGAGGCCTTTAGTATGCAATGTTGAATAATATTTTTAGTGATTTGATACAGTAGAGTATGATAAGGTTTTGGCAATGGTTTATACTAACTTATCTCACGAGTCCTTGTTGAGTTTTGTGTGGATGAAGCTTTTGAGATTTAGGGAGACTGTGATATGAGAGGAATTAAGGAGACACAAAAGCTCAAGCTTGGTGATGCCCAGGGCACCCCAAGATAATATTTCAAGAAGTCTCAAGCATCTAAGCTTGGGGATGCCCCGGTTGGCATCCCACCTTTCTTCTTCAACAATTATCGGTTAGTTTCGGTTGATCCTAAGTTTTTGCTTCTTCACATGATGTTTGCTATTCTTAGATGTCATTTTATTTTGATTTGCTTGTTGTTTAAATAGAATACCAAGATCTGAAATTATTTAATGTTAGGAGTCTTCACATAGTTGCATAATTATTCAACTACTCATTGATCTTCACTTATATCTTTCGGAGTAGTTTGTCACTTGCTCTAGTGCTTCACTTATACCTTTTAGAGCATGGTGGTAGTTTTATTTTGAAGAAATAGATGAACTCTCATGCTTAACTTAGATTATTTTGAGAGTCTTAAATAGCATGGTAATTTGCTTAAAATCCTAATGTGTTAGGTATTCAAGAATACTAAAATTCTCTTATGAGTGTGTTGAATACTATGAGAAGTTTGATACTTGATAATCGTTTTGAGATATGGAGATGGTGATATTAGAGTCATGCTAGTTGAGTAGTTGTGAATTTGAGAAATACTTGTGTTGAAGTTTGTGATTCCCGTAGCATGCACGTATGGTGAACCGTTATGTGATGAAGTCGGAGCATGATTTATTTATTGATTGTCTTCCTTATGAGTGGCGGTCGGGGACGAGCGATGGTCTTTTCCTACCAATCTATCCCCCTAGAAGCATGCGCGTAATACTTTGCTTTGATAACTTCTAGATTTTTGCAATAAGTATATGAGTTCTTTATGACTAATGTTGAGTCCATGGATTATACGCACTCTCACCCTTCCACCTTTGCTAGCCTCTCTAGTACCGCGCAACTTTCGCCGGTACCATAAACCCACCATATACCTTCCTCAAAACAGCCACCATACCTACCTATTATGGCATTTCCATAGCCATTCTGAGATACATTGCCATGCAACTTTCCACCGTTCCATTATTATGACAAGCTTCATCATTGTCATATTGCTAGCATGATCATGTAGTTGACATAGTATTTGTGGCAAAGCCACCATTCATAATTCTTTCATACTTGTCACTCATGCATCATTGCACATCCCGGTACACCGCCGGAGGCATTCATATAGAGTCATCTTTGTTCTAGTATCGAGTTGTATCATTGAGTTGTACATAAATAGAAGTATGATGATCATCATTCAATAGAGCATTGTCCCCAAAAAAAGAAAGGCCAAATAAAAAAAGAAAGGCCAAATAAAAAAAGGGAAAGGCCAAATAAAAAAATATAAAATAAAATAAATAAAAGGGACAATGCTTCTATTCCTTTTTCCACACTTGTGCTTCAAAGTAGCACCATGATATAGCGAGTCTCATATATTGTGCTTCAAAGTAGCACCATGTTCTTGATATAGAGAGTCTCATATGTTGTCACTTTCATATACTAGTGGGAATCTTTCATTATAGAACTTGGCTTGTATATTCCAATGATGGGCTTCCACAAAATGCCCTAGGTCTTCGTGAGCAAGCAAGTTGGATGCACACCCACTAGTTTCTTTTGTTGAGCTTTCATACATTTATAGCTCTAGTGCATCCGTTGCATGACAATCCCTACTCACTCACATTGATATCTATTGATGGGCATCTCCATAGCCCGTTGATACGCCTAGTTGATGTGAGACTATCTCCCCCTTTTGTCTTCTCCACAACCACCATTCTATTCCACCTATAGTGCTATGTCCATGGCTCACGCTCATGTATTGCGTGAAGATTGAAAAAGTTTGAGAACACCAAACGTATGAAACAATTGCTTGGCTTGTCATCGGGGTTGTGCATCATTTAAATATTTTGTGTGGTGAAGATGGAGCATAGCTAGACTATATGATTTTGTAGGGATAACTTTCTTTGACCATGTTATTTTGAGAAGACATAATTGCTTAGTTAGCATGCTTGAAGTATTATTGTTTTTATGTCAATATAAACTTTTGTCTTGAATCTTTCTAATCTGAATATTCATACCACAATTAAGAAGAATCACAATGAAATTATGCCAAGTAGCACTCCGCATCAAAAATTCTTTTTTTACCATTTACCTACTCGAGGACGAGCAGGAATTAAGCTTGGGGATGCTTGATACGTCTCCAACGTATCTATAATTTTTGATTGCTCCATGCTATATTATCTACTGTTTCGGGCAATATTGGGATTTATTATCCACTTTTATATTATTTTTGGGACTAACCTATTAATTGGAGGCCCAGCCCAGATTTGCTGTTTTATGCCTATTTCAGTGTTTCGAAGAAAAGGAATATCAGACGGAGTCGAAACGGAACGAAATCAACCGGAGAAGTTATTTTTGGAAGGAAACACACCTGATGGACTTGGACCCTACGTCAGGGGAGACACGAGGTGCTCACGAGGGTGGGGGCGCCCCCCCTAGGGCGCTCCCCCCTGTCTCGTGGGGCCCCCGTGGCTCCTCCGACGTCCTCCCTGCACCCATATATATCCACGTACCCTAAAACTTCCAGAATGCAGAATAGATCGGGAGTTCCGCCGCCAGAAGCCTCTGTAGCCACCGAAAACCAATCTAGACCCGTTCCGGCACCCTGCCGGAGGGGGCAAACCCTCACCGATGGCCATCTTTATCATCCCGGTGCTCTCCATGACGAGGAGGGAGTAGTTCTCCCTCGGGGCTGAGGGTATGTACCAGTAGCTATGTGTTTGATCTCTCTCTCTCTCTCTCTCTCTCTCTCTCTCTCTCTCTCTTGTTCTTGAGATGATACGATCTTGATGTATCGCGAGCTTTGCTATTATAGTTGGATCTTATGTTTCTCCTCCCCCTCTTCTCTCTTGTAATGAATTGAGTTTCCCCTTTGGAGTTATCTTATCGGATTGAGTCTTTAAAGACCTGAGAACACTTGATGTATGTCTTGCCGTGGATATCTGTGGTGACAATGGGATACCATGTGCCACTTGATGTATGTTGAGGTGATCAACTTGCGGGTTTCGTGACATTGGGAACCTATGCATAGGGGTTGGCACACGTTTTCGTCGTGATTCTCCGGTAGAACTTTGGGGCACTCTTTGAGGTTCTATGTGTTGGTTGAATAGATGAATCTGAGATTGTGTGATGCATATCGTATAATCGTACCCACGGATACTTGAGGTGACATTGGAGTATCTAGGTGACATTAGGGTTTTGGTTGATTTGTGTCTTAAGGTGTTATTCTAGTACGAACTCCAGGGCTGTTTGTGACACTTATAGGAATAGCCCAACGGATTGATTGGAAAGAATAACTTTGAGGTGGTTTCGCACCCTACCATAATCTCTTCGTTCGTTTTCCGCTATTAGTGACTTTGGAGTGACTCTTTGTTGCATGTTGAGGGATAGTTATGTGATCCAATTATGTTTGTATTGTTGAGGGAACTTGCACTAGCGAAAGTATGAACCCTAGGTGTCAGGACCCCGATCCTAAGTCACACCGATCTAGCATGTAACACATCATATCACTTTGCGGCCTCACGCACGATATTCCCACGGGTGCCACCTTACCTGGCCTGGGACCGTTTGCGCTTTTGGCTCACGTATATGATAGTGCCGCTAGCATCCATATGACAAAGAACCCGGGCTGACATGGCTAGTCGTGAACCCAAAGTGGCACTAACTTACAGGGACAGGCATCCATGACCCAACATCGAACGTGTCGGTCATCAGCGAGTGAATCCAGGCTGTAGCAACTGGGCTAGCAGGACTCCGGTGAACCGGGCTGTAGCGGGCTAACAGGACTCTGGTATTCATCGCGTGACATTTCCCCGAAGAGACAGACACAGGAACGAAGAAGGACACATGCCGGCCAGCCTAAGTGTTCCGGAGCAGTAGCAAGCTACCATGGCTCAGTGGAAACACTAGGAGACATTTCTCGGTAAGAGAGGCTACTAAGGATAAACAACTAGATAGTCAGATCCCACACATACCAAGCATTTCAATAACATACACACAATATGCTCGATATGTGCAAATACAACATGGCATCACAACATGACTCTATAACTCAAGTATTTTATTCGATAGGCTCCGAGGAGCGAGATATTACAAACAGGGGTCTCATGACCCAACATTCAGAGCATACAAATCAAAGCACAAGCGGAAGCTATCATGTCAGAGTACAGACAACTATAAATGAAAGAGGCTGAGAAGCCTGACTATCTACCAGATCCTGCCGAGGGCACAAGATCGTAGCTGAGGTATCAAGCTAAACATCGAAGTCCACGCGGAACTACTAGCGAGACCGAAGTCTCTCTGCAAAAACATAAAATAGGCAAACGTGAGTACAAATGTACCCAGCAAGACTTACATCAGAACTAACTACATATGCATCATTATCAACAAAGGGGATGGTGGGGTTTAACTGCAGCAAGCCAGCTTCGACTCGGTGGCTATCCTAAACTACGACTGCAAGCAACTCTTTTGAGGAGGAGCACACGAGTCCACATATTCACCAACCAATACACCACTATGGAACCGCTCTCGTCTCCCTACGAGAACGCCATCCATAGCACTCATGCTTATCTTGCGTATTTTAGAGTATCCACTTTCACTTGTCTATGAACTGATATAGGCAACCAAGTAGTCCTTTACCGCGGACGCGGCTATTCGAATAGATCATGTTAACCCTGCAGGGGTGTACTTCTTCATACATGTTTCCACCACTTAGCGTCTGCACACGACATGTGCTCGGCAGACTTCAAGCGAAAGCCGACGTGGGTGTAGACCACGACCTACCTAAACACCTAAGTCTCTAGTCCAGGTTTATCGCCTATCCAGGTTCCATCCGCAGGGAGTCCGGCTGAGGTTTCCCATACGGCCCCGAACGATGTGTACAGGGTTCCCGAGATACCTAACGGGTATTCGGTACACCGTGCCACGCACCTACCGCATCACAGCCCACCCCTACGGTCAGCGCTGTCCACGGCCTCCAGTAGGCTACAAACACCAGAAACTACTTGCAACTCCTGGACAGAGGACTAGGGTGAATAGGAAGTCGAGCGGGGTCATATTTCAGGGCCCAATGCATGGTAGTAGCTGTATCTTAAATCACACATACAGATCTCAGTGCTTAAGGTCGGCTTCAATGAAACAACCCACCATGTACTCCTACATGGCCTCTCATTGATACCTTTACCAAATCGTGTTCACCACATCACTCTCAGTACCGACATGATCATTTCACTCTAGCCCATCACCCAGATGAACCAGACCTGACACGACTCTAAGCATAGCAGGCATAGCAAGGTAGGAACAACACACATACATGGCTCAATCAACTCCTACACATGCTAGTGGGTTTCATCTAGTTACTGTGGCAATGACAGGTCATGCAGAGGAAATGGGTTCAACTACCGCAGCACACAGCAGTTTAAAACGCGTTGTCTTAATGCAGTAAAAGAGAGCAAGAGCGAGAACATGGGATTGTATCGATATGATCAAATGGTTGGTTGCTTGCCTGATGGGTCGATGCACTGATATGGTTCTTCGCTAGGGTAATCACGGTACTCCTCGGAGGCAGAACCTGCCGCAAAGAACACCGATACACAGCCATCACCAAACAATGTGCAACAATATGATGCATGCATGAAACATGGCAATATGAGTGTGTTGGGCTAATGCAACTAAAACCAGAAGGGTGTGAACCAATTTGAACCAAAGATTCAAATTTCAAACTCATACATGGCCCTTTAAAGTGTTTTATCTTGTTCTGCACTAAACATCAAGTTAGCTTGCTTAAACATGCATGAAACTAGTACAGATGGATAGATTGGATTTTTCTGATCATTTTTCATATATAAAACTTTGCATTTGGAGCTACAGATTATTTTCTATGATTTTTTGAAGTTTGGGTTATTTTCTGGAATTTTATAAATCATTTTAGATTTATTTTAATTCCAGAAAAGGATTACTGCGTCAGCATGAGGTCATGCTGACCTCAGCAAGTCAACAGACCGGTCCAGGTCAAACTGACCAGTGGGTCCCGCATGTCAGTGGATAATTAACTAAATTAATTTGGTTTAAACTAATCTGGATAATTAGCAGAAGGGGGCCCCACCTGTCATTGACTCAACAGAGTCAACCGGGGCCCACCCGCGGTCAAAGCCAGGTCGGCTGCACCGGCGTTTAGCCGCCGGCGAGCCCGACGCGGCGGCAGAAGTGGTTTTGGCCGTTCCGGCCACCAAATGGGTCGCGGAGGCCATCGGAGTGGAGGTGAGGATGAGCCGCAGCTCTTGGTGGAGTCCGTTGGGGTCGGGGTGGCCGGAGTTGGCGCCGACGGCGACTTTGGCGGCCACCGGAGTTCGGGTGAAGGCGAACTTGAGGCTAGAGGGGTCAGTGAGGTGCGGGGAGTAGTTGGTTAGGTGCTACGTGACGTGGTGAGCACGATGGACACCAAGTGGTGGCCGGAGGGTGACCGGGAGCACGTCGGTGACGAGCTCCGCGGCGGTGGGTGCGGTTGAGCTCCGGGAGGTCATTACACAGCTCGGGGGCAAGAAAAGAAGGGAGGGGAAGATGGTTAAGCTCACAGGGAACTCGACGGAACACTTGGTGCGGCCGGGGACGGGCCGGAGCGACGACGGCGTTGAAGGGGATCTCCGGCGACGATGGACTCGGGCGGAGTCGATGCGGTGGACTCGGGCCTTGCGAGCGCTCGGGGCTCGGCTTGCTCGAAGGAGAGGAGGGTGGCGGAGCTCCTGGACACGGCGACACGGCGTGGGGTTGACGGAGGGCGTGGCTACGGCGAGGGGGTGGCGGCGATGGCGTCGGCCATGGCGTGGGAGAGCGAGGGAGAGGAGTTGGGGGAGAATGGAGGTGTCCTGGGGGTTCATGGCTCGACGTGGAGTTCATCCAAGCCAGCAACGAGGCGAGGAGGTGAAGCAGGGCGACGGCCAGCTGCGTGGCGCACGCTGCGGCTGCCGTCGGGCACCTGCCTGCCTGCCTGGCCGGCAAGCAGCTCGCTGGCGCAGCGCTGGGCTGGGCCAGCAGGTGGGCCGGGTGCTGGGCGCCAGGTAAGTTTTCTGTTATTTCCCTTTTTCTATTTTTCTGCAACTTTGTGGAGTTTTTAAAAATACTTAGATGGCTCCAAAAATCACCAAACTGCTCCTGGTCCATAGTTGGATTATTTCCAACATGAAACATTTTAGTTTGGAGATATTTGGGCATTTGAAATATTTTATATAATTTTAAATGCCCAAATTCAAATATTTATGATTTAATTCAAAGACCCTAAGATGACCTAGGAAAATGTGCATCACTTCTGGCAGAGGTTCTGAACCAAGACAAAAATGATGGGCATTTTAGATGGGCATTTCAGGTTCATTGAAAAAGTTTTTAGTAAACCCTAGTTGGTTTCAGAGGGGGCTGGGGGTTCTGTCATCCCCATTTCAGGTTTCTAATGAAAGAATAGACATGATGCAACAGTCTAATGCATGAACTAGCTAGGGTGTGACACTAGGCCTTATTTCCTATCATTGCAATACCGTTTACGCTCACTTTTATCACTTTCTACCTTGCTGTTTTTATTATTTCAGATTACAAATACTATTATCTACTATCCATATTGCACTTGTATCACCATCTCTTCGCCGAACTAGTGCACCTATACAATTTACCATTGTATTGGGTGTGTTGGGGACACAAGAGACTCTTTGTTATTTGGTTGCAGGTCTGCTTGAGAGAGACCATCTTTATCCTACGCCTCCTACGGATTGATAAACCTTAGGTCATCCACTTGAGGGAGATTTGCTACTGTCCTACAAACCTCTGCACTTGGAGGCCCAACAACGTCTACAAGAAGAAGGTTGTGTAGTAGATAAACCTCCGCACTCTTGATACTCTCCACGAAGACGTGTCAGAGCAGCATAAGCAGCATCGTGGACCGCCATGTCGATAGTCACTCCAACACCATGAGCAGTGTGCAGCACGGTAGTGGAGTCATACTCCCGAGAGTAGAGGTGGACGATGGCACGGTACTGCTCCTGGTTGAAGTCCTGGTACTCCTCATAGACTGTGTACTCAGGGTCCAGCGATAACCCAGATAGGTCATCATCTCAACCAACACAGCAGGTAATACTGAGGCACCAATGGCCGTCGTGTGGCGCACGACCTGTCTCGTGGGTTCCATCTGAAAACAAAAATGTTTTCACAGGAGTAACATCGCATAGCATAATCCTACCCGGCGGTCCTCTCCTTGTCGCCCTGTTAGAGAGCGACCACCGGGTTGTATCTGGCACTTGGAAGGGTGTGTTTTATTAAGTATCCGGTTCTAGTTGTCATAAGGTCAAGGTACAACTCCAAGTTGTCCTGTTACCGAAGATCATGGCTATTTGAATAGATTAACTTCCCTGCAGGGGTGCACCACATTTCCCAACACGCTCGATCCCCTTTGTCCGGACACACCTTTCTGGGTCATGCCCGGCTTCGGAAGATCAACACGTCGCAGCCCTACCTAGGCACAACAGAGAGGTCAGCATGCCGGTCTAAATCCTATGCACGGGGGTCTGGGCCCATCGCCCATTGCACACCTGCACGTTGCGTACGCGGTCGGAAGCAGAACTAGCCCCCTTAATACAAGAGCAGGCTTACGGTCCAATTCGGCGCGTGTCGCTCAGTCGCTGACGTCACGAAGGCTTCGGCTGATACCACGACGTCGAGTGCCCATAACTGTCCCCGCGTAGATGGTTAGTGCATATAGGCCAGTGGCCAGACTCAGATCAAATACCAAGATCTCGTTAAACATGTTATCTTGAAATAACCACGAACGCCGACCAGGGCCAGGCCCACCTCTCTCCTAGGTGGTCTCAACCTGCCCTGTCGCTTCGCCACAAAGATCCACACAGAGGGTTGTCGGGAAAGTATGTCCTTCCAGCCCCCAATTCGTGAATCAACCGCGGGTACTCCTCGAGCCGACCCGTCTTTTGTCATCACATGTATCATGTATAAAGTATATAGTATATACCCGTGATCACCTCCCGAGTGATCACGGCCCGATAGTATAGCATGGCAGACGGACAAGAATGTAGGGCCACTGATGATAAACTAGCATCTATACTGAGCATTAGGATTGCAGGTAAGGTATCAAGAGTTGGAGCAACAATGACAGGCTATGCATCAGAATAGGATTAACGGAAAGCAGTAACATGCTACACTACTCTAATGCAAACAGTATAGAGAAGAGTAGGCGATATCTGGTGATCAAGAGGGGGCTTGCCAGGTTGCTCTGGCAAGAGAGAGGGGTCGTCAACACCGTAGTCGTACTGGGTAGCAGCGGCATCGGTCTCGGTGTCTAGCGAGAGAAGAGGGGGAAGAAACAATAAATATAATGCAAATAAATGCATGACGATGCAAGACATGACAAAGCGTGATGCTAGGTGTGCCCTTACGCGGTACGAGGTGGTACCGGTGAAGGGGGAAAACATCCGGGAAAGTATTCCCGGTGTTTCGCGTTTTCGGACAGATGAACCGGAGGGGGAAAGTTGCGTGTTTGCTATGCTAGGGATGCGTGGCGAACGAACGGGCTGTGTATCCGGATTCGTCTCGTCGTTCTGAGCAACTTTCATGTTGAAAATAATTTAATCTGAGTTACGGATTAAAAGATATGATTTTCTAAAGATTTTATTATTTTCTGGGATTTAATTAATTATTTAAATTAATTCGAATTTGGATTTATGACATCAGCTTGATGTCATGCTGACGTGAGCAGTCAACGGGGGTTGACTGGTCAACCTGACCAGTGGGTCCCACTGGTTAGTGACACATTTTAATTAAACAATTTAATTACCCTAATTAGCATTAATTAGGGGGGTGGGCCCACTGACATACTCTGTTAGTTAATTAACAGTAGTTAATTAGGTTAATTAATCATTAGATTAATTAATCTTAATTAGTTAATTTAATCAGAATTAATTAATTAATTAATTAATTTTTTTCATTATTTTTATTATTTTTTTATCCTTTTTTTTAACAGAAACGTTCTCAGGGGCAGGCCCCATTTGTCATTGGCCTAGGGGGCACTGGCCCAGTGGTCAGCGGCCCATAGGGGCTAGCGGGTGTGGGCATGTGCCCGTCAGGGCGAACCCGTGTGAGCGGGCGACGGTCGCCGAGGCGCGGCGGGGCGCCGGAGTTTGGCCGCGAGGGCGACGACAGCCGACGTGAGCTGGAACGGTGACCGCGAGGTCAGCGGTGTGCGGGCGCGGCGGGGGCCGGCCCGGCAGGGCCAGGCTCGCGGCTGTGGGTGCGGGGCGGGATGCGCCCGGAGCGAGCGCGACAGCGGCGAGCAGCACAGGAGCCAAGCCCGCAGCAGCAGCAGCAGGCGCGCGCAGCGCCGGCGACTGCAGGTGCTGTGGGGGGGGGGGCGTGCGGGGAAGGCAGAAGCGGCACAGCGGGCGGCGCGGCGCGTGCTCGTGCGGCGAGGCAGAGGTGAGGCCAGGAGGGCGCGGGCCAGCGCGGGGGCATGCTCAAGCGTGGCCAGAGCGTGGCCGGAGTGGGTCAGCGGTTCGGTGGTGATGCGGGATGCAGGGTAGGCTGCAATGGTGGAGGTGGTGGCGAGGTCATGCGGGCGGAGGAGTGGTCGGGGTCACGGCGGCGCGTGGCCACGGCTAACGGCGCACGAGGGAGACAGGGAGGAGGGAGTGAAGGCCGCGCCTCACCGCAGGAGTGTAGGGCTACGAGCAGCGGGGGTCAAGGAGGTGGACGGGGACGACGTCGGCGTGGAGGAGGCAGGCCGGCGAGGAGGTCCTAGGCGGCGGCGTTGTCCCTGCGACGGCGGCGGCGTTCGAGCCGCCCCTTTTCCCGATCCAGATCGGGATCGATGGGGGGGTGGAGGAGAGATGTGCGGGAGTGGGAGGGGGCGAGTGGGGAGTGGGGGAGGTTAGGGTTTCGGTGGGTGAGGGAATAAGGGGCGGCCGGCTGGGTCGGTTCGACCGGGCCGTCGGAAGTGGCCAGCTGGGCCGGTTGGCCCAGTTGGGCTAGGGGCACTTTTTCTTAGTTTAGTTTTTTGTATTTTCTTTTCTTTTATTTATTTACTTTTCTATTTTAAATCATTTTAAATTATTTAGGCCTTTTATAAAAATGTGTTTACTACACCATAAATTCCTAGGCATTTATTTGCACACATCGAACAATTTTGTTTTAATTTTTGAAAACTTTTATTATTTAACCTTATTTTAAATTTGAATTTGAATCGCTTTTGAACTAGCGATAGGTTAGCAACAGTAACCGTGGTGACATGGCATGATTAGCGTTGGATTACTGTAGCACGATTATCCGGGCGTTACAACCGTTGATGCCTTTACCATGGAATTCATCCCTAGGTATGATCAGTTACCCTTCATGGATTTATTTTGATCCATGGACGCAACATAATTTTCTATATCATGAGAGGGTATTACCAAATTACTATACATATGGTTAGTTACATTGTTGCTAATACAAAGGGGCCGAAATATTTTATTCCTATTTTATTTGTTTATTTCGGCTATACATAATTTGGTGGGTAAATTCTACGTGGACCTCATGCTAATGGCTGATATTTATCTATCGCCCTAAGAATATATCAAAGCATGGCTGGTGTAGTATCCTAACACCGTCCTTAGTTCAATTGGAGACCAAAACAAGCATCATGCCACTTAAAATATTTTTTCACAATAATCAAAGCCGAATATAAAATTTTGTTCGGTTTGGAGCTTTTGGTTGCCATAGGTGCTATACATATTGAGGCTTTGGGTTATTCGTTATGAGTAGTACAACAAATATCGAAGGGTAATCAATTTTTTGACGAATCACTTATAGTTTATTTTGGGGTGTGTCTAGATGTAAAATTTACCTTGGGTTGCATTAAAATTGTTCATATATTCAGACATGTCAATTGAAGAGAGTTGGCATAGCAAGCATCCGGCTACCATGTCCGTCCTGGTGTATTGCATATCTATCAATAGCCGATGCTTATTCTTGCCAACATAGGTAAGGCCGAATTGGAGCTCACTACCTCGGCCACTAATGAAACATTTATGCAAACAAAGTAAGGATTCGAGAAAGTTCATTGTTGATTATCTGCAAGATGCTAGCAGAAGGGTGGACAATATGGTTGATGGATGGTCTTGACATGCATACCTATGGAACTTTATAGTCGGATTAATGAAGTTGAGAAAGTCACCCAAGCTTGCATCAAAATATTCACACAAGCAATGGCCGATATAAACTTATCGTCATAAGCATATGCAAAATGGCCGATGTAGTGTTGACATCGTCCTTAGAGCAAGCTATGTGCAAGTTATTTTTCGGCACACAAGCTTTTGCCGAAAAACAGGGGGGCATGTGTTGACGCCAGATTTTGGCACGGTCAAGAACTTATTTAAGATGACCTTAAATGGAGAAGTGATCTACATGGAAGAGTTCCGTATTATTGATATGAACATTATTGAAGTTTGGGTCATCACCGTCTGATTTCATCTCGAAGGCCGAAACTATGCTCAAAATACTAAGATCTTATATTCAGAGTATATTTTGGCCGATTAGGCCCTAAGACGACCTCAAATGGAAAAATGATCTACACGGGTTGTCTTCGTCTCGTCGAAACGATCGATTTTGATATAAAAATCATCCAAATCCAAGTTCGTATGCAAAAGTTAGAGTAACTGGAGTGCAGCCCTGTCACGAGGCGAGATGTGACGCGCCCCACCAAACACATGTCTGATGGGTAGCGCGAGGGAATAGCCTGTTTTGCGCGACCGATTTAACCCTCAAGATGACCTCTGATCAAAAAACCTTCAACATGAAAGTTGTTCATCTCGTCGAAACGGTCAAGATTACTTTTGGGCTTGTTTTCATCCGAGATGGTTTACCACCACAAAAAAAGACCCGCAAGGTGCAGCCAGTTTAAACCGAACCGTTTTGGAAAGTTCGGATGAAACCAATCCGAATTTGACTAGGGTTTTGGACGTGAATCCAAGCCTTTTCCTTGCACGGGGAGTCCAGCCGCCTCTTATATATCTAAGGGGTGACGGCCCATTGAACAACACACAATCGATCAAATCATCTACCACTTTTTATCTTTTATCTTTTCTCCCTAACCCTAGTTCTTCTTCCTCGTTCTTCGTCTGTTCTTCTTGTTGCAGGGCGGCGAACCTCGAGGCCCTAGGGGAGATCAGGTCGACCTAGGGCAGCCCATAGCCGCCGCAAGCCCTGACGGGGTCACTCCCGGGTGTGTGGGGTTTCGGGTCCACAAAAGCATCTGCCGGCTGTCCTGCGTATCGCGCTGCCGGTCAGATCTCCTTCGACGCGAGCTGCGGTGCATCACCCTCGGCGTTGGAGGTATACGGTGACGTGTTCGTGTGCGAACAAAACCTACTTTAGCTTTGACTAGACCAAAAAGTCCTTTTTGCCCACGGGAGGCCGACAGGGTCATATAATTGATATTTCCGATTTAGGTCATTCCCTATGTTATATATCCGAATTTGTTATAAAAATAAAAAACGTGCCTGAAAATCCACCCTGTAAATCATTTTTTAAGTTCAACCCTGTAAATCATTGGTCAGCTGATCTATGTGCAATCAGACTACTCTTATGCAAAGGCCAATCTTTTCCTCTAGCGCCGGCCATGGATTTTACTAACGCTATTCGTCGGTTGCGAACGTTTTGGGCTTACCGCAGATTGTGCTGGAAGTATCTTTGTCGAAGAAGCGACTTTTTCTTACTTAGACTCTCTCCCATGCGAAAAACAAACAAACACACACACACACACACACACACACACACTAACAAACCGTCCTGTTCGTGTGCTACGCAGTACTTATCCATACTCCCTTCTGCAACGCAAAGCCCTATTCTATTGCTTCCTGGGCTGACTTCACTCCGAGTTCTCATATATAGCTCCACGCATATAACCGTCAGCATCGAAGGCACCGGCGTGGCACCATTTCTCCCGAGCACGAATTCCTTCTCCAATGGCCGCTCAAGCTGCCGGGACCCTTTTCCTTTGCATCCTCGTCTTATCCGGTGCGCCGTACGCCGTCGCCGCCGGGGGCGAGAAGGCGACCGTGTCGGTGAGGGCGGTGACGGCCATCTCCCACACCGACGACGACTTCATCTGCGCGACGCTCGACTGGTGGCCCAGGGACAAGTGCAACTACGGCATGTGCCCCTGGCACAACTCCTCCATCATCAACCTGGTAACTTAAATTAGCCCGACATTTTCGTATGTGCATGGTTAATTGCATGCCGTCTTGCACATACCTTTAATCCTACTGATTTTGCATCGGGGTTAATTGCCTGCAGGATCTCTACAGCCCTATCCTGTACAATGCTGTCAAAGGTGAAATAAATAGAAAATTAACTTGGTTGTTTTGAGATTGATATATGAATTTATCATTGGTTCGATTGATCGATCAGTGCATGCATGCATGCACATGTTGTACTATGATGCATGATCCATATCGACATGATGGTTCCATCTTTGCATGGCAGCCTTCAACTCGTTGCGGATTAGGCTCGGAGGATCGCTGCAGGACCAGATCACGTACAAAGTTGGCAAGCACTACGCCGACTGCCCCAGCTTCCGGCGAAACGACGACCACCTCTTCGGCTTCACCGACGGCTGCCTCGCCATGAACCGCTGGGACGAGCTCAACATCTTCTTCCGGCGAACCAAGTAAGCGATCATGCATGCCTGCCACATCTCTGATGCAACCATGCATCAATTCATGGCTACAAGAATCCAAGTTCACATCTGATCTGCGTGCATCAGCACGACGGTGACGTTCGGGCTGAACGCGCTGAGGGGCCGGCGCAAGTCCGCCGAGAACGGCAGCACGCTCCACGTCGGCGGCTGGGACGGCCGCAACGCGCGCGACCTGATGCGCTACACCGTGAGCAAGGGGTACCGCGTGGAGTCGTGGGAGCTGGGCAACGAGCTGTGCGCCGGCGGCGTGGAGGCCAAGGTGATGGCGGCGCAGTACGGGAAGGACGTGCTCCGGCTCAGGAGGATGGTGGAGAAGGTGTACAACGGCACCGGCCACCTCCCCAAGGTCCTCGCGCCGGGGGGCTTCTACGACGGGCCCTGGTTCTCCGAGATGCTGCGCGTCTCCGGCCCCGGCGTCGTCGACGCCGTCACTCACCACATCTACAACCTCGGCTCCGGTGAGTCACTCGCGCGTCGCCGGCCGGGCTGCATGTTTGGTGACGTGTGCGTAATCGAGTGGGTGTTGCTTGCGTGAACTTGCAGGGAAGGACAAGGAGCTGATCAACAAGATGCAAGACCCGTACTACCTGGACAAGGTGGCGCAGACGTTCAGCGACATGGAGGCGACGGTGCGGGAGTCCGGGCCGTGGAGCGCGGCGTGGGTGGGCGAGTCCGGCGGCGCGTACAACAGCGGCGGGAAGGACGTGTCGGACCGGTTCGCCAACAGCTTCTGGTACCTGGACCAGCTGGGGATGTCGGCCGTGTTCGGCACCAAGGTGTACTGCCGGCAGGCCCTCGTCGGCGGAAACTACTGCCTCCTCAACACCACCACGCTCGCCCCCAACCCGGACTACTACAGCGCGCTGCTCTGGCACCGGCTCATGGGCCCGGGGGTCCTCCAGACCACCGCCGCCGCTGGCTCGCCGTACCTCCGCTCCTACGCGCACTGCTCCAAGAAGCAGCCTGGCGTGACGGTGCTCCTCATCAACCTGTCCAACTCGACGGCGTTCGACGTGACGGTGGCCGGCGACATGGACCTGCACCCGCCGCCGCGGAGGTTGCTGCAGGCGGAAGCCGGCGGCGGGGAGGCGGCGGTGTGCGGCGGGCGGAGGGAGGAGTACCACCTGAGCCCCGAGGGCGGCGACATCCAGAGCCAGGTGGTGGTGCTCAACGGGGAGCCGCTCGCGCTCGGCCCGTGCGGCCAGATCCCCGAGCTGCGGCCGGCGATTGCCATCGACGGGTGCACGCCGGTGCACGTCGAGCCCCACTCCATCGCGTTCGTCAGGTTCACCGGCTTCAAGGCTCCTGCCTGCGCGTAATAGGAGTAGAAGCGACGAGGTTCCATTTGTATTTGTGAACTACAGTAGTTAGGACGCGCGTGGCGCGGAGAAGACACTAGGTGCCCATGCCGGCGCCACACCGTGAAATCTGAGCTGTCCACCGATACCTCGTGATTGTAGAACAATAAATACAAAACAGAATGACTAAATCACATCTAGATTTTTTTAAGGATGTCACATCTAAGTTGTTTATCACATGATCATGGGCTTTAAGATTTATGCAAATTGTTGTTGTTTTCTTTGACGTGAATTGTTGTTTTTGTTGTCGCTAAGGCCCGTGTCGCACTAGTGTCCTTGCTGTTTTCCCGATCGGCCTTGTTCCTTTTCCTGTATGGGATCTGAGTATGTGGGTTTTTATATTTTGTTATATACATTGGTGCGGTCTGCCATTTTTGCTTTTTTTGTCTGCGCCTAGGCCTTTTGTATGGGCAGAATTCAAAGAGCCGGGCCGCGTTATTTTTCACTTTCTTTTTTCTCCTTTATCTATTAAATTATTTGTTTGTAATTTATGATTTTTTAAAATTGATTATTTTTTGTGACATCAGTTTTATTTCTAGCCGTTTGATTTGTTTGTGCTTTGTTTTTCACGGTCGAGTGATCGCACTAGTCGCGATCGATCCGTGTCCCGTCGTATCGTCTTGTCGGGCTGGGAGGCCTACAACGGAGGGTGACTATTTTTATTTTTCTTGTTGGGCCGCCGTCGCCTTGGTTTGATATGGGATTTTTTTAGAATACGAAGAGTCTAGCCCTAGAGTATATTAGATCGATACGGTAGCCTCCATCGAGTATGTCACTCTCCTTTCGCATGTTCCCCTCCCCCTGTTGTCCCGTTCCCCTCCCATGTTCTTCCATTTTTCCGTTTGTTTTTGTTTCGAAATCTGAAGAACATCGACTCGGAACTAGAGAAGGAGGGGGTGGTGTATGTGTGTTTGTCGGTGGCCCTAGTTACAAGTGTACAATCGACTCGCAACTGAAGTTGTACCATCAACCCACAACTAGGGGGCGGTTTCTATGTGTGTTTGTCGCGATCCCGAGTTGCATGTCACCCATCGACTCGCGACTAAGGATGTGTGTGTTTGTCGAGGGCTCCCAACTGCAAGTCAACCATCGACTCGCAACTAGGGGGAGGGGGCGTTCTCAATATGTGTTTGTCGAGGGCTCCTAGTTGCGAGCCAACCATTGACTCACAACTCGTGAAGGGGGAGGGGAGTTGAGTGTGTTTCTACGGGTCCAGTTGCATGTCAACCACCGACTCACAACTAGGTGTGTGTGTGTGTGTGTGTGTGTGTGTGTGTGTGTGTGTGTGTGTGTGTTTGTCGAGGGTCCGCAGTTGCATGTCAACCATCACCTCGCAACTAAGAGTCTGTGTGTTTGTTGGGGCCCCTCAGTTGCAAGCCAACCATCAACTCGCAACTAAGGGTGCTTTTGTGTGTTTGTCGTGGTGCCCAGTTGCATGTCAACCATCAACTCGCAACTAAGTGTGTGTGTGTGTGTGTATGTGCGTGCGTGTGTGTGTGCATGTGTGCGTGTCTCTATGGTGGCCCCAGTTGCATGTCAACCATCGACTCACAAACTAGGGTGTGTGTGTGTTTGTCGAGGGTCCCCAGTAGCAAGCCGACCATCGACGCGCAACTAGGGGTGTGTGTGTGTGCATGCCGAGAATCGACTCGCAACTAGGGGTGTGTGTATTTGTCGAGGGTCACAAGTTGCATGCCGAGCATCGACTCGCAACTATGGGGGGAGGGTGTTCGTCGAGGGTCCCTAATTGCATGTTAACCATCGAATCACAACTAGGAGTGTGTGTGTGTGTGTGTGTTTGTCGAGGTCCCCTAGTTGCATGTCAACCATGGACTCGCAACTAGCAGGGGTGTTTGTGTTTGTCGAGGGTCCCTAGTTGCATGCCGTGTATCGACTCACAATTGGGGGCGGTGTTTGTGTGTGTTTGTCGCGGTCCCTAGTTGCATGTCACCCATCGACTCGCAACTAGGGGTGTGTGTGTTCGTCGAGGATCCCTAGTTGCATGTTGAGCATCGACTCGCAACTAAAGGGGTGTCTTCTATCGTGGCCCCTAGTTGCAAGCTGACCATCGACTCGCAACTAATGGTGTTTGTCGAGGGTCCCCATTTGCATGACGACCATCGACTCGCAACTAGGGGGTGTGTGTGTGTTTTGTCGTGGGTCCCTAGTTGCATGTCGACCATCGACTCGTAACTAAGGGGTGTTTGTGTTTGTTGAGGGTCCCAAGTTGCAAGCCAACCATCGACTTGCAACTAGGGTGTGTGTGTGTGTGTTTGTTGAGGGTCCCCAGTTGCAAGCCGACCATCGACTCGCTACTAGGGTGTGTGTGTGTTTGTCAAGGGTCCCCAGTTGCATGAAGACCATGGACTCGCAACTAGGGTTGTGTGTGTTTTTGTTGAGGCTTCCCAGTTGTATGACGATCATCGACTCGCAACTAGGTGGTGTGTGTGTTTCGTCGTGGGTCCCCAGTTGCATGTCGACCATTGACTCGCAACTAAGGGTGTGTGTGTGTGTTTTTCGAGGGCCCCCAGTTGCAAGCAGATCAACGACTCGCCACTAAGGGTGTGTGTATGTTTGTCGAGGTTTCCCCAGTTGCAAGTAGACTATCGACTGGCGACTAGGCGAGTCTGTGTCTGTCGAGGCTCCCCAGTTGCATGTCGACCATCGACTCACAATTAAGGGTGTGTATGTTTGTCGAGGGTCCCTAGTTGCATGCTGAGCATCGACTCATGATTAGGGGGTTGTGTTTTATCGTGGCCCCTAGTTCTAAGCCGACCATCGACTCGCTACTAACGGTGTTTGTCGAGGGTCGCCAGTTGCATGTCGACCATCGACTCGCAACTAGGGTGTGTGTGTGTGTTTGTCGGGGCTACTAGTTGCATGCCGACCATTGACTCGCAACTAAGGGTGCTTGTCGAGGGTCCCCAGTTGCATGTCAACCATCGACTCGCAACTAGGGGTGTGTGTGTTTGTCGAGGGTGCCCAGTTGCTTGTCAACCATCGACTCATAACTACGGATGTGTGTGTGTGTGTGTGTGTGTGTGCGTGTGCGCGCGTGTGTGCGTGTTTGTCGAGGGTCCCCAGTTGCATGCCGAGCATTGACTCGCAACTACTCGCAACTAGGGGTGTATGTGTTTGTCGAGGGTTGCCAGTTGCATGCCGAACATCGACTCGCAACTAGGAGAGTGTGTTTGTCGAGGGTCCTTGGTTGCAAAAATGTTTGTAGTTGTAGAGGTGATTTACTCTTGTAACAATGTTCTGAAGTACCTATTATTATTCAACTCCACCCTCGATATGCAATTGGGGGCCCGACTAATATTCTTCTTAGTTGCAACTTCACCCATGATATGCAACTAGGGTCCATTTTAAACTAACATGTTTCGAATTTGCAAACAATGTTCAAATTCATGATTGTTTTAATCCACATATTTTTTAATATGTGAACATTGTTCAAGTTTTTTTGACCAGTTTTTTATTTTTCCTCTTCTATTGTTTTATTTATCGTTAGAAGTCAGTGTACATTTTAAAATTCTTCAGTGAGTATTTTGTAAAAGGTTCACCGTATATACGTTAAGAAACATACACAATACATAGAAAATAAGTTCAATATATATTAGAAGAAGGTCACCATATACTAAATATTTGTTCAATGTGTATTACAATTATGTTCACCATAATTTTATAATTTGTTCAATGTGTATTACAAACAATGTTCACCGTATATCCAAAAACAATCAGTGTGTATTTTAATTTTTTGACATATATTAGAACTGAAAAAAAACTACACCTGAAAGAAAAAAGAGAAAATAGAAAATAAAAGAAACAAAAGGAATAAAAAATACAAATCGTTACTACGTACGATTAGCTACAGGTCGTAGAGTGAGCTGGGCCTTGCCCATGCGAGCGTTTCTATGGGCCCAGACGATACAATACCAAAAAAGAAAAACAACAAACAAACAAAAGGCTATAAGCAGGTGATGATTTCAACTTAGATGTAACATCGTTATGTCACATCTAGATGAGTCCTACACAGACCCAATACAAAAATTGATGTTACACAAGAATTAGCAGGTAGTTCACCACACCGCGCATATCATGAAGAGCCAGCGTTATTAACTCAGATAATTTTAAGATCATTGGCATCATGAAGAATGGAGGGCGGTATGTGGCAGCGGCGGGTGTGGTTGTTTTTGGCGATTGTTATTTTATGGCATGTGATTTCGTCGCACTGTAATGTCAATCATTGTAATAGGAAAGCAAATAGGGTCGTCCATGAACTTACAAGGGTAGCTAGGGTTTTTTATGGCTTGCATGGTTTAAGGAGCCTCAAATGGAGATAATTGTAGTTTCTATTTAATAAAGTTATCTTTTTCCGTCAAAAGAAAAATAGAGCTGCATTCAGATAATTAGATTGACTAAGATTAGTCTTTTTGTCCATCATTTCTCTTAAGCTATTCTTTTTAAAGTTGTTCTTTCTTTTTCTTTTTCCTTTTTTCATAATTTTTAAATTTTTAAAAATGTTCAAATATTCAAAATAATGTTCACTTAAAAAATATTTTTAATGTGTTCTATAAAATTTGCAATTTCACAAAATGTTCATTTTTTCAAAAGATGTTCCAAGTGTTCAACTTTTTTGAGATGTTTAAAAATTCTTCTAGTGTTTAATAAAATATCCTTTTTTAATTGTTCAAATTTTTAAGGAATGTCCACATTTTAGAAAATGTTCATGTTTCCAAATTGTGTTCGGGATTCCAAGACATGTTCCCTTTTCAAATTTTGTCCACAGATAAGAAAATTCATACTTTCGAATTTTGTTTGGAGTTCCCACAAAATAATCATATTTACAGATTTTAGTCAAAATTTCAAAAAATGTTCCCATTTTTTAAAACATTCCTTACTTCAAATTTTGCTCAAAATTTCAAAAAATGTACCCATTTTTCAAATAATGTACAAGGTTCTAGAATGTTCGTGTTTTCAAAAAATATTTGAGATTTTTTGTTTTTGCATTTTCAAAACATGTTTGAGTTTTTGAAAAAAAGATTCACAATTTTGGAAAAGGCTCGCGTTTCAAAAAGTATTCACTTTTTTCTTAAAAATATATATTTTAAAGTCCCAAAAAATGTCTGACGTCTATCGCTGGTGATTTTTAGCCATCAAACCTCATCAGCCAATTGGCTAGCAGGAGGCCATGTGTTCCATCACTTGCGCACTCACAAATTTGTTGGACTTTGCAATCTGCAAATAGGCCAGCCCTTCCACAGTAAACCTCAGATCATAAGGTCGGCATAACCATTATTCGTTGATGAATAATGGTCCGCGAATCTTGAGATAACCACGGAAGAACGTGACGAGAGGGGTAGCGATGAAGCACTACACCACAACACTGATACACGGGCAGAAAAACTGCTAGGAAAAGGCACTTTAGAGGGCAAATAAACTGCCGGGACAGTGTTTCTCCCGGCAGATAGAACCGCCATGAGAACGGGTGCCGGGGATTACTTGTCCCGGCAGATAGACTTCTCCCGGCAGTTTCTTTGCCCTTGCCCATCTATTTGCCGGCAGTCCATTTTCTCCCGGCGGATTGGTCAAGGCACATGCAACTACAATTACCGGCAGTTCTACTGCCGGCACAAGTATCTTCACCCGGCAGTTTTTATGCCAGTACATTGATTTCACTAGCAAACTGTTCTATGCATCCCTAATGTAATATCCATTCATAATGTTCAAGCAATCACGGCGTACCACACAATTTATACATTCACTTCATCAATCAAAGTAACATATAGGCCTCATCAAAAACCTTAAACTTGATTCAATAAACATATATAACAATCATATACAGGGAGGTTGTGCCACAAAAGGAGAAGTACATATATGTTTCTAGATGTGCGCCACAAAATGTAGTGCCACAAAAGGAGAAGTACATATATTTCTAAATGTGCCACACAACCAAACTGAGCAGAGCAAGTCTCCAGGTTCAACAAATAAGGCATATGACATTATTACTCCGCCAACTTAATTATAGGTCTTCCAAATCTTCAACGGCTTGAAGGCCTTTCAAACCTCCATCAACTTGTGTACCTTTCGGAAACCTGCAACAGACTGGAAACTCAAAATGGAGCTCTTGTTTCAGATTTTTGAAGAGACAAATTAAAGATTTTGACATGTAACAATTTAACTCATCGGCATAAATAAAACTCTTCTAAATGTGTTGCACTTCATCATCACTGTTGGGTAACGTAGCAAAAATTCAAAATTTTCTTACGTGTCACCAAGATCTATCTATGGAGAAACCAGCAACGAGGGGAAGGAGAGTGCATCTACATACCCTTGTAGATCGCTAAGCGGAAGCGTTCAAGAGAACGGGGTTGAAGGAGTCGTACTCGTCGTGATCCAAATCACCGGAGATCCTAGTGCCGAACGGACGGCACCTCCGCGTTCAACACACTACAGCCCGGTGACGTCTCCCATGCCTTGATCCAGCAAGGAGAGAGGGAGAGGTTGAGGAAGACTCCATCCAGCAGCAGCACAACGACGTGGTGGTGGTGGAGGAGCATGGTGATCCAGCAGGGCTTTGCTAAGCACCGCGAGATATGAGGAGAAAGAGAGGTAGGGTTGCGCCAGGGAGAGGTCAGAAACTCATGTGTTGGCAGCCCCAAAGACCTCAACTATATACAGGGGAGAGGGAGGGGGCTGCGCCCCCACCTAGGGTTCCACCCTAGGGGCAGCGGCTAGCCCAGATCCCATCTGGTGGGGCGGCCAGGGGAGGGGGAGAGGGAGGCGCACCAGGCATGGACCCTAAGGCCCATCTGCCCTTAGGGTTTGCCCCCCTCCTCCCCTTAGGCGCCTTGGGCCCTTGTGGGGGGCACACCAGCCCACCTGGGGCTGGTCCCCTCCCACACTTGGCCCATGCAGCCCTCCGGGGCTTGTGGCCCCACTTGGTGGACCCCCGGGACCCTCTCGGTGGTCCCGGTACGTTACCGATAAAACCCGAAACCTTTCCGGTGACCAAAACAGGACTTACCATATATAAATATTTACCTCCGGACCATTCCGTAACTCCTCGTGACATCCGGGATATCATCCGGGACTCCGAACAACATTCGGTAACCACGTATATCTATTCCTTATAACCCTAGCGTCATCAAACCTTAAGTGTGTAGACCCTACGGGTTCGGGAACCATGCAGACATGACCGAGACGTTCTCCGGTTAATAACCAACAGCGGGATCTGGATACCCATGTTGGTTCCCACATGTTCCATGATGGTCTCGTCGGATGAACCACGATGTCGAGGATTTGATCAATCTCATATACAATTCCCTTTGTCTAGTGGTGCGATACTTGCCCGAGATTTGATCGTCGGTATCCCGATACCTTGTTCAATCTCGTTACCGGCAAGTCTCTTTAGTCGTTCCGTAACACATCATCCCGTGATCAACTCCTTGGTCACATTGTGCACATTATGATGATGTCCTACCGAGTGGGCCCAGAGATACCTCTCCGTTTACACGGAGTGACAAATCCCAGTCTCGATTCGTGCCAACCCAACAGACACTTTCGGAGATACCCGTAGTGCACCTTTATAGCCACCCAGTTACGTTGTGACGTTTGGCACACCCAAAGTATTCCTACGGTATCCGGGAGTTGCACAATCTCATGGTCCAAGGAAATGATACTTGACATTAGAAAAGCTTTAGCATGAGAACTACACGATCTTGTGCTATGCTTAGGATTGGGTCTTGTCCATCACATCATTCTTCTAATGATGTGATCCCGTTATCAATGACATCCAATGTCCATGGTCAGGAAACCGTAACCATCTATTGATCAACGAGCTAGTCAACTAGAGGCTTACTAGTGACATGGTGTTGTCTATGTATCCACACATGTATCTGAGTTTCCTATCAATACAATTCTAGCATGGATAATAAACGATTATCATGAACAAGGAAATATAATAATAACTAATTTATTATTGCCTCTAGGGCATATTTCCAACAGTCTCCCACTTGCACTAGAGTCAATAATCTAGTTCACATTGCCATGTGATTAACACTCACAGGTCACATCGCCATGTGACCAACATCCAAAGAGTTAATAGTGTCACTAAACTAGTTCACATCATCATGTGATTAAGACTCAATGAGTTCTGGGGTTTGATCATGTTTTGCTTGTGAGAGAGGTTTTAGTCAACGGGTCTGCAACAATCAGATCCGTATGTACTTTGCAAATCTTTAGGTCATATTATAAATGCTGCTTCCACGCTCCACTTGGAGCTATTCCAAATGGTTGCTCCACTATACGTATCCGGTTTGCTACTCAGAGTCATTCGGATAGGTGTTAAAGCTTGCATCGATGTAACCCTTTACGCCGAACTCTTTATCACCTCCATAATCGAGAAATATGTCCATATTACTCCAAGGATAATTTTGACCGCTATCTAGTGATCCACTCCTGGATCACCTTTGTACCCTCTTGCCAGACATGTGGCAGGGCACACATCAGGTGCGGTACTCAGCATGGCATACCGTATAGAGCCTATGACAAAAGCATAGGGGACGACATTCGTCCTTTCTCTTTCTTCTGCCGTGGTCGAGCTTTAAGTCTTAACTTCATACCTTACAACTTAGGCAAGAACTCCTTCCTTGACTGATCCATCTTGAACACCTTCAAGATCATGTCAAGGTATGTGCTCATTTGAAAGTACCATTTAGCGTTTTTGATCTATCCTCATAGATCTTGATGCTCAATGTTCAAGTAGCCTAATCCAGGTTTTCTATTGAAAAACACTTTTCAAATAACCCTATATGCTTTCCAGAAATTCTACATCATTTCTGATCCACAATATGTCAACAACATATACTCATCAGAAATTCTATAGTGCTCCCACTCACTTCTTTGGAAATACAAGTTTCTCATAAACTTTGTATAAACCCAAAATCTTTGATCATCTCATCAAAGCGTACATTCCAACTCCGAGATGCTTACTCCAGTCCTTAGAAGGATCGCTGGAGTTAGCATACCTTTTAGCATCCTTAGGATCGACAAAACCTTTCTGATTGTATCGCATACAACCTTTCCTTACGAAAACTGGTAAGGAAACTCGTTTTGACATCCATCTGCCAGATTACATAAATGCAGCTAATGCTAACATGATTCCGACGGACTTAAGCATTGCTACGGATGAGAAGATCTCATCGTAGTCAACTCCTTGAACTTGTGAAAAACTCTTCGCCACAAGTCGAGCTTCATAGACGGTGACATTACCGTCTACGTCCGTCTTCTTCTTAAAGATCCATTTATCTCAATGGCTTGCCGATCATTGGGCAAGTCCACCAAAGTCCATGCTTTGTTCTGATACATGGATCCTATCTCGGATTTCATGGCTTCTAACCATTTGTCGGAATTCAGGCCCACCATCGCTTCTCCATAGCTCGTAGGTTCATTGTTGTCTAGCAACATGACTTCCAAGACAGGATTACGTACCACTCTGAAGTAGTACGCATCCTTGTCATCCCACGAGGTTTGGTAGTGACTTGATCTGAAGTTTCATGATCACTATCATAAGCTTCTACTTCAATTGGTGTAGGTGCCATAGGAACAACTCCCTGTGCCCTGCCACACACTAGTTGAAGAGACGGTTCAATAACCTCATCAAGTCTCCACCATCCTCCCACTCAATTCTTTCGAGAGAAACTTTTCCTCGAGAAAGGACCCGATTCTAGAAACAATCCCTTATTGCTTTTGGATCTGAGACAGGAGGTATACCCAACTATTTTTGGGTGTCCTATGAAGATGCATTTATCCGCTTTGGGTTCGAGCTTATCAGCTTGAAACTTTTTCACATAAGCGTTGCAGCCCCAAACTTTTAAGAAATGACAGCTTAGGTTTCTCTAAACCATAGTTCATACGGTGTCATCTCATCGGAATTACGTGATGCCCTATTTAAAGTGAATGTGGTTGTCTCTAATGCCTAACCCATAAACTATTGTGGTAATTCGATAAGAGACATCATGGTATGCATCATATCCAATAGGGTGCAGTTATGATGTTCGGACACACCATCACACTATGGTGTTCCAGGCTGTATTAGTTGTGAAACAATTTCCACAATGTCTTAATTCTGTGCCAAACTTGTAATTCAGATATTCATCTCTATGATCATATCATAGACATTTTATCCTCTTGTCACGACGATCTCTCACCTTCACCCTGAAATTACTTGAACCTTTCAATAATTCAGACTCGTGATTCATCAAGTAAATATACTCAACATCTACTCAAATCATCTGTGAAGTAAGAACATAATGATATCCACTACACGCCTCAGCACTCATTGGACTGCACACATCAAAATGTATTACTTCCAACAAGTTGCTTTCTAGTTCCATTTTACTGAAAACGAGGCTTTCAGTCATCTTGCCCATGTGGTATGATTTGCATGTCTCAAGTGATTCAAAATCAAGTGAGTCCAAACGGTCCATTTGCATGGAGTTTCTTCATGCATATACACCAATAGACATGGTTCGCATGTCTCAAACTTTTCAAAAACGAGTGAGCCCAAAGATCCATCAACATGGAGCTTCTTCATGCGTTTTATACCGATATGACTTACGTGGCAGTGCCACAAGTAGGTGGTACTATCATTACTATCTTATATCTTTTGGCATGAACATGTGTATCACTACGATCGAGATTCAATAAACCATTCATTTTTGGGTGCAAGACCATTGAAGGTATTATTCAAATAAACAGAGTAACCATTATTCTCCTGAAATGAATAACCGTATTGCGATAGACATAATCCAATCATGTCTATGCTCAATGCAAACACCAATCTCGATGGTAGAGGGAGCGTGCGATGCTTGATCACATCAAGCTTGGGAAAAACTTCCAACACATATCGCCAGCTCACCTTTAGCTAGTCTCCGTTTACTCCGTAGCCTTTTATTTCGAGTTTACTAACACTTAGCAACCGAACCGGTATCTAATACCATGGTGCTACTAGGAGTACTAGTAAAGTACACATCAACACAATGTATATCCAATATACTTCTTTCGACCTTGCCAGCCTTCTTATCTACCAAGTATCTAGGGTAATTCTGCTCCAGTGGCTGTTCCCCTTATTACAGAAGCACTTAGTCTCAGGTTTGGGTTCAACCTTGGGTTTCTTCACTAGAGCAGCAGCTGATTTGCCGTTTCATGAAGTATCCCTTCTTGCCCTTGCCCTTCTTGAAACTAGTGGTTTCACCAACCATCAACAATTGATGCTCCTTCTTGATTTCAACTTTTGTGGTGTCAAACATCGCGAATATCTCAAGGATCATCATATATGTCCCCAATATATTATAGTTCATCACGAAGCTCTAGCAGCTTGGTGGTAATGACTTCGGAGAAACATCACTATCTCATCTGGAAGATCAACTCCCACTCGATTCAAATGATTGTTGTACTCAGACAATCTGAGCACAAGCTCAACAATTGAGCTTTTCTCCCTTAGTTTGCAGGCTAAGAAAATCGTCGGAGGTCTTATACCTCTTGACGTGGGCACGAGCCTGAAATCCCAATTTCAGCCCTCGAAACATCTCATATGTTTCGCGACGTTTCAAAACGTCTTCGGTGCCTCAACTCTAAACCGTTTAACTGAACTATCACGTAGTTATCAAAATGTGTATGTCAGATGTTCGCAACATCCACAGACGACGTTCGAGGTTCAGCACACTGAGCGGTGCATTAAGGACATAAGCCTTCTATGAAGCAATGAGGACAATCCTCAGTTTACGGACCTAGTCCGCATAATTGCTACTATCAACTTTCAACTAAATTTTCTCTAGGAACATATCTAAACAGTAGAACTAAGCGCGAGCCACGACATAATTTGCGAAGACCTTTTGACTATGTTCAGGATAATTAAGTTCATCTTATGGACTCCCACTCAGATAGACATCCCTCTAGTCATCTAAGTGATTACATGATCCGAGTCAACTAGGCCGTGTCCGATCATCACGTGAGACGGACTAGTCAACATCGGTGAACATCTTCATGTTGATCGTATCTACCATACGACTCATGCTCGACCTTTCGGCCTCTTGTGTTCCGAGGCCATGTCTGTACATGCTAGGCTCATCAAGTCAACCTAAGTGTTTTTCATGTGTTCCGAGGCCATGTTTGTACATGCTAGGCTCGTCAACACCCGTTTTATTCGAACGTAAGAATCTATCACACCTGATCATCACGTGGTGCTTCGAAACGACGAACTTTCGCAACGGTGCACAGTTAGGGGGAACACTTTCTTGAAATTTTAATGAGGGATCATCTTATTTACTACCGTTGTTCTCAGCAAATAAGATGCATAAACATGATAAACATCACATGCAATCAAATAGTGACATGATATGGCCATCATCACTTTGCTCCTCTTGATCTCCATCTTCGGGGCTCCATGATCATCATCGTCACCGGCATGACACCATGATCTCCATCATCATGATCTTTATCATCGTGTCTTCGTGAAGTTGTCTCGCCAACTATTACTTCTACTACTATAGCTAACGGTTAGCAATAAAGTAAAGTAATTACATGACATTTATGTTGACACGCAGGTCATAAATAAATTAAGACAACTCCTATGGCTCCTTCCGGTTGGCATACTCATCGACATGCAAGTCGTGATTCCTATTACAAGAACATGATCAATCTCATACATCACATATCATTCATCACATTCTTCTTGGCCATATCACATCACATAGCATACCCTGCAAAAACAAGTTAGACGTCCTCTAATTGTTGTTTGCATGTTTTACGTGGCTGCTATGGGTTTCTAGCAAGAACGTTTCTTACCTACGCAAAACCACAACGTGATATGCCAATTGCTATTTACCCTTCATAAGGACCCTTTTCATCGAATCCGTTCCGACTAAAGTGGGAGAGACTGGCACCCGCTAGCCACCTTATGTAACTAGTGCATGTCAGTCGGTGGAACCTGTCTCACGTAAGAGTACGTGTAAGGTCGGTCCGGGCCGCTTCATCCCACAATACCGTCGAAACAAGATTGGACTAGTAACGGTAAGCATATTGAACAAAATCAACGCCCACAACTACTTTGTGTTCTACCCGTGCATAGAATCTATGCAATAGACCTAGCTCATGATGCCACTGTTGGGTAACGTAGCAGAAATTCAAAATTTTCTTACGTGTCACCAAGATCTATCTATGGAGAAACCAGCAACGAGGGGAAGGAGAGTGCATCTACATACCCTTGTAGATCGCTAAGCGGAAGCGTTCAAGAGAACGGGGGTGAAGGACTCGTACTCGTCGTGATCCAAATCACCGGAGATCCTAGTGCCGAACGGACGGCACCTCCGTGTTCAACACACGTACAGCCCGGTGACGTCTCCCATGCCTTGATCCAGCAAGGAGAGAGGGAGAGGTTGAGGAAGACTCCCTCCAGCAGCAGCACAACGGTGTGGTGGTGGTGGAGGAGCATGGTGATCCAGCAGGGCTTCGCCAAGCACCGCGAGGTATGAGGAGAAAGAGAGGTAGGGCTGCGCCAGGGAGAGGTCAGAAACTCATGTGTTGGCAGCCCCAAAGACCTCAACTATATATAGGGGAGAGGGAGGGGGCTGCGCCCCCACCTAGGGTTCCATCCTAGGGGCGGCGGCCAGCCCAGATCCCATCTGGTGGGGCGGCCAGGGGAGGGGGAGAGGGAGGCGCACCAGGCATGGGCCCTAAGGCCCATCTGCCCTTAGGGTTTGCCCCCCCTCCTCCCCTTAGGCGCCTTGGGCCCTTGTGGGGGGCGCACCAGCCCACCTGGGGCTGGTCCCCTCCCACACTTGGCCCATGCAGCCCTCCGGGGCTTGTGGCCCCACTTGGTGGACCCCCGGGACCCTCCCGGTGGTCCCGGTACGTTACCGATAAAACCCGAAACCTTTCCGGTGACCAAAACAGGACTTACCATATATAAATATTTACCTCCGGACCATTCCGGAACTCCTCATGACGTCCGGGATATCATCCGGGACTCCGAACAACATTCGGTAACCACGTATATCTATTCCTTATAACCCTAGCGTCATCGAACCTTAAGTGTGTAGACCCTACGGATTCGGGAACCATGCAGACATGACCGAGACGTTCTCCGGTTAATAACCAACAGCAGGATCTGGATACCCATGTTGGTTCCCACATGTTCCACGATGGTCTCATCGGATGAACCACGATGTCGAGGATTCGATCAATCTCGTATACAATTCCCTTTGTCAAGTGGTGCGATACTTGCCCGAGATTCAATCGTCGGTATCCCGATACCTTGTTCAATCTCGTTACCGGCAAGTCTCTTTAGTCGTTCCGTAACACATCATCCCGTGATCAACTCCTTGGTCACATTGTGCACATTATGATGATGTCCTACCGAGTGGGCCCAGAGATACCTCTCCGTTTACACGGAGTGACAAATCCTAGTATCGATTCGTGCCAACCCAACAGACACTTTCGGAGATACCCGTAGTGCACCTTTATAGCCACCCAGTTACGTTGTGACGTTTGGCACACCCAAAGTATTCCTACGATATCCGGGAGTTGCACAATCTCATGGTCCAAGGAAATGATACTTGACCGTTATCAATGACATCCAATGTCCATGGTCAGGAAACCGTAACCATCTATTGATCAACGAGCTAGTCAACTAGAGGCTTACTAGGGACATGGTGTTGTCTATGTATCCACACATGTATCTGAGTTTCCTATCAATACAATTCTAGCATGGATAATAAACGATTATCATGAACAAGGAAATATAATAATAACTAATTTACTATTGCCTCTAGGGCATATTTCCAACAATCACAGCAAGCAATATTACATAATTAGATCAGGCAAGAATCATTTGCACTGCACATACAAAAATTATCCATGGTCAAATATCACAAACCAGAAATTCGTACATAATTGATTTACACCGAACATGCCAGGAGCTAATTCTAAGTAGACAAAGTAGTACCTAGTGAATATAAGCAGGATTCCATGGCAAAACAGTATGTCAAGTTATAACTTACTAGTGAAAGCTTTTTTTAATCAGCGGCATATAAGTGCTTTTGGGATTTAAATGACATTAGTGGATGTAGGATAGGCTGCTATTACTTCCTGTTACTACTTCTGACATCGATATTGTTCCCTTCTAAAAAACACGACCACAAGTTAATATTCAGTGCAGAGTACATATTTTTACTTTGAACAACCAATGTAAATATTCAGTGTAGAGTAATTTAGTTTTAAAGCAACCATTGACAAAGACCACAGGGAATCTGGAGGAAGCAATTGTTGGAAATGATAGTTATAGCAGCGTAAGGAAGCAGTTGAGAAAGCAAGATAAACACAAGAATTTGTGAACTGTACACCACACAGAATCCGGGACTAGAAACAAAGACCAGGTAATATTTAAGTGACTAAGGGCCAGTTATGAAACCCAGTGGCTTCCATATGAAATTTTTAGGGCTTCCATATGAGATTTTTGCAAGGATTCAACAGCTCACACTGATGGCATGGCATGGCTGCTCACACTGAGACATGTATGTGCCTTTTTTATTTGCAAACTTATGCTAAATGTGAGGCCTTTGTTCTATGACATGTCTAAAACTCAATGTTCATGATTCTCAATATTTTTCATGCTACTTTCAAAATTTACGTATATATTTCCTTTGCAAGAGTACAATTTTGTAGTGATCAAAAGCTCTTTGTATGCTCTCTATACATAGTTAAATAGGAGAACAACAGGGGGAAAACTACTACTCATCCCCACAAACCGAGTTTTTGCCTAGGAAGCTGGCGATTGGTGATGAGTGATCAAGTTGAGGATTTGTGGTTGTGGTATGTTGCCGAACAGGGCCTAAGTAAGCATATTATGCACTAGTTACAAATGAAGCAAGCTGAGAACATAGAGCAGTAGATGCAAAAATAGACATCAATCAAGAAAAAGAATTACAGATCATCAATATAGAGAACTGTGTTTTGCGATGCTGCTAATATTATTAAGCTGGACAAGTGAACATCAGATGGAAAATTGGACAAGTGGAATTAACAGATTATAAATAGAGAACTGTGTTTTGCGAAGCGCTGATATTATTAAGCAAAGAAAACGAGCTTGTCACCTAACCTAGACTAGCACATGAACAAGATCAAAGACCTACCTATGAAGATTTTTTTACCAAATGAGCATTGCACCCAACTTGTTAGGCATACAAATAAGCCACCAATAGTAAATGCCATCTCGTCCAAATACTGTGCTTGTTACCCTATGAACCATGAGGGTAGAATACAGGGAAAATAACGGAACAGAGTTCTATTTCTGTTTCCAATAAGGCAAGTGCACGGCCAACAAGAAATCGGTTTTGATGTGAATGCGTAAAGGAATGACTGTAAGATAAACAAGCTGAAGAATCTCCATAGAACAAATGTACAGTACAGATCACACAACCCAGAGCAGAAGGGACCTACTCATAGAGAAAAATTTAGGAAATGGGCAAAGCATCGCTATCTAAATAGACTGCCATTCAAATCTGCAGTTTATCACTTCCAATTTGATTCTACGAGGTAATACTTGCAGTAAGCTAACAGAGCAGGGTTCCGATGGGACAAGCAAAACTAAGAGGTTTGACTTGGCCAATATTTCCTGCTTCAATATTTTAAATCGCCTAACATCACAAACAAAGGTGCATGCAGTATAAACAATGCATCTTATAAGCTTAGCTCTTTCTGAAGTGATCAATGCATCTTATAAGGTACTCCTTATAAGAAATAGCATTATCAAGATTGTGAGGCTTTGAGTTCCTTCCAAATTTATCAAGATAACGATTGAATGTCAAACAACAAAGAAATAGTATCACATGGCGATAGCCAAGAGAAACATGTATATACCTCCTCAGCTTGCTTGTGGTCACATTCCTGCTTTTGCCATGTATTTGTCCTCAACATCTCTAGTCGTTTTGGACCTAAGAACTCGAGTTACTTCAAAGGTAGGCATTAATTCAGTGTGCTACAAATAACAAAACAAGATGGTGTATGAAGTGCCTCAAAACTGAAGTAGTAGATGCAGTTTTATAATTGATGCAGTAACCAAACAGAAGCATGTTATATCACCTTCCTCCTATTAGTTTGTCATTGACTGGCTCAGCCTCCAGAATCTTCATTTATATTTGAAATTTTTTAGGACCCAAAACGTTCAAAGTCCACACCATTCCTTGCTTTAAGTTTTGCTAGCCTCTCTCGCACTCATGCTTCAGCATCATCTTCATCTCTTCCCTTTTTCCATTATTTTTCCTTAAAAGAAAATTTATGGCACATTATAATTGAAAGATTAGATTTCAAGTAGATAAGCAAGTAACTGTGGAAGGAAAAGGAACACACTTTGGTTGCTGAATTGTAGGAACGAGTGTTCCATCTGTATATGTCCTACTACGAGGTATATTTCTAACACCAATAGAACTACATTAGAATCTCAGTGGGGTGGTAGAAATTGAACTTTGGCTTTGAGAAACCTAATGCCATAGTTATCACGATTCAACATGTGTAGTCCTACAATCAAGCACTCTACAATATAGGAAAGTAAAACTTAAACAAGATAGCACTTGTTTGCCCCTGATGCAATAGAAGGCTAAATACAAAAGTTATAGATGTTATGTTACGTAGAGCAAACATTTATTTGGGCTATCAGCCTCACTTGGGTTCAAAGGGATTAAATCAGAACCGTCACCTTCAGAGAATACAAATATTACATCAATGCAATGAACAGAACCACCACTGATTTGACTTCCCTGGAGAAAAAATGTCCACACACTCCAACACTATTGCACTCACCAATCCCATCTGAAGAACTCTTGGCTCCATCGACTGCACGAGGATCACTAAAAAAAGTAGTAGCATCAACAACATCATCCAGGACAAAAGCAGAATATGAAGGCAACAAGGTATTCGTCGCGTGCGCCATGCCGGTAACAATCTTTGCGCCCTCGATTCTGCTCCGTGGCCACGCACCTAGGGAGGAGGCCTGCTCGGGGGGGTGGGGGGGCTCGCAAAGTAGGGTCGTCATGAGGGAACGCGTTCGGCGGAGGAGGGTCGTCGCCGGTGGAGTGGCTCAGCGGCAGTGCCGTGTCAGTTGGGTGCTCGGCGGCGCTGCTGTGGGGTGCTTGGGGGCGACGACGGCAGTGGTCAGGGTGGAGGGCGGTCAGTGGCGGTGGGTTGGTAGGGGCCGACGACGGGGCTGCGGTGGTGGGGGGCGACGACGCCTCTGGCTGGGTGAAGGACGGCCGATGGCAGTGGGATGGTTGGGGGCGGCGGTGCTTGTCGGCGCTGCTGTGGGGTGGTTGGGGGCGACAGCGGCGGTGGTCGGGGTGGGGGGCGACGACAGAGTTGTGGTGGTGGGGGGCGACGGCGGCTGTGGTTGGGTGGGGGGGCGGCCGACGGCAGATGCGATCTAGTTGAGGGTAGGAGTGGGACGTCGATTTGGGGGCGGCTGCGGCCTCTGTGGAGGTCCGGCGCGTCTAATAATTCATTTGGGCCAGAAAATTTCATTTCTCGCGCGCTTTCCCTCGCCAGCGCGCGCTCAGGCCCGTTATATTTTCGGTCTCGCGCCCAAGAGCGTCCCCGGTAGTAAATGGGCCAGGTTTGAGTTGTCCCGGTAGATAGTGTGCCTTAAAATGTACCGGCAGGGTTTGTGCCCGCGTTGCTCAGGTTCTAACGGCAGTTTCTGTGCCTCAAGGTACTTCTGCTGGCAGTAACAAACGCCCCGGCAGTTCATTTGCCCTTGTTCAGCTACTTTTCCCGGCAGTTAACTGTCCCCAATTAAATGTTGTGGTGTAGTGAAGGGAGCTTGGCCGGAGATGACGAAGGCACATTTTCGTCGGTATAGTCACACATGCATGGCCATAGTGTTGCACAATCTCCTGCATGGCCACATAGTCGCACACCCTCGTAGTTGCACATCGACTGCTAGACAGTTGCACAAAACAGGGAGTAAATTGAACACAACAAAGTTCATCAAAACATATGCATGCAGGATCTAGCTTCGAAGAGCGCGTCGTGAGGATTCCAACGGTGAAATCGGATCTTAATTTTGATGTTTGACTCAAAAGTTATGATATTTTTTTAAAAGAAACCCGCATTAAATGCGTTTACACCTATTCGCATTAGGCTGGTCGTAATGGTAGTATCATAGCTAATATCATGCATGCCAACTAGGCAATTTTGATGCTGTGTCATAACATTAAATGAAGAAAGAGATGATAGAGTATCATATCATGATACCATATCATAATAAATGCTATGCTACTTTGTGTCATGCATGACAATAAATAAAGTACTACATGATACTAATATATAATACTATGCATTAGAGAGGTAGTATCATACACTAGTATCATATGCATGATACTACTATATGATACTCTCCATTACAACCAGCCTTAGGCTGGTCGTAATGATAGTATCATAGTTAGTATCATGCATGCCAACTAGGCAATTTTGATGAGGTGTCGTAGCATTAAATGAAGAAAGAGAGGGTGGAGTATCATATCATGATACCGTATCATAATAAATGTTATGCTACTTTGTGTCATGCATGGCAATAAATAAAATAGTACATGATACTAATATATGATACTATGCATTAAGGAGGTAGTATCATACACCAGTATCATATGCATGATACTAGTATATGATACTCCCCATTACAACCAGCCTTAGTGAAAATTGCATGTCCACAAGTAGGGAGAAAGTTGCACATGGACTCTGAGGTAGTTGCACATTGACTACTATTCGGTTGCACAATACGGGGAGTAAATTGCACACAAAAAAGTTTGTCGAAACATAAGCATGCGGGATATAGTTTCGAAGAGCATTGTCGCGAGGATTCCAACGGTGAAAGCAGATCTCAATTTCGATTTTCGGTTTAAAAGTTATGACTTTTCAAAGAAAATGAAATATAAATTTAATGCGTTCACACTTGCACTTTGTTTAATACTTTCTCCGTTCCTTTATATAAATGTATTTGTTTTTTTATAAAATTTCAGAATTTAAGATGCATTTCATCTAATTCCTCATAATTCCCCTATTAGCCCTACAGGAAAAAAAATGAAAGTATCTCCTTCCTGATTGCCTGTATCTCTCCTTCTTGCAAAAGAAGTAAACTATTTCTTTGTCAATTGCATCTATCTCTTAGTTTTCTGCGCTAATTGATTTACTTGTCACAAACCAATAAATTTGTCAAGGATAATTTCGTCATAACATGTCTATAATGATGTGTCTTGATCATCGTGACAAAAATAATACACCTTACATAAAGGAACGAAAAGAGTATGAATGGAGGTGGAAGGGAAGGTGGAATCGGTTTTTGCATGACGTGAGGGATTTCCTAACTACTCCCTCCGTCCGGGTGTATAAGTCATTCGCGTAGTTCTAGGTCATCGATTTGAGGAATTAAATATGTGTTATATGTCATAAAAAGTATACCACTAGATTTCCACACGGATGTAGTTTCTAAATATATATTTTTTGTCACATATAATACATATTTAGATAGTTAAATTATCGACCTAGAACTACGCAAATGACTTATACACCGGGACGGAGGTAGTAGATGACATGAGACAAAAGGTTTTCTAATTAGGGTGGATGCTCGGTAGCGTTAAACAGCCAATCGCCACCGGCTAGACGTGGGCCCATGTCCCCTAGTGGCCAATCACAACAGCTTACATCAGCTAAAAAACTTAGTGGTTCGATGTACACGACAGCAAAAACCTATAGTTACAACTACACTATAACTTTATTTTCTGGAATTCAAAGTGTAGAACAAAGGTACTCCAGTTAGCTCATTGCCGACTTGCTAGTTCATCGAAAAAAAATAATTTGCGGGTAATATCCCAGAATGGGTTTAATCAAAGAGGCGTTGCGGTGATGGACCCTTGAGGTCTGGCGTGGCTGTTGACAGCCCTCCACAGCCTCCATGAACTCGAGGGCAACATCCTGGCCACGAGCGCTTCCGGGTCCGCGCACAGCTCCTCCACCTCCGCCGCGCGCCGCGTCAGAGCCTCCACGAGCACCTCATCCCCGGCCCCATAATCCAACGCGCGCCGCCGGAGCCTCTCAGCCAGCCCCACGAACATGTCCGTAAACCGCGCGCCAACGCCCTGACCGGCCCTCGCGGCCGCTTCGATCGCCTCCGCCCTAGCCGCGTCCGCCTCGGGCACCCCGCCGCCGTCCATCTCCTTGGCCACGTGCTGCCGGAACTCCGACGTCGCCGCGCGCAGGAGCTCGCCCCCGTCCTGGTACTCCGTCGTGATCCCTGCGGCGGCCCTCACATACCTGTCCCGCAGGCCACGAGCGTCGGCCGCAAGCGCGTCCGCCTGCCGGCGCCGTTCGTCGCACCACGCGGCCTGGCTCCGAAGCTCGGCCACCAGCTCCTCCTCGCCGTCCCTTGTGGCGAACACGTCCGCGCCGAGCGTGAGGTCCTCCCCGTCCTCCTCCATCTCGCCGGCGAGCGCGACGGCGGTGTCCTCGATGTAGTCCACCCAGTCCAGCTGCGCGATCGAGGGGAACTCCGCCCTCTCCTGCAGCCCGCTGTTCACCTCGGACTGCATGGCTCGGAGGGAGTCCTCCACGTGCGGATCGACCATGCCATCGTCTACCATGGCCCTGATATCCTCGTCGGTGTAACGCGCCTCCAACGCCATGGTCGCGTCGATCAAGATCGATTTTTTTCTTGTTCTTTGCGTACAAGATCTTTGTCTGCTGCAGCCGTCGAGCTCCGTATATATAGACGACACCCAGAGATCAGGCCGTGGCAATATTATGTGCCCGTGCGCCCGACCAAAACACCGAAATTTTGCTATAGTCCAAAGTCCAAACGGAGTCGGGCCTGGCGACCAGCGCGGAGGACAGCGCACAAACGCAGGCGCACGATATGGGCCGGCCCATGTGCGGCACATGGCGCCCCTGGTCGTTTATTCCTTTTTTTCGTTTTTGTTTCTTTTTATTTTCTTTCTAAACTTCGCAAATTGTTCATGATTTTAAAAAGGAAAACACTTGTTTTAAGCCGGATGATTCTCCTGGGGTGGAGGTCGTACTTATGGAAGGGAAGGTAACAGGGGTAGAGGAGTGTACCGGAGAGTTGATATGAATCATACAGGCACAAGTACCACAGGTGCACTCATGCTTCTGGACCAAGACACCCTGAATAAGAAATGAGCTAGTGAGGAGCAACAGGCAGAGTCGAAAAATGACAGTAGGGATTCAAAGAAGAAGAAGGCCGTGCTTGAGGCGGCAAATTCAGATGCGGAGGTTGCTAGTCAGCTCCGCAAGACACAATGAATGCCATAGCTTGGAACTATCGCGGGCTTGGGAACCTGGAGACAGTTCGTGAGCTTCACAACCTTATGAGGCTAGAAGTGCCCGCCCTTGTTTTTTTGTGTGAGACAAAGATCAAGGGTGATCGTGTGACTGATCTAACAAAAAGACTTGGTTTTGAAGGATGCTTTTCAGTTGATAGTGCGGGCCTCAGTGGAGGTTTGACGTTGTTTTGGTCCAAAGGAGTAAAGGTTAAAGTGGAGACAATGTCTGATCAACATATTGATGCAAAAGTTACGAATATTGGTACCGATAACAAGAGTTGGAGGTTTACGGGTTTCTATGCGAAGGCAAAACGTAAGGAACGTTCAGCTAGTTGGGAATTGTTAAGATGGTTGCGGACCCAAAGTGACCTACCATGGCTGTGTGGAGGTGACATGAATGAGATTCTCCATGGTTCTGAGTACTTTGGTATGCATGATCGCCCGGAGTGGCAGATGGAAGGGTTCCGGGAAGTGATGGACACTACAAAAAAATACACTTCTGTGATGATACGTGTTTGTCACAGTAGGTCGCGTTTTCTGTCATGCATGTACATCCATGACAAATTTATGACAGAATCAAGATAGTCATACCTATGCTGTCGTAGAAGTGTTCCATGACATTGCCAAAGTTATCATCACGGAAGTGTCCACTTCCATGACGATAAATCGCGCGTCACAGAAGTGCTTTCGTCAAGGGTGACCGACAAGTGGCATCCACCGTAACGGAACGCCGTTAAACTATCGGGTCGGGTTTTGGATCCGATAACCCGTTAACAGCGCCGACCAATAGGGATTTTCCACGTGTAAAATCATCATTGGCTGGAGGAAACACGTGTCGGCTCACCGTTGGGACAGATGTCATCCGCTCATTGGACCGAAGGCGCCTATGATACGGCGACACGTGACACGACCCAACAGAGGCCCATTCCTGTGAAAATGCCGACCCGTTTGACATGGTCAAAAGGTGGCGGCCCGGCCCACGGAAAGCCTGTTAACGGCCTGTTCGCATATAGCCCATTTACAGCCCACTAACCTAGGGCCCGTTACGCCCTATCCGAATTAGGCCCAGTAGCGTCATCTGGGCCGTCCAATATGATTCAGCCCGTTTTAACTTCCGGCCCATGTGTGGCCCATGACTTCTTTTGGCCCATATGAGGACCTTTGTAACTCTTGGCCCATTAACGGCCCGTGGTGAAACTGGTCCGTAATGAACAATGTATCACTTTATACCCATTAATGACCCGTTATTCCATTGGGCCGTTTCCAGCCCAAGTTACCTTTCAGCCTTCCCAGGGCCCATTGATTCTTGGGCTCATTTGCAACATTCGGTTACATACGGCCCGTTACTGTCATTTTCTGCTTGTGGGCCAAATTCAGCCCGTCGTTACAGTCGGCCCGTTTGCAGACCGTTAATACGTTGGGCCGTTTTCATGTCAAAAAACCCGTTGGGCTGTTTTCATAGAGTTATCAAATACGGCCTATTAACGGCCCATTATGGTCCATGAATAGTACGGCCCATGATTGGCGAAATGATGATACGCCCCGTAGAAGGCCCATGGATCCTACGGCCCGTATGAGGCCCATGGATAGTACGGCCCGTAGAAGGCCCATGGATCATACGACCCGTAGAAGGCCCATGGACCCTAAGGCCCGTATAGAAAGACAATGGATCATACGACCTGCAGGAGGCCCATTGTTACAACAGTCCGTGTGTTGCCATGATTATTTTGGCCTAGTTACCAAAAATAGGCTATTGTGGCCACTAGAAAAAAAACAGAAAAAGAACTGCAGTGACTACAAGTAAACAACTAAACAAGACAATAAGGAAATAAATAAGCAAGCAATTAACAGTAGTCTATTGCCTCTATTACACATATTACATCCACTGGGCATCAAAGTTCGCCACCAGTGCAAATATAGGGAACAAAGCAGCACATTACATACACTGGCCGTCAAAATTGGCCACCAGTGCAAATAAATGCGACATCAAAACAAGAGCATAACTGAAACAACTTCAGAAGAGCTCAAGAAACGTTATCCTGGGTATCCACCATGCTGGCAATAAGCTTAGCAAGCTGATTAGCTTTTTCCTGTTTGGCGTTAAAATCCTCCAACGCTTGCTGTTGCACCAGAAAGTATTCATCTGAATGCTCCAGGGACTTCCGCAGTCCTTTCGCTTCTTGTCGCAGCACAGCTGATCGATGTCTTTCAGCTTGTAGTTGAGACTCAAGAAACCGAACTGATTCAGACAGTGAGTTTGAATAGCTTGTGCAAGCGGTAGTGGCCAGTAACTCGAACACTAAACCAAGACAGGACTTTGGGGTTGTCTCGCTGTCTTCAAGATAGTCTTCCTTAGCTGTTTTATCAGCTTTGTTGGAGACCAACAAGGATGTGTCACTATCCTGAACCTTATCTGCATTACTTCCTTTACCATTGCTTAATAAGGCACTCTTCCCCAATATTCTGTCAGCATTCTAAAAGAAGAAACAAGCAGACACATAACAAGTTTAGCATGTACTAGTATATGAAACTCATTTCGGTGAACCAGTTCATTAGTAAGGTGGACAGGATTAAACTACCAAGTCTTCTATTGCCAAGTACTAGTACATAATAAAAGCATCAAACAAACATATATCTATGTCCTATGGTCACTGCATTGTCTTGCCAAATCAAAATAGAGACACGGTTCAAATCATATCAGTTCAAGACAAAGCAGCAGTGAAAGAATACAAAGCGTGGGAAACTACACGGCACAACAAGATTTCAGATGGGTACCACGGGTCTACATGTACAACAACACTATTGGCTCTGTTGTGATGCTAGTAATGTGCATGATATGAAAGTCAACTGTATACACAATTGAAATTGAAATCAACAGAGCTATTGATAAGAGCAAACCTGTTAAAGAAACATGCGTGAACATACCTGCTGTGCCATTGGAGTTTCGATTGGATCCTTCAATTTAAAAATAAGTTTGTATGAGTAAATACAGTGATACAAGAGCAAAGCAATCATAGTTAAAAAAGGCGCGCCTAAGCGAGCGCTTAAGCGCGCCTAGGCTCTAGGCGTTGGCAAAACGCATTGCGCATAACTACGCATAATCTGTGCATAACTGCGCATAAGCATGCGCTTTGGTCAGTAAAGCGCAAGGCGGTGGCAAAACGCACAATTAACGCCTAGCGCTTTTTTGAACTATGATAGCAATGGAATCTTAAATTAGAACAGTTGTTCTTCAGGTTTAGGCACTTGTTCTACATGAACAGAGTACAGTAAGACGCAAGAATATAATACTTAAAAATAGAAAATGAGCTCATAGACCTTACCACATTCTTGGTTCGGGACCAGTACAGAACAAGGCGTTCCCAGTCATCGTCCAGTAAATGTGTCTCAGGAGAACGTAAGGGAATTTGATGAGTTTCTTTGCCGGTGAAGTACGTTTTCTTCAGGTAATTCCGATACTGCCACCAAGCATTCTTGAAGATAGCAGAGGTATTAGCACAGGTTACCTCATCCTGAGTTTCCAAATCGGTCCTTCTCTATAGAGAAAAATGGGAAAATTTGTTGTATTATAACCATCATGGAGGTAGGATGTATGGGACGAAGCAAAGTAATTGCCATGAATAACATTACTTACACATAACTCCTGGACAAACACCTGCAACTGGCATTTTCCTTCATCTTCAGTATAATATTTCCAAGATGGGAAGATACGCACATACGATTTAACAACATCAAATGCGATAGATGCTAAACTACGACTAGCTGGTTGTGCTTCCTCCACAGGAATAGGCGTACTAACTGGTGGAGTTGGGGTTCGCCGTGATAGTACTGGCCCTTTGGGCACTGGAGCTGCCTTACTAACTGCTCTTGTTTGGGAGCTCTGTGGTGGAGATGGTGTTGTGTCAACAGGAACTGGGTTACTATCGGCTGGGGTTGGGGTTAGATTGGGTGAAGCTGGTTCTCTGTCCATCGCAGTAGGGGTACAATCTGCGAGAGTTTGGGTTATGTGTGGTAGGGCTGGTTCTTGTGCATGTACAACCGGGGTGCTATCTCCACCAAGAGGTAGCACTGTTTTATTTGAAGACCGTGTTTTTAGTCCGCTAGATACTGGCATCACCCGCTCCAATTCAAATGGCTGATAAACAGGAAACATAGTTGAATGTACAGACATTGTATGAGAGACAGATGCAATAGATAGTGTGGAAAAAAGAGGGCATGAAATAGTTGACATGTATATTGTTTAACTAAAACGGATAGCATGACATAATTTCACATATATGATGTCTATCTAAACTGGATAGCATAGCATAACATAATTCAAAGATATGATGAATAACTAAACAGGATCGCATGACATAATTCACCTACATGTTATCTAAGTAATCAGGATCGCATCATTTAATTCACATATGTGATTTATATGCTAAACAGAGGGCATTCGATATGATGTCTGAACTAAGAACATGGTGTTGAATATTGTGTATATGATGTCTAAACTATGCAATGCAAGACACCGTATGCATGATATGAGCAGTATAACCGTGCCAAGTTAGAGCATACACCTCAGTGGGGGAATAGGACTGGTCATCTGTCTCTGAATCCATCTCTGAGGAGCTATCGGGACCCAACAAGAGATCTGCTTCGACAGGTAGCACTGTCTGCTCTGAAGGCCTTGTTTTCACTCCAGATTTTTCCATCTCCCACCCAAATGGCTGATTCACAGGAAGAGTAGTTTAATGTACAAACATTGTCGACAAATGGAAATGTAATGAAGAAAAGGATGGGCAAGATATCATTCAAATATATGATGCCTGGTTAAACAGGATGGCATTGCACATTTCACATATATTATGGCTGGCTAAAAGACATGAGACTGCATAATTCCCATATATGATATAGAAACTAAACAGGTGGCATTACAGAACATGTCTAAACTAAGCAGATGACATATATGATGTCAAAAGTAGGCACTGCAAGGCAACATATGCATGATATGACTAACATCATCATGCCAAGGTAGAGCAAACACCTTGGGGGGTAAATAGGAGTGGTCAGCGGCGTCTGAATCCGCCTCAGAACAGATATCTTCCTCTGGATTACAATCTGGAGAGGGGTGGGGAGGGTTTGCCATTGAACCCACCATGGAGCGATGTCTGCATGACATTGTATTGCCGCGCAAAACTCTTCTCTTTTTCTCTACATGTTCAGCATGACTGTGTACAATATCTGACATGCATACGAAAAAAATATGGTGAGATTATGTAAGGAGAGCATGCAGAAATTTAGAGTGATGGTAACAACCAGTGGATCGACGTTTTTCCGTTGAACCAAAATAGCCCTAATGGATCGACGTGAATGTATAGTAATAAGTGATGCAACAAGTGTACAACCTCTTTGCCGTAGCCGTGTCGACCTCAGCATCATTGGGTTGGTCGCTGAAGCAGTTGAGGCAGAGGTGGCTGTCGGAGGTGTGGAGGAAGATCTGAGGAATCTGTAGACGGCGTCCAGGGCACTGCTCTGTTGTGATGGATCGTTCTGTCGTTGGAGCAGCTCCGGTGAGCCGTAAGACGTCAAGGCTGAAGCAGCACAAGACAGACATCGTCAATCTCAAGTGGGATTCTAATAGCATCTCCAATAGATGATGTAAAATGGATGTAAAATTAACATCACCAAAAACCACCTGACTACAACAGATGAGGTAAAAACTATTGACTCTGAACTTAACTATCGAAACTGAAATTTACTGTGGAATCTGAATGCTACTGTCGAAACTGAACGCAATGGTAGCAGAGAGGCACTTGACATGTAGTTTAGGGAGGGCCTGCAGTTCATCTTCAACCTACACCCCCTGAGCCGCCAGCCACCACCGGCCGAACCGCCGGCCCCAGCGCCGCCTCGCCGCCCCGAAACAACTCGCCACCGCCGCCCCGGCCAGCCCTCTAGGCCCCCCGCCCCACCCTGAACCCTAAGATAGATAGTGGGTTACCTCTCCGGTGAGCCCTCGTCCCCGCTGCGGGTGGTTCTTCCTTAACTCCGGCGAGCCCCCCAACCCCTGAAAATCGACTGACCCAAAAGTCGATTCAGTCGACTGAAGTGTGGCTTAATCGGAGCAGAGCAGCAGCACGAGCGAGAGGGAGAGCAGCAATAGCAGTTGGGCGAGCGAGCGATCGAGCGAGAGCCGGAGCAGCAGCAACAGCGCAAGCGAGCGAGCGAGAGCCGGAGCAGTAGCAGCAGATCCAGCTGGTATGGACGCCGTCGCCGAAGGGGCCTTGCACTAGGGGAGACCGCCATGGAGATGTTGCCCACGGCGTCGGCTTCAAGGTAGCCGCTCCATGGGGGTGCGGGATGGAGCACCGTCAGCGCCGGGAGGTCGAGTTAAGGAGAAGGTGCAATGCGATGAGTGTACAACCTCTTTGGTGGCGCCGAGTAGGCCTCGGCTTCGTCCGAGGAGTCGGTGAGGATGATGCGGTTCCGTGGAGCAGGTTAAGGCGGCGCTGTGGGGATGGAGCAGCCCCGATAGACGAGGCGATCGTCGTAGCTGCTCCTTGGAGGTGGAGGACGGGGCGGCTAAACCGGCGGGACGGCGAGATGGACGACGAATCCTAATTCGGGGAGGTGGACGAGGGACGTCGAGCTATTGTGGTGGATGATGTCGTCGGGGAAGAGGCTCCGGCTGGGCAGCGGTGATGTGGCGGACGGAGAAAGGTGGGGTTTCATGGCTGGAGTGGAGAGGTTATGATGGCCTGGGATTTTGAATGACAAAAATGGGGTGATGGGAGGGGGTGAAGCATGACACAGGGACGCGCTTGTCCAAAATGTAGGGTGTGTTACAAAAGTACCCCCACCGATTTGAACTAGCGGCCCTTTCGGCTCAGGGTTAGAAGGGGATTTCATGTGTCGGGATTTGGCAGCTGGAGGGAGTTTTCGCGCGCGTTGTAATTTCGGGATAGCAAGGCGCGGGTTGTGAAGGCGCCAGTTTTGGAAGCACGATATCTGAATTTTCGGGATATAACAAGAGGCGGGTTGAATTTTAGGGACAAGCCTAACGTGTAGTAATATTGTACTTGTACGTACCAAATCAATTCGCACTTCCCTCAACCAAAAAGAAAACGAAAAAAATAAAACTATTCACACCACACAAAGAGAGAGTCTTGCCCCGTTTTACTATACAAATGCTATTCAAAGCTACTCCCTCCTTCCATCTATATAGGGCCTAATGCGTTTTTCGATGCTAACTTTGACCAAATATTAGAGCAATGATATATGACATGCAACTTACACAAAGCACACCGTTAAATTCGTCTGTGAAAGGTTCTTTCAATGATATAATTTTCACATTGTGCATGTCATGTACTATTAATCTTGTCAATAGTCAAAGGCGGTCTTAAAAATCTCATTACGCCCTATATAGATGGAAGGAGGGAGTATGAATCCATGTTATGTCCGATTAATTTTTTCGCTTGCTGTATAATGCATGTAACCTACTCATACCAACATTTTAGTGCATTCCAAATGTCTATACTACCGCTGCAATTCGAACTAAATTTGAATTCGTTTCTCTATTTCAATAAGAATCTACAATCATGATTGTTGCCAACTTCAACCATCATAGTTTCCTTGCTATCCGCCAGATATAAATCAGACGGCCTATAATGCAGGATGGCAGGCACACCATCATCAACAACTCCGTTTTTTATAAGAGTAGAGATAAAATATATTAAATGTAGTATAACATGTTCATAACCACACCATGTGTATCACCGTTATATATATTCACACATGCGTCGGTTTGAAACACTATGATAAATTCTTCAAATATCCGAATTCGCTTTTTATAATGAAGTATATATGATCTCTATTCGTCTTTTACACCCACACAACCCTCTTATCTTTGTAGCTAGCGCTAACTTTCTCTTGTGCATGCACACGCCCGCATCCCTCTCACCCTCCCTCAGCATTCTCTAGCTCCATCGCGCAAATTCGTCTTTTCACTTTAGGTCGTTCACCCACGGTGTGTGTAGGCCCCCCAGCTCCTTCTTTACGGCACACATCGATCGATATGCCTCTCTAGCCAGGTGTGCCTAGCACAAACACAAGCTTCCCCTCTTCTCTTGTCACCGTCCATGCCTCACTCCCACCACTCTTTTCATCGTTCTCGTACTCGCACACTCCTCCCCCTCGATATAGTATGCCTCTCGTACCACCTCCTACATGCATCCCCTCTCTCTCTATCCTTCTCCTCGTGCCTCATTTGCTTCTAACACACACATGCATGTATACCGATCGATCTCCCAACATATACCTAGATCGACTTTAACTACCCCCCATCGATCGACGTACCTCACAAGTTATGTCTCTCCTTTCTCTAACAAAGGGCGATTGATCTTCCTATGTAGTTACGTCTGCTTACCACAGCCACATCGTCCCCCCTCATCATTCGTGCATGCCTCCTGACCCGTCTCTCACACGCACGTGCACAGACAACAAGCAGCCATCTCCTCTCTTATTGATATTGCGGGCGTGCCCTCCGTTTGTCTAGCAAGCCTATCCCACCATTTGTTAGAAGCAACTCCACTACCACCCCCTCCAACACTCTAGCTCTGTCTCTCTCCCAACCTTATTCCTCTCCTGCACATATGCATGGATGCCGATCGATCTCCCTTAATACATGAGGCAGATCGATCTCCTTAATACATGAGGTAGGCCTCTCTCCTCCTCCACACATATACCAGCCATTGTACCTCTATAGTTAATTGGGCCTCCCTCTTCCCCCACCACACACCGATAGTCGAGCGCTGCAGGTAGGTATCCATGCCACAGAGACAAACTGCACATGTCCCATCTCACGTTCCAGTAGGCCAGCCACTCTATATCTTTGACGTGGGCACACACAAATTCGATGGCACTCTTTATCGATCGCGCGCGCACACGCACACACACATCATCCCTCTCTTCGATTCTATGGACACCTCAAGCCGATGATACCTCCACTCTCTTCTCGTGGATCGCCCCCTCTATATATATGTTATATCCAGGACTCTATTTCACACACATTGCATATGTTACATTTTTTGATTGACCCCCCCCCCCCAAAAAAAACTCTCAAGAACCCACACACTATATCTCTCTAGGTTTGTATCTCTCTCACACAACCCCACGTAGGTGGTGTACATATACAAGAAGAGAATAGGTGCACCGTGCACGTACTCACGCTTCGTGCCCGGCCACACCCGCGCGGGTACACGGTGGAGCTCATTTCTTTACGAAATGGCAGACCACATGCTAATTTGAACGCCTGTAGCGGTTGTTTACCTAGGGAGGTCGTGTACCACGCGTGCACGAAACAAAGTTCAACTTGACGCGTTGCCGCGTTATTTTTAAATAAAGTTATATCGCTCAATGGCACGTACACAGAATGTAAAATGATTTTTATGGAGAAAAAGGTAGTCCACTCACTATATATAATGGAGCTTGCCTACCTGGTTTGTCGCTCTTCAGAGTATCTCACACAAGGCTGCGGTGGCCTCTCTCTCTCACTGTTGCTCACTGATCCGGCCGCATCCCGTCCGCCGGGGGAAAGGGAGTGCGGTGGCCTCTCTCTCTCTCACTGTTGGTCACTGATCCGGCCGCATCCCGCCCGCCGAGGGAAAGGGAGGAAGTGCATCCTTTCTCCGTTCGACGGTGTCGAGGCAGCATGTCCCGATCTACGGTACACGCTGTTCTCTCTGACCAAGCTCCGGCGCGGCAGGACCTACGCCACCTGCTCGCAGGTTCCGCCCGCCGCCGCTCACCTAGTTACATCCCGACGACCTCCAAGTATCCCCTCCGGCCTTGCTCCATTGCCCGTCTTCCCACGCCGCTGCATGTGGATCTTCCATAGTTCTTTGCCCAAAACGTAGCTCGTCCGGTGATACGTCCATTTTGCATCATGCTTTTATATCGATATTTATCGCATTATGGACTGTTATTTCACTTTATGTCACAATACTTATGGCTATTCTCTCTTATTTTACAAGGTTTACATAAGGAGGGATAATGCCGGTAGCTGGAATTCTGGGCTGGAAAAGGAGCAAATATTAGAGACCTATTCTGCGCAACTCCAAAAGTCCTGAAACTCCACGGAACATCTTAAAACAAATAAAGAAAAATCCTCGCCAAAGATGAAGGCCAGGGGGCCCACACCCTGCTCACGAGGGTGGGGGGCGCCCCCTACCTCATGGCCCCCCTGGTGTCTCTCCAACGTCCATCTTCTCCTATATGAAGTCTTTCGATGAGAAAAAAATACGGAGAAACTTTTCGGGACGAGACTCCGCCGCCACGAGGTGGAACCTTGGCGGAACCAATCTAGAGCTCCGGTAGAGCTATTTTGCTGGGGATACTTCCCTCCGGGAGGGGGAAATCATCAGCATCGTCATCACCAACACTCCTCTCATCGGGAGAGGGCAATCTCCATCAACATCTTCACCAGCACCATCTCATCTCCAAACCCTAGTTCATCTCTTGTATCCAATTCTTGTCTCAAAGTCCGGGATTGGTGCTAGTAGGTTGCTAGTAGTGTTGATTACTCCTTGTAGTTGATGCTAGTTGGTTTATTTGGTGGAAGATCATATGTTCAGATCCTATATGCATATTATTACCCCTCTGATTATGAACATGAATATGCTTTGTGAGTAATTACGTTCGTTCCTGAGGATAAGGGAGAAGTCTTGCTGTGAGTAGTCACGTGAATTTGGTATTCGTTTGATATTTTGATAAGATGTATGTTGTCTAGCCTCTAGTGGTGTTATGTGAACGTCGACTACATAACACTTCACCATTATTTGGGCCTAGAGGAAGGCATTGGGAAGTAATAAGTAGATGATGGGTTGCTAGAGTGACAGAAGCTTAAACCCTAGTTTATGCGTTGCTTCGTAAGGGGCTGATTTGGATCCATATGTTTCATGCTATGGTTAGGTTTACCTTAATACTTTTGTTGTAGTTGCGGATGCTTGCAATATCATAAGTGGGATGCTTGTTCAAGTAAGAACAACACCCAAGCACCGGTCCACCAACATATCAAATTATCAAAGTATCGAACGTGAATCATATGAACGTGATGAAAACTAGCTTGACGATATTCCCATGTGTCCTCGGGAGCGCTTTTCCTATTATAAGAGTTTGTTCCGGCTTGTCCTTTGCTACAAAAGGATTGGGTCACCTTTCTGCACTTTATTTACTTTTGTTACTTGTTGCTCATTACAATCTATCTTATCACAAAACTATCTGTTACCACTTATTTCAGTACTTGCAAAGAATACCTTGCTGAAAACCGCTTATCATTTCCTTCTGCTCCTCGTTGGGTTCGACACTCTTACTTATCGAAAGGACTACGACACATCCCCTATACTTGTGGGTCATCAAGACTCTTTTCTGGCGCCGTTGCCGGGGAGTGTAGCGCCTTTTGTAGGTGGAATTTGGTAAGGAAAAATTTATATAGTGTGCTGAAATTTACTGTCACTTGTTACTATGGAAAGTAATTCTCTGAGGGTCTTGTTCGGGGTATCTTCACCCCATCCAGTAGAGCAAAGAGTTGCTCCTCAACCTATTGAACCTATTAAAAATGAAACTCCTTTTGAATTTCCTTCGAGTATGATGGAAAAACTGCTAGCTAACCCTTTTACAGGAGATGGAACAAAGCATCCTGATGAGCACTTAATATATGTGGATGAAGTTTGTGGATTATTTAAGCTTGCAGGTATACCCGATGATGTTGCTAAGAAGAAGGTCTTCCCTTTATCTTTGAAGGGAGATGCATTGATATGGTATAGGCTATGTGATGATATGAGATCATGGGACTATAAAAGATTGAAGTTGGAATTTCATCAAAAGTATTACCCTATGCATCTTGTTCATCGTGATCGCAATTATATATATAATTTCTGGCCTCGCGAAGGAGAAAGCATCTCTCAAGCTTGGGGGAGGCTTAAATCAATGTTATATTCATGCCCCAATCATGAGCTCTCAAGAGAAATGATTATTCAAAATTTATATGCTCGGCTTTCTGATAACAATCGCACCATGCTCGATACTTCTTGTGCTGGCTCTTTTATGATGAAGACTATTGAATTCAGATGGAATTTATTGGATAGAATTAAACGCAACTCTGAAGATTGGGACCTCGACGAAGGTAAGGAGTTAGGTATGACACCTAAGTTTGATTGTGTTAAATCTTTTATGGATACCGATATTTTCCGTAAGTTTAGCACTAAATATGGACTTGACTCTGAGATAGTAGCTTCTTTCTGTGAATCTTTTGCTACTTATGTTTATATCCCTAATGAGAAGTGGTTTAAATATCATCCTCCCATAGAAGTAAAAGTAGATGCACCTATTAAAGTTGAAGAAAAGACTGTCACTTATAATGATCCTATTGTTCCTACTTCTTATATTGAGAAACCACCTTTCCCTGTTAGAATAAAGGATCATGCTAAAGCTTCAACTGTTGTTCGTAAAAGCAATATTAGAACTTATACACCTCCTGAGCAAGTTAAAGTAGAACCTACTATTGCTATTGTTAAAGATCTCTTGTCTGATAATATTGATGGGCATGCTATTCAGTTCGAAGGTCAAACTGCTAGAATTGCTAAACCTTGTGATAAAGATAAACATAGACCTGTGGTAGGCGTGCCTGTTATTTCTGTTAAAATAGGAGATCATTGTTATCATGGCTTATGTGATATGGGTGCTAGTGCTAGTGTAATACCTATTGACTTATACGAAGAAATTAAGAATGAAATTGCACCTACTGAGTTAGAAGATATTGACGTCACAATTAAACTTGCCAATAGAGATACTATTGCACCAATTGGAATTGTTAGATATGTTGAAGTCTTGTGTGGGAAAACTAAATATCCTACTGATCTTCTTGTTCTTGGTTCCCCACAAGATAACTTTTGTCGCATTATATTTGGTAGACCCTTCTTAAATACTGTCAATGCTACCATAGATTGCATAAAAAATGTTGTTACTATTGGCTTGGATGATATGGTTCATGAGTTTAATTTCTCTAAATTTAGTAAACAACATCATGAGGAAGAATTACCTAGTAAGGATGAAATTATTGGTCTTGCTTCTATTGTCGTACCTCCTAGTGATCCTTTAGAACACTATTTGCTAGACCATGAAAATGATATGTTCATGAATGAAAGAAGGGAAATAGATGAAGTATTCTTTAAACAGGAACCTATTCTGCAACACAATTTGCCTGTTGAAATTTTAGGGGATCCTCCTCCACCCAAGGGTGATCCCGTGTTTGAGCTTAAACCTTTGCCTGATAATCTTAAATATGCTTATACTTGATGAAAAGAAGATATATCCTGTTATTATTAGTGCTAACCTTTCAGAGCATGAAGAAGAAAGATTATTGAAAACTCTGAAGAAGCATCGTGCTGCTATTGGATATACTCTTGATGATCTTAAGGGCATTAGTCCCACTCTATGTCAACATAAAATAAATTTGGAAGCAGATGCCAAACCAGTTCATGATCCTCAACGACGTCTGAATCCTAAAATGAAAGAAGTGGTAAGAAAAGAAATACTCAAGCTTCTGGAGGCAGGTATAATCTATCCCGTTGCTGATAGTGAGTGGGTAAGTCATGTCCATTGTGTCCCTAAGAAGGGAGGTATTACTGTTGTTCCTAATGATAAAGATGAATTGATTCCACAAAGAATTATCACAGGTTATAGGATGGTAATTGATTTCCGCAAATTAAATAAAGCTACTAAGAAAGATCATTACCCCTTACCTTTTATTGATCAAATGCTAGAAAGATTATGCAAACATACACACTATTGCTTTCTAGATGGTTATTCTGGTTTCTCTCAAATACCTGTGTCGGCTAGAGATCAATCAAAGACTACTTTTACATGCCCTTTTGGTACTTTTGCTTATAGACGTATGCCTTTTGGTTTATGTAATGCACCTGCTACCTTTCAAAGATGCATGATGGCTATATTCTCTGACTTTTGTGAAAAGATTTGTGAGGTTTTCATGGACGACTTTTCCGTCTATGGTTCCTCTTTTGATGATTGCTTGAGCAATCTTGATCGAGTTTTGCAGAGATGTGAAGAAACTAATCTTGTCTTGAATTGGGAAAAGTGCCACTTTATGGTTAATGAAGGTATTGTCTTGGGGCATAAAGTTTCTGAAAGAGGTATTGAAGTTGATAAAGCCAAGGTTGATGCTATTGAAAAGATGCCATGTCCCAAGGACATCAAAGGTATAAGAAGTTTCCTTGGTCACGCCGGATTTTACAGGAGGTTCATTAAGGACTTCTCAAAAATTTCTCGGCCTCTGACTAAATTTATTGCAAAAAGATATACCATTTGTCTTTGATGATGATTGTGTAGAAGCATTTGAAATACTTAAGAAAGCATTAGTCACTGCACCTGTTGTTCAGCCACCTGATTGGAACTTACCCTTTGAAATTATGTGTGATGCTAGTGATTATGCTGTAGGTGCTGTTCTAGGGCAAAGAGTTGATAAGAAATTAAATGTTATTCATTATGCTAGTAAGACTCTAGACAATGCTCAAAGAAATTATGCTACTACTGAAAAAGAGCTTTTAGCAGTTGTATTTGCTTTTGATAAGTTCAGATCTTATATTTTTGATTCTAAAGTAACTATTCAAACTGATCATGCTGCTATTAAATACCTTATGGAAAAGAAAGATGCTAAGCCTAGACTTATTAGATGGGTTCTCTTGCTACAAGAATTTGATTTGCATATTGTTGATAGAAAGGGAGCTGAGAACCCCGTTGCAGACAACTTGTCTAGGTTAGAAAATATTCTTGATGACCCACTACCTATTAATGATAGCTTTCCTGATGAACAATTAAATGTTATAAGTACTTCTCGTAGTACTCCATGGTATGCTGATTATGCTAATTATATTGTTGCTAAGTTTATACCACCTAGCTTCACATACCAGCAAAAGAAAAAGTTTCTATGATTTGAGACATTACTTTTGGGATGACCCACATCTTTATGAAGAAGGAGTAGATGGTGTTATTAGACGTTGTGTACTTGAGCATGAACAGGAACAGATCCTACGCAAGTGTCATTCCGAGTCTTATGGAGGACACCACGCTGGAGATAGAACTGCACATAAGGTATTGCAATCTGGTTTTTATTGGCCTACTCTCTTCAAGGATGCCCGTAAGTTTGTCTTGTCTTGTGATGAATGTCAAAGAATTGGTAATATTAGTAGACGTCAAGAAATGCCTATGAATTATTCACTTGTTATTGAACCGTTTGATGTTTGGGGCTTTGATTATATGGGACCTTTTCCTGCCTCTAATGGATACACACATATTCTAGTTGCTGTTGATTACGTTACTAAGTGGGTAGAAGCTATTCCAACTAGTAGTGCTGATCATAACACTTCTATTAAAATGCTTAAGAAGTTATTTTTCCGAGGTTTGGAGTCCCTAGATATTTAATGACTGATGGTGGTTCACACTTTATTCATGGTGCTTTCCGTAAAATGCTTGCTAAATATGATGTTAATCATAGAATTGCATCTCCTTATCACCCACAGTCTAGTGGTCAAGTAGAGTTGAGCAATAGAGAGCTCAAATTAATTTTGCAAAAGACTGTTAATAGGTCTAGAAAGAATTGGTCCAAGAAACTTGATGATGCATTATGGGCTTATAGAACTGCATACAAAAATCCTATGGGTATGTCTCCGTATAAAATGGTTTATGGAAAAGCATGTCACTTACCTCTCGAACTAGAACATAAGGCATATTGGGCTATTAAAGAGCTCAACTATGATTTTAAACTTGCCGGTGAGAAGAGGTTATTTGATATTAGCTCACTTGATGAATGGAGAACCCAAGCTTATGAAAATGCCAAGTTGTTTAAAGAAAAAGTTAAAAGATGGCATGACAAAAGGATACAAAAGCGTGAGTTTAATGTAGGTGATTATGTATTGCTATACAACTCTCGGTTAAGATTCTTTGCAGGAAAACTTCTCTCTAAATGGGAAGGCCCATATGTTATCGAAGAGGTCTATCGTTCCGGTGCCATAAAGATCAACAACTTCGAGGGCACAAATCCAAAAGTGGTAAACGGTCAAAGAATCAAACATTATATCTCAGGTAATCCCATAAATGTTGAAACCAATATTATTGAAACCGTAATCCCGGAGGAATACATAAGGGACACTTTCCGGAATGTTTCAGACTCCGAAAAGGAATAGGTATGTGGTACGGTAAGTAAACCGACTCCAAAAGAATTTTTAAGGCAATATTTCTCCGTTTTGGAATATTTAGAAAAATAGAAAAATAAGTAGCAGTCCGGGAAGGACGGACACGAGGGTGGTGGGCGCGCCCTACCCCTTGGGCGCACCCCCCTACCTCGTGAGCACCTCGTGTGACTTTCAGACTCCGTTTGCACGTTACGTATTTTGGTCGGTAAAAATTCATTATATATTCTCCCGAAGGTTTTGACTCCCATATCACGCAAATTTTCTCTGCTCTTGTTTCGAGCTGTTTTTCTGACAGATCTAGATTATCATGACGTCCCCAAGTGCTTCCAAGGACAAGTTCTTCGAGAAGGTCATCAACCCTTACCTCGCGGAGGTGCTGCGAAACCCTCAAGCCATTGAGATGCGTGATGGGTTGTTGCACATCCGCGATGTTGAGGGACCAAAGGGAACCGGAAGCATGGAGACGAGGCTCGAAGCAATGGAGCAACAAGTTTTCAAGTGCCAGGGGATGGTGGAGCGTGGAATCAATGCTAGCCACACGATGCTCGCGGAGTTCACTAACAACTACAACCCGGATGCCGAGAACACCGAGGAGGCCATCTTCAAGCTATATGAGAAGATCGAGCACCTCCAAGCCCAAATCTATGACCTGCAAAACCAAAACTGTGAGTATGAATATAGATTCAAAAAAATGAGTTTGGCTGCAGATTCGAGGATTCCGGAGACTCGATCATCCTTCTATGATGGTGAACCTATGCCTTGGAAGATGTATGACAAGCTTGCATCATCAACAACACCTCCCCCTTCTTCACCAACCAAGGAGATATAATCACATGGGTATGGGCACTCCCCTTGGCAACTGCCAAGCTTGGGGGAGGTTCCCTGGTATCGTATCACAATCACAAGTCCTATCTTTACCGTTTTTCTTAGTTCGATCCTATTAGTAGTATCTTGATCTAGTAGAATAAAGTTTATGACATGATCTAGTTTTGAGTTTTGCTTTATGATCTCTCTATGTAATCGAGTCAGTGAGCTACATAACAATAAAGATTAGTGTTGGGTCAAGGGATTGATTATTTTGCCATGATCTTGGGTGAATAAAATAAAAGAGAAAAGGAATAAAAAGAAACAAAGAGTTCATATTGATCTTATTGAGAGTAATGACTTCACATAGAAAGAGTATGATGACTAAAAGTTATTGGGAGTTGGCAGACATAGCTTTGGTCATTGTTGCAATTAATAGGAAGTAATAAGGAAAGAGAGGTTTCACATATAGATATATTATCATTGACATCTTTTATGATTGAGAGCACTCATTAAAATACAACATGCTAAAGAGTTGATGTTGGACAAGGAAGACAACATAATGAGTTATGTCTTTCTTATATCTGAGATAAAGTATGTTGTCATGGATCCTCTAACTTGTTGAGCTTGCCTTTCCCCCTCATGCTAGCCAAATTCTTAGCACTAAGTAGAAATACTACTTGTGCTTCCAAAATCCCTAAACCAGTTTTGCCATGAGAGTCCACCATATCTACCTATGGACTGAGTAAGATCCTTCAAGTAAGTTGTCATCGGTGCAAAGCAATACTATGTATGATTGATTGGTGTGGGAGAAATAAGCTTTATACGATCTTGTGATGTGGAAGTAATAAAAGCGACGGACTGCATAATAAAGGTTCATATCACAAGGGGCAATATAAAGTGACGTTCTTTCACATTGAGATTTTATGCATCCAACCATAAAAGCGCATGGCAACCTCTGCTTCCCTCTGCGGAGGGCCTATCCTTTATTATTATCTTCTACCTTATGCAAGAGTCATGGTGATCTTCACCTTTTCTTTTTCATTTTATCCTTTGGCAAGCTCAGCATGTTGGAAAGAACATGATATATATATATCCAATTGGATGTAGGGGAGCATGAACCATTATTGTTGACATTACCCTTGAGGTAAAAGGTTGTGGGGCAAAACTATAAGCCCCTATCTTTCTCTGTGTCCGATTAAAACTCCGTAACCACAAGTATCGCGTGAGTGTTAGCAATTATGGAGGACTAAATGATAGTTGAGTATGTGGACTTGCTTTTTAGCTCTGACATAGACTCTTTCCGATGTTATGATAAATTGCAATTGCTTCAATGACTGAGATTATAGTTTGTCGGAGCCCAATAAGGTTTATGATTTATACTTTTGCATTGTGAATAGATCATCACTTGAACATAAGTAATCATATGACAAAATCTATATATGTTGCTGTTATGAGAATAATCATGATGCCTTCATGTTTGTATTTTATTTTTATCGATGCCTCTACCTCTAAACATGAGGACATATTTATTGTTATCAGCTTTTCGCTTGAGGACAAGCGAGGTCTAAGCTTGGGGGAGTTGATACGTCCATTTTGCATCATGCTTTTATATCGATATTTATCGCATTATGGACTGTTATTTCACTTTATGTCACAATACTTATGGCTATTCTCTCTTATTTTACAAGGTTTACATAAGGAGGGAGAATGCCGGCAACTGGAATTCTGGGCCGGAAAAGGAGCAAATATTAGAGACCTATTCTGCGCAACTCCAAAAGTCCTGAAACTCCACGGAACATCTTAAAACAAATAAAGAAAAATCTGCGCCAAAGATGAAGGCCAGGGGGCCCACACCCTGCTCACGAGGGTGGGGGGTGCCCCCCCTAGGGCGCGCCCCCTACCTCGTGGGCCCCCTGGTGGCTCTCCGACGTCCATCTTCTCCTATATGAAGTCTTTCGATGAGAAAAAAATACGAAGAAACTTTTCGGGACGAGACTCCGCCGCCACGAGGCGGAACCTTGGCGGAACCAATCTAGAGCTCTGGCAGAGCTGTTCTGCCGGGGATACTTCCCTCTGGGAGGGGGAAATCATCACCATCGTCATCACCTACGCTCCTCTCATCAGGAGAGGGCAATCTCCATCAACATCTTCACCGGCACCATCTCATCTCCAAACCCTAGTTCATCTCTTGTATCCAATTCTTGTCTCAAAGTCCGGGATTGGTGCTAGTAGGTTGCTAGTAGTGTTGATTACTTCTTGTAGTTGATGCTAGTTGGTTTATTTGGTGGAAGATCATATGTTCAGATCCTATATGCCTATTATTACCCCTCTGATTATGAACATGAATATGCTTTGTGACTAATTACGTTCGTTCCTGAGGACAAGGGAGAAGTCTTGCTATGAGTAGTCATGTGAATTTGGTATTCGTTTGATATTTTGATAAGATGTATGTTGTCTAGCCTCTAGTGGTGTTATGTGAATGTCGACTACATAACACTTCACCATTATTTGGGCCTAGAGGAAGTCACTGGGAAGTAGTAAGTAGACGATGGGTTGCTAGAGTGACTAAAGCTTAAACCCTAGTTTATGCGTTGCTTCGTAAGGGGCTGATTTGGATCCATATGTTTCATGCTATGGTTAGGTTTACCTTAATACTTTTGTTGTAGTTGCTGATGCTTGCAATAGAGGTTAATCATAAGTGGGATGCTTGTTCAAGTAAGAATAGCACCCAAGCACCGGTCCACCCACATATCAAATTATCAAAGTATCGAACGCGAATCATATGAACGTGATGAAAACTAGCTTGATGATATTCCCATGTGTCCTCGGGAGCGCTTTTCCTATTATAAGAGTTTGTTCTGGCTTGTCCTTTGCTACAAAAGGATTGGGCCACCTTGCTGCACTTTATTTACTTTTGTTACTTGTTGCTCGTTACAATCTATCTTATCACAAAACTATCTGTTACCACTTATTTCGGTACTTGCAAAGAATACCTTGCTGAAAACCGCTTATCATTTCCTTCTGCTCCTCGTTGGGTTCGACACTCTTACTTATCGAAAGGACTACGATAGATCCCCTATACTTGTGGGTCATCATCCGCGTACTTTCCATATTGCATTCTCGTCCTCACACCGTTTTAGACAAACACAACTGTGTTGTTATCTTCCCTTAGGACAAGGAATATGCTTCTTTTTTGTCGTCGGATGTGTCATCAACTGTTATTGGCCAGTAATTGTTTCCTTTCTACCTCTTTTTTGCAAACAAGGCATTTCGCCTCGTTGCTATTGCGACCTTTTGGTGAACTGCACAAATCACTTTTTTCTTAAGAGTGTTTTGTGCGGTTGTACTAAAATGTCACACGGGCAACGTCTCTACATTTTAGTGCGACTACACAAAGGGAGATTGGTTTTGCTCTATCCTCCTCATCCAACTCCGAGCCTAATCTTCTCCAACTAGTTAGTCTTAAGATAGACTGCAAAGGTGACCGGATTCTATTTGTGTGTTTATTGTTCCAGTAGTAGTCCTCTATTATCGTAATCACACTTAATATATTTGGAACAGGGACGCTCAGCTCTATTTTAGTGGAACTGCACAAAATGATCGGAATGTTGCATGCTCCAGACAACTACTTTTTTTGAACATGCCTTGTTGATTTAGACAGAGCTGGGGGATGTTGCTGCTAATGAAGCATGATCAATTTTAATCTTAACCTTCTCACAAGCTCTGTCTCAGTTGTAGTAATATAGTCGATCTGCTAATAATTGACATGGGATTACAAGGAAGTTAGATTTTATTGTTCCAGAAGCATCGATGCAGAACATGACCAGTGAAAGTCAAATTGTACAATTCATTGCTGGAAATGATCTGTATGTACGTCAATAGTAACAAATGAGAGCTGATGCATCAAAAGCTTTCATCACTGTCCATGTGCCATGCACAAATTATACTCTTGTCCTAGGATATGCTTTTTACAAATTCAACGGGCTATATGTTAGAGTGTAGATGCATCAAAGTGCTTAGTATGTTAATACTTCGGAGCTCATATTCTATTTGTCATGGTTTTGTCACGGCAGATGTCCTAGAGAAAGGACTTAGTCGTGGAGCCATCGCGACGGGTTAGCTTGAAGGGGTTAAAGCGGACACAAGGATGCAAGAGAGTTTATACTAGTTCGGCCCCTTCGAGGAAGGTAAAAGCCTATGTCTAGTTGTTATGGAATTGATGGGGTTTCGATGACTAGGGAGCAAACAAGCTTCAACTATGTCTCGAGTTGTTGTCTGTTGTCCTTGAACCGCCGCCGGGTCGTCCCCTTATATACACGGGTGACTCCCGTCGGCTTACGGAGTCCCAATACCGGCTCATAGATGTGTCCGGTTTGGTCTCTACTTATTCCTAACTTACAATACAGGTTAACTACTAAAGCCGGTTTACGGCTACAGGCCTTGAACCGACCATGGGCCTTGAGCCCTCCTCTGTCTTCTTGGGCTTTAACATACTTAACTATTGACGAAGTTAACCCGGCCCAAATAGACCGGTTTACGCCCAGTAGTAATATCCCCAACATTAGGCCCCAGATTGATTTGAACGGGTTCATGTCAATCCTTTAATAAAAGCTTCATCTTCAACATCTTCTTATAAATTGGTAAACCGCCATGATGTCATCTTCTCTGATTGCTGTAAACCGGAGTGACGTCACCTGTCATAACGAAGCTATCCATTATGCTTCTTTGTTTAATAGATCGGCGGAAATCGAGGCGACAGCTCCGTTTTGTGGCCCCTTGATTGTCGCGCCTGACTCATGTTCTTTCGCCTTATAAATAGGACCGAAGGGTCATTTCTTTTCTCCTTCCGTGCCTTCTTCATCTTCCTCGCGTCGCCAGCCTCGGAGCTCCGCCGCCGCCATCGACCTCTGCCTCATCCTTGGCCGCTGCATCAACCTGAGCGCACGAGAACATCGCGGCAACCTTCCGCATCTTTCTCAGCTCCGGTAAATCTTCTATCCTTTCCCCCGCAGATCTGGCCTAGGGTTTCGCAGTTCTTCAGTGTTCATCGTCTGCCTCTTGCTCATACGATAGATCTTTAGATGAATCCGCAAATCTTTACTCTGTGCAATGATAGTTGTTTGACCTTCGCCTTCACTTATGCATCTCAGACCATAGATCTATATGAACGTTTTGCTGTTCGGTACTGCTCCTTTGAACCTCTAAGCATTTATCTCTTTTCTGAACTTGCTTCAGATCCAATGCTGTAAAGAAATCTTGTGAAACCTGTTTCTGCGTACTTGTCCATCCGCAATCTCAGCTTTTCAATGCTTAGATCAGGCGGTTTAACCTTATAGAAAATTTTCCAAACCGGTATATGCCATTAGTCCCCTTGTTGAACCGCCAGATGTTGGTTGCTTCATGAAACTCCGGTTCAGATAGTTCTGTCTCCGGTTTAACAGTGCACATACCAACGTACCTTGATCAAATGCATTTTTGAACCGGGATCTTCTACCTTGTAGATTCCATCATGGCCAAGCAAGTATATGAGTGCAATTGGGTTCCTTCTCGCGTCACAGAGGATCAACTGGACGATTTAGTCCTGATTGGCGCTTTAGGCAGCAAAGATACCATCCATTGGAGGGCTCCTGGCAAAGAATGCCCTCCCACACCTCGAGAAGGAGAGGTTGTTGTTTTCGTAGATCACTTAGCCCGGGGCTTTAAGCCGCCCGGTTCTAAATTTTACCGGGATGTTTTAGCCGATTTCCAACTCCATCCGCAAGACACTGGCCCCAACTCTGTTACAAATATGTGTCACTTCCAAGTGCTCTGTGAGGTGTTCTTTCAAGAGGAGCCCACAGTGGAATTGTTCAGAGACCTTTTCCATCTAAACCGCCGTACTGAGTTTACTGATGGCTCTAATACGGAGTTGGGTGGCGTGGCGATTCAGAAAAGGAAAGAGGTCACATACCCTCACGCCAAGCTGCACAGTCACCCCAAGGAGTGGAATCAGACATGGTTCTACTGCAAAGACACCTCCCCTGCTGGTGAGAATCCCTTGCCTGGCTTTCGTCCGGAGCGGCTCAGCAATACACACCCTTTTCCTCAAAGATTGACTGCCCAGGAGAGAAGCAAATATGCTCCCCAACTGTCAAAGCTCAGAGCCTTTATGGCCAACGGTTTAACAGGGGTTGATCTCGCTCGCTGTTGGATATCATGGAGCATACTGCCCCTTAGTCAGCGCTCCGGTTTGATGTGCGAGTATACTGACAGTGTTGATGACCCACTGCGACATTCAAAAATCCAGCTCTCCGATGAAGAAATCACAGAGGCTGTGAATAAGATGCTGAATGAACCGGAACACGTCTGCGCTAGAACCGGCCTGCTTCCCTTCTGTGCCACCAACAAACCGCCAGCTGTAAGACTTTGATTTTTCTCTTTGCTGAATCTGTTATTGATATGTCTGGTCATTGTTTAATATCAGTGTCTGCATAATCAGGGCAATGATCCGTTTTGGAGCAAAAAACTGCCGCAGGAGAAACCAGAAAAACCAGACAAACCGGAAAGAGCAACCCGGCAAAAGACTAAAGCTGTGAAGAAGACTGCCCACAGGAAAAGAACCACTGCATCTTCTAATCCGGCCCCTGATGATGATGTGGATAATCCGGACTTTGAGGTAGAGCTTGACTCACTTGGTTTATTTTTCATGCGTCTTATTGATGATGATATTTGTCAGGATGATGCCGAAGCCAGCCACGCGGATGTTGCAGAGGTAATTATTCTCTCTTCCGATTCAGAAACTTTGCCTTCACAAAAAATCCGCCAGGCAAACCGGAAAGTTAAATTTTCTCATCCTCTTGCTTATTTGGATCCTAAATTTCTTATGAAGACCCAACAACACGAAGCTCGTCGCACAACCCGGCACAGCGGCCAGGTAGTTACCTCCGCCGGTTTACCGAATAGTCCGGTTCGGAAACGCCATTCAGAGGTCTCTAATTTGCTTGTCAGTGCTTGTCCTAAAGCGGGCTGCTTTCGTCAACCTCTTAATCCGTCTGACTCCGATTACCAGGTTACTTCCCACTCATCTTCTGGCGAGTCATCGGCTACTCAGCTCCCACCGCTTAAAACGGTGCTTGGGTAAGCTATACTTATTGTGATGTTTGCAGTACATCGCCTTAGAACATATGCTGTATTTGATTTTATTATTCTTCTCAGGGCCAAACCTAGGCCAAGCAAGAAGGCCCGCCTGGACAAAGCGGCCGAAGAAGATGTCGTTCTTGAAGCAGGCAAGACACCCAATGCTGAAGCGGCTATTCCTGAGGATATTCCCAACGATCCACCGCAGCAAGATGATGATCTTATTGCTGAAGAGAGACCTACTGATACCTCAGGTCCTATCCATCAGCCCACAGGTTCCATCCGGATTGAAAGCTCCACCGGTCCAGCAAAACCTACTGACAAGCCAACAGCTCCAGTGCAAACCGGCGGTACCAAGGATGATGAGGTTGTCATTACTGGCACTGGCCATACTGAGCCAAGCAATCCTGTCGCTTTATCCAAACATTCTGCCAAGGAAGAATTTGCTGCCTTTGGCAAAGGCAAGTGGAACGCTGATCTGACGACTTACGCTGCTCTGAACGCCCAAGATATCCATTCCGGCTATCTGAACCGGCTGTATACCAGTCGTGACTATGAAGCCGGTCTGGTTAATATGATGAAAGATAAATATGAGGTAACTTCCATATGCTCCTTCCTGCTTGTATGCTTCCATTCTTGCTGACTCTCCTAGCCCCCAAGGGCCGGTTTGAAATATTCTTTCAAACCGGGACTTAATAATATAAATCTTGATGCTTTGAAATTCGCTGATGTAGCCCCCAAGGGCCGGTTCAACTTAGCGTAGTTAAACCGGTACTTTAAGTAATTGAAACTGCCGCATCAGAATATATATGATCAAATAGCCATTAGCCCCCAAGTGCCAAGTTGAATACTTGTATTGATCTTGGGACTTTGTAAACAATTGAAAGATGAAGATCGAATATGCATTAGCCCCCAAGTGCTAAGTGCATAACTTGTTATGTGGTTGGTACTTGAATCCTTATACCAATTTGTTGAAGCATATATCTGTATGCATGCAGGCGGAGCTGAAGACGAAAGAAAACCAAGTCATCGATCTTCAAGAAAACCTGAAAACCCAACAGGCTGAAACCTCCAAAGCAAAAGAGGAATTGGCCAGCGCTTTAAGCGCCATGGAACAACTTAAGGAGAACTTCAAGAAGAAACAGGCGGATTGGGCCACTGAAAAGTCCGCTTTGATCAAACGAGCAGAGGATGCCGAGGCTGCACTAAAACCAGTGACGGATGAACTGACCAGCATAAAGCGGCACGTGCATGCCATGACCACTGCTATCTTTGGTAAGCCAGCTTGCCTTCTGAATTGGCTCTGCCTTCTTACAGAGTCGCCGGTTTATTAACCCTTTATGGTATTTCAGGGACACGCATTGGTCACTTGGGGTCAGATGTGCGGAAGAAATTGAAAGCCGCCTATACATTGGTTGAACAATTGTATACTGGTGCCCAGCGGATCATCTGTACCGCGTCTCATAACAAACCGGCGCCCACTTTGATTCAAGATACTCTGATGAAACTGTCAGTGCTTCCTGCCCGGGTTGAAGAGCTGAAGAAATCTGCTGCTCGAACCGGTGCAATCAATGCCTTAATCCGGGCAAAAGCCTGGGTGCCGGATTTTGATCCTATTGAAGCGGCTCAGGGCTATCCCAGCTTGAAGGAAGACGGGTCAGAATTTGGTGAAGCGGATCTGCGAGCAATAAACCGGGAGGTACGTCCGCTAGCTTGTCAGTTGGCTGAGGAAGCAGACTTGTCTCATTATCAAGCGCAATATGACAGTCAGAACAAGCGAATAGCTGCACCAATCCATGAATCGGAAAATCGGATCCCTCCAATCCGTAAGCATACTTACGCTCCCGATATTGACCCGTCATTGCTGATCCATGATGAAGCTGTTTTTCAAGCATTAATGGGAATCGACTGGACAACTGTGGATTTCCAGCCACTGGGTAGAGAAACGGAGGCTGAAGCGGCGCAGGATGACCCACAACCATCAGGCCAGGCTGGTGACCAAGCTTGAACCGGAAGCCGGTTTTAAAACTGCCTCTCCTTTGCGAAAAACATTTATATTATTATGGGCACCATGTTGCCTTGTAATAGGCTAGCTGATACCTTTGATGTTGATATGCCTTCGTGCATAATTTGTTCTTCCTGTGGTAATGAACTTTCCAAAACACTTTCTGAAATGAGAAATTCGTCAAGTGCCACCGCGGTTGTACCGTCAGGCGGAATATGATGTCTGTATATATGAAATCAAAACATCCAAAACAAAATTTTAAGTATATGATCAAATTTTTGAGATACATAATACCTGCCATCGTTGAGTGTGAAGTTGGCTTGGCCAATCTTGAAGCGGAGTTTTGCAAACCCACACTGTTGGAGGAGATAACAGCTCCTGTATATATATATGACGCTGGTTTACCATGTAAACCGTGCCGGGTTATAATAAACACCGTGTTACTCCATAAGAGGATGTTAACAACAAGGATCAAACCGGGCAAATAGTCTCCGGATTGACGTGAACTGTGTTCCGTCAATTGATTGGTTAAAAAACTTTGTCGGTTTAAAAAACGCAATAAAAAGCAAAAAAAAACCTTCAAAGAAAAGTGTGAAGCAAAAGCAATGACAAAACCGTTTGCCAAAAAAGGTTTATTTAAGCTGATCAAATGGCGTTACCATGGCCAAACATGACCAAGCTCCCGTTAGGTGTAACTATGGTTCTAGTCAGCCAGGTCCCCAAATGAAACCGTGGCATTTATGCCGACCAAATGGCATGGTCATGGTTCGGGTTCGACCAAGCCCCCAAGTGATTCTGTGGCCTTAGGCCGATCAAGAGGCATGACTGGTTCAGACATGACCAAGTCCCCAAGTGATCTGGTGGCTCTCGCCTATCAAGAGGCATGGTATTGGTTCGGACACGACCAATCCTCCAAGTGATATAACACGATGCTTTTAGCAAAGCGAACTCAAGGGGTAAACCGGAAGCCGCTTTAAAACAACTCCGTGTAACCACACATGATGTAAAAGAACAGATACCCCGCTTTAGCTGAGGTTCCGGTTTATTATAGTTAATATATACATCGCTGTAATATGTACATAAGTAGAACCAATGGCTCAGGTATAATAAGGCCGAAGATGAGCTATGTTCCACGGCCTGTTGGTCTCCTCCTCTGATGTACGTGAGTCCTTATGTTCTCGAATATCGATCAGATAGTATGACCCGTTGTGCAGATTCTTGCTGACCACGAAAGGCCCCTCCCAAGGTGGGGATAACTTATGCATACCAGTCTGATCTTGGATGAGCCGAAGCACCAAATCTCCCTCCTGAAAGGTTCTGGTTCTGACCCGGCGACTGTGATAACGACGAAGATCCTGCTGGTAAATCGCCGATCGGGCGGCTGCGATGTCACGCTCTTCATCCAACCGGTCCAAAGCATCTTGCCGTGCTGTCTCGTTGTCCGCTTCAATATAAGCCGTTACACGAGGTGAATCATGACGGATATCACTGGGGAGAACCGCCTCCGCTCCATAAACCATGAAGAACGGTGTGTATCCTGTTGATCTGTTGGGTGTTGTATTGATGCTCCATAGCACAGATGGTAATTCTTCTACCCAACAACCCGGCGTTCTCTGCAAAGGAACCATGAGCCGGGGCTTGATGCCTCTCAGGATCTCTTGATTAGCTCTTTCTGCTTGACCATTGGACTGTGGATGTGCCACTGATGAAACGTCGAGCCGGATGTGCTCCCGTTCGCAGAACTCCTTCATAGCACCTTTGGACAAATTGGTACCATTATCTGTGATAATACTGTGCGGAAAGCCAAACCGGAAAATCACCTTTTTGATGAACTGAACCGCCGTGGCCGCATCACACTTGCTAACAGGTTCTGCCTCCACCCACTTTGTAAACTTGTCAACCGCCACCAGGAGGTGGGTCTTCTTATCTTTGGACCTTTTGAAAGGCCCAACCATATCCAGCCCCCAAGTCGCAAACGGCCAAGTAATTGGAATCATTCTCAATTCTTGAGCCGGTACATGAGCACGTCTTGAAAACCTTTGGCAACCATCACATCGTCTGACCAGATCCTCCGCATCAGCATGAGCAGTTAACCAATAGAAGCCATGGCGAAACGCTTTAGCCACCAGAGACTTTGAACCAGCGTGGTGACCACAATCTCCTTCGTGGATCTCACGCAAAATTTCACGGCCTTCTTCAGGAGACACGCAACGTTGAAAAGCTCCTGATACACTGCAATGATACAACTCGCCATTGATGATAGCCATGGACTTGGATCGCCGGATTATCTGCCGGGCCAGAATCTCATCCTCTGGCAACTCGCCCCGGTTCTTGTACGCCAGGTAAGGAAGCGTCCAATCCGGAATAACATGAAGAGCTGCCACCAATTGAGCCTCTGGATCAGGAATAGCCAAATCCTCTTCACAGGGATCTTGACCGACGGGTTGTGCAGCACATCTAGAAAAACATTGGGCGGGACCGGTTTGCGCTGAGAGCCCAGCCGGCTTAAAGCGTCCGCCGCTTCATTTTTCTGCCAGTCCACGTGGTCCACCTGATAGCCTCTGAAATAACCTGCAACAATATCCACCTCATGACGATATGCTGCCATGAGTGGGTCCTTGGAGTCCCAAGTGCCAGACACCTGCTGAGCCACAAGGTCCGAGTCACCGAAGCACTTAACTCGACTTAGATTCATCTCCTTAGCCATCCGGAGACCATGGAGCAAGGCTTCATACTCAACTGCATTGTTAGTATAAAGGAACATTAAGCGGAGAACATAACAAAACTTATCACCTCGTGGGTAACTCGACTTAGATTCATCTCCTTAGCCATCCGGAGACCATGGAGCAAGGCTTCATACTCAGCTGCATTGTTAATATAAAGGAACATTAAGCGGAGAACATAACAAAACTTATCACCTCGTGGGGAAGTTAATACGACTCCAGCCCCCGAGCCTTCCAATTGCCTGGATCCATCAAAATGGATGGTCCAATACGTATGATCCGGCTTTTCTTCAGGTGCTTGCATTTCCGTCCAATCATTGATGAAATCAACAAGTGCTTGAGACTTAACTGCTGTCCGAGGCACATACTTCAAACCGTATGGCCCCAGCTCTATAGCCCACTTTGCAATCCGGCCAGTTGCTTCCCTCTGGACGATATCTCCCAAAGGAGCAGAACTGACCATTGTAATTGGATGCCCTTGGAAGTATTGTTTAAGCTTCCGGCCTGCCATAAAAACTCCATACACCAGCTTCTGCCAATGCGGATACCTTTGCTTGGACTCAATGAGCACCTCGCTGAAATAATAGGCCGGACGTTGAACCGGATGCTCCTTACCCGCCTCCTTTCGCTCTACAACAATAGCCACGCTGACTGCCCGAGCATTAGCAGCAACATATAGCAGCAACGACTCCTTGTCAATGGGAGCGACGACCACAGGCGGATTGGCCAATTGCCGTTTTAAGTCCTCAAATGCTTCATCAGCAGCAGAACTCCAGACAAACTGATTCGTCTTCTTCAACATCTGATACAAAGGGATTGCCTTCTCACCGAGGCGACTAATAAACCGGCTTAACGCAGCAAACCGGCCTGCCAGGCGATGAACATCATTGATACACTTTGGTTTAGCGAGGGAGGTGATGGATGTGATCTTCTCAGGATTAGCCTCAATTCCCCTATTGGACACCAAGAAGCCTAATAACTTGCCCGCCGGTACACCAAAGACACACTTTTCCGGATTAAGCATCATCTTGTATGTTCTCAGGTTATCAAAGGTTTCCTTCAAATCATCAATCAGAGTCTCCTTCTCCCTGGACTTAACCACGATATCATCCACGTAAGCATGTACATTACGGCCAATCTGCTTGTGAAGACAATTTTGTACACACCGTTGGTAAGTTGCTTGGGCACTCTTGAGCCCGAAGGGCATAGACACATAGCAGAAGGCTCCAAAGGGAGTTATAAATGCCGTCTTCTCCTGGTCCTTAACTGCCATTTTGATCTGATGATAGCTAGACTACGCATCCAAAAAACTTAAACGCTCACAGCCCGCCATAACATCAATAATTTGATCAATATGGGGGAGGGCAAAAGGATCTGCTGGACAAGCCTTATTAAAATCTGTGTAATCCACACACATGCGCCAGGTGCCGTTTTTCTTGAGGACCAACACCGGATTGGCAAGCCACTCAGGGTAAAAAACTTCAACAATAAAGCCAGCTGCTAAGAGCCTGGCTACCTCTTCTCCAATTGCCTTGCGTCTTTCTTTGTTAAACCGGCGGAGGAACTGTTTCATCGGTTTATATTTAGGATCCACATTAAGTGTGTGCTCAGCGAGTTGCCTCGGTACACCTGGCATGTCAGAGGGCTTCCATGCAAAAATGTCCCGATTCTCATGGATGAACTCGATGAGCGCGCTTTCCTATTTCGGATCCAAGTTGGCACTGATGCTGAACTGCTTGGACGAATCACCAGGTATGAAGTCAACAAGCTTAGTTTCTGCTGCCGATTTGAACTTCAGGGCCGGATCATGCTCCATAGTTGGCTTCTTCAACGGAGTCATGTCCGTCGGATCAACATTGTCTTTATAGTACTTCAACTCCTCGGTGGCACAAACCGACTCTGCATAAGCCGCATCTCCTTCCTTGCATTCCAAAGCGATTTTGTGGCTTCCGTGAACCGTTATTTTCCCCTTGTGACCCGGCATCTTGAGCTGCAAATACACATAACAGGGCCGAGCCATAAACTTGGCGTAGGCCGGTCGCCCAAACAGGGCATGATATAGACTTTGGATTTTCACCACTTCCAACGTCAATGTCTCCGACCTGGAATCATGATCATCCCCAAAGGCCACTTCCAGAGCTAGCTTACCAACGGGATATGCTGATCTGCCAGGCACTACACCGTGGAATACTGTATTAGACAGTTTGAGATTCTTATCTGTTAGTCCCATACGACGGAAGGTCTCATAGTACAGGATGTTAATGCTGCTCCCTCCATCCATGAGCACCTTGGTGAACTTGTAACCTCCCACTTGAGGCGCCACCACCAGAGCCAACTGACCCGGATTATCGACCTGGGGAGGGTGATCTTCTCTGCTCCATATGATTGGCTGTTCAGACCAACGTAGATAACGGGGTATGGCCGGTTCAACAGAGTTGACCGCCCGCCTCTGAACTTTCCGGTCTCGCTTGTCCAAGCTAGTGGTGAAGACATGGTACTGCCCATTACTCAACTGCTTTGGGTTGCTCTGGTAACCTGACTGTTGCTGCTGTTGGTTGTAACCACCCTGGTTGTTCTGACTATTTTGACCATTATGTCCGCCCGAATTACCATTGAATCCTGAACCGGAACTTCCTCCACCGTAACCCGGCCCGGATCCCGAGCCATCGCCAGATTCGTGATCATACCGGAAATTATTAGAATTCTTGAACTCTTGAATAATAAAGCAATCTTTCCAAAGGTGGTTTGCCGACGCCTCCTTCGTCCCATGTCTTGGACAGGGCTGGCTTAGCAGATAGTTTAGGCGGTTTGGGTTTGGGTTGGGCGCTCCATTACGATTTTCGGCCTACCCTTGCGTCGCTGGCCATTGTCATGCGCGTTGGTATTAGCCACAAAGTCCATGTTACCATCCGCTTTACGCTTGCCTCCTCCACCATTGCCTGCCCAGTGATGCTGCTGACCTTTGGAGCTGCTGTTCTTCTTCCCTTTCCCTATCTTGTCATCATCAGATTCGGGATCCTTGGTACTATCAAAATTAGCATATTTCACCAAAGCGGCCATGAGGGTCCCCATGTCGGTGCAATGACGCTTCATCCGTCCCAACTTCAGCTTCAGGGGTCCAAACCGGCAGTTGCCTTCTAGGGTTAATACTGCGGTGTCAGCGTTGATGCGGTCTGAGGAGTGCAACACTTGTGAAACCCGGCGCACCCAATGAGTCGTTGATTCTCCTTCCTCCTGGACGCATGCAACTAAGTCCACTATCGACATAGCCTGTTTACAGGTATCTTTGAAATTGCTGATAAACCGGGCTCGTAATTGGGCCCATGAACTGATAGAATTAGCCGCCAAGCTTTTTAACCAAGTACGGGCCGTTCCTTCGAGCATCATGGTGAAGTATTTCGCACACGTCGCGTCATCCACATCAAGCATCTCCATGGCCATCTCATAGCTCTCCACCCATGTCTCTGGAGGTTGATCCGCCGTGTAATTTGGTACCTTGCGCGGGCCTTTGAAATCCTTGGGCAGGCGCACGTTGCGTAAAGCGGGGATAAGGCAAGGCACCCCCAAAGAACTAGAAGTAACACCAGGTTCAATCAAGGTGGTTGGACGAACCGGCGTGAGCTGCCGAGCCTGATGCTGTGTGGCTAACTCGGCCTCCCTGCGCGCGCGGGCCCGGTCCACCACTCCCTAAGCGTCATCAGCACCACCCGCCGGGTTGTTGTCACGGGGTACCCCACGTCGTTCATTACTCGACACTGCCGGTTCATCCATATGTCTGCTATAGCTCCAGCTTGGACGGGGGGTCGAGTGGATCCGGTCGCGGTTGTACAAGTACGCTTGCTGTTGGGCCAAAGCTGTCCTTATAAGTTCCTTGACCTGTCGCGTCTCTACTGCCTGCGGCGAGTCACCTTCAATAGGAATGGCCTCCAGCCATGCAGCAGCGGCAACAAGATTGTCCATTGGGTTGGAGTAGTGACCCGGAGGTGTTAAAGCAGCCTGAGGTACAATGGTGTTTTGACGAGGCGTTTCCATCTGACGAGGCTGAACCGATGCACCGGTCCCAGGGGCTTCTGCCCGGTTTCCCTCCAGCGGATTGCCGGCTCTTGGTCCTGGAGTGTTGAAAAGGTCTCTGGCCTCGAAAACCGGAGGTAAGCGGGATCGGTGCTTCCTCCTCATGACTTCATGTGACGCGCTCTGGTCCAACATAAGCTTGTAGGCCTGTGCGTCTAAAGCGTCCCGCTCTGCGGTCATCCTGGTGTCCTCAGCCGCCAGATCCGCCTTGGCCTGGGTGATATGTTCCTTTACCTTTGCAATCTCCGTGTTGTGAACGTACTGATCCGGCGGATTAACTTCCGCCATAAGCACAGCCAACACATCAAATAGTTCTGATAGAACCTGAGCCGGCGGGCGCACGGGGCCTCCTGCCCCGGTAGCCGTCGCCGCTGCTGAACCGGAGATCGTTGCCGCAGCTGTCGAAGAATGAACCGCTGCTTGTGTTCCATCCATGAATATTCCAACCCAGTTGGGCAGATCAGAGGGGTCCGGAATACTATCGCCATCGGAACAACTCCCAATCCGGCCATCTTGTAGCTGATAAAGAGATTCGGTTTCTCCGGTCGAAGATTCGTCACCGGAACAAACGACGGTCGCGCCGTGAAATTCCGATCCGTCCTCATAATTTCCTCCATGGATGACTCCCACGAAGGCACGCTTCATGGCCGGTTTAACCCGGGCGGATCGCGCACGCTGAGCCGTCTCGACGAGGTCGGTGCAGATGTCCGGCTCAGGGCCTGGTTCACCGATCTTGCCAATGAAAACGTGAATGCTACCAAAGGGGACCCGGTACCCGTACTCAATTGAGCCGGCCTCGGGGCCCCAGCCTGCGTCGTCGATGTAGAGCTTGCCGCGACGACTCTTAGTCATCCGGCCTACAACGTAGCCCTCGAGTCCTTCAAAGCGGCCCTCCAAGAACCGGAAACCATCGTGCGATGGCCCCACGGTGGGCGCCAACTGTCGTGGTTTTGTCACGGCAGATGTCCTAGAGAAAGGACTTAGTCGTGGAGCCATCCCTACGGGTTAGCTTGAAGGGGTTAAAGCGGACACAAGGACGCAAGAGAGTTTATACTAGTTCGGCCCCTTCGAGGAAGGTAAAAGCCTACGTCTAGTTGTTATGGAATTGATGGGGTTTCGATGACTAGGGAGCAAACAAGCTTCGCCTATGTCTCGAGTTGTTGTCTGTTGTCCTTGAACCGCCGCTGGGTCGTCTCCTTATATACATGGGTGACTCCAATCGGCTTACGGAGTCCCAATACCGGCTCATAGATGTGTCCGGTTTGGTCTCTACTTATTCCTAACTTACAATACAGGTTAACTACTAACACCGGTTTACGGCTACAGGCCTTGAACCGACCGTGGGCCTTGAGCCCTCCTCTGTCTTCTTGGGCTTTAACATACTTAACTACTGACGAAGTTAACCCGGCCCAGATAGGCCAGTTTATGCCCAGTAGTAATATCCCCAACACTATTCGTCTTTCTAGAGATTTCAACAAGTGACTACATACAGAGCAAAATGAGTGAATCTACACTCTAAAATATGTCTATATACATCCGTATGTGCCAGTCCATTTGAAATCTCTAAAAAGAAAAATATTTGAGTAGTCACTCGTTGAAATCTCTAGAAAGATAAATACTCCAGAGTATATTTAAAAACCGAGGGGGTAGTGCACAACCGCGTGGGAGACTCAGCCCGGTCGTTGCGCCGCATTAATAGTGAGTAATGAGCAGTCAAATCATAAGCCCCACCTTTCCCACTTTAAGTTGCTCTGAAGAAGCAACCATCAATACACTCTTCTTTGAATCCGCTCATACTACTCCATCCGTCACTATTTATACAGCGCGCTTCAGAAAAAAGAAAAAAAATCTGTGGGACCAAGGCGACTAGTGATTGGCCTGAAAAATAGCATTGATAGTTATAGCACGGCGTCTATTACTAGAGGGAATAATGCGTACACACATGCATGCAGTGCTTCCACCCCGGGTACACACATGCATGCACTTACTCCACTCCGTAGTAGTATAGTACATGGAGAGAAAATTGTGGACTTGATTGTGCTTACCACGCCCTAATTAATTGAGCATTAAACCAAACGCGTCTAAAGTCTCTCTGGTGGTGGAAATGCATTGAGAGAAATGCATCATAATGAAGCGCGCCCTGTAAACTGTGACGGAGGGAGGAGTAGTATGAAGGTGCAAAACCAAGTACGCGTATGGCCAGTCGGTCAACGCACGTCCTCTTGGCATATCATTGAAATGTGGGACAGGAGTGTGAGCAAACCAATCTCAATTGACGGCAAAGAGCCAACCCACCGTTCCTTGAGAGAGACGAGGAGCGAGAACACACAGATAGGCTCGCACGGAGGCCAAGATATACTCCAGCATGGTTGGTTGATCGATATCATTCATTACATGTTGGGCTGCCGTTTTCCGCCCTTCTCCCGAATAAACGTGTACTTTATCAGAGATAAAAAATAAGAGCACAGACGCTCCGCCATGTGGTTCTAGTAGTAGTACTACTCGTACTACTGTGCTTGGCTCTTCGCCTCTTCGTGAAGTCAAACAATGATGGTACTCCGCATGTTGGGTACTACAGTGTATGCCTCTCACAATCTGACACCGAATGGACTGATGCATGTCCACCAAGGGTAGGTTGCATTAGTCAAAAGGCGTAAGCGAGCTTCACCTTGTCCTGCAACCTTCTCCTCGTTCTGCGAGTTGACGGGACACATAAAAAAGTAGTGCTAGTCCATACTCCCTCCTTTCCGGTTAATATGGCTTCAAAGCTACTACGTAGACGATACTTGTTCGGACGAAAGATGGACGATGGTGAATCCATTGGCATGTCGTAGTTTGCTCATAGGCAGGGACGACTTGATTAGCACTGTCATGCAAGAATCGTGCACCATGAGTCGTCTGCATAACAGCGCTCATATGGCTTAATCTTTTTTGCGGGTAAATGAGAGAGCTTTATTCATATATAAGCATTCTTAGGATGATCAACCAAGATACTGGTCACTAGGAAGCGAGGTACCCCGCAAAAAAAAAGAAGTAGGAAGCGAGGTGTTTCATCAAGCCAGCTCTCGGCCACATTCAAAGTGCAGCAAGCACGGTTCGCACGAAGATGCGCCGCAAGGTTTGCTGACCTGTTTACATGCTGAATAACAAAAAAAGAAGAAATATTACCGAGTGCTACTATTTGTAATAGGATATGAGCCAGAATTAAGCGAGAATTGTGGCGAGTGTTCCATGCAATCAACTTCCATTATCACATGCGAGAACCCTCGAAGAGAACCAAATGTGTTGAAGATTGCTTTATCACATTTTAAAATTATAATAAGAGTGCAGACGCTCCTCCATCTGGTTCCTAGTACTAGTATAGTACGTACCTTTATAGACTATAGTAGTAGTACTAGTAAACTTCGCGCTTGGTTGTTCGCCTATTCGGGAAGTCGAACAATAATAGCACTAGTAGTAGTATATTTTATGCTTCTGGCAATCTGACACCAAATTAACTATTGCACATCCACCGCCTGAGCGAGGGAGAGCTTGCATTAGTCAAAAGTTTCTCCTTGTCCTGCGAGCCACCGTGCGCAAGCTTCTCCCGTCCTGCAGCCTTCTCCTCATTTGGCAAGTTGACGGGACACAGCAAAGTAATGCTAGTCCATACTGCCTCCTCTCCGGTTAATATGGCTTAATTTCAAACGAGATAAATACACTGTCTGTCACTGTATATTTGTAAAAATACGGTCAGTGGACTTCATAATACGCTCATTGCGCTCAATATATATATTTTCCGGTGTTTATACGGTCACTAGCTCACCTTAATTGAGTATGTGTGTGCATGCACGTGTAGGTTGAGCACTTGAGCGTGACCGTGTGTGTTCCGTCGTGTGCTCGGACATGCATGCATTAGGGCGTCGCGCGTGTTTTTGCATCCATGTGTACGTGTGACTGTTGCATACACGTAGGGGGAGTACGTGTAGGGGCCACTAAGGAGCAGTCAAATCACACAGTAAGTTAGTCGGAAGAAGCAACCATCATTTCACTCTTGAATGACACGTACGCAATATAAAATGGTTGATATGGAGAGAAAAAGAAAACCACTATATATACACTAGCAGGAGCCTAAGCTACAACCCTGCTTGCTTAGATTGCTCTCTTCACAAGCATAGAATGACGGGCCTGATCCCGCAGCTAGGGGAAGGGAACAATGTTCTGCATAGACGCGGTCGACATCGGCGAGGGAGAAAACCCACAGTCGGTGCATCCCAATCGGGGGGTCACCGCGTTATGGGCCGATGTCGCGTCCCAACCGCCCTTCTAGCTACAGCCCGACGTCCCAGGTAGTCCATCTTCCTTTTGGAGCCGGCTTGCTCCACTACCGTAGCTCCATCTCCATGTCGATCTTTCTCTACTTCTACCGACTTCTACTTGTGATAAGTTTATGTCTCATGAACTAGTGCCAGTACTATTATTCTAATCACACTTCTTCAATATCTTTGCCATCAGGGATGCTCAGGTCGATTTTAGTGGAACTGCACAAAAGCATCATATGATCCGAGGGTGTCAGCCGTCTTTCCTTCGACAGGTTCTACCTGGCTAGGAAATTAAATCATGTTTAGGGTTTAGGGTTTAAGTCGTAGTGACCCCATCAGTAGTTTTTCTTTCATACACGCTCTCACAACTTTTTTCTTTAGTTGTGAAGTAAATATTGGCTATGATCTGTGAATCATTGAGATGCATCAGCATGCGTGTTAGTTTTCCTTTGTATTTGATGGAATGTTGAAACGGGGCAACCTTGGAATAGGAATGAAAATGGAGTGGAAAGTTTCCATTTTTCCGGAGAAAAAATGGAAACGGAGAGAAACCAACGTTTTGTTTCATTGGATCGCGCCATCGAGCAAAACCAACGTTTAAATCATGTATGTCGTGTTCGTGTCTCACCCTCCTCCATGGCTCGACCCAACACGGTCGTTCGGCATTCCACTCACCGCAAACCGAGTATACGATAACTTTCCCGCTTGCTTGTCGATGGATCGCGCCATGGAGTACTAGCACTACTGGAAGAGATTGACGAGTTGGGGGAGGACAGCTAGCTATAGCAGGGACTCCCAAGAACTTTTTACATGCATGTTGTAGCCGGCTATTGCGACCTTTGAACACGGAGCAGCCGCGTGCACCCAGAAGCGGCACATGCGACGCTCTCTCGGCCGGTGCGCCGCTTCAATGCCGGCGCTAGTGAGAGGTCGCGTCCGCTCTGGCTGGGCATGAATGCAGCACTGACCGTTTCGGGCGGGAAGCACGCGCGGGTGATGAAGAGGGTTCGGGTTGGTCAGGACCGGCTGTGGTAGCGGTCCAGACATGCGCAAACAAGAGATGTTGTATGTTAATATTGCTGCGTATATAATTAACAACGTAAATAATGTGCCAGTTGGACAAATATGATTGGAGATGGAGATGGAAATGAAATTTTACGTAAATACAGATATGCATGTCTATGTCTATGTGTGTGTGCGTGACGACTCTCGCAACCTGGAAGCGGGGGCGTGTTTTTGATCGAGTTTTCTTTCTTGGTACGTTAGAAAATTAGTTTGTCTAATTCACATCTAGATGTTATTTAAGGATATCACATCTAAGCTCCCACAAGTACATAATGTAGCAACAAGAAACAAAAATAAACTAGGAAAAAAATAGACCACAAACAGAGTGGACATCAACTTAGGGTTTGCACTCTCCACACGCTCGCCGCACTACATATATGTTACACGCTGGAGGCTCAATGTTCATTTGCTAGGGTTTGCTATATTCACAGTCTCTCACCCTCTCTTCACCAGATCTAAACAAGACTGCGTTGGCCTCTTTTCTCTCTCCCCCCCTCACAGCTGGTGAAGGAGGCGTCCGTATCCCGTCGCACCGGGAAGGGGAGGAGGTGCAGCGTTCACTCTATCGCCTTCGGCGAGGGAGGCAATCCACTGCCGGCTGCACTGTTCTCTTTCACCCAACGCCTGCGCGGGAGGGCCACCGACCCCTTCTTCCTCGCTACCGTACGTAGTGTGGGCAGATGCGACCTCCCGCCGCACGCCTTGCCACATGCCGACGACCCTAAGGTATAAGTTTCTTTGAAACCATCGTTTCTCTAGCTGCACGTGGATCTTTTTCGATTTGTAGTCAAATCTAGGTCTTGGTTCAAAGAGGAAAGAATGGTTCGGTGGGCTGGAGCAAGAATCTAGGACGTGGTTCAATGAGGAAAGGAGGGGCGGAAAGTAGTATAGACTGGCTATCCAGCCGCTTTGTAGGTCGAAAAGGGAAAAAGGGGGTAACCCAGTACACACATCTGTAAGGAACCGATCTCTTTGTTGAAAAGGGAAAGAAACCGGGGGGGTCGGGTAGTTTGTGCAGGACTAGATTTGCTGCCCTCACATAGGAAGAAGGTTCAAAGAGAACAAATATGGGACCAGCGCATATATGCTGCTTGGCTACATACTCTGCATCACCCATTTATACGTGTGGACGCACATGGTGCTGGCATGTCCCATACAACTATTTTGCTATTGTTAATCTAAGAATGCCGCCAGAAAATTGAAGCAATGCCACTATTAAAAGTAAATTACATTTTTTAACGAATGTTATTTAAAAAATGTCTCTGATAATATGAATCAATGCAACCGTTTTAGAAATGCTACTGTCCTACTTTGTTTTCCATCCAAGATAAGTTAGATGCTTCTTTCTGTCACCGTTTGTTTCATCCTCCTTTATCGGCAAGTAATTGTTTCCTTTTTTTCCTCCGTTAAAACAGGGGTATCGATTCAACTTGCTGCTATTGCGACATTTTGCTTCGCTACTCGAAACACTTATGTTTTAAGAGTGTTTTGTGCAGTTCAACTTGAATGTCACACCGGTGACTTTGCTTAATTTTGGTGGAACTGCACAAAAGGAGATCGAGATTTGTTTCTAGTCTTCGTATCGATTCAACTTGTTGCTATTGCGACATTTTGCTTCTCTACGTGAAACACTTTGCTTGATTTCAGTGCAACTGCACAAAACGAGATTGGATTTCCTATTCGTGTTGGCAGATTCGTATTTTATCTTGTCCGTCTCATGAAAGGTCAGTACAGGCCTTCATCCACATGATTGTGCAGTGTGCTTTGAGATGTTGTGCTACTTGTATTGGTACTATTTTAAATAAATGATGAATTGAAGCTATTGTATTACTGTCTTTTCCCATTAAGTAGTGAACAAAAATGGGACCAACCCAGACATGATGCTTGTTGCTTTGTTACAACAAACTCTGCATCACCCCCTTTATAAGTAGATGGAAGCACATACTGTTGTTGCGCCCACTCTCCCCTAGAACTGTTTATGCTTTTTGTTAATCTAATGCCGCGGGTAAAATTAAGCAATGCCACTCTCAGAATTAATTAACTACTGAATCTTAGTTCAAAACTGCAACACTTGTTAGGAATGGTACTATCCTGCTTTGTAGTTCTTTCTACATGTTTAACCAAGGCATTGTTAAGATAATGTCTCTGTTAAAATGAATCAGTTGCATTGTTTTAGGAATGGTACTTTTTTGCTTTGTCGTTCTTTATACATGTTGAAATAAGGCATTGTTAAGATAATGTCTCAGTCAATATGAATGAATCACACTGATGGAGAACTGCTACTCTCCTACTTTGTTTCCCATTAAGATAAAGTAGATCAGTAGATGCTTTTCTTCTGGGAGTACAAGTCATCAACCATTATTTCTCAGCAATTGTTTCCCTTATACCTATTGTTGCTTACAGGGATATCAAAATTAAAGCTCGGTTTTATTCTGACTTCGATTTTAGTTGAACTGCACAAAAGGATCCAATGTGTCCAAGGCAAACTGCTGCATTACTGGGTCCAGTTGGTCGTTCCACTTTGCAGAAAGAAGCAGTCACTGTTTGTGCTACATTACAGAAGGAATGACCGATAAGCTTTACAGAGTATTATTAGACACCGGTGACATGACTAGTCTGCAGAGACCATTGGCAATTTAACAACACGTGGAGTGCCATGGGCAAAAAGTGCCCAAACAAGTACAAGAAGCTACGACAGGACGATCATAGGCATTACATATTTTGAATGGGAAAAGCTTGTCAAAGTTTAATCATTGATGTTAGCAAGAAGACGTTAGTTTAATATACTGGAATTGGAAAACCTTGTCAAAATTTGCTCATTGATGTTAGCCAGAAGACATGCGTTTGATATTTTTGAGTGGGACGCCCTTGCTGTGAGCAGCGTCGAGTGTTTTTTCCTATTCCTGTGTTCAGTTTAGAAGTAAATAGTTACTCTGCTGAGATATTCCTGTGTTAAGATTTTGTTCTGAATATTGTCTATGTAATGCCAGGCCATGTGTTTGATTGCAAAGTTGAGCTTGGAATGTTGTGGCATGCGGCATCATGAGCTGTTCACCGTGCCTCCTGAGAATAATGCATCGTATTGTTTTGCATGTCGATCTAATGCCAGTGATTTGCTTGTTAAGAAGATCATACTCTTCTGTTGTTTCCGTGCTTAAGAAGTTCATCGTCTGATGTTTCATTCATAGCCTATACGACAAGTCGGGTAGGTTAGATGTGAAACCATATGATCTTCTGACCAACTCATGACATTAGGCCGTGATTGGATCGTCGTTTTCCAACCAAAACCGCTTGTAAAACTAACGCTTGTAAATTAAAGCAGATGGTCTCGGGCGAAGGCGCTTGGTTGGTTGATTTTGACTAGTAAAATATCAGAAGTACTTCACACACGATAAAAATGCTGAATGACGCTCGGACGATTGCTAATCCAGCCGTTAGCTGCTGTTTCAGCCTTACCCATGGATGGCATGATACGCACGTCATGCATGTATCGTCTGGTAATGTCGTCCATATAGCAGTGCTCGTAAAATATACACTGGTCTCTCAAATTACACGCGTAACCCGTCGGTTTTACTTACAGACCTCAGGCCCTCAGTTTCATTACGCCTATATTTTACGCGTTGTTTCTGATGATGAGTAAATTACACTTGTATGTTAATACAAGTTTGAAATAAACCGGAGCTCCCAAGCGCGGCCTTACCGTTTCATGCCGTCTCAGTTTCTCGAAGGTGCTTATAGGTGTCCGATGATCCTGGCTTCCTAAATGAGCAGTGGGCGCTGTATCAGACCATCCGTAGGGCCCACGAGGCCCTCTCCGTTGTCCTTCGAGTTGTTGCGCTCGCCGTGGCGCCGAGCATTGTTAACATCGTCAACGAACATGAGGATTCAGGAGATGACTTTATTTTGACTGGATGACACTAGGGACCCATTAGGGCCATAGCCATACATACGCAAGTGCCTCCTTATTATGTACAACTATATTTTTTTGCTTTCTCCTGGTTTCCTGACATCACGGTCCCACACCATTGTCAACCTATGTAGTCAATATAAACGAGAGAATTGCACAAGATGAGGCCGACAGCTGGGACCAAGCAGCTCGAGCAGTATTTGTGTTTTTGAGGCGTGAGCACTGCAGAGTTTTTCTTGGCGATGATTTCATTGTTGTTCAGAGGAGAGCAAGGTATTAACTGGGCGGGCTGTGGCCCGTCTAGCCCAGGCCAGATATCCAGCCCAGATACTAATTTTTTCAAGATGAAAATGGCTAGCCCAGCTATATGTCTTTTTGAGGAATACCCAGGCAAGGTCAACTTGTTATTCTCCGCCCCGCTGGGCTGCAAATCTTTCCTAGGAGGGATGCATTAGGCTTAACAGGAAAATGGGCTTTAAAAATAATAAATGAGATGTAATTATAAAAACTGGGCAGTAACTATAAAAAAATGCACCAAACACGAAATTAGTTTATAAAATATTATTTATAGATTTTGAAAATCTTAAATTTTCATTGTTGCACGCGCAATGTTTCATTGGATTTTTACGTAATACAAATTTATATTTAACCTGACTAGAAATTTCGGGATAAAAATATTTCGAACCCCATCAAAATGTGGGAAATTTTATTGAATTCTGTCTTCAACGGTTGGTTGAAATTATTAATCGTTGTGCTAGCTAGAAAATGGGCTGTACTTTTAACAAAATGTAAATGGGTTGTTGTAAATTCCATTTTTCAAAAATGGGATGTACATTCTTACAAAACGCAAATGGGCTATAAGTTCTCTGCCACACACTTCTGGGCCTGCTAAGTGACGCGTCCCCTAAAGAAAATAAGTTGACGTGTATCCAAGGCTTTGTCAACTTATTATAGTCAACACACGGTTCTAGCAGCAGTGGCCGTTGGATGTCTATCCAACAGATGTCGTGCTTCTTCTTCAATCTCGGATATTCTTAGCTTCGGCCGCCCAAAAAATGATTCCTCCCCCTGACGTCTAGGGCGCACCGTTTCGGAGGCTGACCTGTGGGCCTACTAAGTTGGAGCGTACCAAGGGCTTTGTCAACTTAGTCAATATAAACGATTCTAGCTTCAGTGACCGTACGATGTCCATCCAACGGCCGTAGTGCTTCTTCAACCTCTGGTCTTCTTGCTCCAGCTGCCCAAAGCAGCGCCGGTCGTGCCGCATGCTCCTGCCTCCCGTGGCCGGCTGTGCTGCCGTAGAGGCCTCACCGCCCCTACTATTCCCACCACTGGCCAGGCCCTGCGACGACGGCAGCCTCACACCGCAGCCGAACCAGTGAACCCTCGTACTCCTCTCCGCGCGGGCTTCCACTGCCGCGTCTTCCCCGGCTCCACGTCGTCCCCTTCCTAGGCCTCGCCGTCCACCGCCGTGGTGCTCTCCGCGCGGCGTGGTCAACATGGTCAAGGAACGACTTCCATCGGAAGAGTACTGTACATGGAGAGGCTGACAGCTGGGTCCACGGCCACAGCCCAGTTTTTTTGTGATTTGCCAAGTAAGTCACTTTGTCAGGCCTGTTGGGCTGTAAATCTTTCAAGATGAGGAGAGCTTTCATTCAGCTGGCCGAGAAAATGGCCCATCAGTAATGAGAAATGGGCTGTACATTTTTAAAACACATCAAACCGGCAATTAAATATCTTTTTTTTCATTTCAAGATTTTAAATTACATTAATTTTTATGCGTGGAGAATTTGTTGGATTTTATATTGATATACATTTATTTTTAAAATCAGTTTGAATGTGAGTCGAAATTTCGGGATTAAAAATAGTTTGGACCGCACCGAAATGTGCAAAATTTCGTATACTTTTTTAACCGTGGCCACATATGGGCTGTAATGCCAACAAAAAGAATATGGTCTCCAAAAAAACCTTAAGAATTAGCAAATGGGCTATAAGTTGTTAGAAATAATGGCAGATGGGCTGTATGCTGTTTTCCACAGATTTGAGGCTTTCCTAAAAAAAGGTTGACGCACAAGAACTGACTGTTGGATGTCCATCCAACGCCGTCGTGCTTCTTCAATCTCTGCTCTTCCTGCTCCAGCCGCTCAAACAAGCGCCGGCGAGACTGCCTGCTCCCTCCTCTCCGCGGCCGGCTGTGTTGCCGCGCAGGCCTCACCGCCCCACCGTACTCCCATCGCTGGCCTAGCCATCCCTCTACTCACCCACACCTGTTGTTATTCTCCGGCGATGGCAGACCAACCAGTAAACCCTCGTACAGTCGTACTCCCCTCCGCGTGGGAAACAACTTCCGAGTCTTTCCTGCCTCCGTATCGTCCCCTTCCTAGGCCTTGCCGTCATCCACCGCCGTGGTGCTCTCGACGCGGCGTGGTTAATGTGGTCAACGACCGACTTCCATCGGAAGAGTACTGTGCATGGAGACACTGACAGCTGGGTCCACGGCCGCAGCAAGGAAGTGCCTCCTTATTATGAGAAAAATAATTATTCCTCCACCTGACAGCGGGGACCCACCGGACGGGCCACCGTATTTCGTGAAAAAACGTTTCCCCCCTGACTGCTGGGACCCACCAGCTACACCTTCGCATGCAAGGAAGTGCGTCCGGGCAAAAAAAAAGACTCGCCCCCTGACTGCTGGGACCCACCAGCTACATCTTCGCACGCAAGGAAGTGCCTGACAGTCGGGACCCACCTAGTTGAAGCGTACGTAGCGTTGTCATTCTGGTCGCGAACGTGTACATACATATATACTGGTGGATGTAGAGGCGTGCACGTGTCGTAGTAGAGGTGCGCACGTAGCATGTACACGTACATACAGCGGCCAGGGTGCAAGAAAGAAAATACGGCGACATATGTGTACATACGAGTGGGGTCACGAACGCCTACTCGTGCATACGTACGGCGAGGGCTCGTTGACATGGCTGGGTTGGAACGGAGAAACAGCATCGTCATCGTGTTCATGGGGAGGCAACGGAATGCGTCGTGTTCATGGGGAGGCAACAAAATGTGTCGTGTTCATCAAGAGGCAACGGAACGCGTGGGAGCCAACTGGCTGGGTCGGAACGGAATGCGTGGTCGTGTTCATCGGGAGGGCTTGGATGGAACAGGCGATGGAAACGAGGCCTAGCATACCGCAGAACGGAGGAAACAGCCTTTTGTTCGATCGGCCACGTTCGAAATGGGATCCTGTTCATTGGGAGGGGTGTGGCATACCGCAAAACGGACGAAATGGACCTCCTACGGTCGAAACGGGGGTCCTGTTGATCGAGAGAGGTGTGGCGTACCGCAAAACAGACGAAACGGACTTGTGTTGGAGCGCTACGGTCGAAACGGGGGTCCTGTTCATCGGGAGGGGTGTGGCATACCGCAAAACGGGACTCCACGAGATATTGTTTATCTCCACCATCGACCTCCTCCAGCCTCCACGGGCTACCGTCGACCTCCTCCAGCCTCCACGGGCTCCTGTTCATCCAGCCTCCACCGCACGCTACTCCACCGGCTACTGTTCAACCACCCCTCCACCGTCTACTATTCGTCTAGCCCTCCACACCACGGGGTCATGTTCAACCACCCCTCCACAGGCACCCCTCCACCATCTACTGTTCATCCAGCCCTCCATACCACGGGGTCCTATTCATCCAGAGGCAACGCCACCGCTCACTATTCATCCAACCCCCCCCCCCGCCACAATGCTCACTGTTCATCCTAGAGGCAACATCGATCGGCTTCAGTTAGCAGCAGTAGCGAAGGAATCGCTCGATCGGGTTCAGTTAATAGCCATCGATCGATCGCTCGGGTTCAATAACGCGTAGCCTGTAGTGCAATCGCTCGGGTTCAGTTAGAGCCCAACGCCTCGCTCGGGTTCAGTTAGAGCCAACGCCTCGCACACATGTGTGCACGTGTACGAGAGAAACACGCATTGCTCGGCCCCGACCTCCCACCGTAACTGGGAACTCCCTGAAATTTTCCTCGCCCTCTCTTCTACCACGGTTTTTTCCGTCATGGACGGCCCAAAGAATGTCATGCAGCTGCGTCTCCGGCCCGCCCAGGACGAAAAGCCCATTTTCTGTCATGATTTTTTGTCATATAAGTAGGAGCCCACCACATCTATGATGATACCCGGTTTTGTCACAATTATCGTCATAGAAGTGTCATATGTATGACAGAAAAAAATTTCGTTCGGTCCAAAAGTGTCATGGATGTGTCTTTTTTAGTAGTGGGACTTTTGTGGTTTCCATGATCTGGGGTTCCAAGCTAATGTAAAGGTTAGATTGGATCGGTTTCTCGCCGATCCCGAGATGATGCGTATGTATGCAGGCACCTTTGTACGCCATGTATGGTCTCCCAGATCGGACCATTGTATGCTCGTGGCATGAGTCCGCTCGCTGAGCGGGCAGGAGAGCCCGGGAGCAAAACTCTTTAGGTATGAAGATGCTTGGCAGAAGGAGTAATCTTATGAGAAGGAAGTGACAGAAGCTTGGCATAATGGCGCAGGCAGGGAAGGATTGCTAGGGCTAAATGAGGCCTTAATGCAAATGCAAGGGAGTCTGACTAGTTGGAAAGATAAGAAGTTTGGTGACATCAAACGCAGAATCAAGAAAATCCGTAGAGAATATGAGAAAGAGACGAAAGGCTCCCTGTTTCGTGGTCCCTCTTCTAGGGAGCGAGAACTTGCCAGACAACTTTCAGATCTGCTTCATAAGCAAGAGATCATGGCAAGGCAACGATCAAGGATCGGGTGGCTAAAAGCTGGTGACCGCAATACGGGTTTCTTTCATGCCCAAGCATCCGCGAGGCGAAGTCAGAATAGAATCACGTGTCTACAAGCTGTGGATGGATCTTTATGTGTGTAGAAGGAAGAGATCAATGCTGAAGTGCAGAACTTTTATGATGGGCTGTATCAGGCCCAAGAAGACACAAATATTGATGCAGTGCTGCACCATGTACCTGCAATGGTGAATGACCAGATAATGCTAGGCTCCTCCATCCTTTTTCAGCGGAGGAAGTTAGGATTGCGCTATTCTCAATGGGCCCCTACAAAGCACCAGGTGTGGATGGCTTCAATGTTGGGTTTTACCAATGCCATTAGGAGCTCATCAAGGAGGGTGTGATGTCCGCGGTGCTTGGTTTCTTAAATGGTGGCTATATGCCGGAGGTAGTGAATAAAACAGTAATTGTACTTATACCAAAAGTAAAGAATCCTCAAAATATTACCCAATATAGACCAATTTCTCTTTGCAATGTCATTTATAAGATCTGTTCTAAAGTTCTTGCTAACTGGTTGAAGGAGATCTTAGATGATCTGATTGTAGAAGAGCAGAGTGCCTTCGTTCTTGGAAGGCTAATTACAAACAATGTGCTAACTGCTTACAAGTGCGTTCATTCGATGAAGAGGAAGAAAGGGAAGCAGGGCTATTGTGCTGTGAAGATTGACATGATGAAGGCATATGACCGTGTTGAGTGGATTTATATATAGGGTATGATGCAACAGCTAGGCTTTGAGGAAGCCTGGATATCGTTGGTTATGCAGTGTGTCTCCACAGTGAGTTTTCAGGTGAAGGTAAATGGGGAGTTATTACCCTCATTCAGGCCTACAAGAGGATTAAGGCAGGGGGATACAATCTCCCCATACTTGTTCCTGCTGTGTGGTGAAGGATTATCTTGTATGCTAAAAAACTATGATGGTGGCTGGATTGATAGAGGAATTCGGGTCAGTACAAGAGCTCCATGGATATCCCACTTGCTTTTTGCTAATGATTGTTTGATTTTCATGAAATCAGATCACAGGAGTGCTATGAGATTAAACTCCATTCTTCAAGACTACTCTAGTGGTTCTGGTCAGAGTGCCAATTTGGCAAAAAGTTTGGTCTTTTTAGTCCGAATTGTGGTGCTTCTAATAGAAGAGGAGTGAAGAACACACTGAACATCCAACGGGAAGCACTCATAGAGAAATATCTTGGCCTCCCTACGGCCGTCGGCAGATTGACGGAGCAACATTTTGAGCATCTCAGTGATTGAGCTAGAAGGAAGGTACAAGGATGGTGTGAACAGTTGACATCGTGTGCAGCTAGAGAAGCCCTCTTGAAATCAGTGGTACAAGCGCTACCGACCTACTCTATGAGTTGTTTCAAACTCACAAAAGGTCTGTGCAAGAAACTCATTAAGACTATGTCTAAATATTGGTGGGCTGGATCACTTGACAAAAGAGGAATGCAGTGGCAAGCTTGGGAAAAAATGGCAATCGCAAAGTCCAAGGGTGGCATGGGATTTAGGGATATGGAAGTATTCAATGATGCAATGTTGGCCAAACAGGCTTGGAGACTGTTGGAATATCCTAACAGCTTGTGTGCGAGGGTATTGAAAGGGCGGTACTATCCCAATGGTGAGTTCCTTTCTGCTAATTGCCTCGCAAGTGCCTCTCGAACTTGGAAGGCAATTATATGTGGGCACGAGATACTGAAGACAGGGCTCATTCGCCGTATTGGAGATGGAACGGAGACGGAGATATGGCATGACAATTGGATTGAGGGCACAAGATCCATGGGCCCAATTGGAGGCTCACTGATAACCCGGTTCAGCGGGTCGGTGATCTATTGGATCCGGAAACTGGGAAGTGGGACGAGGAGATAGTACGTCAAGTGTTCCTGCCACCAAATGTTGAAGCTATATTGGCAATGCCGAGACCTAGACGGGGTGGAGAGGATATTTGGGCGTGGGCGTGGGAGAAATCCGGTGCTTTCAGTGTAAGATCAGCCTACCGAGAGACAATGGATAGAAAACAAAATTTGCAGGCTAGGGAGGGCAGTTCTCAGGGGGTTGATCACACGTGGAAGGAGCTCTGGAAGCTACAAGTGTTGCCAAAGATTCGGGTCTTTTGGTGGCAGGTTGTGAAAAATATGCTACCCTGCATGCAGGAACTGCAACAACGACATGTGAGCGATTACGTAGTCTGCCCGATGTGCGGACATGGAGATGAAAGTCTCTTTCACTGCTTGTTAACATGTGATCACGCCAAGTTATTTTGGGTGGAAGCAGAAACAATATTTGGTATAAAGAAGCCTCATCTCCATCCAAACACTTGGGCCACTGATTTTCTTGATGCTAGTTTGGTGCCAAAGAGGGATGCAACTATTGGCATTACGGTGATGTGGGCTATTTGGAGCAATCGGAACAGGTTCACTCACCCTGAAGAAAAATACCAACCGAAGCGGTCTATGGAGATTATTTCAGAAATTGTGGGGACGTTGGAGCGTCCCACTACGTCACATAGACCTGTTGTCAATGGACAGCAGCGATGGGAGGCGCCGATGGTTGGGGTTGTCAAGATGAATGTAGATGGCGCAGTTGACACGGCTAGTGCAAAAGGCGGCACCGGCGTAGTTTTCCGAAACATCGACGGTGGGCTACTAGTGTCGCGGTGCACTAGCTACCAAGGGGTGGTTGATCCCATAACGTTGGAAATATTGGCTTGCAGAGATGCTATCTTGCTTGCCAGGGAGAAGAACTATCAGCATTTGATAGTGGAGACATATTGCCTCAATGTTGTTCAGCTATGGAAAGGTAGACTGAAAGGCAAATCGAAGGGGTTCTGTATCTTCCAAGAGTTGCAGGAGGAGCTGCCATTTTTTTCAAGGATTTCAGCTTTGTTACGCTAGCCGCCTAGTGAATTCTGTCGCCCATACTTGTGCTAAGGAAACTTTAGCTATAGAGAATGTTGCTACATACTCTAATGTAATCCCTGGTTTTCTGAGATGCGTTGTGCCCTCGGATTTGCTACCGCTGAATGAATAAAATCCGGAGAGCGGAGTTATAACAAAAAGATTCTCCTCTGGTATAAACCTCCTCGTACGCTCGCCACGCGTCCCGTGGTGGCCCACTCACCGCCCCTCGTTCCTTTTCCTTAGGCCAACTCCACTGCGCGACCCTATCATGTCCGCCCCCGTCCGTTTGGGGTAAAACGGACAAACCAGACGGCCCAGCGCGCGGGCGCAAACAGACTTTTGTCCGCTTTGTGTCCGCTTTTGACCCATCCCCAGCCCAAGTTTGCACCGGTTTTGGGGTGAAACGGACAGCGCACGGACGGGCGGGACGCGCGCGCTTGTCCTTCCTTGGCCCGCCTGTCGGTGGGAGAAACCAACCCCCCCACACCCCATTTGGCGCAATTTCCCCAAACCCTCCCACGTCCCTCCCGCCGCCCCCTCTCTCCCCCGTCCATGGCCGACGCCCTGCCGAATTCCGGTGGCCTGGCCGTCGACCCACCCACAAAGGTGAAGAAGAAGGCGGGAAGGCGCCAAGGAAGCCGCGGTCGGAGTGCATGCCGGAGGAGATCGCCAAGTTAGACGCGGAATCGGCGAAGAGGAGGGAATGGAGAGCGGTCGTCAAGGTCAATGCCGCCGCAGCCAAGTTCGCCGCCCAGCGCGATACGACGGAGGCCGCGCGGCGCAAGGCCGCGGTCGACGAGACGGAGGACCTCGTCAACAAAGCGCAAGCCCTCCTCATGCTTGGCATGGGCCATCCGGCCGGGTTCCTTGCAGCGGCCGTCGGCCCGGCGAGCACAGGCTCGTCGGTCGCCAGGCCTCCGCACTGCCAGTCGCAGACCGCGCCCATGTCGCCCGGCTTTCCTCCGCCAAGGCACGACGGCCAGACCTGTTTCTCGGGGTCGCCTGACATGAGCTTGTTCGCGCCGTCCACACCGCACCCCGCGGCCGTCATCGACCTCAATGTCACGCCTGGGTCAAGCAGCGGCGACCGGCCGTCCGTCGAGATGCAAAGAAAGCAAGCACGTGCACTGTTCATGGGCACCATGCCACCCTCGCGTCTTGTTTGACGGAATGCCAACACCAATGCCAACGGTCGACGACCCCTTCTACAACCAGTACATGGAGGCAATCTTCGAGGGTGGGCATGGTCGTGACTACGACCCCGAGGAGACCCAAAGTCAGGATGGTCGCGCCCAGTACGTCCCCGATGAAGAGGCCGACGACCGTGCTGACTACGACCATGGTGACTCGTGGCATGAAGACGATGACATCTATGTCGAAGGTGATGGTGATGAAGAAGAAGGCAATGACATTGATATTAGTGGCGAGCCATTGTTCATCGACGAGCTCACCCAAAGAGCGGAAGCACAAAAGAAGAGGAAGAGCATTCACATGGGTTCATATACACAAGATGAGGACAAGTTGATTTTCCAAGCTTGGATGGAGATTAGCCAAGATCCAAGGACCGGCGCGCAACAAAAGGGCATTGTTTTTTTGGACGAGAATCCACAAAACATTCCATGAAAGGAAGATGTTTGAGCCCTACCAAATTACAAGCAACAGTGGCATCGACTCGATTCAAAAGAGGTGGATGTTCATCCAACAAGAGTGCAACAAGTATTGCGCCACATTTGAGAGCGTTGAAGCACGGCCCGTGAGTGCTCTCAGCATTGGGGACATGGTATGCTCTCCTCTTCCTAGCCCTTTCCTTGCTACGGCCATGAGACTTCGGCCGTGTATATGTTTGCATGTTCACTTGTTGTTGATCATGTCGTGTAGGCATTTCAATATTTGGAGGCATTCAAGGCCCGGCACAATGACAAGCCATTCACTCTTACGCATTGTTGGACGATCATCAACAATTGCCCTAAGTTCAAGGACCAATACCGTGAATTACAAAGGAAGAGAGGACCGAAGACGGCCAAGTTTGCTGGAGGTGGAGATGGCGAGGTGTTGAAGAGGCCGAGGGGCAAGCCCAACTTCAAGGTTGACGATATACGTGATGCCTCATCCATGGCATTGCATGACACTTTGCATGGCATGATGTCACAAAAGGATGTGAGGGACGAGAAGAAGCGGCAAAGCAAGGACGAGCAAATGAAGCAATACCTAGACCTTCAAAGAAAGAATCTTGAGATGGAGGAGGCGACCAAGAGGAGGAAGATCAACATGGAGGAGGTGGCCCGGCAAAGGCAGCTCGACATGGAGGAGGCGGCCTGGCAAAGGCAGCTCGACATCGAGGCCGAGAACGTCAAGGCCAGGCAGAGGCAGCTCGACATCAAGGCCACCAATGCTGCCACGAAAGCGAAGGAGGTGGCCCTTGCGATCATGAGTGTGGACTTGTCGAAGATGAGCGGGAAGACGAGGGCTTGGTTTGAGGCCAGGCATAAGGAGATGCTCGACACCGAAGGCCTGAACTAGGTCATCCGATTGGCCGTGGTCGTTCTTTTTTCGAGGATGGCATGGGTGCCGCCCGCCTGCTGGGCCGCTGGCAGTGTGCCGGTGAAAAAACATTCATTTTGGAGGCCGGCTGTGTTGCCGGCCGCTGGCTGTGTTGCCGGCGAGGACAACTATTCATTTTTGGAGGCATTGCCGGCCGCTGGCTAATGCCGGCGATGGACGTGTAGGCCGCTAACTCTGTTGCCGGTGTGATGAACTGGGCCGCTGGCCTGATGAACTAGGGCTTGGCATTTGAAAGTTGTTCTAGATTAAAAAAAAGATTCAAAAAATATATTTGAAAGTTGTTCTTTTTTTTAAAATAGACACGGACTGGATGGGGCAAACGAATGCTGCCGCGCGCTGGTCGCACGGCCACTGCATCTCAGGACACGACCCCATTGCCCTACCCAAACGGATAGAATCCAGAGAAAACAGACGTCCGTTTGGAGTCGCGCGGTGGAGTTGTCCTTATCTCCAGCGGGAGGCACGCAGACCATTCATTCTTTTCCCTTCCTCTAAACAAAATCCCAATGGCTTCCCAATGGCTCCTATGATGCAACGTTCATCAGGCAGCCCAATGGCTTCGATGCAGTGCTACGTCTTGAGCTTGCGTTGGTTTTCCCCGAAGAGGAAGGGATGATGCAACAGAGTAGCGTAAGTATTTCCCTCAGTTTTTGAGAACCAAGGTATCAATCCAGTAGGAGCCCACGCTCAAGTCCCTCGTACCTGCACAAAGCGATAGCTACTCGCAACCAACGCGATTAGGGGTTGTCAAGCCCTTCACGGTCACTTATGAGAGTGAGATCTAATAGATATAATATTTTTGGTATTTTTGATATAAAGATGCAAAGTAAAAAGTAAAGACAAAGTAAAAAAGCAAAACAATATTAAAGTGATGGATATTGATATGATGAGAATAGACCCGGGGGCCATAGGTTTCACTAGTGGCTTCTCTCAAGAGCATAAGTATTCTACGGTGGGTGAACAAATTACTGTTGAGCAATTGATAGAATTGAGCATAATTATGAGAATATCTAGACATGATCATGTATATAGGCATCACGTCCGTGACAAGTAGATCGAAATGATTCTGCATCTACTACTATTACTCCACTCATCGACCGCTATCCAGCATGCATCTAGAGTATTAAGTTAAAAACAGAGTAACGCCTTAAGCAAGATGACATGATGTAGAGAGATAAATTCATGCAATATGAAATAAACCCCATCTTGTTATCCTCGATGGCAACGATACAATACGTGCCTTGCTGCCCCTTCTGTCACTGGGTAAGGACACCGCAAGATCGAACCCAAAGCTAAGCACTTCTCCCATGGCAAGAACTACCAATCTAGTTGGCCAAACCAAACGGATAATTCGAAGAGACTTGCAAAGATAACCAATCATACATAAAAGAATTCAGAGAAGATTCAAATATTATTCATAGATAGACTTGATCATAAACCCACAATTCATCGGTCTCAACAAACACACCGCAAAAAGAAGATTACATCGAATAGATCTCCACAAGAGAGGGGGAGAACTTTGTATTGAGATTCAAAGAGAGAGAAGAAGCCATCTAGCTACTAACTATGGACCCGAAGGTCTGAGGTAAACTACTCACACTTCATCGGAGGGGCTATGATGATGTAGAAGCCCTCCGTGATGACGGCCCTCTTCCGGCGGAGCTCCGGAACAGGCCCCAAGATGGGATCTCGTGGATACAGAAAGTTGCGGTGGTAGAATTAGGTTTTTGGCTCCTGTTCTGATCGTTTGGGGATATGTGTTTATATATAGGAGGAAGGAGTACGTCGGTGGAGCACCGAGGGGCCCACAAGGCAGGGGGCGTGCCCTAGGGGGGCGCCCCCACCCTCGTGACCTCCTCTTTGATCCCTTGCAGTAGGGTCCAAGTCTCCTGGATCAAGTTCGGTGAGAAAATCACGTTCCCGAAGATTTTATTCCGTTTGGACTCCGTTTGATATTCTGTTTATCCGAAACACTGAAATAGGCAAAAAACAGCAATTCTGGGCTGGGCCTCCGGTTAATAGGTTAGTCCCAAAAATAATATAAAAGTGGAAAATAAAGCCCAATATAGTCCAAAACAGTAGATAATATAGCATGGAGCAATCAAAAATTATAGATACGTTGGAGACGTATCAGGCATCCCCAAGCTTAATTCCTGCTCGTCCTCGAGTAGGTAAATGATAAAAAGAGAATTTTTGATGCGGAGTGCTACTTGGCATAATTTCAATGCAAATCTTCTTAATTGTGGTATGAATATTCAGATTAGAAAGATTCAAGACAAAAGTTTATATTGACATAGAAAATAATAATACTTCAAGCATACTAACAAAGCAATTATGTCTTCTCAAAATAACATGGCCAAAGAAAGTTATCCCTACAAAATCATATAGTCTGGCTATGCTCCATCTTCCCCACACAAAGTATTTAAATCATGCACAACCCCGATGACAAGCCAAGCAATTGTTTCATACTCTAACTTTTTCAAAACTTTTCAATCTTCACGCAATACATGAGCGTGAGCCATGGATATAGCACTATAGGTGGAATAGAATGGTGGTTGTGGAGAAGACAAAAAGGAGAAGATAGTCTCACATCAACTAGGCGTATCAACGGGCTATGGAGATGCCCATCAATAGATATCAATGTGAGTGAGTAGGGATTTCCATGCAACGGATGCACTAGAGCTATAAATATATGAAATCTCAACAAAAGAAACTAGTGGGTGTGCATCCAACTTGCTTGCTCACGAAGACCTAGGGCAATTTGAGGAAGCCCATCATTGGAATATACAAGCCAAGTTCTATAACGTAAAATTCCCACTAGTATATGAAAGTGACAACATATGAGACTCTCTATATGAAGAACATGGTGCTACTTTGAAGCACAATATATGAGACTCGCTATATCATGGTGCTACTTTGAAGCACAAGTGTGGGAAAAAAGGATAGTAGCATTGCCCCTTTTATTTATTTATTTTTTTGGGCCTTTCTTTTTTTCTTTGGCCTTTCTCTTTTTTTGGGACAATGCTCTATTGAATGATGATCATCACACTTCTATTTATTTACAACTCAATGATTACAACTCGATACTAGAACAAAATATAACTCTATATGAATGCCTCCGGCGGTGTACCGGGATATGCAATGAATCAAGAGTGACAAGTATGAAAGAATTATGAACGGTGGCTTTGCCACAAATACTATGTCAACTACATGATCATGCTAAGCAATATGACAATGATGGATGTGTCATGATGAACTAGATGGTGGAAAGTTGCATGGCAATATATCTCGGAATGGCTATGGAAATGCCATAATAGGTAGGTATGGTGGCTGTTTTGAGGAAGGTATATGGTAGGTGTATGATACCGGCGAAAGTTGCGCGGTATTAGAGAGGCTAGCAAGGGTGGAAGGGTGGGAGTGCGTATAATCCATGGACTCAACATTAGTCATAAAGAACTCATATACTTATTGCAAAAATCTAGAAGTTATCAAAGCAAAGTATTACGCGCATGCTCCTAGGGGGATAGATTGGTAGGAAAAGACCATCGCTCGTCCCCGACCGCCACTCATAAGGAAGACAATCAATAAATAAATCATGCTCCGACTTCATCACATAACGGTTCACCATACGTGCATGCTACGGGAATCACAAACTTCAACACAAGTATTCTTTAAATTCACAACTACTCAACTAGCATGACTTTAATATTATCACCTCCATATCTCAAAACAATTATCATGCTTCAATCTTTTCTTAGTATTCAACACACTCAAAATAAAGTTTCACAAATCTTGAATACCAAGCATATTATTATTAGGCGAATTACCATGCTATTAAGAGACTCTCAAATTAATTTAAGTGAAGCATGAGAGATCAATAGTTTCTTTAAAACGAATCCACCACCGTGCTCTAAAAGATCTAAGTGAAGCACATAGAGCAAAATTATCTAGCTCAAAAGATATAAGTGAAGCACATAGAGCAAAACTACTTAGCTCAAAGTATATAAGTGAAGCACATAGAGCAAAACTACTTAGCTCAAAAGATATAAGTGAAGCACATAGAGTATTCTATCAAATTTTAATTCATGTATGGCCCTCTCAAAAGGTGTGTACAGCAAGGATGATTGTGGCATACTAAGACACAAAGACACAAATAATACAAGACGCTCCAAGCAAAACACATATCATGTTCGTGAATAAAAGTATAGCTCCAAGTAAATTACCGATGGAAGTGGACGAAAAGAGGGGATGCCTTCCGGGGCATCCCCAAGCTTTGACTTTTTGGTGTCCTTGGATTATCTTGGGGGTGCCATGGGCATCCCCAAGCTTAGGCTCTTGCCACTCCTTGTTCCATGATCCATCAAAAGAATTCACCCAAAACTTGAAAACTTCACAACACAAAACTCAAAATAGAAAACTCGTGAGCTCCGTTAGCGAAAGAAAACAAAAGACCACTTCAAGGTACTGTAATGAACTCATTCTTTATTTATATTGGTGTTAAACCTACTGTATTCCAACTTCTCTATGGATTATAAACTATTTTACTAGCCATAGATTCATCAAAATAAGCAAACAACACACGAAAAACAGAATCTGTCAAAAACAGAACAGTCTGTAGTAATCTGTAGCTAGCGCAAAATATGGAACCCCAAAAATTCTAAAATAAATTGCTGGACGTGAGGAATTTATCTATTAATAATCTGCAAAAAGAATTAACTAAATATCACTCTTTAATGATAGCAGTTCTTGTGAGCGCTAAAGTTTCTGTTTTTTACAGCAAGTTCAACAAGACTTTCCCCAAGTCTTCCCAACGGTTCTACTTGGCACAAACACTAATTAAACACAAAAAACACAACCAAAACAGAGGCTAAATAATTTATTAAATAACATTAAGGAAAAATATTAGGTTGTCTCCCAATAAGCGCTTTTCTTTAAAGCCTTCTTAGCTAGGCATTGATAATTTTAATGATGCTCACATGAAAGACAAGAATTGAAGCACAAAGAGGGCATCATAAAACATGTGACAAACACATCTAAGTCTAACTTACTTCCTATGCATAGGCATCTTATAGGCAAACAAATTGTCAAGGCAAGCAAAAACTAGCAGATGCAAGGAAGCAGAAAGAAACAATAGCAATCTCAACATAACGAGAGGTAATTTAGTAACATGAAGATTTCTACAACCATATTTTCCTCTCTCATAGTAATTACATGTAGGATCATAAGAAAATTCAACAAAATAGCTATCACATAAAATATTTTCAACATGATCCACATGCATGCAAAGTTTACACTCTTCCAAAATAGTGGGATTAACATTAACTAAAGTCATGACTTCTCCAAACCCACTTTTATCAAGATTTTCATAAGATTGAACATTCTCCAAATATGTGGGATCTAAAGTTGACACTCTTCCAAACCCACTTTCAATAATATTGCAAACACTATTATCAATCTCATATTCATCATGGGGTTTAAATAAATTTTCAAGATAATAAGAAGAATCACCCCAATCATAATCATTGCAACAAGTAGTAGACATAGCAAAACTAGCATCCCCAAGCTTAGGGTTTTGCATATTATTAGCACAATTGACATCAAGAGAATTTATAATAAAATCATTGCAATCATGCTTTTTATTCAAAGATCTATCATGAGTCACTTCATAAAGCACTTCATCACGATTTTCAGATTTACGGATTTCAGGCAAAAGCTTATAAAGATAATCTAGTGCATCCAAATCACTAGGAATTGGTTCATCATAATTGGATCCCTTAAAAAGATTGGCAAGCGGATGAGGATCCATAGATCTTAAGTTCTCTGTTTAGTAATAAATAAACAACTATTCCAACCATACGAGCAAACAAGAAACGGGCAAAAAGAGGCAAATAGAGAGAGGGAGGATAGAGAGAGAGAGAGAGGGCGAATAAAACGGCAAGGGTGAATTGGGGGAGAGGAAAACGAGAGGCAAATGGCAAATAATGTAATGCGAGAGATAGGGATTGTTATGGGTACTTGGTATATTGACTTTTTGCGTAGACTCCCCGGCAACGGCGCCAGAAATCCTTCTTGCTACGTCTTGAGCTTGCGTTGGTTTTCCCCGAAGAGGAAGGGATGATGCAGCAGAGTAGCGTAAGTATTTCCCTCAGTTTTTGAGAACCAAGGTATCAATCCAGTAGGAGCCCACGCTCAAGTCCCTCGTACCTGCACAAAGCGATAGCTACTCGCAACCAACGCGATTAGGGGTTGTCAAGCCCTTCACGGTCACTTACGAGAGTGAGATCTGATAGATATAATATTTTTGGTATTTTTGATATAAAGATGCAAAGTAAAAAGTAAAGGCAAAGTAAAAAGCAAAACAATATTAAAGTGATGGAGATTGATATGATGAGAATAGACCCGGGGGCCATAGGTTTCACTAGTGGCTTCTCTCAAGAGCATAAGTATTCTACGGTGGGTGAACAAATTACTGTTGAGCAATTGATAGAATTGAGCATAATTATGAGAATATCTAGGCATGATCATGTATATAGGCATCACGTCCGTGACAAGTAGATCGAAACGATTCTGCATCTACTACTATTACTCCACTCATCGACCGCTATCCAGCATGCATCTAGAGTATTAAGTTAAAAACAGAGTAACGCCTTAAGCAAGATGACATGATGTAGAGAGATAAATTCATGCAATATGAAATAAACCCCATCTTGTTATCCTCGATGGCAACGATACAATACGTGCCTTGCTGCCCCTTCTGTCACTGGGTAAGGACACCGCAAGATCGAACCCAAAGCTAAGCACTTCTCCCATGGCAAGAACTACCAATCTATTTGGCCAAACCAAACGGATAATTCGAAGAGACTTGCAAAGATAACTAATCATACATAAAAGAATTCAGAGAAGATTCAAATATTATTCATAGATAGACTTGATCATAAACCCACAATTCATCGGTCTCAACAAACACACCGCAAAAAGAAGATTACATTGAATAGATCTCCACAAGAGAGGGGGAGAACTTTGTATTGAGATTCAAAGAGAGAGAAGAAGCCATCTAGCTACTAACTATGGACCCAAAGGTCTAAGGTAAACTACTCACACTTCATTGGAGGGGCTATGATGTTGTAGAAGCCCTCCGTGATGACGGCCCTCTTCCGGCGGAGCTCCGGAACAGGCCCCAAGATGGGATCTCGTGGATACAGAAAGTTGCGGCGGTGGAATTAGGTTTTTGGCTCCTGTTCTGATCGTTTGGGGGTACGTGTGTATATATAGGAGGAAGGACTACGTCGGTGGAGCACCGAGGGGCCCACGAGGTAGGGGGCACGCCCTAGGGGGGCCCACCCTCGTGACCTCCTCTTTGATCCCTTGCAGTAGGGTCCAAGTCTCCTGGATCACGTTCGGTGAGAAAATCACGTTCCCGAAGATTTTATTCCATTTGGACTCCGTTTGATATTCTGTTTATCCGAAACACTGAAATAGGCAAAAAACAACAATTCTGGGCTGGGCCTCCGGTTAATAGGTTAGTCCCAAAAATAATATAAAAGTGGAAAATAAAGCCCAATATAGTCCAAAACAGTAGATAATATAGCATGGAGCAATCAAAAATTATAGATACATTGGAGACGTATCATGCAACACACCCCGGCTGTACAAGCCATAGGTGGAGCGACGCCATAGCACGCACCGGCACTGCGCAACACTCATCGGAGCTACCCGTGTGAAGCTCGGATGGCCGTTGCTGCGGTGTTACTATACAACGCTTTTTGTTGGTGCAGTGGAGCTATGATGCAACTCTCGCCGGCGCTGCAAGCCGGGTTGGGGAGCCACGCCGCAGGGCGCACCCATGCTAAGGTGCTGCGCTCGCCGGTGCTATCGGCCTGAAGCCAGAATGGTTTTTGCCGCGGCGTTGCTATGCAACGCTCGCGCCGCGCTGAGCTGCAGTTGAGCGTCGCCGGAGTTGTTGAAGCTGCGATGGGGATGGAATGGACTCCGTCGGAGCTGCAATGGAGCACCGCTGGAGCTGCAATGAAACTTTCGCCGGAGTCGCAATGAAGCTTGGCGCGGTGGCGAGCTCAGTGTTGCGATGGAGCAGTTCCGGTGGCTCCCGGTGCTGCGATGCAGCGGTCGCCGGCAGCTCTGGGAGCTGCGTGCACTCGTCGGCGTGGGTGTGACGGCGCTGCAGTTGCCAGTTTTCTCTTTGCATCATCATTGTTGCGGAGGTGGGTGTCGCAGGCTCGCAGCTGGTGGATGCAATACGAGAGAGGAGAAGGATGATGGGGGGCTGGGTTGCTCTAATCGGACAGGCCACATGCCTAATCGAACGACCAGATCATCCGGCTGATCCGTAGCAGTCACCACTTTTAAAAAACACCAATTTAATGAATTTGAAATATGTTTTCAAATTTAGAAAAAAATCATGAATTTGTTGTTCTATGATTTTTTAAACGAATTTTGGAACATGTTCAAGATTATGGAAAATTGTCCGAGGAATCATAAAACGCTCATGATTTTGCAAAAAAATGGTCGCAGATTAAAAAATCCATGAATTTGAAAAAAACAATGCTCAGTAATTTCGAAAACTTTAATGATATTTAAAAAACATTCAGGAAATCATAAAATGTTCGTAGATTTAAAAAATGTTCATGAATTTGAAAAGGGTTTGATATTTCAAAAAAACAAATCATGGTTTGAAAAAATATTCATCGATTCAAACAATGTTTACGTATTCAAAGAGTGTTCATGATTTTGAACAAAGGTCCGCATATTAAAAAATGTTCATGAATTCATATTAACAAATTCAAAAAATATTCGCGTATTAAAAAGTGTTCATGACTTTCAAAAATATTCACATATTTAAAAATGTTTATGAAAATTTTAAAATAGAAACAAGAAAAATCCCCCAAAAAACTTGAAGAAAATCAATAGAAAAAACATAGAAAACCGAAAGAAACTGGTTGTGGGAAGGTTCTAGAACCTTCCCAAAACCGGTGAGAAACACACAGAAAACAACCGAACTATGTCGGCCCAATATGGTGTGTGCGGTCGGGGGAAGGTACGCGTTGCTTAACCTATGCAATAATTAGGATCCGCCATCCAAATAGACTCCGGTGATTCGAAGAACGAGTCCAATTACTAGACGTAGGTAATCACCCGAGGTTCTATATGGGCCTTCCGCTGGACATGACCCATTGCCAAATATGTTTTCGGTTTTTGTATGTATACATATTAATGAACCAATTTAAAACCAACTGAAATTTGCAACAAAAACGAATGATCTCATCTTCATCTATTTCGCATCCAACGGCGCTCGTTGAAACCACAATCACGAGTCTTGTGTGGCCTCGTGCGGTTTGTGGTTTGAGTCACGCGTTGTGTCCTTGTGATTGTTTTCTCTAGCCATTGGGTCAATGACTGGTGGGCCCTAGGTCATCTCTCTTTCCGCCATAAGACTTACCCAATGGTGGCCACTCCTTTTCCAATTTAATTTTTTCGCGTTGTCACATTCACATCAGGGGGTTACCTATTCGATTTTTTGCTAACCGCAACACTAGTTCCCCTAATTTCCTTCGTCTGCTCCTCTCCCCTCAACATTTTTTAATCCGCCATTAATGGTTGTTTCGTGACCAATGACTGCAAGTCGGCGTTGAGCTTTCCTTTACCTACCCCATTGTGCCATGTGTATTTTTCACGTGGACCATTGGTTAGGTCCATGTACCGCTCGGGGAGGAGGGAGGCCGCGTGGGTGCTCGTATCCGCCGGGATTCATTGGTTTGAGGATTGTACATTTCACACTTGTATTGCCTGTCAGATTTTTAGTTCAATTAGTTGGTGATTTGGTATGTCAGGGGGGTGGCGGTGGGTTTGAAATTGACGAAAATTGGATTTTGTGTTGTCAATGTGTTGGCGGTTCATTGTTGATTTGATGGGTTCCAATGATAGACTTGTTGCGGAAATTGGGGGTTTAGTTTTAGTGAGTGTTTGGATGGGTGTGTGTGTATTCGGGTAGTTATCCACATTTTCACACCTTACTTTTCGGGCATGTCCTTTGGTTAGTTACAATGGCTTAGTCCTTTTGGTCACCATATGTGTAGTACATTTTTTTGCTCACTATGTATGTAGTACACTACCCCAGTGCAATTTCACCATAGAACTTGTTTACAAGTTACCAGGCATGTCCTAGTTTTGTTTTCCATTTGTGTAAGAAGTCATCACACATGCTTTAGTTATGAGACATATCCTTTCGTTGGTTACTATAGCTTAATCCTTCTGATCACACCTTTTGCTCACATTATATGCGGTAACACTATCCCCTGCTTAGATTCATCATGGAACTTTGTTTACAAGTTATCAGGCCTTTTGCACCTTAGTTATCACGCATGCCCTAGATTTGTTTTCCATTGCTTAGTTTTATTTGGACTCATTTTCCCTCATTTTCTATGCAGTAATTTAGGCACTTCAGGAGATCACCTTATTAGCAGTCATCACTGTATACCATTTTTTCTTCAGATTTCTCACTTTAACATATGCTCATTGTCCTAATAATTTATCATACTAGTTTTTTACTTTTTTGTGGTTAGTGAGCATGCATGACGACATTTTTCTAGTTTGCTTTGTTTTTTAGGCCGTGTTCATGCATTTTTTATTCATGGCTATGATGCATACTTTGCATGGTTACCATCAATGTTATGTAGATTTTACCTTGTGTTTTCTATATAAATTATTAGAATAGTACTCCATCAATTTCATAATGTAGTGCGCCCATGTTTTTTGAGATTTAACTTTGACCATAAATTTAACCAACATGGACGACTGCGGCGGGAGCATGACAAATACCTTTGATTTTGTATTCGAAAGAAGTTTTCAAATGTATACATTTTCAGTAAAATGATTTATGTATTATTGGTCTAATTTATGGTCAAAGTTGAACCTCAAAAAGCGTGGGCGCACTAATTATGGAATGGAGGGAGTAGTAGCAAGTTTCTCCCATTTGTTGGATGTGTTATTCATCATGTAATGCTTTTTATTGTGTTGTAGGTATCATGTGTGTTTGTACTTCTGTTTACCTTTTCCCTTCTTTCCATGTTGATAAATTGATACGGGGCAGTTCAGATGCCTATCGCCAGTTAGAAACCCATCTTAGGGGCTTTCTTCTGCTCTCGGCAATATTGTAAGGATCCCTCCTTTAGCCGATCCCCATCGAACAAAAAGTCATGCCAAACAATTTGTTGATGAGTCAGATACCAGCGATCAGAGACAGGGGCAACGGTGATGATGACGATGACATCTGGGCCCTGGATTGTTTCCTGGAGCTAGGTCACTGCCGGACCTCCTAGGCCCCGAGGCAGGCCCTATGCCAGGCTCCCAGGCAGATGGGTCACCCCTGATGTAGTGCACCGTCACCTGACTTATATGATTACCGAGTCTAGGGTTATGATACGTCTCCAACGTATCTATAATTTTTTATTGTTTCATGCTATTATATTATCTGTTTTGGATGTTTTATATGCATTAATTAATATGCTATTTTATTTGATTTTTGGTACTAACCTATTAACCTAGAGCCCAGTGCCAGTTTCTGTTTTTTTCCTTGTTTTAGAGTTTCGCAAAAAAAGGAAGACCAAACGGAGTCCAAATAGAATAAAACTTTCGTGATGATTTTTCTTGGACTAGAAGACACCCAGGAGACTTGGAGTGCAAGTCAAAAGATCCACGAGGTGGCCACAAGGGTGGAGGGCGCGCCCAGGGGGGTAGGGCGCACCCCCCGACCTCGTGGGCCCCTCGGTGACCCCTTGACCTAGATCTTCCTCCTATATATACTCTTATACCCCAAAAAATTCCAAGGGAGCCACGAAACCACTTTTCCACCGCCGCAACCTTCTGTACCCATGAGATCCCATCTTGGGGCCTTTTCCGGCATCCTGCCGGAGTGGGATTTGATCACGGAGGGCTTCCACATCAACACCATTGCCTCTCCGATGAAGCGCGAGTAGTTTACCAAAGACCTATGGGTCCATAACTAGTAGCTAGATGGCTTCTTCTCTCTCTTTGATTCTCAATACAAAGTTCTCCTCGACGTTCTTGGAGATCTATTTGATATAATACTCTTTTGCGGTGTGTTTGCCGAGATCCGATGAATTGTGGATTTATGATCAACTTATCTATGAATTTTATTTGAATCTCCTCTGAATTCTTATATGCATGATTTGATATCTTTGCAAGTCTCTTCGAACTATCGATTTAGTTTGGCCAGCTAGATTGGTTTTTCTTGCAATGGGAGAAGTTCTTAGCTTTGGGTTCAATCTTGCGGTGTCCTTTCCTAGTGACTGTAGGAGTAGCAAGGCACGTATTGTATTGTTGCCATCAAGGATAAAAAGACGGGGTTTTCATCATAATGCTTGAGTTAATTCCTCTACAACATGTCATCTTGCTTAAAGCGTCACTCCGTTCTTTATGAACTTAATACTCTAGATGCATGCTGGATAACGGTCGATGTGTGGAGTAATAGTAGTAGATGCATAATCGTTTCAGTCTACTTGACACAGACGTGATGCCTATGTTCATGATCATTGCCTTAGATATCGTCATAACTTTGCAATTTTTTATCAATTGCTCGGCAGTAATTTGTTCACCCACCATAATAATTTCTTTCTTGAGATAAGCCTCTAGTGAAAGCTATGGCCCCCGAGTCTATTTTACAACATATTAGTTTCCCGCTAACTTGCCAATTTCTGTCATCGTTCCCTTACTTTGCAATCTTTTACTTTCTGTTCCATAAACCAAAAATACCAGAAATATTACTTTACTATTTATCCATCTCTATCTGATCTCACGTTGCAAATAACCGTGAAGGGATTTACAACCCCTTTATCGCGTTGGGTGCAAGTTGGTGTTTGTTTGTGCAGGTATTCGGTGGCTTGTGTGTTGTCTCCTACTGTATTGATACCTTGGTTCTCAAAACTGAGGGAAATACTTACTCTACTTTGCTGCATCACCCTTTCCTCTTCAAGGGAAAAACCAACGCAAGCTCAAGAGGTAGCAGGAAGAATTTCTGGCGCTGTTGCCGGGGAGATCTACGCCAAGCCGAGACATACCAAGTACCTATCATAAACTCTCATCCCTCGCATTGTATTATACACCATTCGCCTCTATTTTTCCTCTCCCCCACTTCTAAAACGATTTTCGAAAAGATTCACCTTTTCTTCGCCCCTCTTCCGTTTGTCTCTTTCATTTGCTTCTTGTGTGCTCGCATGTTGGATTGCTTGCTTTGTCACGATAGCTCAAGATAATACCAAATTGTGTGACTTTTCAAATACCAACAACAATGATTTTATTAGTACTCCGATTGCTCCCGATGCTAATGCGGAATCTTGTGAAATTAATACCGCTTTGCTGAATCTTGTTATGAAAGATCAATTTTCCGGCCTTCCCAATGAAGATGTCGCATCCCATCTTAATAATTTCGTTGATTTGTGTGATATGCAAAAAAAAGATGTGGATAATGATATTGTTAAATTGAAGCTATTCCCGTTCTCGCTTCAAGATCGCGCTAAAACTTGGTTTTCATCTTTGCGTAAAAATAGTATTGATTCATGGAACAAGTGTAGAGATACTTTTATTTCCAAGTATTTTCCTCCTGCTAAGATCATCTCCCTTAGGAACGATATTTTAAATTTTAAGAAACTTGATCATGAACATGTTGCACAATCTTGGGAGAGGATGAAATTGATGATTAGAAACTGCCCTATTCATGGTTTGAATTCGTGGATGATTATACAAAAAATTTATGCCGGATTGAACTTTGCTTCTAGAAATCTTTTAGATTCGGCCGCGGGAGGCACTTTTATGGAAATTACCTTAGGAGAAGCTACTAAACTCCTAGATAATATTATGGTAATTACTCTCAATGGCATAACGAAAGATCTTCCACTAGTAAAAAAAGTGCATGCAATTGAAGAGATTAATGTTTTGAGTGGAAAGATGGATGATCTTAAGAAATTGTTTGCTAATAAGAGTGCTCCTATTGATCCTAATGATATGCCTTTGTCTACTTTGATTGAAAACAATAATGAAACTATGGATGTGAATTTTGTTGGTAGGAGCAATTTTGGTAATAACGCGTATAGAGGCAATTTTAATCCTAGGCCGTTTCCTAGTAATTCCTCTAATAATTATTGTAATTCCTATAACAATTCATATGGAAATTATAATAAGATGCCCTCTGATTTTGAGAATAGTGTTAAAGAATTTATAAGTTCACAAAAGAATTTCAATGCTTTGATTGAAGAAAAATTGCTTAAGATCGATGATTTGGCTAGGAACATGGATAGGATTGCTACCTCTTGAGCACTGCGTTGGTTTCCCCTTGAAGAGGAAAGGGTGATGCAGAAAAGTAGCGTAAGTATTTCCCTCAGTTTTTGAGAACCAAGGTATCAATTCAGTAGGAGATCACGCTCAAGTCCCATGCACCTACACAAACAAATAAGAACCTCGCAACCAACGCAATAAAGGGGTTGTCAAGCCCTTCACGGTCACTTATGAGAGTGAGATCTGATAGATATGATAAGATAATATTTTGGGTATTTTTATGATAAAGATAAATAAAGATGCAAAGTAAAATAAATAGCAAAGGAAATAACTAAGTGTTGGAAGATTAATATGATAGAAGATAGACCCGGGGGCCATAGGTTTCACTAGTGGCTTCTCTCAAGAGCATAAGTATTACGGTGGGTAAACGAGTTACTGTCGAGCAATTGATAGAAAAGCGAATACTTATGAGAATATCTAGGTATGATCATGTACATAGGCATCAGGTCCGAGACAAGTAGACCAAAAGAATTCTGCATCTACTACTATTACTCCACACATCGACCGCTATCCAGCATGCATCTAGAGTATTTAGTTCATAAAAACAGAGTAATGCTTTAAGGAAGATGACATGATGTAGAGGGATAAACTCATGCAATATGATATAAACCCCATCTTTTTATCCTCGATGGCAACAATACAATACGTGTCGGTTCCCTTTCTGTCACTGGGATTGAGCACCGCAAGATTGAACCCAAAGCTAAGCACTTCTCCCATTGCAAGAAAGATCAATCTAGTAGGCCAAACCAAACTGATAATTCGAAGAGACTTGCAAAGATAAAACAATCATACATAAAAGAATTCAGAGGAGAATCAAATATTGTTCATAGATAATCTGGATCATAAACCCACAATTCATCGCATCTCAACAAACACACCGCAAAAGAAGATTACATCAAATAGATCTCCAAGAAGATTGAGGAGAACTTTGTATTGAGATCCAAAGAGAGAGAAGAAGCCATCTAGCTAATAACTATGGACCCGTAGGTCTGAAATAAACTACTCACAAATCAACGGAGAGGCCATGGAGTTGATGTAGAGGCCCTCCGTGATCAATGCCCCCTCCGGTGGAGCTCCGAAAAAGGCCCCAAGATGGGATCTCTCAGGTACAGAAGGTTGCGGCGGTGGAATTAGGTTTTCGTGGTGCTCCTGGATGTTTGGGGGGGGGGTACGTGGATATATATAGGAGGAAGAAGTACGCCGGTGTAGCAATGGAGGGCCCACGAGGGTGGAGGGCGCGCCTAGGGGGGTAGGCGTGCCCCCTGCCTCGTGCCTTCCTCCCTTGTTTCTTGACGGCCACTCCAAGTCTCCTGGATCACGTTTGTTGAGAAAATCAAGTTCCCGAAGGTTTCATTCCATTTGGACTCCGTTTGATATTCTTTTTCTTCGAAACCCTAAAACAGGCACAAAAAACAACAATTTCGGCCGGGCCTCCGGTTAGTAGGTTAGTCCCAAAAATGAAATAAAAGTGTAAAATAAACCCATTGACTTCCAAAATAGATAATATAATAGCATGGATCAATCAAAAATTATAGATACGCTGGAGACGTATCAAGCATCCCCAAGCTTAATTCCTGCTCTTCCTTGAGTAGGTAAATGATAAAAGAAGAATTTTTGATGTGGAATGCTTTCTAACATATTTCTCAATGTAATTTTTCTTTATTGTGGCATGAATGTTCAGATCTGAAAGATTCAAGATAAAAGTTTAATATTGACATAAAAATAATAATACTTCAAGTATACTAACTAAGCAATCATGTCTTCTCAAAATAACATGGCCAAAGAAAGTTATCCCTACAAAATCATATAGTCTGGCTAAGCTCTATCTTCACCACACAAAATATTTAAATCATGCACAACCCCGATGACAAGCCAAGCAATTGTTTCATACTTTTGATGTTCTCAAACTTTTTCAATCTTCACGCAATATATGAGCGTGAGCCATGGATATAGCACTATGGTGGAATAGAATGGTGGTTGTGGAGAAGACAAAAATGAGAAGATAGTCTCACATCAACTAGGCGTATCAACGGGCTATGGAGATGCCCATCAATAGATATCAATGTGAGTGAGTAGGGATTGCCATGCAACGGATGCACTAGAGCTATAAGTATATGAAAGCTCAACAAAAGAAACTAAGTGGGTGTGCATCCAACTTGCTTGCTCACGAAGACCTAGGGCATTTTGAGGAAGCCCATCATTGGAATATACAAGCCAAGTTCTATAATGAAAAATTCCCACTAGTATATGAAAGTGATATCATAGGAGACTCTCTATATGAAGAACATGGTGCTACTTTGAAGCACAAGTGTGGAAAAAGGATAGTAGCATTGCCCCTTCTCTTTTTCTCTCTTTTTTTTATTTGGGCCTTCTTTTTTTTGGCCTCTTTTCTTCTTTTTTTTCGTCCGGAGTCTCATCCCGACTTGTGGGGGAATCATAGTCTCCATCATCCTTTCCTCACTTGGGACAATGCTCTAATAATGATGATCATCACACTTTATTTAATTACAACTCAATACTTAGAACAAAATATGACTCTATGTGAATGCCTCCGGCGGTGTACCGGGATGTGCAATGATGCATGAGTGACATGTATGAAAGAATTATGAACGGTGGCTTTGCTACAAATACGATGCCAACTACATGATCATGCTAGCAATATGACAATGATGAAGCGTGTCATAATAACGGAACGGTGGAAAGTTGCATGGCAATATATCTCGGAATGGCTATGGAAATGCCATAATAGGTAGGTATGGTGGCTGTTTTGAGGAAGGTATATGGTGGGTTTATGGTACCGGTGAAAGTTGCGCGATACTAGAGAGGCTAGCAATGGTGGAAGGGTGAGAGTGCGTATAATCCATGGACTCAACATTAGTCATAAAGAACTCACATACTTATTGCAAAAATCTAATAGTTATCGAAAGCAAAGTATTACGCGCATGCTCCTAGGGGGATAGATTGGTAGGAAAAGACCATCGCTCGTCCCTGACCGCCACTCATAAGGAAGACAATCAATAAATAAATCATGCTCCGACTTCATCACATAACGGTTCACCATACGTGCATGCTACAGGAATCACAAACTTCAACACAAGTATTTCTCAAATTCACAACTACTCAACTAGCATGACTCTAATATCACCATCTCCATATCTCAAAACAATTATCAAGTATCAAACTTCTCATAGTATTCAATGCACTTGTATGAAAGTTTTTATTATTGCCATGTTGTTCTAAAGGACTCTCAAAATAATATAAGTAAAGCATGAGAGAACAATAGTTTCTATAAAACAAATACACCATCGTGCTCTAAAATATATAAGTGAAGCACTAGAGCAAAAACTATATAGCTCAAAAGATATAAGTGAAGCACATAGAGTATTCTAATAAATTTCAAATCATGTGAGTCTCTCTCAAAAGGTGTGTACAGCAAGGATGATTGTGGTAAACTAAAAAGAAAAGACTCAAATCATACAAGACGCTCCAAGCAAAACACATATCATGTTGTGAATAAAAATATAGCTCCAAGTAAAGTTAACGATAGACGAAGACGAAAGAGGGGATGCCTTCCGGGGCATCCCCAAGCTTAGGCTTTGTGGTGTCCTTGAATTTTACCTTGGGGTGCCATGGGCATCCCCAAGCTTAGGCTATTGCCACTATTTGTTCCATAATCCATCCAATCTTTACCCAAAACATGAAAACTTCACAACACAAAACTCAAATAGAAAATCTCGTGAGCTCCGTTAGCAAAAGAAAACAAAACACCACTTCAAGGTACTATAATGAACTCATTATTTATTTATATTGGTGTTAAACCTACTGTATTCCAACTTCTCTATGGTTTATAAACTCTTTTACTAGCCATAGATTCATCAAAATAAGGAAACAACACAAGAAAAACAGAATCTGTCGAAAACAGAACAGTCTGTAGTAATATGTAGCTAGAGCAAGTTCTGGAACCCCAAAAATTATAAAATAAATTTCTGCACGTGAGGAATTTATCTGTTAATCATCTGCAAAAATAATTAACTAAATAGAACCTTCAAATTAAAAATGGCAGAAATTCTCGTGAGTGCTAAAGTTTCTGTTTTCTACAACAAGATCAAAAAGACTTTGCCCAAGTCTTCCCAACGGTTCTACTTGGCACAAACACTAATTAAACACAAAAAAACACAAACAAAAGAAAGGCTAGATAAATTATTTATTACTAAACAGGAGAAAAAAGCAAGGAATAAAAATAAAATTGGGTTGCCTCCCAACAAGCGCTATCGTTTAACGCCCCTAGCTAGGCATAAAAGCGAAGATAGATCTAGTTATTGCCATCTTTGGTAGGCAGTCCAGAAGTGGCTCTCATAATAGATTCATATGGTAATTTAATTTTCTTTCTAGGGAATTGTTGCATGACTTTCCTTAACAGAAATTGGAATCTAATATTACCTTCCTTCATATCAATAATTGCACCAATCGTTCTAAGGAAAGGTCTACCAAGAATAATAGGACATGAAGAATTGCAATCTATATCAAGAACAATGAAATCTACGGGCACATAGTTCCTATTTGCAACAATAATAACATCATTACTTCTTCACATAGGTTTCTTAATAGTGGAATCCGCAAGGTACAAGTTTAAAGAACAATCATCAAAATCACGGAAACCTAGCAAATCACACAAAGTTTTTGGAATCGTGGAAACACTAGCACACAAAACACACAAAGCATAGCACTCATGATCATTAATTTTAATTTTTGTTGTAGGTTCCCACTCATCATAAAGTTTTCTAGGGATAGAAGATTCCAACTCAAGTTTTCTTCATAAGATTGCATCAAAGCATCAACAATATGTTTAGTAAAAGCTTTATTTTGACTATAAGCATGAGGAGAATTTAGCACGGATTGCAACAAGGAAATACAATCTATCAAAGAGCAATTATCATAATTAAATTCCTTGAAATCCAAGATAGTGGGTTCATTGATATTTAAAGTTTTGACCTCTTCAATCCCACTTTTAACAATTTTAGCATCAAGATCTAATGACTCCGAATTTTTGGAACGCCTTCTAGGTAAATGTGGCTCATCTTCAGCCCCATCATTATCAAGATTCATATTGCAAAACAAAGATTTAATAGGAGAAACATCAATAAATTTTAGAACTTCATATTTATTATCATGAAAAAAATTCGGCTTAGCGGCCATCTTATTAACTAAGGTGGCCTGCTTATCCGAGACATCAGCAATTAATATTTCGAGATGAGTAATCTGAGATTTCAAACCATAAAATTCTTTAGCCATATCATCGAGCTCTTTATTCATATAACCCATAAATATTTTTTGTTCCTTAAGCTCGTTCCTAAAGAAATTATTATGCTCAAATTGTAAAGTCATAAAACTCCTAACGTTGCTTTCGATCTCTTCTAACCTTTTAAGGTGAAGATCCCCAAATCTAGGTAGAGTCATCGTGATAAGCAAGCAATCAAGCACACAAGAAAACAAGAAACAGGCAAAAGAGGTGAATAAAATGGCAAGGGTGAAGTGGGGGAGAGGAAAACGAGAGGCAAATGGCAAATAATGTAATGCGAGGGATAAGAGTTTGTGATGGGTACTTGGTATGTCTTAACTTGTGCTTGACTTAACTTGGCGCGAATCTCCTCGGCAACGGCGCCAGAAATCCTTCTTGCTACCTGTTGAGCACTGCGTTGGTTTTCCCTTGAAGAGGAAAGGGTGATGCAGCAAAGTAGCGTAAGTATTTCCCTCAGTTTTTGAGAACCAAGGTATCAATCCAGTAGGAGATCTGGCTCAAGTACCACACACCTACACAAACAAATAAGAACCTCGCAACCAACACGATAAAGGGGTTGTCAAGCCCTTCACGGTCACTTACAAGAGTGAGATCTGATAGATATGATAAGATAATATTTTTTGGTATTTTTATGATAAAGAGAAATAAAGATGCAAAGTAAAATAAACAGCAAAGGAAATAACTAAGTGTTGGAAGATTTATATGATAGAAGATAGACCCGGGGGCCATAGGTTTCACTAGTGGCTTCTCTCAAGAGCATAAGTATTACGGCGGGTAAACAAATTATTGTCGAGCAATTGATAGAAAAGAGAATGCTTATGAGAATATCTAGGTATGATCATGTATATAGGAATCACGTCCGAGACAAGTAGACCGAAACGATTCTACATCTACTACTATTACTCCACACATCGACCGCTATCCAGCATGCATCTATACTATTAAGTTCATAAGAACAGCGTAATGCTTTAAGGAAGATGACATGATGTAGAGGGATAAACTCATGCAATATGATATAAACCCCGTCTTTTTATCCTCGATGGCAACAATACAATACGTGTCGGTTCCCTTTCTATCACTGGGATCGAGCACCGCAAGATTGAACCCAAAGCTAAGCACTTCTCCCATTGCAAGAAAGATCAATCTAGTAGGCCAAACCAAACTGATAATTCGAAGACTCTTGCAAAGATAAACCAATCATACATAAAAGAATTCAGAGAAGAATCAAATATTGTTCATAGATAATCTGGATCATAAACCCACAGTTCACCGGATCTCGACAAACACACCGCAAAAGAAGATTACATCGAATAGATCTCCAAGAATATCTAGGAGAACTTTGTGTTGAGATCCAAAGAGAGAGAAGAAGCCATCTAGCTAATAACTATGGACCCGTAGGTCTGAAATAAACTACTCACACATCACCGGAGAGGCCATGGAGTTGATGTAGAGGCCCTCCGTGATCAATGCCCCCTCCGGCGGAGCTCCGAAAAAGGCCCCAAGATGGGATCTCTCTGGTACAGAAGGTTGCGGCGGTGGAATTAGGTTTTCGTGGTGCTCCTGGATGTTTTGGGGGGCACGTGGATATATATATATAGGAGGAAGAAGTACATCGGTAGAGCAACGGAGGGCCCATGAGGGTGGAGGGCGCGCCCAGGGGGGTAGGCCCACCCCCTTGCCTCGTGCCTTCCTCCCTTGTTTCTCGACATCCACTCCAAGTCTCTTGGATCATGTTTGTTGAGAAAATCACATTCCCGAAGGTTTCATTCTGTTTGGACTCCGTTTGATATTCCTTTTCTTCGAAAGCCTAAAATAGGCAAAAAAACAGCAATTTGGCTGGGCCTCCGGTTAGTAGGTTAGTCCCAAAAATGATATAAAAGTGTAAAATAAAGCCCATTGACATCCAAAATAGATAATATAATAGCATGGAGCAATAAAAAATTATAGATACGTTGGAGACGTATCAAGCATCCCCAAGCTTAATTCCTGCTCTTCCTTGAGTAGGTAAATGATAAAATAAGAATTTTTGATGTGGAATGCTTTCTAACATATTTCTCAATGTAATTTTTCTTTATTGGGGCATGAATGTTCAGATCCGAAAGATTCAAGATAAAATTTTAGTATTGACATAAAAATAATAATACTTCAAGTATACTAACTAAGCAATCATGTCTTCTCAAAATAACATGGCCAAAGAAAGTTATCCCTACAAAATCATATAGTCTGGCTATGCTCTATCTTGACCACACAAAGTATTTAAATCATGCACAACCCTGATGTCAAGCCAAGCAATTGTTTCATACTTCTGATGTTCTCAAACTTTTTCAATCTTCATGCAATATATGAGCGTGAGTCATGGATATATCACTATGGTGGAATAGAATGGTGGTTGTGGAGAAGACAAAAATGAGAAGATAGTCTCACATCAAATAGGCGTATCAATGGGCTATGGAGATGCCCATCAATAGATATCAATGTGAGTGAGTATGGATTGCCATGCAATGGATGCACTAGAGCTATAAGTACATGAAATCTCAACAAAAGAAACTAAGTGGGTGTGCATCCAACTTGCTTGCTCACGAAGACCTAGGGCATTTTGAGGAATCCCATCATTGGAATATACAAGCCAAGTTCTATAATGAAAAATTCCCACTACTATATGAAAGTGATATCATAGGAGACTCTCTATATGAAGAATATGGTGCTACTTTGAAGCATAAGTGTGGAAAAAGGATAGTAGCATTGTCGCTTCTCTCTTTTTCTCTCATTTTTTATTTGGACATTATTTTTTTGGCCTCTTTTTTTCATCCGGAGTCTCATCCCGACTTGTGGGGGAATCATACTCTCCATCATCCTTTCCTCACTTGGGACAATGCTCTAATAATGATAATCATCACACTTTATTTACTTACAACTCAAGAATTACAACTCAATACTTAGAACAAAATATGACTCTATGTGAATGCCTCCGGCGGTGTACTGGGATGTGCAATGATGCATGAGTGACATGTATGAAACAATTATGAACGGTGGCTTTGCCACAAATACGATGCCAACTACATGATCATGCTAGCAATATGACAATGATGAAGCGTGTCATAATAACGGAACGGTGGAAAGTTGCATGGCAATATATCTCAGAATGGCTATGAAAATGACATAATAGCTAGGTATGGTGGCTGTTTTGCGGAAGGTATATGGTGGGTTTTGGTACTGGTGAAAGTTGCGCGATACTAGAGAGGCTAGCAATGGTGGAAGGGTGAGAGTGCGTATAATCCATGGACTCAACATTAGTCATAAAGAACTCACATACTTATTGCAAAAATCTATTAGTTATCGAAGCAAAGTATTACGCGCATGCTCCTAGGGGGATAGATTGGTAGGAAAAGACCATCGCTCGTCCCCGACCGCCACTCATAAGGAAGACAATCAATAAATAAATCATGCTCCGACTTCATCACATAATGGTTCACCATACGTGCATGCTACAGGAATCACAAACTTCAACACAAGTATTTCTCAAATTCACAACTACTCAACTAGGATGACTCTAATATCACCATTTCCATATCTCAAAACAATTATCAAGTATCAAACTTCAAATAGTATTGAATGCACTTATATGAAAGTTTTTATTATTGCCATGTTGTTCTAAAGGACTCTCAAAATGATATAAGTGAAGCATGAGAGAACAATAGTTTATATAAAACAAATCCACCACCGTGCTCTAAAATATATAAGTGAAGCACTAGAGCAAAAACTATATAGCTCAAAAGATATAAGTGAAGCACATAGAGTATTCTAATAAATTTCAAATCATGTGAGTCTCTCTCAAAAGGTGTGTACAACAAGGATGATTGTGGTAAACTAAAAAGCAAAGACTCAAATCATACAAGACGCTCCAAGCAAAACACATATCATGTGGTGAATAAAAATATAGCTCCAAGTAAAGTTACTGATAGACGAAGACGAAAGAGGGGATGCCTTCCGGGGCATCCCCAAGCTTAGGCTTTTTGGTGTTCTTGAATTTTACCTTGGGGTGACATGGGCATCCCCAAGCTTAGTCTCTTGCCACTCTTTGTTCCATAATCCATCAAATCTTTACCCAAAACTTGAAAACTTCACAACACAAAACTCAAATAGAAAATCTCGTGAGCTCCATTAGCGAAAGAAAACAAAACACCACTTCAAGGTACTGTAATGAACTCATTATTCATTTATATTGGTGTTAAACCTACTGTATTACAACTTCTCTATGGTTTATAAACTCTTTTACTAGCCATAGATTCATCAAAATAAGCAAACAACACAAGAAAAACAGAATCTGTCAAAAACAGAACAGTCTGTAGTAATCTGTAGCTAACGCAAGTTCTGGAACCCCAAAAATTCTAAAATAAATTTCTGGACGTGAGTAATTTATCTATTAATCATCTGAAAAACGAATTAACTAAATATAACCTTCCAAATAAAAATGGCAGAAATTATCGTGAGCGCTAAAGTTTCTGTTTTCTACAGCAAGATCAAAAAGACTTTTCCGAAGTCTTCCCAACGGTTCTACTTGGCACAAACACTAATTAAACACAAAAAAACACAACCTAAACAGAGGCTATATAAATTATTTATTACTAAACAGGAGAAAAAATCAAGAAATAAAAATAAAATTGGGTTGCCTCCCAACAAGCGCTATCGTTTAACGCCGCTAGCTAGGCATAAAAGCGAAGATAGATCTAGGTATTGCCATCTTTGGTAGGCAATCCATAAGTGGCTCTCATAATAGATTCATATGGTAATTTAATTTTCTTTCTAGGGAAGTGTTCCATGCCTTTCCTTAATAGAAATTGAAATCTAATATTCCCTTCCTTCATATCAATAATTGCACCAATCGTTCTAAGAAAAGGTCTACCAAGAATAATAGGACATGAAGAATTGCAATCTATATCAAGAACAATGAAATCTACGGGCACATAGTTCCTATTTGCAACAATAAGAACATCATTAATTATTCCCATAGGTTTCTTAATAGTGGAACCCGCATGGTGCAAGTTTAAAGAACAATCATCAAAATCACAGAAACCTAGCAAATCACACAAAGTTTTTGCAATCATGGAAACACTAGCACCCAAATCACACAAAGGATAGCACTCATCATCTTTAATTTTTATTTTTATTGTAGGTTCCCACTCATCATAAAGTTTTCTAGGGATAGAAGATTCCAACTCTAGTTCTCTTCATAAGATTGCATCAAAGCATCAACGATATGTTTAGTAAACGCTTTATTTTGACTATAAGCATGAGGAGAATTTAGCACGGATTGCAACAAGGAAATACAATCTATCAAAGAGAAATTATCATAATTAAATTCCTTGAAATACAATATAGTGGGCTCATTGATATTTAAAGTTTTGACCTCTTCAATCCCACTTTTAACAATTTTAGCATCAAGATGTAATGACTCCGAATTTTTGGAACGCCTTCTAGGTAAAGGTGGCTCATCTTTAGCCCCATCATTATCAAGATTCATATTGCAAAACAAAGATTTAATAGGAGACACATAATAAATTTTAGATCTTCATATTTATTATCATGAAAATTTTCGGGCTTAGTGGCCATCTTATTAACTAAGGTGGCCTGCTTATCCGAGACTTCAGCAATTAATATTTTGAGATGAGCAATCTGAGATTTCAAACCATAAAATTCTTTAGACATATCATCGAGCTCTTTATTCATATAACCCATAAAGCTTTTTTGTTCCTTAAGCTCGTTCCTAAAGAAATTATTGTGCTCAAATTGTAAAGTCATAAAACTCCTAACGTTGCTTTCAATCTCTTCTGACCTTTTAAGGTGAAGATCACCAAATCTAGTAGAGTCATTGTCGGTGTCAAAACTGGTGGATCTCGGGTAGGGGGTCCTGAACTGTGCGTCTAGGCCGGATGTTAATAGGAGGCAGGGAACACAATGTTTTACCCAGGTTCGGGCCCTCTTGATGGTGGTAAAACCCTAGAAGCTACCACTATTGATTACTATTGATGATATGAGTAGTACAAGAGTAGATCTACCACGAGATCGAGGAGGCTAAACCCTAGAAGCTAGCCTATGGTATGATTGTATGTTGTGGTTGTTGTCCTACGGACTAAAACCCTTCAGTTTATATATACAGTGGAGAAGGTTAGGGTTACACAAGGTCGGTTTCAAAGGAGGAGATATCCATATCCGTATTGCCTAGCTTGCCTTCCACGCCAAGTAGAGTCCCATCCGGATACGAGACGAAGTCTTCAATCTTGTATCTTCATAGTCTAACAGTCCGGCCAATGGAGATAGTCCGGCTATCCGGAGACCCCCTAATCCAGGACTCCCTCAGTAGCCCCTGAACCAGCCTTCAATGAAGATGAGTCCCGCGCGCAGTATTGTCTTCGGCATTGCAAGGCGGGTTCCTTCCCCGAATACATCACAGAAGAATTTGAATACTAGGATAGTGTCCGACCTTGCAAAATAAATTCCACATTCCACTGTAGAGAGAATAATATTTTCGCAGATCTAGTTTGCTGGCTTGTTTTGGCAGCATGACTATATGTCATGGCCCGGTGATTATTCGAACCGTTTCCTTCAACCAGCCCCGCACATAACGCGAGGAAGTTTTTCGACACGTCTTGTCAAAGCAGAGATCGTGTCCCCTTATTACGGGATTCTCATCAATACGGGCGTGGGTAACCCAACCGCGCCACCAATTACGGCGCTTGGGGGATAAGCGAGTTTTATCAGGCAAGTGGGGACACTTAGTTTCGTCCGCCCATATAAAGGGACAAGGATTCACCTTTCTATCCACGCCTTCTTCCTCCCTTGCTCATCCGTTTTCGCACACTCGAGCTCTAGCGCCCAAGTCCACACTTCCCACCTCAACCTTCTCCAACCATGTCCGGAGCGGGAGGCAGGTGGATGGTATCCTCCGTCACGGAGGGAGACATCAAGAAGCTGCGCGGAGCCGGATACTTAGCCACGAACATCGCGCATCGGCTGCCCGCTGCGGGGCAGATCGTCCCTACCCCGGAACCTCACGAGAGGGTAGTTTTCCTCCACCACTTCCTCGCGGACTAGGGTTTCCCCTCAATCCATTCGTCCGTGGTCTCATGTTCTACTACGGGCTGGACTTTCATGGTCTGGCCCCGAACTTCATCCTCAACATTTCGGTGTTCATCGTCGTGTGTGAGGCTTTCCTACGCATCCGGCCCCACTTCAGCCTGTGGTTAACGACCTTCAATATCAAGCCGAAGGTGGTACGAGGCCAACAAGCAAAATGCGGTGGAGCCATGGTGGGCAAGATGCCCAACGTCATATGGCTCGAAGGCTCATTCGTGGAGACAATAAAGGGATGGCAATCGGCGTGGTTCTACATCACCGAGCCGCGCGACACCAAATGGGTGGCAGCCCCCGAGTTTCGATCCGGATTCCCTACACGGCTCACCTCTTGGAAAGAGAAGGGTTTGTCGTGGGGTTCATCGGTGGAGCCGGATGGACTCCAGAAATGTATTCGGAGTATGGCGAGCAAGGAGCTCAAGGTTGTCAACATAGTCCAAGTTATGCTCATCTGCCGGATCCTCCCGTGTAAACAATGGGATTTTACCTTGTGGGAGTTCGACCCGGCCTGGCACCAGGCTCTGAGCGAGCTCTTTGATACGATGCACAAGGACATCTGGAAGGTGCTGTTCAAGGGCGCCGAGCTCCCTCCTTCTCTCGCCGAGGACCGCGGACTAAGCGCAAAGCGCCTAGCGCGTTCGGTGAGTTCAATACGTCCTGTAAGACATTTATTTTCCCCAGCTTAATTATGTGCGGGGTCTAATCTCCATGCCTTTGACAGGACTGGGTGGAGATGTCGGGGCAGATCGACTGTCCGGCCCCTTTGCTCGAAGATACTGTGGGCGCTCTCCTGACGGAGATGCTGACTCCGGCTCCTTACAAGGTGCCGGAGAAGACCAAGAAGGCCAAGGGAACCCGAAAGAGTTCCCAGCGCCAGGTGTTATCGGACTCATCATACGATAACTCTGCGGCACACTCCTCCACCGAAGATGAGGAGGAAGAAGAAGATGCTCCCCCTCCAGGCGGGGGAGACAAGAAAATGAAGGCCGACCCAACTAGGGAGGCCGAAGGGTCCAAGAAGGGAAGAACTCTCCTTCTGGGCAGTTCCACCGCCGCCGACGAAGGCGAAGACGAGTGGTTGCCCAGGGCCAAGCCCCCGGGGAGATCATAAGTATTCAGATACCAGAGTAACTCATAGGATTCCTTTGTCACACTGTTTTCCCTAACGCCGAACATAATTATGCAGGCCGCCACGAGCCAATATCGAGGTATCATCGGACGGCTCCCTGGGCTCGTCGGACATGGACAGCGATCCAGTCCCGACCGCCACCTCCCCTCATCCTGCCGACGACGCCGAGGTGTTATCTCAAGAGGCACCGGATCAAGGGGAGACAGTCCCGGAGGCGCCTCAAGGTGACCTTCCGGACTCCGGGAGCTGAGGGGACAGGGCCCCTAAGAGCTCAGAGTTCGGCTCTCAGCCGAACACCGCGCCGGAACCTCTAGCGGTTCCAGGCTCGGGCGGGCGACCTCCTTCTAAGAGGGGCAAGGCGCCTGTGCCGGTGACCTCTGTCCATCCAGAGGCGCTGGACAATCTGCTGGAAGCGCTTCACAGCACTTCCATCGACGAGGAGCACCGCACTATCATGAGTGCGGTGTGCCAGCCTTCTAACAGGCTTCAAGGTAAGTGTTTTAAAATGTAGTAGGAATATTACCGCATAGACAGTAGCCCCTGATGCTTTTTTCGGTGTTCACAAAGAAAAGCCGAACAGAGGATCAAATAATATTGCAGGAGTCTAATATAAGTATGTCAATATGCATATGCAGGCTTCGCTGCTGGCGTCCGCCACACTGACTGCGGAGGTCGCCGTACTAAAGCAGGACCTCGAGGGGTCTAGGAAAGAGCTCGGCCTCGCCAAGAGGCAGCTCGAGGAGAACAAGGGTAAGTATACCCTGTCTATAGATATGTATATATAAAAGAAGACGCAATTGCAAAATGATAGGATCATCGTATATTTGCTAGGGGCCACGACCGAGGTGGCGACCCTGAAGCAAGCGCTGACCAAGGCCGAAGATAAAGCGGCCAAGGAGCGCACCGAGCGAGAGAAGCACGAGGCTCAGGTGGGCGAGGTGCAGCAAGAGCTCCAGGCTCTCATGGCGAAGCACGAGGCGTTGGAGCTTGACTCAAAGACGTGGGAGTTTGAGCTTGTCGCGGCCCTCGAGAGTGTAAAAAGTGCCAAGGCCGAAGCCCAAGAGGCCCTCCAAGAGATCGACGCGATGAAGAAGATAGCGGCGGGTAAGGCTTTCTATATGCAAAGCAAGCATGTAAAAGTAAATTACCAATTTCTTACCCGGATCCGGAGCTCTTTAGGAGCATTCGCAGATTTTCCCCGCAGTGTGTCCGATGCCGCACAATTTTACCAGGCTGAGGACGGAAGCTCGACGGAGAAGCTGTTCTGGTCTCAGTATGCTAAGGCCGGACATCCGGTGCCAATGAGTGACTAGCTGAAGCAGATGGTCAAGCTACATAAGGCGGCCGATCAGGCCATGAAGAGCTTTATATTCCAGCTATGGCCTGGCGACGCCCTTCCGAATAGCTTCTTCGACTTGGTGGGCGGCTTGTGGATGCCTGCCCACAGCTGGAGGTCGTCAAGCAATCTGTCTGCATTGAAGGTGCACGCCGGGCTTTCGCCCGTGTGGAATTGCAGTGGGTCAAGCTAGACGTCGTGAAGCTGATCAAGGAGGGGCCGCCGGAGGGCAAGGAGCACCGCCACCTCGAGATGTACTATGAGGGTGTTCTGCCGGGTGCCCGTCTTATCGTGGATGAGTGTTCAAAAGATGTAATATTTGAGTGAGACTTCCTCGTTTTATCCTGTATTTATGAAAACTTGTTTCACATGCTCTATGCAACGCTTGTTTGAATTTAAAATATTACCTTCTGTTTGGCTGTTTATCCAATCTGAGAGATGGCTAGACCTCGGCTTCTGCCCCCATGCCACGAGTGCTGGGGTGTTCGGGATAAACCTGAGCACTCTTGTTCCCATGTTTGGGTCCTTCGAGGGAGGTGCTTAGCACAGCGAACAAGGCAACCGGACTAATAATGCTTTATCACTCTCACTTAGCCATAGAATTCTATAATTTGAAATTTCGGCGAAGCCCCTGGTATTCGGAAGGCCGAATTCGGGGCGCGATACACGCCTTTAAGCCGGACAGGGCCGGCCCCTGGCTCTAAGCGGCATAAGTCTTTAGGGACTCGAAAACCTCGCCGAACAGCGACCAGTCTCTCGCCTTATCATGACAGTCAATTTTAGCTTTCTCTACTGAGGTGCTGAACCCAGCAGAACCGGGGCACAATCGCAGTAGTTCTCCTAGTGCTACCTTAGCCGATAGAGCGGAACGTAAGGTACCAAAATATAGGAGCCGGGTAAACCCAACATTTGACCAAAGACATGATTCGGAGTTGATGCATATAATGCTATAAGTTCGGGGTGCCGCACCTGTGAAAGTGTTCAGACTTTTCACACCGCATTGTGGGGTACGTAAGCCCCTGGTGTATTGGTCGTACCATAGTGTACGGTTGCAAGGCGTCATTAATGAACACATAGATATATATATATAACAAGAATGCAATAATAGTCGTAATGTCATGCATTGTTTATTAAAAAATTGTGTTAAAGCAGAGTGATACAGATAGTGCGATAAGCAAAGAGTAGGACTATGTCCCTTCCAAGGGCAAGCTGAGGAATGATATTAAATTGAATATTTCACTCGTTACTGTAATCAACCTGGGAATTTCGTGGTATAACGTAGATGTCTGCCTCCTTGGTTGTTGCATCATGTGTTCGGCAATAGTGCTGCCGGACAGTGTTTCCAGAGATTAAGGTCCTGAAAGAAAAAGAAAAATAACCAAACGGGAAGCCCCTAGTGCGGTTTAGGCCGCGTCTTGGGGCGTGCCGTAGTTGTGCCCCCCTCCCCACCTGTGATCATGGTATTTTTAATGCGTAATTATGTACGTGCGGCATGAGTTTCGTCGCTGGGCTGGGATTGGGGTGGCCGCCGTATTGCTACGCGAGCTCAGATCGCGCCAGGCAGTCTATTCGCCGATTGCCCCGAGCGCGCTTGAAGGTGTTCGGGCTGTGAAGCGCTGAACTGGTTGATTGCCTTGAGAGGCTGCTTTGCGTTTCTGCTGCGAGGGCTGCGGTGTGCTCCTCTGTTCGGAGAGAGCGCTTTGTGTTTCCATTGACTGTAATAACTCTGCGAGGTCCTGGCATCTTGAGCTTGAGGTATGCATAATGCGGTACCGCATTGAATCTAGCAAATGCGGTTCGCCCGAGCAGCGCGTGATAACCACTGCGGAACGGGACTATATCGAAGATTAACTCTTTGCTTCGGAAGTTATCCGGGGATCCGAAGACCACTTCCAGTGTAATTGAGCCTGTGCAATGGGCCTCTACACCTGGAATGACACCCTTAAAGGTCGTTTTTGTGGGTTTGATCCTTGAGGGGTCTATACCCATTTTGCACACTGTGTCCTGATAAAGCAGGTTCAGGCTGCTGCCGCCATCCATAAGGACTCGAGTGAGGTGAAATCCATCAATGATTGGGTCTAGGACCAGTGCGGCGAATCCTCCATGACGGATACTAGTGGGGTGGTCCCTGCGATCGAAGGTGATCGGGCAGGAGGACCAATGGTTGAACTTTGGGGCGACTGGCTCCAACGCATATACGTCCCTGAGCGCACACTTCCGCTCCCTCTTGGGGATGTGGGTTGCGTATATCATGTTCACCGTCCGCACTTGCGGGGGAAACCTCTTCTGTCCTCCAGTGTGCGGCTGCCGGGGCTCCTCCTCGTCATCGCTATGCGGCCCCTTGTCCTTGTTTTCGGCAATTAACTTGCCGGCCTGCTTGAACACCCAACAATCCCTGTTGGTGTGATTGGCTGGCTTGTCTGGGGTGCCGTGTATTTGACTCGAGCGATCGAGTATACGGTCCAAGCTGGACGGGCCCAGCGTACTTTGTTTGAATGGCTTTTTCCACTGACCGGGTTTAGAGCCTTTGAATCCGGCATTGACTGTCGTATCCTCAGTATTTTCGCTGTTAATGCGGCGCTTATGTTTGTTGCGACGTGACCTGCTATTGCCATTCTTGGTATCTGAGGTACCATGGTTCTTTGATATGTTATTACTGCGAGCCAGCCAACTGTCTTCTCCCGCACAAAAGCGGGTCATGAGCGTCGTGAGAGCTGCCATAGATTTTGGCTTTTCCTGACCAAGGTGCCGGGCTAGCCACTCGTCTCGGATGTTGTGTTTGAAAGCCGCTAAGGCCTCCGCATCCGGACAGTCGACGATTTGATTTTTCTTTGTAAGGAACCGAGTCCAAAATTGCCTCGCCGACTCTTCTGGCTGCTGAATTATGTGGCTCAAGTCATCGGCGTCTAGTGGTCGCACATAAGTGCCCTGAAAGTTGTCGAGGAATGCGGCTTCCAGATCTTCCCAACAGCTAATGGAGTCTGCTGGCAAGCTATTAAGCCAATGCCGCACTGGTCCTTTGAGCTTTAGTGGGAGGTATTTGATGGCGTGTAAGTCATCACCGCGGGCCATGTGGATGTGGAGGAGGAAATCCTCAATCCATACTGCGGGATCTGTTGTGCCGTCGTATGATTCAATATTTATAGGTTTGAAACCTTCTGGGAATTGATGTTCCATTACTTTGTCTGTGAAGCATAAGGGGTGTGCGGCGCCTCTGTATTGGGCTATATCGCGACGCAGCTCGAATGGGTCTTGCCCGCTGTGTTCAACCCGACCGGATTTGCTTTTACTGTATCCAGCGTGACGTTTGTCGTCTCGCAGAGTGGTGCGCCGTCATGATCCGTAGATCGATCTTGCATGCCTTGCTTTGTCCTCCAATATGTCTCGCAGGTCTGGCGTATCTCCCCATGCCTTTTTATTTGAATGGCGTCGGGGTGGAGGCTGAGCTTTTGGCTGGAATGCCTCTCTATCGCGGCCACGAGGTGGCCGATCAGCCGTATCATACGCTTCTTCCTCCAGTCGGGGTAGTAACCTGCACTTTGGGTAATTCTTGGAGGGGCGCTCGAGTTTATATTCCTCGGCCGTAAGGACTTCAGTCCATCTGTCAGCTAGCAGATCTTGATCAGCTTAAAGCTGCTGCTGCTTTTTCTTCAGGCTATTTGCCGTGGCCATAAGCCGGCGCTTGAAGCGCTCTTGTTCGATGGGATCCTCTGGTACGGCGAATTCATCGTCGCCGAGGCTTGCCTCGTCTTCGGAGGGGGCATGTAATTGTGATCCTCCTCCTCTCCGTCTGCCGCTCTCTCAGGAGAGCTGGCTCCTCCATCCTCCTGCTCTAAATCATGCTGGAGGGTATTGTTGTTGTCTTCGACACTATCCGCAGTGTTATTATCTCATGTGCCGGTATCACCACTTTTGCTTTGGCGGGACTTAGAGCGGCGCCGCTGACGTTGGCGCTTGGGTTGTTTCTTGGAGGGGTCATCCTCCGCTATCTCGTCGCCATTGCCTTCTTTGGGTGTATCCACCATGTATATGTCATATGACGAGGTGGCTTTCCAGTGCCCTATAGGCGCTGGTTCATGTTCGTCTCCTACATCATCGTCCATACCGTCGATGTCTTCGGAGTCGAAGTCGAGCATGTCGGTTAAATCATCGACAGTGGCTATGAAGTGGGTGGTGGGTGGGCGTCGAATTTCTTCGTCGTCCGCATCCCAATCCTGTTGGCCATAGTCCGGCCAAGGCTCTCCTGACAAAGAGAGAGCTTAGTGAATTCAGAATGTCGCCGAAGGGAGAGTGCTGAAAGATATCCGCGGTGGTGAATTCCATGATCGGCGCCCAATCGGATTCGATTGGTAGGGGCGCGGGCGGTTCGGAGTCAGAAAAGGAGTCCAGCACTTTGGAGTCACGGGCTGCGCAGAGGGTTAGGCTGGTGTTCGGCTCGATCGCCGTTGAGACTACAGCCCCTGAGGCGGTGTCTAACCACCCGACCTCGATTGGCATAGTGGGCTCCGGGCTAAGGGTCAGAGCTGATGCGGGCGCGGCCTCTGGGGTACTGTTCGGCGGCAGAGCTAGGTCATACCCATCGTGACAATGCGGCGCGCCCAGCTGTGGCTCGAATCCGTCGAAGATCAAGTCTCTGCGGATGTTGGCCGTGTAGTTCAAACTTCCAAATCTGACCTGATGTCCAGGGGCGTAGCTTTCAATCTGCTCCAGATGGCCAAGCGAATTAGCCCGTAGTGCAAAGCCGCTGAATACAAAGATCTATCCGGGGAGAAAAGTCTCACCCTGGACCGCATCGCTATTGATGATAGTAGGATCCATCAAGCCTAACGGCGATGACACAGAGGAACTCTCAATGAAAGCACCAATGTCGGTGTCAAAACCAGCGGATCCCGGGTAGGGGGTCCCGAACTGTGCGTCTAGGCCGGATGGTAACAGGAGGCAGGGGACACAATGTTTTACCTAGGTTTGGGCCCTCTTGATGGAGGTAAAACCCTATGTCCTGCTTGATTAATATTGATGATATGAGTAGTACAGGAGTAGATCTACCACGAGATCGAGGAGGCTAAACCCTAGAAGCTAGCCTATGGTATGATTGTATGTTGTGGTTGTTGTCCTACGGACTAAAACCCTTCGGTTTATATAGACACCGGAGAGGGTTAGGGTTACACAAGGTCGGTTACAAAGGAGGAGATATTCATATCCGTATTGCCTAGCTTGCCTTCCACGCCAAGTAGAGTCCCATCCGGATATGAGACGAAGTCTTCAATCTTGTATCTTCATAGTCTAACAGTCCGGCCAATGGAGATAGTTCGGCTATCCGGAGACCCCCTAATCCAGGACTCCCTCAGTCATCGTGATAAGCAAGCAATCAAACACACAAGCAAACAAGAAACGAGCAAAAGAGGCGAATAAAACAGCAAGGGTGAAGTGGGGGAGAGGAAAACGAGAGGCAAATGGCAAATAATGTAATGTGAGGGATAATAGTTTGTGATGGGTACTTGGTATGTCTTGACTTGTGCTTGACTTAACTTGGCGCGAATCTCTCCGGCAACGGCGCTAGAAATCCTTCTTGCTACCTCTTGAGCACTGCGTTGGTTTTCCCTTGAAGAGGAAAGGGTGATGCAGCAAAGTAGCGTAAGTATTTCCCTCAGTTTTTGAGAACCAAGGTATCAATCCAGTAGGAGATCAGGCTCAAGTACCACACACCTACACAAACAAATAAGAACCTCGCAACCAACGCGATAAAGGGGTTGTCAAGCCCTTCACGGTCACTTACGAGAGTGAGATCTGATAGATATGATAAGATAATATTTTTGGTATTTTTATGATAAAGAGAAATAAAGATGCAAAGTAAAATAAACAGCAAAGGAAATAACTAAGTGTTGGAAGATTAATATGATAGAAGATAGACCCGGGGGCCATAGGTTTCACTAGTGGCTTCTCTCAAGAGCATAAGTATTACGGCGGGTAAACAAATTATTGTCGAGCAATTGATAGAAAAGAGAATGCTTATGAGAATATCTAGGTATGATCATGTATACAGGCATCACGTCCGAGAGAAGTAGATCGAAACAATTCTGCATCTACCACTATTACTCCACACATCGACCGCTATCCAGCATGCATCTAGAGTATTAAGTTCATAAGAACCGAGTAATGCTTTAAGGAAGATGACATGATGTAGAGGGATAAACTCATGCAATATGATATAAACCCCATCTTTTTATCCTCGATGGCAACAATACAATACGTGTCGGTTCCCTTTCTGTCACTGGGATCGAGCAACGCAAGATTGAACGCAAAGCTAAGCACTTCTCCCATTGCAAGAAAGATCAATCTAGTAGGCCAAACCAAACTGATAATTCGAAGAGACTTGCAAAGATAAACCAATCATACATAAAAGAATTCACAGGAGAATCAAATATTGTTCATAGATAATCTGTTCTTATCTCTTGAGCACTGCGTTGGTTTTCCCTTGAAGAGGAAAGGGTGATGCAACAAAGTAGTGTAAGTATTTCCCTCAGTTTTTGAGAACCAAGGTATCAATCTAGTAGGAGATCAGGCTCAAGTACCACACACCTACACAAACAAATAAGAACCTCGCAACCAACGCGATAAAGGGGTTCTCAAGCCCTTCACGGTCACTTACGAGAGTGAGATCTGATAGATATGATAAGATAATATTTTTGGTATTTTTATGATAAAGAGAAATAAAGATGCAAAGTAACATAAACAGCAAAGGAAATAACTAAGTGTTGGAAGATTAATATGATAGAAGATAGACCCGAGGGCTTTAGGTTTCACTAGTGGCTTCTCTCAAGAGCATAAGTATTACGGCGGGTAAACGAATTACTGTCGAGCAATTGATAGAAAAGCGAATGCTTATGAGAATATCAAGGTATGATCATGTATATAGGCATCACGTCCGAGACAAGTAGACCGCAATGATTCTCCATATACTACTATTACTCCACACATCGACCGCTATCCAGCATGCATCTAGAGTATTAAGTTCATAAGAACAGAGTAATGCTTTAAGGAAGATGACATGATGTAGAGAGATAAACTCATGCAATATGATATAAAACCCATATTTTTATCCTCGATGGAAACAATACAATACGTGTCGGTTCCCTTTCTGTCATTGGGATTGAGCACTGCAAGATTGAACCCAAAGCTAAGCACTTCTCCCATTGCAAGAAAGATCAATCTAGTAGGCCAAACCAAACTAATAATTCGAAGAGACTTGCAAAGATAAACCAATCATACATAAAAGAATTCACAGGAGAATCAAATATTGTTCATAGATAATCTGGATTATAAACCCACAATTCATCGGATCTCGACAAACACACCGAAAAGAAGATTACATCGAATAGATCTCCAAGAAGATCGAGGAGAACTTTGTATTGAGATCCAAAGAGAGAGAAGAAGCCATCTAGCTAATAACTATGGACCCGTAGGTCTGAAATAAACTACTCACACATCACCGGAGAGGCCATGTAGTTGATGTAGAGGCCCTCCGTGATCAATGCCCCCTCCGGCGGAGCTCTGGAAAAGGCCCCAAGATGGGATCTCTCGGGTACAGAAGGTTCGGCGGTGGAATTAGGTTTTCTTGGTGCTCCTGGATGTTTGGGGGGTACGTGGATATATATAGGGGGAAGAAGAACATCGGTGGAGCAACGGAGGGCCCACGAGGGTGGAGGGCGCGCCCAGGGGGGTAGGCCCGCCCCCCGCCTCGTGCCTTCCTCCCTTGTTTCTTGACGGCCACTCCAAGTCTCTCGTATCAGTTATGTTGAGAAAATCACGTTCCCGAAGGTTTCATTCCGTTTGGACTCCGTTTGATATTCCTTTTCTTTGAAACCCTAAAATAGGCAAAAAAAATAACAATTTGGGTTGGGCCTCCGGTTAGTAGGTTAGTTCCAAAAATGATATAAAAGTGTAAAATAAGGCCCATTGACATCCAAAATAGATAATATAATAGCATGGAGCAATCAAAAATTATAGATACGTTGGAGACATATCAAGTACTTCTCTTGATGTTGATTCTTTGAAACTTAGATCTATTCCACCTAAGCATGATATCAATGAGTCTCTAAAATCCATGATAATTTCCATTGATGAGTGCAAAGAAAGAACTGTTAAGATGTGTGCTAAGAAAGATTGGTTTATAAAAGCTTGTTCTTCTAGTTTCCGTGAAAATAATGATGAAGATCTTAAAGTGATTGATGTGACTCCTATTGAATCTTTGTTTTCCAATGTAAATCTTGATAAAGATGGGACAGGAGATGAGTCAACTTTAGTTAAAAGGAGATGTTTTCCAATGCAAATCTAGAATCATTACTATGTAATCTAGATTATTGACTCTAGTGCAAGTGGGAGACTGAAGGAAATATGACCTAGAGGCAATAATAAAGTTGTTATTTATATTTCCTTATATCATGATAAATGTTTATTATTCATGCTAAAATTGTATTAACCGGAAACTTGATACGTGTGTGAATACATAGACAAACAGAGTGTCCCTAGTATGCCTCTACTTGACTAGCTCGTTAACCAAAGATGGTTAAGTTTCCTAACCATAGACATGTGTTGTCATTTGATGAACAGGATCACATCATTAGGGAATGATGTGATGGACAAGACCCATCCGTTAGCTTAGCATACTGATCGTTTAGTTTTATTGCTATTACTTTCTTCATGACTTATACATGCTCCTCTGACTATGAGATTATGCAACTCCCGAATACCGAGGAACACCTTGTGTGCTATCAAACATCACAACATAACTGGGTGATTATAAAGATGCTCTACAGGTGTCTCCGATGGTGTTTGTTGAGTTGGCATAGATCGAGATTAGGATTTGTCACTCTGTGTATCGGAGAGGTATCTCTGGGCCCTCTCGGTAATGCACATCACTATGAGCCTTACAAGCAATGTGACTAATGAATTAGTTATGGGATGATGCATTATGGAACGAGTAAAGAGACTTGCCGGTGATGAGATTGAACTAGGTATGATGATACCAACGATTGAATCTCGGGCAAGTAACATACCGATGACAAAGGGAACAACGTATGTTGTTATGCAGTCTGACCGATAAAGATCTTCGTAGAATATGTAGGAACCAATATGAGCATCCAGGTTCCGCTATTGGTTATTGGACGGATATATGTCTCGGTCATGTCTACATAGTTCTCGAACCCGTAGGGTCCGCACACTTAACGTTCGGTGATGATTTGTATTATGAGTTATGTGATTTGAGGACCGAAGTTTGTTCGGAGTCCCAAATGAGATCACGGACATGACGAGGAGTCTCGAAATGGTCGAGAGGTAAAGATCGATATATTGGAACGTTATATTCGGACACCGGAATGGTTTCGAAGCGTTTCGGGTATTTTCTGGAGTACCGGGAGGTTACCAAAACCCCCCGGGGAAGTAGTGGGCCTTAGTGGGCTTTAGGGGAAAGGAGAGAAGGGCCTCAAGGGATGGCCGCCCCCGATGGCTGGTCTGAATTGGACTAGGAGGGGGCGCCCCCCTCTTTCCTTCTCCCCTCTTCCTCCTTCCCTCCTTCCCTCCTTCTCCTAGTTGGAATAGGAAAGGGGGGGCGAATCCTACTTGGACCGAGAGTCGAAGTAGGACTCCCTGCTTTGGCGCCCCCCCTTGGGTCGGCTGATACGTCTCCAACGTATCTATAATTTATGAAGTATTCATGCCAATATATTATCATTCTTGGATGTTTTACAATCATTTTATAGCAACTTTATATCATTTTTTGGGACTAACCTATTGACCCAGTGCCCAGTGCCAGTTGCTATTTTTTTGCTTGTTTTTTACATCGCAGAAAATCAATATCAAGCAGAGTCCAAACACCGCGAAACTTTTTCTGGATTTTTTTTGGGCCAGAAGACTCCCGATGGGCCAGAGCAGCACCTGGGGGTGCCCCGAGGGGGGCACAACCCACCAGGGCGCGCCAGGCCCCCTGGTGCACCCAGGTGGGTTGTGCCCACCTCGGTGGCCTCTCGTACCCCTTCTTTGCACTATAAATTCCCAAATATTCTGAAACCCCTTGGGGTTAACCTAGATCAGAAGTTCCGCCACCACCGGGCTCCGTAGCCACCGAAAACTGAAGGAAATATGCCCTAGAGGCAATAATAAAGTTATTATTTATTTCCTTATATCATGATAAATGTTTATTATTCATGCTAGAATTGTATTAACCGGAAACATGATACATGTGTGAATACATACACAAACAAAGTGTCACTAGTATGCCTCTACTAGACTAGCTCGTTAATCAAAGATGGTTATGTTTCCTAGCCATAGACATGAGTTGTCATTTGATTAACGGGATCACTTCATTAGGAGAATGATGTGATTGACTTGACCCATTCCTTTAGCTTAGCACTTGATCGTTTAGTTTGTTGTTATTGCTTTCTTCACGACTTATACATGTTCCTGTGACTATGAGATTATGCAACTCCCGTTTACCGGAGGAACACTTTGTGTGCTACCAAACGTCACAACGTAACTGGGTGATTATAAAGGTACTCTATAGGTGTCTCCAAAGGTACTTGTTGGGTTGGCGTATTTCGAGATTAGGATTTGTCACTCCAATTGTCGGAGAGGCATCTCTGGGCCCACTCGGTAATACACATCACTTAATCCTTGCAAGCATTGCAACTAATTTGTTAGTTGTGGGATGATGTATTATAGAACGAGTAAAGAGACTTGCCGGTAACGAGATTGAACTAGGTATTGAGATACTGACGATCGAATCTCGGGCAAGTAAACTACCGATGACAAAGGGAACAACGCATGTTGTTATGCGGTTTGACCTATAAAGATCTTCGTAGAATATGTAGGAGCCAATATGAGCATCCAGGTTCCGCTATTGGTTATTGACCGGAGACATATCTCGGTCATGTCTACATAGTTCTCGAACCCGTAGGGTCCGCACGCTTAAAGTTTGATGACGTCTATATTATGAGTTTATGTGTTTTGATGTACCGAAGGTAGTTTGGAGTCCTGGATGTGATCACGGACATGACGAGGAGTCTCGAAATGGTCGATACATTAAGATTGATATATTGGACGACTATATTCGGACACCAGAATGGTTCTGGGGGTTATCGGATATATACCAGAGTACCGGGGGGTTACCGGAACCCCCCGGAGGTTAATGGGCCTCATGGGCCCAATTGGTGGAAGAGGAGAGGCGGCCAAGGGGCAGCCGCGCGCCCCTCCCCTCCCAAGTCCGAATTGGACTAGGAAGGGGGGCGCCCCCCTTCATTTCTCCTTTTTCTCCTTCCCTCTCCTCTCCTACTCCAACATGGAAAGGGGGGAGTCCTACTCCCAATGGGAGTAGGACTCCTCATGGGGCGCGCCAAGGGTGGCCGGCCCCTCCCCCTCCTCTACTCCTTTATATACGGGGAGGGAGGCACCCTTAGAGACACAACAATTGATCCCTTGGATCTCTTAGCCGTGTGCGGTGCCCCCGTCCACCATAATCCACCTCGGTCATATCGTAGCAGTGCTTAGGCGAAGCCCTGTGTCGGTAGAACATCATCATCGTCACCACGCCGTCATGCTGACGAAACTCTCCCTCAAAGCTCGACTGGATCGGAGTTCGAGGGACGCCATCGAGTTGAACGTGTGCAGAACTCGGAGGTGTCGTGCGTTTGGTGCTTGATCAGTCGGATCGTGAAGACGTACAACTACATCAACCGCGTTGTGCTAACGCTTCCACTTTCGGTCTACGAGGGTACGTGGACACACTCTCCCCTCTTGTTGCTATGCATCACCTTGTTCTTGCGTGTGCGTAGGAATTTTTTTTGAAATTACTATGTTCCCCAACAAAAACCAATCTAGACCCGTTCCGGCACCCTGCCGGAGGGGGGAATCATCTCCGGTGGCCATCTTCATCATCCCGGCGTCCACCATGGTGAGGAGGGAGTGGTCCACCCTCGAGGCTGAGGGTTTGTACCAGTAGCTATGTGATTAATATCTCTCTCTCTCTCGTGATCTATATCATGGGCTTTGTTAATATAGTCGGATCATATGATGTTTCTCCTCTCTATACTCTTGTTGTGATGAATTGAATCTTTACCCTTTGAAGTTTTGTCTTGTCGGATTGAATGTTCAGATTTGAGAACACATGATGTATGTCTTGCGGTATGAATACTTGACGTGACAATGGGGTATCTTATTGATTCACTTGATATACGTTATGGCACTCAACTTGCGGATTCCTGCGGTGATATTGGGGTTATCTATGCATAGGGGTTGATGCACGTTTTTATTATCTTTTCTCCGATAGAAACTTTGGGATCTCTTTGTAGTTCTTTGTGTCGATTGAGTATTATGAATATGAATATGCTTTGGTGTTATTCTAGTACGAACTCTAGGATAGATCGAACGGAAAAAATAGATTTGCGTTATTTTAGTACGAACTCTTGAATAAATCGAGCGGAAAGAATAGCTTTGAGGTGGTTTTGTACCCTAGAAACAATTCCTATCTTTTGTGCTCCGCTAATAGGAACTCGGGAGTGATTCTTCGTTGCACTTTGAGGGATAATCATATGATCCAACTATGTTAGCACTGTTGAGAGATTGCTCTAGTGAAAGTACGGACCCTAGGCCTTGCTTTTAAGCATTACAACACCGTTTTTGTGCCCGTTTACTATTTGCTACCTTGCTTTTTTTATTCAGATTATAAAAATATATTTCTACCATCCATATTACACTTTATCACCATCTCTTCGCCGAACTAGTGCACCTATACAATTTGCCATTGTATTGGGTGTGTTGGGGACACAAGAGATTTCTTGTATTTGGTTGCAGGGTCGTTTGAGAGAGACCATCTTCATCCTACACCTCTCACGGATTGATAAACCTTAGGTCATCCACTTGAGGGAAAATTGCTACTGTCCTACAAAACTCTGCGCTTGGAGGCCCAACACGTGTCTACAAGAATAAAGTTGCATAGTAGACATCAAGCTCTTTCCTGGCGCCGTTGCCAGGGAGGTGAGTGCGTGAAGGTATATCTTTAGATCTTGCAATCGAATATTTTAGTTTCTTGTTTTATCACTAGTTTGGTTTATAAAAGAAAACTACATAAAAAATGGAATTGAGGTTGCATCATATTATTGATCATCTTTATAATATCTTTCTTGAAAATGATGGTTCGGAAAATTGTGCTCAATTGTTAGAAGAAGAAGTCAATAAAATGTTTGGCACAAAATATTTGAATGATGAGCATGATTGCAATGTTGTTAGTATGAATTCTTTGAATATCCAAAATGCTAATGATGATTGCACAAGTCATGACAAAAATGTTTCTTATAAGCATGTCAATTTTTGCGGAGTGAATTGGGAGTGCATTTGCACACCAAAAAGGGAAGATAGATTTTGTAAGAAGCATAAATATTTAGAAATGAAAAAGTTGCAAGAGAGGCTAGATGATTGTGCTGAAAGATGTAATTTTTTCGCCATCCTTGTGAACTTTGCAATGAACATGGTCATTTAAATCTCCAATGCAAATTGTTTCATGATCAAATCGTGTCCAAAAATTGTGATAACTTGATTACCCTTGAGCATCATAAAGAGCTTAGTCTTCTTTTGGGGTATGAAGAAATGAAACATATAACTAAGGGTTTTCCAAATCCCGAGAGATTTCTTGATTTTGATCTAGAGGAAATTTATATGTTTTGTGCGGTAAATTGCATTGAGAATCCTTATATTGCCAACTATCTAAAGATAAGAAAACAGATGGAATATGAAGAGAGTACTAATGAAAGGGAAAGTATTTCCCAATACCCTCCTAGTGTTTATTATGATGAATCAGGTAATGAGGAGGAGCTTCCTATCCAATCAATCTCTTCAACAAGAAGCTTGAAAGAATTAATTAAACCCACACATGATGTGTTAAAGAAGAAGAAAAGAAGAAAGAATAAAATTAAAAAGGTATCTCTCCCAAATAATGTTGCTCCTATCACCATTGTGCCTCATGAAAATGAATCAAATATGTTGATGGAGGATGATGATATTGTGCATGATTTTGTGATACCTACTATTTTATGTAATGATTATGATTGGTAAGACAACCATATCCCTTATGATCTTGAAAATCTTGTTAGTACTTGCTTGGAAGAATATGATAATAATGTTTGCTATACTCTTGGTGCCATTCATGCTTTTGATAAGAATGATTGTGATGATATGCAAAACCACAAGCTTGGGGATGCTATGTTTGATGAGTATGATATGTTTGAAGTTCTATTTGCTGGAAATAACGCTTGTCCTAAGCTTGGGGATGCTTTTCTTAATGAATATGATCCTTTGATTCCTTCTACTTTCGATAAGAAAATTTATTATGAGATTAACATGCCTCCTATTCTGAAAGTGGGTTTGGAAGAGTGTCAACTCTAGGTAGTAGTGGTCCCACTATTTTGGACGGTGTTGATTCTTATTATAATATTTATGAAAGTGGATTTGGAGAGGTCATGACTTTATTTAGTGATACATCCACTATTTTGGAAGAGGTTTCAATTGATTATGACAATGAAGTTGCTATCTATGATGATTATTATGATAAAATGTATGCCATAAAGAGTGATAAATCTCCTATGCTAGTGCATCATGAAAAGAGTGTTGTATGTGATAGTTATATTGTTGAATCCATTCATGATACCTCTGAAAATTATTACTAGAAAGGAACTTATGCCCTTACATATCTCAATAATATCAAGTTTCTTCTCTATGTGTTGATTGTTTTGAAGTTACACTTGTTTTGCCTTCCTATGCTAGTTGATTCTTGTTCACATAAGTTGTTTGCTCACAAAATCCCTATGCATAGGAAGTGGGTTAGACCTAAATGTGCTAGTCATATGCTTCATGATGCTCTCTTCATGTTTCAATTCTTATCTTTTATGCGAACATCATTGAAATCATCATGCCTAGCTAAAAGGCATTAAAGAAAAACGCTTGTTGGGAGACAACCCAACACTTTTACCTACTGTTTTTGTGTGTTCCCATGATTAGGCTACTGTAGTAATCATGTTTTATTGCTTTTGTTTCAATAAAATGCCAAGTAAGACCTTTGGGATGACTTACAGTGATAGTTGATTTGATCTTGCTGAAAAACAGAAACTTTTGCGCTCAGAAAAACAATTCTCATTTTTAACAGAAGTGCGATAAAATGCTGATTCTTTTTGCATAAGATTAATAGACAAATTTCCCAGGTTTTCCTAATTGTTTAGAATTTTTGGAGTAGCAGAAGTATTGTTGGAGTACAGATTACTACAAACTGTTCTGTTTTTGACAAATTCTGTTTTCAATGCATAGTTGGCTTGTTCCCTAGTTTCTATGGCTTATATTGCTCAATATAAATTGTTCACATGATATGATACAGTAGGCATTGTGTGTAAACAATTATGAATCTTGTCTTCAACAGTACCAAAGTGAAATGGTTTGCTCTTTATCATACTAACCTATCTCACAAAGTTCCGCTAAGTTATGTGTGATTGAAGTTTTCAAGTTTTGGGTGAGATATTGATATGAGGAGAATGAGGAGTGACAATACCCTAAGCTTGGGGATGCCCAAGGCACCCCAAGGTAATATTCAAGGAAGATCCAAGCAACTAAGCTTGGGGATGCCCCGGAAGGCATCCCCTCTTTCATCTCCAACATTATCGGTAACCTCACTTGGAGCTATGTTTTCATTAGTCACATGATATGAGTTTTACTTGGAGCGTCATTTTATTTTATTAGGATTTGCTTTATGTTATTTAGAATAATGTTTTGCATCATTTATTTCAATAAAAGTAGCAATGATAGCCCTTACCATGCTTATTTTGCAAGTATACATGTTGCTATTTGAAAACAGAAAGTTTACCGTTGTTGCAAAAATTCCCTAGAAAAGTCAGAATGTGATAAAATTTTGAATTTTTTTTTTGCAAAATAAGATCTGATAAATTTTATACAGTGTGGTAAATTTTCACAATGTTTGGAATTAAATAAGTATTGATACTCTTGCATTCTTTACAGACTATACTGTTTTGGCAGATTGATGTTATGTTTGCATTGTTTGCATATTTTTTGCTTGTTTAATGATCCTATTTGAGGATAGGAGTCTTAAATATGTAGAGGCATTTAGTATGCAATGTTGAATAAAATTTTTAGTGGTTTTCTACAGTAGAGAATGATAAGGTTTTTGCATTGGTTTATACTAACTTATCTCACGAGTTCTTGTTGAGTTTTGTGTGGATGAAGTTTTTGAGATTTAGGAAAACCGTGATATACAAGGAATTAAGGAGACACAAAAGCTCAAGATTGGGGATGCCCAAGGCACTCCAAAATAATATTTTCAAAAAGTCTCAAGCATCTAAGCTTGGGGATGCCCCGGTAGGCATCCCACCTTTCTTCTTCAACAATTATCGGTTAGTATCGGTTGAGCCTAAGTTTTTGCTTCTTCACATGATGTGTGCTATCCTTGGATTGTCATTTTATTTTGCTTTGCTTGCTGTTTTATAAAGTACTTAGATCTGAAAGTTTTAAAATAAAATAGAGTCCTCGAATAGTTGCCGGGGAGGCTAAGTAAGCAGCATTCACATCCCGTCAACGAAGCTCTTTCCTATGTCATTTACTCTTGTGCTTCACTTATATCCTATGAATAAATTGTTGAATAAACTGAATGTCATGAAGTTGAAATCATATCATGCCTAGTGGTCGCCTCACATTGGGTTTAGAAAGTGAAATCTTTTGAGGCTTGACAATCACCATATTGGTCATACAAGCAATCCACGAATAATTAGTATAAGGAAGAGAACTTTCACATGCAAATACACTATCATGGAAATATTTCGTGATTGTGATCCCCCATCAAAATATTATATGCAAAAATTGTTGATGTTGGACAAGGAAGACAACGTAATGGTTTATGTTTATTCATATTCACATAGAAGTTATATTGGCATAGATCCTTCAACATGTGGTGCTTGCCCCCCATCTTTGCTAGCCAAAATTTCTGCACCAAGTAGAGATACTACTTGTGCATCCAAAAACCCTTAAACCCAAATCCAATTTTCAAGAGTCCACCATACCTACCTAAGGATTGAGCAAGATCCTTCAAGTAAGTTTTCATCGGTGCAATAAGGCAATAAAAATTGCTTCTAAAAGTGTAAGATCATTTAGTGTAAGATAAAATTGAGTGTTGTACGAACTTGTGATGGTAAAGCAATAAAAGTGACAGACTGCATAATAAAGGTTTCTATCACAAGGGGCAATATAACGTGACGTTCTTTTGCATTAAGGGATTGAGCATACAAACAAATAAGTGCATGGCAACCTCTGCTTCCCTCTGCGAAGGGCCTATCTTTTACTTTTATGTATTTACTTTTATGCAAGAGTCAAAGTTTTTCTCTCTATTCCTTTTTATTTTTCTCTTTTGGCAAGCATCATGTGGTGAGGAAAGATCTAGGCACATATGTCCAGTTGAGTATGTGTAGCATGAATTATTATTGTTGACATCACGCTTGAGGTGAATACGTTGGGAGGCAAAACAATAAGCCCCTACCTTTCTATGTATCCGATTGAAACGTTTTGCTCATGTGTATGCGGTGAGTGTTAGCAATCATAGAAGACTATATGTTGGTTGAGTATGTGGAGCTCTTACTTAAACTTTGTTGAATAAGTTGAATTGCAATTTCTTGGTGACTAAGAACATAGGTTGTTGGGTTTCAAGAGAATTCATTGTTTGAACCTTAACATGTGAATTGGTTGCCACTATAACATGAGAAGTTTCGTAAGAAAGAATTGTTGTTATGATACTAGGAAAAGTGATTGAAATTATCATTGATCAAACTTGTGCACTTTGCTAGCATTCACACTTCATAATTATTTCTTTTATCATTTACCTACTCGAGGACGAGTAGGAATTAAGCTTGGGGATGCTGATATGTCTCCAATGTATCTATAATTTATGAAGTATTCATGCCAATATATTATCATTCTTGGATGTTTTACAATCATTTTATAGCAACTTTATATCATGTTTTGGGACTAACCTATTGACCCAGTGCCCAGTGCCAGTTGTTATTTTTTGCTTGTTTTATACATCGTAGAAAATCAATATCAAATGGAGTCCAAACACCGCGAAACTTTTTCTGGATTTTTTATGGGCCAGAAGACTCACGATGGGCCAGAGCAGCACCTGGGGGGTGCCCCGAGGGGGGCACATCCCCCTGGCACACCCAGCTGAGTTGTGCCCACCTCGGTGGCCTCTCGTACCCCTTCTTTGCACTAAAAATTCCCACATATTCGGAAACCCCTCAGGGTTAACCTAGATCAGAAGTTCCGCCGCTGCAAGGCTCCGTAACCACCGAAAACCAATCTAGACCCGTTCCAGCACCCTGCCGGAGGGGGGAATCATCTCCGGTGGCCATCTTCATCATCCCGGTGGACACCACGGTGAGGTGGGAGTGGTCCACCCTCGGGGCTGAGGGTTTGTACCAGTAGTTATGTGATTAATCTCTCTCTCATGATCTATATCATGTGCTTTGTTAATATAGTCGGATCATATGATGTTTCTCCTCTCTATACTCTTGTTGTGATGAATTGAATCTTTACCCTTTGAAGTTTTGTCATGTCGGATTGAATGTTCAGATTTGAGAACACATGATGTATGTCTTGCGGTATGAATACTTGACGTGATAATGGGGTATCTTAATGATTCACTTGATATAAGTTATGGCACTCAACTTGCGGATTCCCGCGGTGATATTGGGGTAATCTATGCATAGGGGTTGATGCACGTTTTTATTATCTTTTCTCCGATAGAAACTTTGGGGTCTCTTTGTAGTTCTTTGTGTTGATTGAGTATTATGAATATGAATATGCTTTGGTGTTATTCTAGTACAAACTCTATGATAGATCGAACTAAAAAATAGCTTTGCGTTATTTTAGTATGAACTCTTGAATAGATCGAGCAGAATGAATAGCTTTGAGGGATAATCATATGATCCAACTATGTTAGCACTGTTGAGAGATTGCTCTAGTGAAAGTACGGACCCTAGGCCTTGTTTTTAAGCATTATAACACCGTTTTTGTGCCCGTTTACTATTTGCTACCTTGCTTTTTTTATTTAGTCAGATTATAAAAATATGTTTCTACCACCCATATTACACTTGTATCACCATCTCTTTGTCGAACTAGTGCACCTATACAATTTGCCATTGTATTGGGTGTGTTGGGGACACATGAGACCTTTTATTATTTGGTTGCAGGGTTGTTTGAGAGAGACCATCTTCATCCTACACCTCCCACGGATTGATAAACCTTAGGTCATCCACTTGAGGGAAATTTGCTACTGTCCTACAAAACTCTGCGCTTGGAGGCCCAACACGAGTCTACAAGAACAAGTTGTGTAGTAGACATCACCGGCCTCCTCTTCCACCCTCCTTTATATACGCGGGAGGGGGGCACCCCAAAGGCACACCAAGTCTTCTCTTAGCTGTGTGCGGTGCCCCCTCCACAGTTACACACCTCGGTCATATCGTCGTAGTGCTTAGGCTAAGCCCTACGCTGGTAACTTCATCATCACTGCCGCCACACCGTCGTGCTGATGGAACTCTCACTCATCCTCAACTGGATCAAGAGCTCGAGAGACGTCATCGTGCTGAACATGTGCTAAACATGGAGGTGTCGTACATTCGCTGCTAGGATCAGTTGAATCACAGAGACGTTCGACTACATCAACCGCGTTACTAAACGCTTCCGCTTTCAGTCTACGAGGGTACGTGGACACACTCTCCCCTCTTGTTGCTATGCATCTCCTAGATAAATCTTGCGTGATCGTAGGAAAATTTCGAAATACTGCGTTCCCCAACAGTGGCATCCGAGCCAAGTCTATGCGTATATGTTATATGCATGAGTAGAATACAAAGAGTTGTGGGCGATAATAGTCATACTGCTTACCACCAACGTCTTACCTTGATTCGGCGGTATTGTTGAATGAAGCGGCCCAGACCGACATTACATGACCGCGTTCATGAGACTGGTTCTACCGATGTGCTTCGCACACATGTGGTTGGCGGGTGTCTGTTTCTCCAACTTTAGTCGAATCGAGTTTGACTACGGCCGGTCCTTGTTGAAGGTTGAAACAACACACTTGGTGAAAAATCGTTGTGGTTTTGATGCGTAGATAAGAACGGTTCTTGATAGAAGTCCGTAGCAGGCACACAAAACTTGCAACAACAAAGTAGAGGATGTCTAACTTGTTTTTGCAGGGCATGTTGTGATGTGATATGGTCAAGACGTGATGAGGTATAAATTGTTGTATGAGATGATCATGTTTTGTAAAAGTTATCGGCAACTGGAAGGAGCCTTATGGTTGTCGCTTTATTGTATGAAATTCAATCGCCATGTAATTGCTTTACTTTATCACTAAGCGGTAGCGATTGTCGTAGAAGCAATAGTTGGCGAGACGACAATGATGCTACAATGGAGATCAAGGTGTCAAGCCGGTGACGATGGTGATCACGACGGTGTTTTGGAGATGGAGATCAAAGGCACAAGATGATGATGGCCATACCACATCACTTATTTTGATTGCATGTGATGTTTATCTTTTATGCATCTTATTTTGCTTAGTATGGCAGTAGCATTATAAGATGATCCCTCACTAAATTTCAAGGTATAAGTGTTCTCCCCGAGTATGCACCGTTGCTATAGTTCGTCGTGCTGAGACACCACGTGATGATCGGGTGTGATAAGCTCTATGTTCACATACAATGGGTGCAAGACAATTTTGCATGTGCAGAATACTCAGGTTAAACTTGACGAGCCTATCATATGTAGATATGGCCTCAGAACAATGAGATCGAAAATTCGAACGTGAATCATATAGTAGATATGATCAACATAGTGATGTTCACCATTGAAAACTACTCCATCTCACGTGATGATCGGACATGGTTTAGTTGATATGGATCAAGTGATTATTTAGATGACTAGAGGGATGTCTATCTAAGCAGGAGTTCTTAAGTAATATGATTAATTGAACTTTAATTTATCATGAACTTAGTACCTGATAGTATTTGCATGTCTATGTTCTTGTAGATCAATGGCACGTGCTATCGTTCCCTTGAATTTTCATGCGTTCCTAGAGAAAGCTAAGTTGAAAGATGATGGTAGGAACTACACAGACTGGGTCCATAACTTGAGCATTATCCTCATTCCTGTACAGAAGAATTATGTCCTGGATGCACCGCTAGGTGCAAAACCCGCTACAGGAGCAACTCCAGATGTTATGAACGTCTGGCAGAGCAAAGCTGATGACTACCCAATAGTTAAGTGTGTCATGCTTTACGGCTTAGAATCGGGACTTCAAAGAAGTTTTGAACGTCATGGAGCATATGAGATGTTCTAGGAGTTGAAGTTAATATTTCAAGCAAATTCCCGAATTGAGAGATATGAAGTCTCTAATAAGTTCTATAGTTGCAAGATGGAGGAGAATAGTTCTGTTAGTGAACATATACTCAGAATGTCTGGGTACCACAACCACTTGAATCAACTAGGAGTTAATCTTCCTGATGATAGTGTCATTGATAGAGTTCTTCAATCACTGCCACCAAGCTACAAAAGCTTGATGATGAACTATAATATGCAAGGGATGGATAAGACAATTCCCAAGCTCTTCGTGGTGCTAAAGGCTATGGAGGTAGAAATCAAGAAGGAGCAGCAAGTGTTGATGGTTAACAAGACCACTAGTTTCAAGAAAAAGGGCAAAGGGAAGAAGGGGAACTTCAAGAAGAACAACAAGCAAGTTGTTGCTCAAGTGAAGAAGCCCAAGTATGGACCTAAACCTGAGACTGAGTGATTCTACTACAAAGGGACTAGTCACTGGAAGCGGAACTGCCGCAAGTATTTGGCGGATAAGAAGGATGGCAAAGTGAAAGGTATATTTGATATACATGTTATTGATGTGTACCTTACTAATTCTCGTAGTAGTGCCTGGGTATTTGATACTGGACAGATCAAACGAAGATTGGCTAAGGACGAGGTGATGATGCGCGTGGGAAATGGTTCCAAAGTCGATGTGATCGCCGTCGACACGCTTCCTCTACATCTACTGTCGGGATTAGTTTTAGACCTAAATAATTTTTATTTGGTGCCACCATTGAGCATGAACATTATATCTGGATCTTGTTTGACGCAAGACAGTTATTCATTTAAATAAGAGAATAATGGTTATTCTATTTATATGAGTAATATCTTTTATGGTCATGCACCCTTGATGAGTGGTCTATTTTTGTTGAATCTCGATTGTAGTGACACACATATACATAATATTGAAGCCAAAAGATGAAAGGTTAATAATGATAGTGCAACTTATTTGTGGCAATGCCGTTTAGGTCATATCGGTGTAAAGCGCATGAAGAAACTCCATGCTGATGGGCTTTTGGAATCACTTGATGCTTGCGAACCATGCCTCATGGGCAAATGACTAAGACTCCGTTCTCCAGAACAATGGAGCGAGCAACTGACTTATTGGAAATAATACATACTGATGTATGCCGTCCGATGAGTATTGAGGCTCGCGGCGTGTATCATTATTTTTTGACCTTCACAGATGATTTGAGCAGATATGGGTATATCTACTTGATGAAACATAAATCTGAAACATTTGAAAAGTTCAAAGAATTTTAGAATGAAGTGGAAAATCATCGTAACAAGAAAAAAAGTTTCTACGATCTGATTGTGGAGGTGAATATTTGAGTTACGAGTTTGGTCTTCATTTGAAATAATGTGGAATAGTTTCGCAACTCACACCACCTGGAACACCACAGAGTAATGGTGTTTCCGAACGTCGTAACCGTACTTTATTAGATATGGTGCGATCTATGATGTCTCTTACTGATTTACCGCTATCGTTTTGGGGTTATGCTTTAGAGACGGCTGCATTCATGTTAAATAGGGCACCATCTAAATCCGTTGAGACGACACCATATGAACTGTGGTTTGGCAAGAAACCTAAGCTGTCGTTTCTTAAAGTTTGGAGTTGCGATGCTTATGTGAAAAAGCTTCAACCTGATAAGCTCAAACCCAAATCGGAGAAATGTGTCTTCATAGGATACCCAAAGGAAACTGTTGGGTACACCTTCTATCACAGATCCGAAGGCAAGATATTCGTTGCTAAGAATGGATCCTTTCTAGAGAAGGAGTTTCTCTCGAAAGAAGTCAGTGGGAGGAAAGTAGAACTTGATGAGGTAATTGTACCTTCTCCCTTATTGGAAAGTAGTTCATCACAGAAATCAGTTCCAGTGATTCCTACACCAATCAGTGAGGAAGTTAATGATGATGATCATGAAACTTCTGATCAATTTACTATTGAACCTCGTAGGTCAACCAGATCAGTATGATCCGCACCAGTGTGGTACGGTAATCCTGTTTTGGAGGTCATGTTACTTGACCATGACGAACCTATGAACTATGAGGAAGCGATGATGAGCCCAGATTCCGCGAAATGTTTTGAGGCCATGAAATCTGAGATGGGATCCATGTATGAGAACAAAGTGTGGACTTTGGTTGACTTGCCCTATGATGGGCAAACCATAGAGAATAAATGGATCCTCAAGAAGAAGACTGACGCTGACGTAATGTTACTATCTACAAAGCTCGACTTGTTGCGAAAGGTTTTCAACAAGTTCAAGGAGTTGACTACGATGACACCTTCTCACCCATAGCGATGCTTAAGTCTGTTCGAATCATGTTAGCAATTGCCGCATTTTATGATTAATTCAGCAAATGGATGTCAAAACTGCATTCCTTAATGTATATCTTAAAGAAGAGTTGTATATGATGCAACCGGAAGGTTTTGTCGATCCAAAAGGTGCTAACAAAGTGTGCAAGCTCCAGCGATCCATTTATGGACTGGTGCAAGCCTCTCGGAGTTGGAATATACGCTTTGATAGTGTGATCAAAGCATATGGTTTTATACAGACTTTTGGAGAAGCCTGTATTTATAAGAAAGTGAGTGGGAGCTCTGTAGAATTTATAATATTATATGTGGATGACATATTATTGATTGGAAATAATACATAATTTCTGGATGGCATAAAAGGATACTTGAATAGGAATTTTTCAATGAAAGACCTCGGTGAAGCTGCTTATATGTTGGGCATCAAGATCTATAGAGATAGATCAAGACGCTTAATTGGACTTTCACAAAGCACATACCTTGATAAAGTGTTGAAGAAGTTCAAAATGGATCAGTCAAAGAAAGGGTTCTTTGATACGTCTCCGTCGTATCTATAATTTTTGATTGTTTCATGCTAATATTATACAACTTTTACATACTTTTGGCAACTTTTTATATGATTTATTGGACTAACTTATTGTTCCAGTGCCCAGTGCCAGTTTCTGTTTTCTATATGTTTTTTGTATCGTAGAGTATCCATATCAAATGAAGTCCAAATGCAATAAAATTTCACAGAGAATTATTTTGTAATGTATGTGATTTTTGGGAGTTGGAATCACCACAAACGGAGGCCCACACATCCCACAAGACACCAGGGCACGCCAGAGGCCCCTGGCACGCGGTGGTGGGTTGTGCTCACCTCGTACGTCGGTTGGACCTCTACCTCGGGCGAAGTGAAGATTATATCCGGAAAAAAAATTGTGTTAAAATCTCAGCGCAATCGGAGTTACGGATCTCCGGGAATATAAGAAACAGTTTTCGTCCAGATCTGGGGAACGTGAAACAGAAGAGAACAGAGAGGGAGATCCAATCTCGGAGGGGCTCCTGCCCCTCTGCGGCCATGGAGACCAAGGACCAGAGGGTGAGCTCTCCTCCCATCTATGGGGAGGCAAAGGAGGAAGAAGAAGGAGGGAGGCTCTCTCCCCCTCGCTTTCGGTGGCGCCGGAGTGCCATCGGGGGAATGATCGGGACAACGATCTACATCAACAATCTTGCTACCGTCAACACCAACTCTCTCCCCCTCTATGCAGCGGTGTAACACCTCTTCCCCCCGCTGTAGTTGCAATATTTTCATGGTTTGCTTATTGTCAGTGTTGCGGGGGTGACAGCAGCCTAAACGCGGATAGGTGGGTTATGGCGTATGGGAGTAAAGAGGACTTGATACTTAATGCTATGGTTGGGTTTCATGGCCTTAATGATCTTTAGTAGTTGCGGATGCTTGCTAGAGTTCCAATCATAAGTGCATATGTTCCAAGTAGACAAATAATGTTAGCTCCTGCCTCTCCTCATATAAAATTACAAGAATGATTACCGGTACTTGTTATCGATTGCCTAGGGACAAATGACTTTCTTGTTGACAAAAGCTTTCCACTTTTATTACCTTGCAATTTATTCATAGTTTTATTCTTGCAAAGTACTCATAGTTTTATCCTTGCAAAATAGTTTCATACTTTTTTTGGTAAACTAAACATCAAGTGTGCATAGAGTTGTATCGGCGGTCGATAAAACTTGAGGGAATATTTGTTGTACCTTTATCTCCTCGTTGGGTTTGACACTCTTACTTATCGAAAAAGGCTACAAACGATCCCCTATACTTGTGGGTTATCAAGACCTTTTTCTGGCGCCGTTGCCGGGGAGCAATAGCGTGGGGTGAATATTCTCGTGTGTGCTTGTTTTCTTTATCACTAAGTAGTTTTTATTTTCTGTTCTAAGTTGTTCTCTATCTTTAGTTATGGATATGGAAAATGAAACACCAAAAAAATTAGTGGTATTTGCTACTCATGGAGATGGGTAACCTCCTAAAACCCTTGATGCTCATCATGTAAAAGACATTATGCACTACTTTGGTAATCCTGAGAAAACCCCATTCAACTATATAATGGGAGTAATGTTGGATCAACGTGAATACTTTAGGGATTATCGCTTGACTCAAAAGGGAAAACTTTTATGGGATCAAATTGAAATGTTGCAATGGTATGCCTGGGATTTATGCCAGAGATATGATTATACTTGTTGCTCTAGGATGAATGCTCCAATAGAAGAATTTGTTGCTTTTAAGGGTGCTTATGAGATTGAATCTTTGTTTGAAAAGTTTGAAGATTTTAATGATTTAGTTTATAGACCTGAAAATTTTGCTATCCTTAAATATTGCTATGATAATTATAAATACAATTCCAATATTGATGCATTTATTGAGAAAGTCTCTGCTGTGCAAGAAGAGACTACTATTTTGCAGGAGTCTATGGAAGAAGGAATTGATGAAACTGTGAGATCATTGGATGAAAAAGATGACGAGGAGAGTGAAGAACAAACAGAGGAAGACCGGATTGATCACCCGTGCCCACCTTCTAGTGAGAGTATCCCTCCAACTCATACATTATTTAATGTCCCTTCATGCTTACCGAAGGATGAATGCTATGATAATTACTATGACCCCGTTGATTCATTTGAAATATACCTTTTTGATGATGCTTGTTATGCTTGTGGTTGTGATGCCAATTTAAATGATGCTTATGGAGATAAACTTGCTATTGTTCCTTATGTTAAACATGAAATTGTTGATATTGCACCCACACATGATAGTCCTATTATCTTTTTGAATTCTCCCAACTACACTATATCGGAGAAGTTTGCTCTTGTTAAGGATTATATTTATGGGTTGCCTTTTACCGTTGAACATGATGATTTTGATGAATATAATATGCATGTGCTTGCTGCGCCTACTTGAAATTATTATGAGAGAGGAACTACATCTCTACCTCTTTATGTTTCCAACATGATACAATTGCAAGAAGCTGTTTATGCTATGTATTGGCCTTTACTTGATGTGCATGAATTGTTCTTGTATGACATGCCGATGCATAGGAAGAGAGTTAGACTTCATCATTGCTTGATATATGTTGCTTTGTGCTCACTACTAAATGCCAAATCATTGCTAATTAAAATTGGCTTTGATATACCTTGGGATCCGGGTGGATCAATTACTTGAGCACTTTATGCCTAGCTTAATGGCTTTAAAGAAAGCGCTGCCAGGGAGACAACCTGGAAGTTTTAGAGAGTCATTTATTTCTATTGAGTCCTTTTATAAAGTTTAAAAACAAAAAATATAGTGGGAACACAAAACTTTTCAAAAAGGAAAGTGAAAGTGAAAGAGACAAGCATTGATGAAGTGGGGGAGCTCCTTGAACTTTGTTCATGCTCACGGAAACTTTGTGAATCTTAATTACATAAAATTTTCAACAAAAATAATTATCCCCTTGTACAATTCCATTGTATTATAAAAATAATGTGACAAGTTTTGCCTTTAGGATGTTTAGATTGCTTGTTGGTTTGTGTGATGCAAAACAGAAACTTTGGCTGTAGTGCGAGATTTTACATTTTTTACTGGAATGTCAAATGGTTCTGAAAGTTTTTGCACTGTCTTTCTACACAAAATGTTTATTTTTACTATTTGTTTCATAATTTTTGGAGTACCAGAAGTATGGTTAATGTTCAGATTACTACAAACTGTCCTGTTTAAGACAAATTCTGTTTTTTAGGCATTGTTTTGCTCGTTTTGATGAAACTATCAATTTTTATCGGTGGTATAAGCCATGAAAAAGTTATATTACAGTAGCTACAATGAAAAAACAAAATATTAATTGTTTTGCAACAGTACTTAGAGTAGTGATTTGCTTTATTATACTAACGGATCTTACCAAACTTTCTGTTGAGTTTTGTGTGGATGAAGTGATCAAAGATCAAGCAGGTCTCGATATGAGGAGGATGAGAGGAAAGAGCTCAAGCTTGGGGATTCCCAAGGCACCCCAAGTAAATATTCAAGGATACTCAAGCGTCTAAGCTTGGGCATGCCCCGGAAGGCATCCCAACTTTCTTCAACAAGTATCGGCATGTTTTCGGTTTCGTTTCGTTCATGTGATATGTGCAAATCTTGGAGCGTCTTTTGCATTTAGTTTTCACTTTTCTTTGATGCACCATGCTGGTATGAGATAGTCCATGGTTCATTTATAGAATGCTCATTGCACTTCACTTATATCTTTTGAGTATGGCTTTATAGAATGCTTCATGTGCTTCACTTATATCATTTGAAGTTTGGATTGCATGTTTCCCTTCACATAGAAAACCTTTATTTGAAGAATGCTATTTTGTTTCACTTATATTTATTAGAGCATGATATTTTGTAGAAATAATTATACTCTCATGCTTCACTTATATCTATTTAGAGAGTCAAAAGGAATTGGTCAATTGCATGGTTAATCATAAAATCCTACACAAAACTTATGGATCACTGAATATGATATGTTTGATTCCTTGCAATAGTTTTGCGATATAGAGATGGAATATGTGGGAGTTACTAGTAAACAGTTGTGGTTAGTAAGAATATTGGTGTTAAGGTTTGTGATTCCCGAAGCATGCACGTATAGTCTCTCATTATGCTATGAAGTTGGAGCATGATTTATTATTGATTGTCTTCCTTATGAGTGGCGGTCGGGGACGAGCGATGGTCTTTTCCTACCAATCTATCCCCTAGGGGCATGTGTAGTAGTACTTTGCTTCGAGGGCTAATAAACTTTTCAATAAGTATATGAGTTATTTATGACTAATGCGAGTCCATCGATTATACACACTCTTACCTTTCCGCAATTTGCTAGCTTCTACGGTACCATGCATTGCCCTTTCTCACATCAAGATGTGGTGCAAACTTCACAGGTGCATCCAAACCCCGTGATATGATACGCTCTATCACACATAAGCCTTATTACATCTGTCTCAAAACAACCACTATACCGACCTATTATGGCTTTTCCATGGCCATTCCGAGATATACTGCCATGCAACTTCCACCGCTTCCATTTGATGACTTGACCATTCATTGTCATATTGCTTTGCATGATCATATAGCTGACATAGTAGTTGTGGCTCAACCACCGTTCATCATTTTTCATACATGTTACGGTAGATCATTGCACATCCTGGTACATGCCAGAGGCATTCATATAGAGTCATATTTTTTCATAGGTATTGAGTTGTAATTTTTATTTCTTTTGAGTTATAAGTAAACTGAACTGTGATGATCATCATTATTCATTTTTAGAGCAGTGCCCCAGTGAGGAAAGGATGATGGAGACTATGATTCCCCCATAAGTCGGGATGAGACTCCGGACAATGGGAGAAAAAATATTAAAAAGGAAAAAAATAAAAAAATAAAGAAAAAAAGAAAAAGAAAATAAAAAGAGAGAAGGGGCATTGTTAGTATCCTTTACCACACTTGTGCTTCAAAGAAGCACCATGTTTTCCATATGGAGAGTCTCCTATGTTGTCACTTTCATATACTAGTGGGAATTTATCATTATAGGATTAGATGCACACCCACTTAGTTTTCATATTGAGCTTTCATACACTTATAGCTCTTAGTGCATTCGTTGCATGGCAATCCCTACTCCTCATGTTGATATCAGTTGATGGGCATCTCCATAGCCCGTTGGTTAGCCGCATTGATGTGAGACTTCCTTACTTTTTTGTCTTCTCTATATTTATCCCTATAATTACACTCTATTCCACCTGTAGCGCTATATCCATGGCTTGCGCTCATGTATTGAGTGAGAGTTGAAAAGGCTGAAGTGCGTTAAAAAGTATGAACCAATTGCTCGGCTTGTCATCGGGGTTGTGCATGACCAATATGTTGTGTTAAGAAGACAGAGCATGACAAAACTATATGATTTTGTAGGGATAGCTTTCTTTAGCTTTGATATTTTGAAAGACATGATTGTTTGTTGGGATGCATGAGTATTGATGTCTTTATGTCAAATTATAGACTATTGCTCTAAATCACTTATGTCTTAATATTCATGCCATGATTAGATATATGATCAAGTTTATGCTAGGTAGCATTCCACATCAAAAATTATCTTTTTTATCATTTACCTGCTCGAGGACGAGCATGAATTAAGCTTGGGGATGCTGATATGTCTCCATCGTATCTATAATTTTTGATTGTTTCATGCCAATATTATACAAATTTTACATACTTTTGGCAACTTTTTATATGATTTATTGGACTAACCTATTGATCTAGTGCCCAATGCCAGTTCCTGTTTTCTGTATGTTTTTTGTATCGCAGAGTATCCATATCAAACGAAGTCCAAATGCAATAAAATTTCACGGATAATTATTTTGGAATATATGTGATTTTTGGGAGTTGGAATCACCGCAAACGGAGGCCCACACAACCCACAAGACACCAGGGCGCGCCAGAGGCCCCTGGTGCACGGTGGTGGGTTGTGCTCACCTCGTATGTCGGTTGGACCTCTACTTCGGGCACCAGGAAGCTTATATCCGAAAAAATAATCGTGTTAAAATCTCAGCGCAATCATAGTTACGGATCTCCGGGAATATAAGAAACGGTTTTTGGCCAGATCTGAGGAACGTGAAACAGTAGAGAACAGAGAGGGAGATCCAATTTCGGAGGGGCTCCCGCCCCTCTGCGGCCATGGAGACCAAGGACCAGAGGGGGAACTCTCCTCCCATCTAGGGGGAGGAGAATGAATAAGAAGAAGGAGGGGCTCTCTCCCCCTCGCTTCCGGTCATGCAGGAGTGCCACAGGGGCAATGATCGGGACGGCGATCTACATAAACAATCTTGCTACCGTCAACACCAACTCTCTCCCCCTCTATGCAGTAGTGTAACACCTCTTCCCCCCGCTGTAGTCTCTACTTAAACATGGTGCTCAAAATCCATATATTATTTCCCAATGATCTATGGTTATCCTATGATGTTTGAGTAGATCCATTTTGTCGTGTGGGTTAATCGTGATCTTGGTTGGTATGATTGTATATTTCATTTATTGTGCTGTGTAACATCCCAAATTTTCAATTTGGAATGTTATGCATAGATCATTCATGCATATCATATTTTGCTGCATTTTGTTTCGCGATCCTTGAAATCCTAATCAACTCAAGGACCCTCGGAGAGAGTTGGGGATTTCCCTGTTTTCATATTTGAGTTTTATCTGATATTGAAACGAGGATTGTTGGTTTTAAGCATTTTTCTCTCCAAAAATATTTCATATTAAAATATATGAGAGGAGATAATATGACTTCTCCAAAGTAATTGAAATATTGGAGGAAAAAATATATTAAAATCAAATATTTGTTTTTATTTGGAGTTTATTGCTATTTTATTTGAATTAGAAAAATTGCACGTTTTTCAAAGTTGCATTTTAGGGCCAAGAAAATGTTCATCTTGTTCTAAATATTTTATTTAGACGGTGAAAATTTGTTTTGGCATTTTTAGATTTTTATTTTAATTTCTAGGATTTATTTAAATTTCGGTGAAATTATTAAAAAAATCTTCAGCGCTCGACTGGGCCGAAGCCGAGTCGAGCCGGCCCAACCGCCCCGCGCATCGTCTCCCTTCAGGAGACCGCGAGCGCTGCCGCCCGACGGCGAGTCCGGCCGGGACTCTTCCCCCGTGCCACCTTGCCCCCTCCCCCAAGCTGGCCCTTTGAGTTTGAGGGGTAAGTATTTAATGGCGTTTAGATCGTCTCCTCGAGCCATATGGATGTGGAGGATATAGTCCTCAATCCAGACCCCAGGGTCTGTTGTCCCGTCGTATGCCTCTATGTTTATGGGTTTGAATCCCTCTGGAAATTCATGGTCCAGCACCTCATCGGTGAAACATAGGGGGTGTGCGGCGCCCCTATATCTGGGCGTGCCGTGGTGTTCGGATGTTTGGTGTGTTGCATCGTATGCTGGGGCGCGCTTGCGTGGTCCATAGATGGATCTGGTTGCGCCGTCCTTTTGATGCGAGCCCTCGCGTGGATCGCGTATTGGCTTATGTGCGGCATTGCTTGCTACTCTATGTTGGCCATGAGGTCGTCTATCTGGCCAAGTGGCCGTTTTAATTTGGGGGGGGGGGTCTAAGGCCTCCTCATCGAATTCAGGTAGCAACTTCCGCTTCGGGTAGCTCTTGGTGGGGCGATTACCGCCATACTTCGCTGTTGTGTTGAGTACTTTGCTCCATCTGATTTGGAGTGTGTCTTGCGCAGCCTTGAGCCTTTGCTTCTGCTTTTTTAGACTCCTAGCAGTGGCAACAAGCCTTTGACGGGCATTCTGTTGCTCCGGGTGCCTGTCCGGCGTTATGTCATCCGGACTATTATCTTTGACAGAATCGGTTTGTTCGGTTTGATTCTCCGTATTGCCGTGGTCCGGCAGTGGTTCGCCCTGCTCCAACGCTAGGTCTGTATGATTGTTATTTCTGTCGAGGCGGGATTTGGGGCAACGCTTACGCCGCCGCTTTGACTGCTTCTCGAGGGGACAGCCCTTCGTTGCGTCCTTCTGTTCCTTGTCGTCGTTTTCCTTTGGTGTGTCCACCATGTATACGTCATGTGATGAGGTGGACGTCCAGTGCCCTGTGGGCGGTGGTTCCTCTTCGCCTCCTGCATCGTCGTCCATACCGTCGATGGCTTCGGAGTCAAAGTCGAGCATGTCGGTTAAGTCATCGACAGTGGCTACTAAGTGGGTGGTGGGTGGGCCTCGAATTTCTTCGTCGTCCGAATCCCAGTCCTGCCGGACATAGTTCGGCCAGGATCCTCCTAACAAGGAGAGAGACCTTAATGAGTTCAGTATGTCACCAAAGGGCGAGTGCTGAAAAATATCTGCGGAGGTAAACTCCATGATCGGCGCCCAATCGGATTCGATAGGAATGGGCGAAGGCGGTTTGGAGTCCGTGGACGAAGAAGGATCCGGCAGTTTAACAACATGGCTCTTGTGCAAGGTAATGTCGATGTTCGGCTCGATCGCTGCTGAGGGTAAGGCCTCCGTAGCGAGGTCCATCCACCCATCCGTGGAAGGCGCAACTGGCTCCGAATTGAGGGTCGGAGCGGCTGCCGGTGCGATCTCCTGAACGTTGTCCGATGGTAGAGCTAAATCGTACTCATCGCGACCGCGTGACGCACAAGGCAGAGGCTCGAATCCATCGAAGATCAAGTCTCCACGGATATCGACCGTGTAGTTTATGCTTCCAAACCTGACCTGGTGGCCAGGGGCATAACTTTCAATCTGCTCCAGATGGCCAAGCGAATTGGCTCGCAGTGCAAAGCCGCCAAAGACGAAGATCTGTCCGGGGAGAAAAGTCTCACCCCGGACTGCATCACTATCAATGATAGTAGGAGCCATCAAGCCTAACAGCGACGACACAGAGGAACTCTCATTTAAAGCACCAATGTCGGTGTCAAAACCGGCGGATCTCGGGTAGGGGGTCCCGAACTGTGCGTCTAGGCTGGATGGTAACAGGAGGCAGGGGACACAATGTTTTACCCAGGTTCGGGCCCTCTTGATGGAGGTAAAACCCTACGTCCTGCTTGATTCATATTGACGATATGGGTAGTACAAGAGTAGATCTACCACGAGATCAGAGAGGCTAAACCCTAGAAGCTAGCCTATGGTGTGATTGTTGTTCGTACTATGGACTAAAGCCCTCCGGTTTATATAGACACCGGAGAGGGCTAGGGTTACACAGAGTCGGTTACAATGGGAGGAGATCTACATATCCGTATTGCCAAGCTTGCCTTCCACGCCAAGGAAAGTCCCATCCGGACACGGGACGAAGTCTTCAATTTTGTATCTTCATAGTCCAAGAGTCCAGCCAAAGGTTATAGTCCGGCTATCCGGACACCCCCTAATCCAGGACTCCCTCGGTAGTGCTTTTCTCAGTAGACCTCATTCTATTATATTTTCTTCCCTCTAAACCCTCAGATGCCTCTGAGACGTGACCTCGGATTTACTTTCCCACCGGAGTTCACCCAGTTGATCCAGCAGCAGAATACCCTGATGCAGTTGTTAGTTCAGAATCAAGGCAACAACAACAACAACCCACCACCACCACCACCAGTTGACAACTTAGCCCGCTTTCTGAGGTTGCAGCCGCCGGTGTTTTCCAGCAGCACCGACCCGATAGTGGCAGATGATTGGCTCCGCGGGATTGGAAGGGAGTTAACCACTGCAGGATGTACAGATGCTGAGAAGGTGCGTTTTGCCGCACATCAGTTGGATGGACCAGCAACCTCATGGTGGGAGAATTACATAGTCACCTATCCTATAGCCACTATTACATGGGATCAGTTTCAGCAAGCATTCCGCACCGCCCATGTCTCGACAGGAGCTATGAGCATGAAGAAGCGTGAGTTTCGCAACTTGCGCCAGGGGAACCGTACTGTGGCTCAGTACGTGGATGAGTTTAGCATGTTATCTCGCTATGCCCCTGATGATGTGGACACAGATGCCGCGAAGCAGGAGAAGTTTATGGAAGGGCTGAATGATGAGATGAGCATGCAGTTGATGGTGGCAACATTCACCAACTACCAGGAGTTGGTAGATAAGACTCTTATGATTGAAGGGAAGCAGCAGCAGACTGAGAGCCGTAAGAGGAAGTATGGACAAGGAGGGTATAATTCAGGAGCTTAGTAGAAGCCTCGCCTAACCCCGAACTCGGGAGGACTTGTTCATAACCATGGAGGCCACACCCACAATGGAGGAAGTACCCATAATCATACTGGCCCAAGGAATGGAAATGGGAATGGAGGAAGCAACAATTAGAACCGCCCCAATCTAGCCACACCCGCCAAGAGAGACCTAAGCCATGTTACTTGTTTCAAGTGCGGGAAAACTGGACACTATGCCACGGAGTGCCCTGAAGCGAAGAATGCAAACGGTAATGGGAGCGCTGGAAAGAAGCCCAATCCATTGAACAAAGGACAAGTGAACCACGTTAACGTGGAGGAGGTTGAAGAGCAGCCATACGCAGTTATTGGTAAGTTTTTGGTTAAGTATTTTACTGCCCTTGCTCTTCTTGATACTGGTGCATCACATTCATACATATCAAGGGGATTCGTGGATAAGTTTAAACTACCAACCCAAACCCTTAGGACCCCTCTGTTAGTGAGTTCACCTAGAGCAGAGTATATGGCTAGTTGATGGTGCGACCAGATACCCTTAACCATTGGTAGCCATGTTTTCCCGTCAGACCTAATAATTTTGGAGTCACAAGGATTGGATGTGATATTAGGCATGGACTGGATGTCAAAGTATGGAGGAAGCATTGCATTTGTTAGTAAGTCAATTTGTCTCACCACCCCTGAGGGAAAAAGGATTAAGTATGTATCTAGGCATGCGCCTAGGAGTAGCCAAGTAAATACCCTCACGGGAGTTGTTCAGGAGGAAGTGCATGTAGTGAAGGATTACCCAGATGTTTTTTCCAGAGGAGTTACCAGCCATGCCACCGGATCGAGACATCGAGTTTTTGATAGAACTGTTGCCAGGCACCGGGCCTATATCGAAGCGACCCTACCAAATGCCTGCAAATGATCTGGAGGAGATTAAGAAGCAGATCAAGGAGTTATTGGAGAAGGGTTACATCCGATGGAGTTCATCACCATGGGGAGCCCCGTGCTTTTGGTGGAGAAGAAGGATAAATCTCTAAGGATGGTTGTTGATTATCGTGCTCTGAATGAGGTGACGATCAAGAACAAATACCCACTACCGATGATCAATGATTTGTTTGACCAGTTGCAAGGAGCTAAGGTGTTTTCAAAGATCGATTTGCGATCAGGATATCACCAGCTGAAGATCCGGGAGAAGGATATACCTAAAACCGCATTTACCACAAGGTACGGGTTATATGAGTATACGGTCATGTCATTTGGACTGACTAACGCCCCTGCCTATTTTATGAGCATGATGAACAAGGTGTTCATGGAATATTTGGATAAGTTTGTTGTGGTGTTCATTGATGACATAATGGTATACTCGAAGAATGAAGAGGAGCACAAGGAGCATTTGCGTTCAGTTCTCGAGAAACTCAGGGAACACCAGTTGTATGCCAAGTTCAGCAAATGTGAGTTTTGGTTGAACGAAGTCGGATTCCTTGGACATGTTATATCAGGAGAAGGTGTAGCAGTAGATCCCACCAAGGTTTAGTCAGTCACTGAATGGTTGGCACCCACTTCAGTTAGCGAGATCCGGAGTTTTCTTGGATTCACAGGATACTATCAGAGATTCATCGAGAATTTTTCCAAAATTGCGAAGCCAATGACGGAGTTATTGAAGAAGGATACCAAATTTAAATGGACAGAAGAATGTGAGGCGAGTTTTCAGGAGTTAAAGAAACGTTTAACTACAGCCCCAGTGCTGATTCTGCCGGGTATACATAAGGAGTTCCAAGTGTATTGCGATGCCTCTCGCCTAGGACTTGGAAGCGTGCTTATGCAGGATGAAAGAGTTGTTTCGTATGCCTCACGACAACTGAAACTGCATGACTTAAATTATGCCACGCATGATTTGGAGTTGGCTGTCGTAGTGCATCCGTTGAAGACTTGGAGGCATTACCTTATTGGAAACCATTGTGATGTGTACACGGATCATAAGAATTTGAAGTACATTTTCACACGGAAGGAATTGAACCTTAGGCAGATGAGATGGTTGGAGCTTATAAAGGATTATGACATCAAGCTTCACTATCATCCAGGCAAGGCCAATGTCGTAGTAGACGCTTTGAGCCGGAAGAGTTATGCTAACATCCTCGTAAGCACATGATTGCCAAAGGAGTTAGCAGAGGATCTCAGGGAACTTCAATTGGAGATTGTTCCTAGAGGTTTCGTTGCAACAATGGAGGTTCAGTCTACATTGTTGGGAAAGATTCGAGAAGCTCAGAAGGATGACAAAGAGATTGCTAAGATAAAAGAGAGAATGAGCAAAGGAAAGGCCAAAGGTTTTCGTGAGTATGAACACGACACCTTATGGTTTGAGGACCGTGTTTATGTGCCAAATAACATAGAGATCAGGAAGTTAATACTTCAGGAGGCTCATGACTCACCATACTCAATTCACCCCGGAAACACCAAGATGTATGTGGATTTAAAGGAGCGTTTCTGGTGGACTGGTATGAAGAAGGATATTGCCGAGTATGTAGCCGTGTGTGATGTATGTCAGAGAGTGAAGGCAGAACATCAAAAGCCAGCCGGATTGTTACGACCTATGCCGATCCCCGAATGGAAGTGGGAAAAGCTTGGCATGGATTTTAACACCGGATTGCCCAGGACCAAATCAGGATATGATTCTATATGGGTAGTAGTTGATCGCTTGACCAAAGTAGCTCACTTTATCCCAGTGAAAACCACATATACCAGTGCGAAGTTGGCCAACATATACATGACCAGGATCGTATATTTGCATGGAGTTCCAAGGACAATTGTATCAGATAGAGGAACCCAGTTTACCTCAAAGTTTTGGAATCAGTTGCATGAAAAACCAGACTGGAGTTCAGTACATCATTCCACCCGCAGACTAATGGACAGACCGAGAGAGTCAACCAGATTCTGGAGGATATGTTGAGGGCTTGCGCGCTAGATTATGGATCTAGTTGGGATGACAACTTGCCCTACGCAGAGTTCTCATACAACAACAGTTATCAGGCCAGTTTGAAGATGGCACCTTTCGAAGCTTTATACGGAAGGAGGTGCAGGACACCATTGTCATGGGATGAAGTTGGAGATCGACAGTTGTTCGGACCATATTTGATTAAGGAGTCTGAAGAAAAGGTTAAGTTGATCCGAGATAGATTAAAGGTAGCTCAGTCTAGACAAAAGAGTTATGCAGATTTGAAACACAAGGAAATAACCTATGAAATTGGAGACAGACATATTTGCGAGTATCACCCCTGCGAGGAGTGAAACGCTTTGGAGTTAAGGGAAATCTAGTGCCACGCTTTGTGGGACCATACAGAGTTTTGGAGCGTATGGGAGAGGTTGCTTATAAGTTGGAATTACCCGAAGGATTGTCCGGAGTACATGATGTGTTTCATGTTTCACAATTGATGAAGTGTCACGCTGAGATGGCCGATATACCGCTAAGAGATACAATGCCCTTGGAGGCGATTCAGTTGGATAGTGATCTGACCTATGAGGAGAAGCCAGTCAGGATTCTTGAATATGCCAGCCGAGTCACCCGCAGCAAGGTTATCAAGTTTTGCGAAGTTCAGTGGAGTCACCATTCCAAAGATGAAGCCACCTGGGAACGAGAGGATGATCTTCGCAAAGATCACCCGCACCTATTTTCTAGCCAACCCGAATCTCAAGGGCGAGATTCATCTTAAGGGGGTAGGTTTGTAACATCCCAAATTTTCAATTTGGAATGTTATGCATAGATCATTCATGCATATCATATTTTGCTGCATTTTGTTTCGTGATCCTCGAAATCCTAAGCAACTCAATGACTCTCGGAGAGAGTTGGGGATTTCCCTATTTTCATATTTGAGTTTTATCTGATATTGAAACGAGGATTGTTGGTTTTAATCATTCTTCTCTCCGAAAATATCTCATATTAAAATATATGAGAGGAGATAATGTGACTTCTCCAAAGTAATTGAAATATTGGAGTTAAAAATATTAAAATCAAATATTGGTTTTTATTTGGAGTTTATTGCTATTTTATTTGAATTAAAAAAATTGCACGTTTTCCAAAGTTGCATTTTAGGGCCAAGAAAATGTTCATCTTGTTCTAAATATTTTATTTAGACGGTGAAAATTTGTTTTGGCATTTTTAGATTTTTATTTTATTTTCTAGGATTTATTTAAATTTCGGCGAAATTATTTAAAAAAAATCTCCAGCGCCTGACTGGGCCGAAGCCTAGCCGAGCCGGCCCAACCGCCCCGCGCCTCGTCTCCCTCCAGGAGACCGCGAGCCCCGCCGCCTGACGCCGAGTACGGTCGGGACTCTTCCCCCACGCCGCCTTGCCCCCTCCCCAAGCTAGCCCCCCTCCTATATATACGCCGCCCCCGCCCCCGACTCCACCACCACCCTAACCCCGCCGCTGCTGCTGTCGCCGCCTCGCTGCCCAGCACCGCGCCGCCGCCTGTCGCGGCTGCCCCGCGCCGCCCCGCGCGACCCGCGGCTGCAACTGGCCCTCGCCAGAGCCACCCCGCCTCGCCGGAGGTATAAGCCGCCGTTCGGTTTTATTTTTAAACCAATTCGTTTTTTTAGAAAACCCTAGGTTCGTTTTTTAGAATAGATCGGTTTTTTCGGTTTAGTTTATTTAGTGGATGTTCGTCCGTGTGGTGTTCACTCATTAGCCACAGACAACGAATGTTCGTTCGTTAGCCTGTTCATTAGTTTTTTTTTCTTGGATTTTTCCGCGATTACTTTCGATCGAGATTTCTGATTCGATTTTCGTTTTAGTTTATCTTTTCGCTCGTTTATCGGAATCAGACGATTCAAGCGCCTAGATCTTCATCTTGAAACCCTCTTTCTATTTAACCAACTTGAACAAGATTTTGGTACTGTAAAATTTGACTTAGGTCCAGATTAGTAATTGGATCTTGTTTCTTTCGCAGTTTGAGTTTCGTTGCTCCTTTTGATTTGATTCTTTTTGCAAACCGGAGTTCTTAAGTTGAACTTTCTGGTTAGATCTCTTATTTGAGTTTTACCCGTGCTTCTTTGCTTGTTTTCTTATGCATGCTATTGTTTGTTTGCGATAGAACACCCGGAGTGCGAAGCGTCCTACTACGAGTCTCTAGGTTTTGCGGATCATCAACAAGGCAAGTAACACTTTGATCATACCCCTTTATCACCCAGTTTTTATGCATTAGTTTCAACCCTTACACATTGCACGGTTAGGACTTGTTAACATGTGGGTTTGGGAAGTAGTTGATGAGGTAGAACCTATTGCCCTGTTATTATCAAACCTTGGGAGTTACCTCTGCGTATTGCTTATATTGCTACGCTATGCTCATAGACGTGGATTGGGTTTGAGTGAAACCATGACAGACGTGAGGTTGATAATTAATGGTTCAACTTAAGGTGGCAACTTTAATACACATTTGGGTGGATTGTTTGTCGGGCACCTGGAGAATCCAGTGTTGTCCTAGGATATCCCGGAGTACCCGTGTGATAATCCTACGGTCTTCCACCCAGGCTCAAAGGGAACTGAGATATTTCATGCTAGAAACTTCCGTGTGCAGCCACAAGCTATTATGGGCTCTAGCATTGTTGAGTAAGTTGCGTGAAGATCTTGAAGAGGTAGACTAGTAGGTAGTTGGGTTGTAGGTGGTATAGTCTATCCGGAGTAGAGAGTTAATACTTCTGAAAAACTGTGTCTCAGTCATCCGTTTCTCAAACATCATGTAGTGCGAGAAATCCAATGAAGGAGATCGAGTCTTGTGGGGCAAAGTGCGCAAATCTCTGCAGAGTGTATAAACTAATCATGGTAAGTCGTGTCCCCGGTTATGGACATCTTGAGTATCTAGTACTTGGATTATCATATGTATCTCATCACTCTAAATTAATATTGTTGGGTTGATAACTACTTTAATTGGGATTGAGTTGGAGGAACCTTCTCAATGATGTTTCAACTACCATGATAGTTAAATGAAATTGTATTCCTTTGTTGTAGGGAAAAATTGGCTTTTCCCAAAAACTATAACCATAGAGCTTTCCACCAGCCAAATATGCATGTAGTGATAGCATTATTCTGTTCTTGCTCTACTGTGTTACTTTGCCAGCATATTCCATGTGCTGACCCGTTTTCGGGCTGCAACGTATTATGTTGCAGACTTTTCAGATGAGGAGTAAGGTTCGTTAGGTCATTGCCGTGCAGCTCAGCTATGTCGTTGGAGTTGATGGACTCACTTTATCTTCCAAGCCTTCCGTTGTTATCGTATTAGATGGCCTTAAGCTATATTTATTGTAATAAGTTCTCTTTTGAGACATTCGATGTAATAAGTGTGTGATTGCCACTCTGTTATAAATCCTTCGAGTACTGTGTGTGTTAGCATTACCGATCCAGGGATGAGACTGAAGCACAGAGACTTGACCGTTTGAGGTCGGGTCGCTACATGCTGTCCTACGGTGCCATCCGTCTCGCGCAAACGTGAGGGGCACTCGCTGTAGGGTGTTGCAATATGTTCATGGTTTGGTTATTGTCAGTGTTGCGGGGGTGACAGCAGCCTAAACACGGATAGGTGGGTTATGGCGTATGGGAGTAAAGAAGACTTGATACTTAATGCTATGGTTGGGTTTCACGGCCTTAATGATCTTTAGTAGTTGCGGATGCTTGCTAGAGTTCCAATCATAAGTGCATATGATCCAAGTAGAGAAAGTATGTTAGCTCATGCCTCTCCCTCATATTAAATTACAAGAATGATTACCGGTACTTGTTATCGATTGCCTAGGGACAAATGACTTTCTTGTTGACAAAAGCTATCCACTTTTATTACCTTGCAATTTATTCGTAGTTTTATTCTCGCAAAGTACTCATAGTTTTATCCTTGCAAAATAGTTTCATACTTGTTTTCGATAAAGCAAACATCAAGTGTGCGTAGAGTTGTATCGGCGGTCGATAGAACTTGAGGGAGTATTTGTTCTACCTTTAGCTCCTTGTTGGGTTCGACACTCTTACTTATCGAAAAAGGCTACAAACGATCCCCTATACTTGTGGTCATTTTTGCCTGTGTTACATGGTGTGACGTTGAGTCGGACTGAATGCCCGACCACTACAGAAGATAGAGAGAAAATGAAAGTCATTCCCCATGCCTCAGCCATAGGTTCTATCATGTATGCAATGATGTGTACCATACCTGATGTGTGCCTTGCTATAAGTTTAGCAAGGAGGTACCAAAGGAATCCAGGAGTGGATCACTGGACAGCGGTCAAGAACATCCTAAAATACCTGAAAAGGACTAAGGATATGTTTCTCATTTATGAAGGTGAGAAAGAGCTCGTCGTAAATGGTTACGTCAATGCAAGCATTGACACTGATCTGGATGACTCTAAGTCATAAACCGGACACGTATTTATATTGAATGGTGGAGCTGTCAGTTGGTGCACTTCCAAGCAGAGCGTCGTGGCGGGATCTACGTGTGAAGCGGAGTACATAGCTACTTCGGAAGCAACAAATGAAGGAGTGTGGATGAAGGAGTTCATATCCGATCTAGGTGTAATACCTAGTGCATCGGGTCCAATGAAAATCTTTTGTGACAATACTGGAGCAATTGCCTTGGCGAAGGAATCCAGATTTCACAAGAGAACCAAACACATCAAGAGATGCTTCAATTCCATCCACGGTTAAGTTAAGGAGGGAGACATAGAGATTTGCAAGATACATACGGATCTAATTGTTGCAGACCCATTGACTAAGACTCTCTCATGAGCAAAACATGATCAACACCAAGACTCCATGGGTGTTAGAATCATTACTATGTAATCTAGATTATTGACTCTAGTGCAAGTGGGAGACTGAAGGAAATATTCCCTAGAGGCAATAATAAAGTTGTTATTTATATTTCCTTATATCATGATAAATGTTTATTATTCATGCTAAAATTGTATTGACCGGAAACTTGATACATGTGTGAATACATAGACAAACAGAGTGTTCCTAGTATGCCTCTACTTGACTAGCTCGTTAATTAAAGACGGTTAAGTTTCCTAACCATATACATGTGTTGTCATTTGATGAACGGGATCTCATCATTAGAGAATGATGTGATGGATAAGACACATCCATTAGCTTAGCATAATGATCGTTTAGTTTTGTTGCTATTGCTTTCTTCATGACTTATACATGTTCCTCTGACTATCAGATTATACAACTCCTTAATATCGAAGGAACACCTTGTGTGCTATCAAACATCACAATGTAACTGGGTGATTATAAAGATGCTCTACAGGTGTCTCCAATGGTGTTTGTTGAGTTGGCATAGATCGAGATTAGGATTTGTCACTCCGTTTATCGGAGAGGTATCTCTGGGCCCTCTCGGTAATGCACATCACTATGAGCCTTGCAAGCAATGTGACTAATTAATTAGTTATGAGATGATGCATTACCGAACGAGTAAAGAGACTTTCCGGTGACGAGATTGAACTAAGTATGATGATACCAACGATCGAATCTTAGGCAAGTAACATACCGATGCCAAAGTGATAAGCACATTTCATATACATCTTTTGTCACTCAAATATGCGGTTTATTGAGATATATTCATTCACTTCTTGCTATGAATTGTTGCATATTTGCATGAAAATCATATAAAGGGGTCATTTACTACTCAGTGGTTTGTTTTGCAGAAAAGTGCGAGAAGGCACTATAAACTACAAGATCTGGACTAAGTGGCCAAGAGAACGAAGAAGAGGAGGAAGAATGGATTTGTGTGAGAAGAAACAAAGTAACTAGGGGGGTAACTTGAGAAGAGAGGGATGTTCTTGCGAACGAAGAAGGAAGCAGGAGGGCCATTGTGCAAATGGAAGATCAGATCGAGGGGTCAAAATCCCTAGTCCATCTCCAATTCCCCTCGGGCCTGGCATCACATCTCTCCCCTCACCCCAACCATCTCCTCCACCTACGACCGCCACCATGGCCAGGTCGGCGTGGTGGTGGGCTATCCACCCAGCGCCAGCATCTTCTTCTCCTTCCCCGAGTCCACCATCATCCATCCACCACGCCATCACCCGCACCATCAGTGCCTCCATCCACCAGTTCATCACACCGCCATGATTTGCCCGCGGATCCCTTCTCTCCCCAAACTCTGCTGCTGCATCTTCCTTCTTCCTTGAACCCCTACTACTGCTGCTTCTCCTTGGTGTTGAACCGCCCCTCCTCCTTGCTGGTGCTGAAGCCCGCAACCACGCTGCTGTCGCTTCTTCTCCAAGCCCCCATGCTGCCGTACTACCTTTCCTCACTACTGCTCCTTCTCTCTGTACCTCTGCTACTGCTCCTTCTTTGCCTACCTCGCTGCTTCCCTGCTTCTTCTTCTAAATCACTTTCTCCTTCTCCAACACTTGCTATTGTTCTCTCTCCCTCTCTGAAATTTCTATGTATCAGATGTGAGTGGGATCCTGTGAAATTTGGACTTGTCCTTGTCTGGATGTATTATGTTGATCTGCAAGAACTAGAACAGTTTATGTGTGTGTACGTGTGTGTGTGTGTAATTTCTGTGAACATTTAGAGTGGAGACTTGATAATTAGTAATCTGTTTTACTATTTCAATATATGTGAATTTTCTGTCAGTTAGTTTCCCATGATATTCTGATTACCTATTGTGATTATTTTGTGTTGTTTGTGCTCTCTGTCAAGTGAGTTGTTTGAACATCTTTAATTCTTAGTCCCTGTGTTAGCTATGTACGTGTGAATATATATATATATATATATATATATATATGCTTGTGATGTGAAGTACTTCTGTTCATGTCCCTTGATCTTAATTCTTCTCTTTCACACTAGTTGCTGAACATATATGTGTTGTTATCTTGTAGTTTTCTTGTTTCTCATGTCAGCCTATGCTAGTATTTTAGTTCCCAAAGTAAAACAAATAAAAACACCAAAAATATAGTGAGTACATTTTATTTGTCAATGATTTTCTGAAACAAACTTGCTTTATTTTTGTTTGTCTTGCAATATCAAAAACCTTTTCGTCTGATCTAGCTTTTAGCCGAGCACTACTATCGTCGCCTAGTCCTTGTGGAGAACACGACACCCGCAGTCGGGCAGAATATCCCACTGTACTTACTATTGATCATTTTGGTGTCATTGTCGGGGACTAGTGTCGAGCGACTTTGTTAGGCTATAGACTAGGTTTTTCTTGTTTTTCCCTTTGTGCTATATATATGTGATATATCTCTAACCCCTAACCCTTCTTCAAGTTATTTTCTCTTTCTTTACTTGGTCATTCTGCAGGTTATTGCATCTTCTTAGGTATGGCTTACTATTCAGATCATCATGCTTATGCGAGCAACACTACGAACAGCACGGAAAGTATTCAAGACCTGATAAGTAAGATTTCCCACCGATTAGATGATTTAGCTCGGCAGCGAGAAGTAGTTTTTGAGGATAGGCCTAGCTCTTATGATCCTTATTCTAGAGGCCGTCCTTATGTTGCTCCTACCTGCCATATTTTTGGATTTTAGGGCCATTCGCCCGCTGAATGTCAGCTTGGCTACTCTCACCCTCTAGATTGTTTTGGCATGAGCTTCGCTCAAGAGCATAGCTCATACCAAAACAATTACTCACATGGGTGGCCTAAAAACCCGAATATGTCATATAGGAGCAATAACCCTGAGATCTCATCGTTTGCCTCCAGTTATCCAATGCAGGGATTTAGGTACAATGAGGAGAGCCACAACTATGCACCACAACAATTTCATTCAACTCCTACTCATATACCACAGTACCAGGAGATGTGTCCAATGGAGTTAAATGGTCCTCCATTTGGTCAACCAACAACTCCAGCACCTATTGTGCAATCTCATGTGCAAGTGCCCACACAAGATGAGTTCGATGACATAGACAAGCTCACACTTTTGAGTCTCGAGTTTACTTGGAGTGTCAAGGATGATCCTATTAGGAAGGTTATACTAGAGGAAATGAAGAAGATTAAGAGTGGAAAGGAGCTAGTGGAAGAAGTAAGGAAGATTGAGAAGAACATCAACGCTGGCAGTACTATCTCTTCCCTCCTTGAGTTGAGTGTTGCTGGGATATCCCTTGAGGTGTGTGAGGTTCCAACACCTTCACATTCAGCTGAGCAAGATAGCGAGAGTCCAAAGGAAGAGATACTTCAGATCCAAGAAGAAATTCTCGAAGCCAAGGCACAAGATGATCCAGAGCTTGAATACCCAAATGAACAAGTTGAAGATCCAATGTCAACCACTCCCGAAGAAGTAGAAGAAGCTGTTGTAGTTGAAGATGAAGAACTAGAAATTCATTTGCCTATTGTCATACAAGAGCGTGATGTAGCAGGTTTATCTAATCCTCTTGATGACATGCGTCCATATGATCTGTTTGCCACTATTTTGCATGGCATGATACCATCAATTAAGCTAGACTTGAAAAAATGTTTGCTTGAACATGATCATACATACTCTGTTATTGGCATTTCTCTCATTTATGATGATGACACTTATTTTCCTCATGCTAGACCTATGCTTAATGATAAATATCATCCTCATGTCAGTATTGCGCTTGCTGATTTCTATCATACTCGTCATGTTCTATATTCCCATGCTTATACAATTGGATATTCGATTGACGACTTAGAGGGCATCTACCCTATCACTTGTAGTCATTGTTTGTGTGAGTCCTATTTCAAGTTTCTGCTTGTGCACAAATGAATACATGCTGACCAGGTTCGAGGTGACATCCCTTGGGATCCCGGTGGAGTCAGAGCATGGCGATGAGAAGCAAGGGCACACATGAAGAAGAGTGAAGCTAGAGCATGCACGAGGAAGCAAAGGAGAAAACCTGCAGCTTAGAGAGTGATCGAGCGAGTGCTACTTCATAGTGCCCGGTGAGCTATTTCATGACCCATTCTGAACATCATAAATACATGTTGAACTCAATTTCTAGATGGGTTACTTGAGCCAGTTATTACTTATCGACAAGCTGAAATTCACCTTTGGCATCGTGCTTGATGTAAATTTGTGAACTTGATTTCTGAATGCCTTGTAAACTAGTGATCTACACCATGTGTGCTTTGCTGAAATTAGTGAGAACTATTAGTTTTGAGTGCTCAAATCCCTAGTGCACTAGTAAACTATGTCATTTTTTGCATTTACTATGATACACCTAGATCACCATGTTTAGATGCTGAATTTGTGCCAAGTGTGTTCCCATTTAGAGCAATCACCTAACCACTATGGATTAGCATACTATGTTCCCTGGATCGGTAGCACGTGAACCAGACATGGAGAAGTGAGGATTCTTGTTTTTTTTGTGCTTATGCGTTGCTGATACGTCTCCAACGTATCTATAATTTTTGATTGCTCCATGCTATTATATTATCTGTTTTGGATGTTAATGGGCTTTATTTTACACTTTTATATCATTTTTGGGACTAACCTATTAACCAGAGGCCCAACCCAAATTGTTGTTTCTTTTGCCTATTTCAGTGTTACACAGAAAAGGAATATCAAACGAAGTCCAAACGGAATAAAACCTTCGGGAACATGATTTTCTCAACAAACGTGATCCAGGAGACTTGGAGTGGGTGTCAAGAAACAATCAAGGAGGCCAGGAGGCAGGGGCGCGCCCTCTACCCTCGTGGGCCCCTCGTTGCTCCACTGACCTACTTCTTCCTCCTATATAAGTCCACGTACCCCGCAAACATCTAGGATCACCATGAAAACCTAATTCCACCGCCGCAACCTTCTGTACCCAAGAGATCCCATCTTGGGGCCTTTTCCGGAGCTCCGCCGGAGGGGGCATTGATCACGGAGGGCCTCTACATCAACTCCATGTCCACTCCGGTGATGTGTGAGTAGTTTACTTCAGACCTTCGGGTCCATAGCTAGTATCTAGATGGATTCTTCTCTCTCTTTGGATCTCAATACAAAGTTCTCCTTGATTCTCTTGGATATCTATTCGTAATCTTCTTTTGCGGTGTGTTTGTCGAGATCTGATGAATTGTGGGTTTATGATCCAGATTATCTATGAACAATATTTGATTCTTCTCTAAATTCTTTTATGTATGATTGGTTTATCTTTGCAAGTCTCTTCGAATTATCAGTTCGTTTGGCCTACTAGATTGATCTTTCTTGCAATGGGAGAAGTGCTTAGCTTTGGGTTCAATCTTGCGGTGCTCGATCCCAGTGATAGTAGGGGAAATGACACGTATTGTATTGTTGCCATTGAGGATAAAAAGATGGGGTTTATATCATATTTCATGAGTTTACCCCTCGACATCATGTCATCTTGCTTAAGGCATTACTCTGTTCTTATGAACTTAATACTCTAGATGCATGCTGGATAGCGGTCGATGTGTGGAGTAATAGTAGTAGATGCAGAATCGTTTTGGTCTACTTGTTGCGGACGTGATGCCTATATACATGATCATGCCTAGATATTCTCATAATTATTTGCTTTTCTATCAATTTCTCGACAGTAATTTGTTCACCCACCATAATACTTATGCTATCTTGAGAGAAGCCACTAGTGAAACCTATGACCCCCGGGTCTATTTTCCATCATACAAGTTTCCAATCTATCTTATTTTGCAATCTATACTTTCAGTCTATACCATAAAAATACCAAAAATATTTATCTTATTATTATTATCTTTATCAGATCTCACTCTTGCAAGTGGCCGTGAAGGGGTTGACAACCCCTTTATCGCGTTGGTTGCGAGGTTCTTATTTGTTTGTGTAGGTACAAGGTGACTCGCGCGGTCTCCTACTGGATTGATACCTTGGTTCTCAAAAACTGAGGGTAATACTTGCGCTGCTTTAGTGCATCACCCTTTCCTCTTCAAGGGAAAACCAACGCAGTGCTCAAGAGGTAGCAAGAAGGATTTCTGGCACCGTTGCCGGGGAGATCTACGCCAAGTCAAGACATACCAAGTACTCATCACAACTCTTATCCTCCGCATTACATTATTTTCCATTTGCCTCTCGTTTTCCTCTCCCCCACTTCACGCTTGCCGTTTTTTTCGCCCTCTCTTTCCGTTCGCCTCTTTTTCCTTCCCGCCTTCTGTGTGCTTGTTCTTTTTGCAATCTGTTGCCATCATGTCTGAAACTGGGGAGGTTATCATTGGTAAGGATAGTAATATGGGAAAAATTGATTCTATTGATGATCCTCTTGAAAATCCTACTATTTTGCACACTAAAAAGTTTCACATTGGTAGCGGTAATATTATTGGGAAGGGAATTATCCAAGATTTCTTTACTTGTGTCGGTGCTTTGCCCACCATGAGTGGATCTATCCTTCATAAAACTAGTAGCCTTGCAGATGCTATATCTTTGCTCATAGTTGAACTTGAAAGACAATTTTTACATATGCACCCTTCCATACAAAGAATTTTCCTAGAATTTTCTAATATTGAGCATTCTTCTGTTAAGTAAGCTGCTACCATATTTTTAGCTCATGAGTTTAGATTTATAATAAAAGAAGCCAATGAAATTTTTGCGCATTATAGGGTGGATGCTGGCCGTCCTCCCATAGAAGCGATCCTTTTCTATCAAGAATACATTATGCGTTTACGATCGTTAGATCATGTTGCTTTTAATGAAAACCTTAGAAAAAAGGTTCCTACCAATGCTCTTGTTAATAGGATCTCTGAACTTAATGATAATTTTGCCATCTAGAACAATGGGCTAGGTTTTTCCCTTGAACAAAGGCTCATGACTTTTTGCCAAAAAAATGCTTATAATGATGAATTGATTGTGCAATATGAGGGGCCAAAGGAGGAACCAATGCCTCCCGATCTTGATCTTGAGGACTTTTGTCCCATTAAATTTAGCCCTTTGGATTACTTTTGCTTTCCAGAAAGAAAACTTGCTGCTGAACGTAGGGAGTATGAGATGAGTTTCCGTGATTTACCTTATCACTATCATGGCAATACCTAGATCTATCCTTGCTTTTATGCCTAGCTAGGGGCGTTAAACGATAGCGCTTGTTGGGAGGCAACCCAATTTTATTTTTATTCCTTGATATTTGCTCCTGTTTAGTAATAAATAATTTATCTATCCTCTGTTTTGGTTGTGTTTTTTGTGTTTAATTAGTGTTTGTGCCAAGTGGAACCGTTGGAAAGACTTGGGGAAAGTGTTTTTGATCTTGCTGTAAAAAAACAGAAACTTTAGCGCTCACGAGAATTGCTGTCATTTTTATTTGGAAAGTTCTATTTCGTGAATTCTTTATGAAGATTATTAATAGATATATTCCTCATGTCCATAAATTTACTTTAGAATTTTTGGGGTTCTAGAAGTTTACGTTAGCTACAGATTACTACAGACTATTCTGTTTTTGACATATTTTGTTTTTCATGTGTTGTTTGCTTATTTTGATGAATCTATGGCTAGTAAAAGAGTTTATAAATCATAGAGAAGTTGGAATACATTAGGTTTAACACCAATATAAATTAAGAATGAGTTCATTACAGTACCTTGAAGTGCTGTTTTGTTTTATTTCGCTAACGGAGCTCATGAGATTTTATATTTTGAGTTTTGTGTTATGAAGTTTTCAAGTTTTGGGTAAAGATTTGATGGATTATGGAACAAGGAGTGGCAAGAGACTAAGCTTGGTGATGCCCATGGCACCCCAAGGTAAAATTAAAGCACACCAAAAAGCCTAAGCTTGGGGATGCCCCAGAAGGCATCCCCTCTTTCGTCTTCATCTATCGGTAACTTTACTAGGAGCTATATTTTTATTCACCACATGATATGTGTTTTGCTTGGAGTGTATTGTATGATTTGAGTCTTTGATTTTTAGTTTACCACAATCATGCTTGTTGTACACACCATTTGAGAGAGACTCACATGATTTGAAATTTATTAGAATACTCTATGTGCTTCACTTACATCTTTTGAGCTATATAGTTTTTGCTCTAGTGCTTCACTTATATCTTTTAGAGCACGGCGATGGTTTTATTTTATAGAAACAATTGATCTCTCATGCTTCACTTATATTATTTTGAAAGTCCTTTGTAACAACATGGAAATTTTCTTTTAGGAATAATATAAAAACTTTCATAGAAGTGCATTGAATACTATGAGAAGTTTGATACTTGATAATTGTTTTGAGATATGGAGATGGTGATATTAGAGTCATTCTAGTTGAGTAGTTGTGAATTTGAGAAATACTTGTGTTGAAGTTTGTGATTCCCGTAGCATGCACGTATGGTGAACCGTTATGTGACGAAGTCGGAGCATGATTTATTTCTTGATTGTCTTCCTTATGACTGGTGGTCGGGGACGAGCGATGGTCTTTTCGTACCAATCTATCCCCCTAGGAGCATGCACGTAATACTTTGTTTCGATAACTAATAGATTTTTGTAATAAGTATGTGAGTTCATTATGACTAATGTTGAGCCCATGGATTATACGCACTCTGACCCTTCCACCATTGCTAGCCTCTCTAGTATCGTGCAACTTTCGCCGGTACCATAAACCCACCATATACCTTCCTCAAAACAGCCACCATACCTACCTATTATGGCATTTCCATAGCCAATCCGAGATATATTGCCATGCAACTTTCCATCGTTCCATTATTATGACATGCTTCATCATTGTCATATTGCTTGCATGATCATGTAGTTGACATCGTATTTGTAGCAAAGCCATCGTTCATAATTTCATACATGTCACTCATGCATCATTGCACATCCCGGTACACCGCCGGAGGCATTCACATAGAGTCATATTTTGTTCTAAGTATTGAGTTGTAATTCTTGAGTTTTAAATAAATTAAAGTGTGATGATCATCATTATTAGAGCATTGTCCCAGTGAGGAAAGGATGATGGAGACTATGATTCCCCCACAAGTCGAGATGAGACTCCGGACGAAAAAAAGAAAAAAAAAGAAGAAAGGCCAAAAAGAAAAAAAGGAAGGCCAAATAAAAAAATGAGAGAAAAGAGAGAAGGGACAATGTTACTATCCTTTTTACACACTTGTGCTTCAAAGTAGCACCTTGATCTTCATGATAGAGAGTCTCCTATGTTATCACTTTTATATACTAGTGAGAATCTTACATTGAACTTGTCTCATATCTGAATATTCAATCCGATAAGACAAAACTTCAAAGGGTAAAGATTCAATTCATCACAACAAGGGTATAGAGGGGAGAAACATCATATGATCCGACTATATTAACAAAGCCCATGATATAGATCACGAGAGAGAGATCAAACACATAGCTACTGGTACAAACCCTCAGCCTCGAGGATGGACTACTCCCTTCCTCATCGTGGTGGCCGCCGGGATGATGAAGATGGCCACCGGAGATGATTCCCCCCTTTGGCAGGATGCCGGAATGGGTCTGGATTGGTTTTCAGTGGCTACGGAGCCCTGCGGCGGCGGAACTTCTGATCTAGGTTAACCCCGAAGGGTTTTGGAATATTTGGGAATTTATAGTGCAAAGAACGGGTACGGGAGGCCACCGAGGTGGGCACAACCCACTTGGGCACGCAAGGGGGCCCTGGCGTGCCCTGGTGGGTTGTGCCCCCCTCGGGGCACCCCTTGGTGTTGCTTTGGCCCATCAGGAGTCTTCTGGCCAGATACGTCTCCAACGTATCTATAATAATTTATTGCCCCATGCTATATTATCTACTGTTTTGGACATTATGGGGCTTTATTATCCACTTTTATATTATTTTTGGGACTAACCTATTAACCGGAGGCCCAGCCCAGAATTGCTGTTTTTGCCTATTTTAGCGTTTTGAAGAAAAGGAATATCAAATGGAGTCCAAACGGAATGAAACCTTCGGGAACGTGATTTTCTCGCCGAACATGATCCGGGAGACTTGGACCCTACGTCAAGAAACAAAGGAGGAGGCCACGAGATAGGGGGTGTGCCTACCCCCCCCCCCCAGGCACGCCCTCCACCCTCATGGGCCCCCTGTTGCTCCACCGACATACTCCTTCCTCCTATGTATACCTACGTACCCCCAAACGATCAGATACGGAGCCAAAACCCTAATTCCACCGCCGCAACTTTCTGTATCCATGAGATCCCATCTTGGGGCCTGTTCCGGAGCTCCACCAGAGGGGGTATCCATCACGGAGGGCTTCTACATCATCACCATAGCCCCTCCGATGAAGTGTGAGTAGTTCACCTCAGACCTACGGGTCCATAGTTATTAGCTAGATGGCTTCTTCTCTCTTTTTGGATCTCAATATAATGTTCTCCCCCTCTCTTGTGGAGAACTATTCGATGTAATCTTCTTTTTGCACTGTGTTTGTTGAGACCGATGAATTATGGGTTTACGATCAAGTCTATCTATGAACAATATTTGAATCTTCTCTGAATTCTTTTATGTATGATCGGTTATCTTTGCATGTCTCTTCGAATTATCAGTTTGGTTTGGCCAACTAGATTGATCTTTCTTGCAATGGGAGAAGTGCTTAGCTTTGGGTTCAATCTTGCGGTGTCCTTTCCCAGTGATAGTAGGGGCAGCAAGGCACTTATGTTATTGTGGCCATCGAGGATAACAAGATGGGGTTTTCATCATATTGCATGAGTTTATCCCTTTACCTCATGTCATCTTGCTTATGGCGTTACTCTGTTTCATTAACTTAATACTCTAGATGCATGCTGGATAGCGGTCGATGAGTGGAGTAATAGTAGTAGATGCAGGCAGGAGTCGGTCTACTTGTCTCGGACGTGATTCCTATATACATGATCATACCTAGATACTCTCATAACTATGCTCAATTCTGTCAATTGCTGAACAGTAATTCGTTCACCCACCGTAAAATACTTATGCTCTCAAGAGAAGCCACTAGTGAAACATATGGCCCCCGAGTCTATCTTCATCATATTAATCTTCCCATACTTAGTTATTTCCTTTGCTTTTTTACTTTGCTTTTATTTTACTTTGCATCTTTATCATAAAAATACCAAAAATATTATCTTATCATATCTATCAGATCTCACTCTCGTAAGTGGCTGTGTAGGGATTGACAACCCCTTATCGCGTTGGTTGCGAGGATTTATTTGTTTTGTATAGGTACAAGGGACTTGTGCGTAGCCTCCTATTGGATTGATACCTTGGTTCTCAAAAACAGAGGGAAATACTTACGCTACTTTGCTGCATCATCCCTTCCTCTTCGGGGAAAAACCAACGCAATGCTCAAGAGGTAGCAAGAAGGATTTCTGGCGCCGTTGAGTCAACATACCAAGTACCTATCACATACCCTTATCTCCTGCATTACATTATTTGCCATTTGCCTCTCGTTTTCCTCTCCCCCACTTCACCCTTGCCATTTTAGTCGCCCTCTCTCTCTCTCTATCCTCCCTCTCTTTCTCTATTTGCCTCTTTTTGCCCGCTTGCTTTTTGTTTGCTTGTGTGTTGGATTGCTTGCTTGTCATGATGGCTCAAGATAACATTAAATTGTGTGACTTTACCAATACCAACAACAATGATTTTATTAGCACTCCGATTGCTCCTCTTACCGATGCTGAATCTTGTGAAATTAATGCTGCCTTGCTGAATCTTGTCATGAAAGATCTGTTTTCCGGCCTTCCTAGTGAAGATGCCGCTACCCATCTAAATGGCTTCGTTGATTTCTGTGATATGCAAAAGAAGAAAGATGTGGATAACGATATTGTTAAATTGAAGCTATTTACTTTTTCGCTTAGAGATCGTGCTAAAGATTGGTTCTCATCTTTGCCTAAAAATAGTATTGATTCATGGAATAAGTGCAAAGATGCTTTTATCTCTAAGTATTTTCCTCCCACTAAGATCTTAGAAACAATATCATGAATTTTAAGCAACTTGACCATGAACATGTTGCACAAGCTTGGGAGAGGATGAAATTAATGATACGTAATTGCCCTACTCATGGTTTGAATTTGTGGATGATTATACAAAAATTTTATGCCAGATTAAATTTTGCTTCTAGAAATCTTTTAGATTCGTCCGTGGGAGGCACTTTTATGGAAATCACTTTGGGAGAAGCTACTAAACTCCTAGATAATATTATGGTTAATTATTCTCAATGGCATACTGAAAGATCTACTAATAAAAAGGTGCATGCGATAGAAGAAATTAATGTTTTGAGTGGAAAGATGGATGAACTTATGAAATTATTTGCTAGTAAAAGTGTTTCTTCTGATCCTAATGATATGCCCTTGTCTACTTTGATTGAGAATAATAATGAATCTATGGATGTGAATTTTGTTGGTAGGAACAATTTTGGTAACAACGCGTATAGAGGAAATTTTAATCCTAGGCCTTATCCTAGTAATCCCTCTAATAATTATGGTAATTCCTACAACAATTTTTATGGAAATTATAATAAGATGCCCTCTGATTTTGAATCTAATATTAAATAATTTATTACTTCGCAAAGGAATTTCAATGCTTTGATTGAAGAAAAATTGCTTAAGATTGATGAGTTGGCTAGGAACGTTGATAGAATTTCTCTTGATGTTGATTATTTGAAACTTAGATCTATGCCACCTAAGCATGATATCAATGAGTCTCTCAAAGCCATGAGAATTTCCATTGATGAGTGCAAAGAAAGAACCGCTAGGATGCGTGCTAAGAAAGATGCCTTTATAAGAGCGTGTTCTTCTAGTTCCTATGAAAATAAAGATGAAGATCTAAAAGTTATTGATGTGTCCCCTATTAAATCTTTGTTTTGCAATATGAATCTTAATAATGACGGGATTGAATATGATCCACCTTTACCTAGAAGGTGTTCCAAGAATTCGGAGTTTTTAGATCTTGATGTTAAAATTGATGAAAGTGGGATCGAAGAAATTAAAACCCTAGTTGTTGCTAAACCCACTATTTTGGATTTCAAGGAATTTAATTATGAAAATTGCTCTTTGATTGATTGTATTTCCTTGTTGCAATCTGTGCTAAATTCTCCTCACGCTTATAGTCAAAATAATGCGTTCACTAAACATGTCGTTGATCCCTAGAAAACTTTATGATGAGTGGGAACCAACTATTAAAATTAAGATTAAAGATCATGACTTCTATGCTTTATGTGATTTGGGTGCTAGTGTTTCCATGATTCCAAAGACTTTGTGCGATTTTTTAGGTTTCTTTGTTTTTGATGATTGCTCTCTAAACTTGCATCTTGCGGATTCCACTATTAAGAAACCTATGGGAAGAATTAATGATGTTCTTATTGTTGCAACTAGGAATTATGTACCCGTAGATTTTATTGTTCTTGACATAGATTGCAATCCTTCATGTCCTATTATTCTTGGTAGATCTTTCCTTAGAACGATTGGTGCAATTATTGATATGAAGGAAGGAAATATTAGATTCCAATTTCCGTTAAGGAAAGGCATGGAACACTTTCCTAGATAGAAAATTAAATTACCTTATGAATCTATTATGAGAGCCACTTATGGATTACCTACCAAAGATGGCAATACCTAGATCTAGCCTTGCTTTTTATGCCTAGCTAGGGGCGTTAAACGATAGCACTTGTTGGGAGGCAACCCAATTTTATTTTTATTCCTTGATTTTTGCTCCTGTTTACTAATAAATAATTTATCTATCCTCTGTTTAGGTTGTGTTTTTTGTGTTTAATTAGTGTTTGTGCCAAGTAGAACCATTGGGAAGACTTGGGGAAAGTCTTGATATCTTGCTGTAAAAAACAGAAACTTTAGTGCTCACGAGAACTGCTGCCATTTTTTATTTTGAAGGTGATATTTAGTTAATTATTTTTTCATATGATTAATAGATAAATTCCTCACGTCCAGCAATTTATTTTAGAATTTTTGGGGTTCCAGATCTTGCGCTAGCTACAGATTACTACAGACTGTTCTGTTTTTGACAGATTCTGTTTTTCATGTGTTGTTTGCTTATTTTGATGAATCTATGGCTAGTAAAATAGTTTATAAACCATAGAGAAGTTGTAATACAGTAGGTTTAACACCAATATAAATAAATAATGAGTTCATTACAGTACCTTGAAGTGGTCTTTTGTTTTCTTTCGCTAACGGAGCTCACGAGATTTTCTACTTTAAGTTTTGTGTTGTGAAGTTTTCAAGTTTTTGGTAACGATTTGATGGATTATGGAACAAGGAGTGGCAAGAGCCTAAGCTTGGGGATGCCCATGGCACCCCAAGATAATATAACGACACCTAAAAGCCAAAGCTTGGGGATGCCCCAGAAGGCATCCCCTCTTTTCGTCTACTTCTATCGGTAACTTTACTTGGAGCTATATTTTTATTCACCACATGATATGTGTTTTGCTTGGAGCGTCTTGTATGATTTGAGTCTTTGCTTTTTAGTTTACCACAATCATCCTTGCTGTACACACCCTTTGAGAGAGCCATACATGATTTGGAATTTGTTAGAATACTCTATGTGCTTCACTTATATCATTTGAGTTATATAGTTTTGCTCTAGTACTTCACTTATATCTTTTAGAGCACGGTGGTGCATTTGTTTTATAGAAACTATTGGTCTCTCATGCTTCACTTATATTATTTTGAGAGTCTTAAATAGCATGGCAATTTGCTTAAATAATCCTAATATGCTAGGTGTTCAAGATTAGTATTTTTTTTTCTTATGAGTGTTTTGAATACTAAGAGAAGTTTGATGCTTGATGATTGTTTTGATATATGGAGGTAATAATATCAAAATCGTGCTAGTTGAGTAGTTGTGAATTTGAGAAATGCTTGTGTTGAAGTTTGCAAGTCCCGTAGCATGCACGTATGGTAAATGTTATGTAACAAATTTGAAACATGAGGTGTTATTTGATTGTCTTCCTTATGAGTGGCGGTCGAGGACGAGCGATTGTCTTTTCCTACCAATCTATCCCCCTAGGAGCATGCGCGTAGTGCTTGGTTTTTGATGACTTGTAGATTTTTGCAATAAGTATGTGAGTTCTTTATGACTAATGTTGAGTCCATGGATTATACACACTCTCACCCTTCCATCATTGCTAGCCTCTTCGGTACCGCGCATTGCCCTTTCTCACATTGAGAGTTGGTGCAAACTTCGTCGGTGCATCCAAACCCCGTGATATGATACGCTCTTTCACACATAAACCTCCTTATATCTTCCTCAAAACAGACACCATACCTACCTATTATGGCATTTCCATAGCCATTCCGAGATATATTGCCATGCAACTTTCCACCATTCCATTTATCATGACACATTCATCATTGTCATATTGCTTAGCATGATCATGTAGTTGACATAGTATTTGTAGCAAAGCCACCGTTCATAATTCTTTCATACATGTCACTCTTGGTTCATTGCATATCCCGGTACACCGCCGGAGGCATTCATATAGAGGCATATCTTGTTATAAGTATCGAGTTGTAATTCTTGAGTTGTAAGTAAATAGAAGTGTGATGACCATCATTCAAAGAGCATTGTCCTAAAAAAAGAGAAAGGCCAAATAAAAAAATAAAGAAGGGACAATCCTACTATCCTTTTTCCACACTTGTGCTTCAAAGTAGCACCATAATCTTCATGATAGAGAGTCTTTTGTTTTGTCACTTTCATATACTAGTGGGAATTTTTCATTCTAGAACTTGGCTTGTATATTCCAACAATGGGCCTCCTCAAGTGCCCTAGGTCTTCGTGAGCAAGCAAGTTGGGTGCACACCCACTTAGTTTATTTTGTTGAGCTTTCATGCATTTATAGCTCTAGTGCATCCGTTGCATGGCAATCCCTACTCCTTGCATTAACATCAATCGATGGGCATCTCCATAGCCCATTGATTAGCCTCGTTGATGTGAGACTTTCTCCTTTTTTGTCTTCTCCACATAACCCCCATCATCATATTCTATTCCACACATAGTGCTATATCCATGGCTCACGCTCATATATTGCATGAAAGTTTATAGGTTTGAGATTACTAAAGTATGAAACAATTGCTTGGCTTGTCATCGGGGTTGTGCATGATGAGAGCATTCTTGTGTGACGAAAATGGAGCATGACTAAACTATATGATTTTGTAGGGATGAACTTTCTTTGGCCATGTTATTTTGAGAGGACATAATTGCTTAGTCAGTATGCTTGAAGTATCATCATTTTTATGTCAATATGCACTTTTATCTTGAATCTTTCGGATCTGAATATTCATACCACAATTAAGAAGAATTACATTAAAATTATGCCAAGTAGCACTCCGCATCAAAAATTCTGTTTTTATCATTTACCTACTCAAGGACGAGCAGGAATTAAGCTTGCGGATGCTTGATACGTCTCCAACGTATCTATAATTTTTGATTGCTCCATGCTATATTATCTACTATTTTGGACATTATTGGGATTTATTATCCACTTTTATATTATTTTTGGGACTAACCTATTAACCGGAGGCCCAACCCAGAAATGCTCTTTTTTGCCTATTTTAGGGTTTCGAAGAAAAGGAATATCAAACGGAGTCCAAACGGAATGAAACCTTCGGGAACGTGATTTTCTCGCCGAACATGATCCAGGAGACTTGGACCCTACGTCAAGAAACAAAGGTGGAGGCCACGAGGTAGGGGCGTGCCTACCCCCCCCCCCCCCAGGCGTGCCCTCCACCCTCATGGGCCCCCTGTTGCTCCACCGACGTACTCTTTCCTCCTATATATACCTACGTACCCCCAAATGATCATATACGGAGCCAAAACCCTAATTCCACCGCCGCAACTTTCTGTATCCACGAGATCCCATCTTGGGGCCTGTTCCGGAGCTCTGGCGGAGAGGGTATCCATCACGTAGGGCTTCTACATCATCACCATAGCCCCTCCGATGAAGTGTGAGTAGTTCACCTCAGACCTACGGGTCCATAGTTATTAGCTAGATGGATTCTTCTCTCTTTTTGGATCTCCTCCCCCTCTCTTGTGGAGAACTATTCGATGTAATCTTCTTTTTGCGGTGTGTTTGTTGAGAACGATGAATTGTGGGTTTATGATCAAGTCTATCTATGAACAATATTTGAATCGTCTCTGAATTCTTTTATGTATGATTGCTTATCTTTGCAAGTCTCTTCGAATTATCAGTTTGGTTTGGCCTACTTGATTGATCTTTCTTGCAATGGGAGAAGTGCTTAGCTTTGGGTTCAATCTTGCGGTGTCCTTTCCCAGTGATAGTAGGGGCAGCAAGGCACGTATTGTATTGTTGCCATCGAGGATAACAAGATGGGGTTTTCATCATATTGCATGAGTTTATCCCTCTACATCATGTCATCTTGCTTAAGGCTTTACTCTATTTTCATTAACTTAATACTCTAGATGCATGCTGGTTAGCGGTCGATGAGTGGAGTAATAGTAGTAGATGCGGGCAGGAGTCGGTCTACTTGTCTCAGACGTGATGCCTATATACATGATCATACCTAGATATTCTCATAACTATGCTCAATTCTGTCAATTGCTCAACAGTAATTATTCACCCATCGTAAAATAGTTATGCTCTCGAGAGAAGCCACTAGTGAAACCTATGCCCCCGGGTCTATCTTCATCATATTAATCTTCCAATACTTAGTTATTTCCTTTTGCTTTTTTACTTTGCTTTTATTTTACTTTGCATCTTTATCATAAAAATACCAAAAATATTATCTTATCATATCTGTCAGATCTCACTCTCGTAAGTGGCCGTGTAGGGATTGACAACCCCTTATCGCGTTGGTTGCGAGGATTTATTTGTTTTGTGCAGGTACGAGGGACTCGCGCGTAGCCTCCTACTGGATTGATACCTTGGTTCTCAAAAACTGAGGGAAATACTTATGCTACTTTGCTGCATCATCCCTTCCTCTGCGGGGAAAAACCAATGCAGTGCTCAAGAGGTAGCATGGCCCATAAAAAATCCACAAAAAGTTTCACGGTGTTTGGACTCTATTTGATATTGATTTTTTGCGATGTAAAAAACAAGCAAAAAACAGCAACTGGCACTGGGCGCTGGGTCAATAGGTTAGTCCCAAACAATTATATAAAGTTGTATAAAATGATTGTAAAACATCCAAGAATGATAATATATTGGCATGAATACATCATAAATTATAGATACATTGGAGACGTATCATACATCAACACCATTGCCTCTCCCATGAAGCGTGAGTAGTTTACCACAGACCTACGGGTCCATAGCTAGTAGCTAGATGGCTTCTTCTCTCTCTCTCTTTGATTCTCAATACAAAGTTCTCCTCGATGTTCTTGGAGATCTTTTCGATGTAATACTCTTTTGCAGTGTGTTTGCCGAGATCCGGTGAATTGCGGATTTATGATCAGCTTATCTATGAATATTATTTGAATCTCCTCTGAATTCTTATATGCATGATTTGATATCTTTGCAAGTCTCTTCGAACTATCAATTTGGTTTGGCCAACTAGACTGGTTTTTCTTGCAATGGGGGAAGTGCTTAGCTTTGGGTTCAATCTTGCGGTGTCCTTTCCTAGTGACAGTAAGGGCAACAAGGCACGTATTGTATTGTTGCCATCGAGGATAAAAAGATGGGGTTTTCATCATAATGCTTGAGTTAATTACTCTACATCATGTCATCTTGCTTAATGCATTACTCCGTTCTTTATGAACTTAATACTCTAGATGCATGTTGGATAGCGGTCGATGTGTGGAGTAATAGTAGTAGATGCAGAATCGTTTCACTCTACTTGACCGGGACGTGATGCCTATGTTCATGATCATTGCCTTAGATATCATCATAACTTTTGTAGGATCAAAAGTATGCCTAGAGGGGGGTGATTAGACTACTTAACCAAATAAAAATCTATCATTTTCCCAGTTTGAAGTCTTGGCGGATTTTAGTAACTTAGCACAAGTCAAGCAATCAACCCACACATGCAATTCTAAGAGTATAGCAGCGGGATGTAAATCATTGCATATGAAGGTAAAGGGAGGAGTTTAGAGGGAACAAACGCAATGCAGACACAGATATTTTTGGCGTGGTTCCGATAGGTGATGCTATCATACATCCATGTTGATGGAGACTTCAACCCACGAAGGGTAACGGTTGCGCGAGTCCATGGAGGGCTCCACCCACGAAGGGTCCATGAAGAAGCAACCTTGTCTATCCCACCATGGCCATCGCCCATGAAGGACTTGCCTCACTTGGGTATATCTTCACGAAGTAGGCGATCTCTTTGCCCTTACAAACTCCTTGGTTCAACTCCACAATCTTGACAGAGGCTCCCAAGTGACACCTAACCAATCTAGGAGACACCACTCTCCAAAAGGTAATAGATGGTGTGTTAATGATGAACTCCTTGCTCTTGTGCTTAAAATGATAGTATCCCCAACACTCAACTCTCTCTCACAAATTTGGATATGGTGGAAAGATGATTTGAGTGGAAAGCAACTTGGGGAAGGCTAGAGATCAAGATTCTTGTGGTTGGATTGGAATATCTTGGTCTCAACACATGAGTAGGTGGTTCTCTCTTAGAAAATGTATGGTAGAAGTGTAGGCACATTCTCATTGCTCTCTGCATGAATGGAGGATGGTGGAGGGGTATATATAGCCTCCACAAAAAATCTATCCGTTACAAAAAATTTACCAAACTCGGTGAGACCGAATACTCAAACTCGGTCATACCGATTCTGTTCAAAATGTGAACGTTAGGCTTTTCGGTGGGACCGACATGTCAACTCGGTGGGACCGATTTCATTAGGGTTAGGGCCTAACGTAATCTCGGTGAGATCGATCACATGAACTCGGTGAGACCGATTTCTGTAATAGGCAAACAGAGAGTTGGTCAGGCAAACTCGGTGGGACCGATCACTCATTTCGGTGAGACCAGAACATTATGAAAAGGAAATAGAGAGTTTTCATTGCAAACTCGACGGGACCGATCGCTCATCTCAGTTAGAACAAAACGTTATGAAGGGAAACAGAGAGTTTGCAATCTCATCTCGGTGAGACCGAGATCCCTATCGATGAGACCAGACTGATTAGGGTTTCTGGCTATGGCTATGTCAAATGAACTCGGTGGCGCCGGATAGATCAAATTGTGGGGCCGAGTTTGACTTTTGGTTTGGGACATATGTGGATATGAGAAAGTGGTTGAGGGATTTTGGAGCATATCACTAAGCATTTTGAGCAAGCAAGCCATTAAGTAACAACTCATCCCCTTTTAATAGTATTGGCTTTTCCTATGGACTCAATGTGATCTTGGATCACTAAAATGAAAATTTATAATCTTGAGCCTTTGCCAACATGTGTGTCCTTAGCATTTTGAGGGGTCCACATTCCTAGTCCATGCCATGCCAATCATTGAACTTTCTGAAATGATCATCTTGAAAGAGCATTAGTTCAATGAGCTATATGTTGTTAGGAATTACCAAAACCACCCAAGGATAGTTGCACTTTCAATCTCCCCCTTTTTGGTAATTGATGACAACATATAGATCAAAGCTTCGACAAATGATAATAAGATTGAAAACATCGTCGTTTTGAGAAGTATGTGATAAGCAAGAGCTCCCCCGAAATTTGTGCATTATTTAAAATTTTCTTTTGAATGCAAATACACAATCAATTAAGATCATGGGTTACTCTTCCGTGTCACATACATCTTGGTGGAGCGCTCAAAATGATAGAAAGTAAAATATGCACTCATCACCAAGACAAAGTGAATGATCATACATGAGAGATAAATAATAGCATCATTCAAGAACAAGCATTAAGGTATGATATGATCAAGCACATGATCAAACAGGTATCTCTCTCACACACACAAAGTATCATCCAAGCAATCACACAAATAAGTATCAAACAAGTAGTAAATGAGGCAAAAAGAAGCAAAGCTCTTTGTCTCTCGAAGCCTACGATTGATACGTCTCCAATGTATCTATAATTTTTGATTGCTCCATGCTATATTATCTACTGTTTTGGACATTATTGGGCTTTATTATCCACTTTTATATTATTTTTGGGACTAACCTATTAACCGGAGGCCCAACACAGAATTGCTGTTTTTTGCCTGTTTTAGGGTTTCGAAGAAAAGGAATATCAAATGGACTCCAAACGGAATAAAACCTTTGGGAATGTGATTTTCTCAATAGATAAGACCCGGGAGACTTGGACCCTACGTCAAGGCACGTAACAGGAGGCCACGAGGTAGGGGCGCGCCCTACCCTACCAGGCGCTCCCCCACCCTCGTGGGCTCCCTATTGCTCCACCGACGTAGTTCTTCCTCCTATATATATCCACGTACCCCAAACAATCAGAGCAGGAGACAAAACCCTAATTCCATTGCCGTAACTTTCCGTATCCACGAGATCCCATCTTGGGGCCTGTTCCGGAGCTCCGCTGGAGGGGGCATCGATCACGGAGGGCTTCTACATCAACACCATAGCCCCTCTGATGAAGTGTGAGTAGTTTACCTTAGACCTACGGGTCCATAGTTAGTAGCTAGATGGCTTCTTCTCTCTTTTTGGATCTCAATACAATGTTCTCCCCCTCTCTTGTGGTGAACTATTTGATGTAATCTTCTTTTTGCGGTGTGTTTGTTGAGACCGATGAATTGTGGGTTTATGATCAAGTTTATCTATGAACAATATTTGAATCTTCTCTGAATTATTTTATGTATGATTGGTTATCTTTGCAAGTCTCTTTGAATTATTAGTTTGGTTTGGCCTACTATATTGATCTTTCTTGCAATGGGAGAAGTGCTTAGCTTTGGGTTCAATCTTGCAGTGTCCTTTCCCGGTGACAGTAAGGGCAGCAAGGCACGTATTGTATTGTTGCCGTCGAGGATAACAAGATGGGGTTTTCTTCATATTGCATGAGCCTATCCTTCTACATCATGTCATCTTTCTTAAGGCGTTACTCTGTTTTTAACTTAATACTCTAGATGCATGCTGGATAGCGGTCGATGAGTAGTGTAATAGTAGTAGATGCAGGCAAGAGTCGGTCTACTTGTCTCGGACGTGATGCCTATATACATGATCATGCCTAGATATTCTCATAACTATGCTCAATTCTGTCAATTGCTCAACAGTAATTTGTTCACCCACCGTAGAATACTTATGCTCTCGAGAGAAGCCACTAGTGAAACCTATGGCCCCTGGGTCTATCTTTATCATATTGATCTCCTACTACTTTGCTATTTACTTTGCCTTTATTTTACTTTGCATCTTTATCACAAAAATACCAAAAATATTATCTTTATCATATCTATCAGATCTCACTCTCGTAAGTGGCCTTATAGGGATTGACAACCCCTATTTGCGTTGGTTGCGAGGATTTATTTGTTTTGTGCAGGTACGAGGGACTCGCGCGTAGCCTCCTACTGGATTGATACCTTGGTTCTCAAAAACTGAGGGAAATACTTACGCTACTTTGTTGCATCATCCCTTCCTCTTCGGGGAAAACCAATGCAGTGCTCAAGAGGTAGCAATGATCTATACACTTTTTCCCCTTTTGGCAACAAGTTACCAAAAAGCCCGAAAATGCATAGTGCTATGCGTCTTTCTAGGCTTGATCTTCGGGAGGAGGCATTGAGAGGACTCTAAGGACGAATGCATCGGTTGAAGTTGCTAGAGCTAGTGGAGTGGCAACTAGAAGTGCTACTGATGTTGTGGCTGCAGGTGCTGATGTAGTTGCTCTTATGTCAGTCACTGGCACTGCAGCAGATCGTTGTCCCCTTGGCATTCTTTGAAAGCCATCTGTGGTTGCTTGCCCTTTCCTCTCCTTAGCTTCTTCCTGGAGCTGCTCAACTGAGGTATGCATCTCTGTCACCTTCAAGTCAAGATCATAGAACTTTGTTTCAATGATCCTCTCCAGGCTCTCTTGGTTCTGAGTCAGGGTGGCCAATCCTTTCTCAATCCTCAAGGTGGCTTAAATCAGATATCCAAGTTGATCTTGCTTTGATTTGAGGAACACTTGAGAAGCCTCTTCAGCACTTGGCATCTTTGCTGCCTTCTCAGCTTTAGCTTTTTCCCTCTTCTCTTGAGCCTATGCAGATGAGGGATCTTCAGCATTCATGACAACTGTGTTATCCTCAAAATCAGGCCACAAGGGAAGGTGTTTCTTGTCCAACAAGTAAGTGCATGTGCCCATCTTGGAGTTGATGAGAACCTGGATGTGTGGAGCATACCCACATGACCTCTTCTGATCTGCAGCTATCCTCTTGATTGTCTCAACAATCAAACTCATCACTTTGAACTTTTGGGGCACATCAAACAACTGTAGCAAGTTTATGGAGTGGCCTCTGATCATCCTATGATCGCCTGACTTGGGCAACAAGGTATGCCTTAAGATAGTGTTGATGGTGGTTAGACCAGACAATAGATAGTACACAAAGCCCATCTTGTGAGTCTCCAAGGCTTTGTCAGAAATCTCTTTGTACATGTTAGACATGGAGTTGTGATCCTTCTTCTTCTTGGCATATACATATATGTCATCTTCATGCTCTGCAGGGGCATTGATCAATTTGGCCCATTCAGCAACTGTCGATCGGTACCTGGTACCCTCAGACATCCAGACAATTCTGCCATCAAGATAGAAATGTGTTGTGGAGTAGACTTGCATGATAAGTTCATCATTCCACTTGGTCAACTTCTGACCCACAAATTTGTCTACCCCACATAGCCTGAAGCTCTCATGCACTCCTGGGAAGTGGTCTTCATTGTTGTTAATATACTTCCAGTCTACCCACTTCATATTGCAGACAATGGGCTTCTTATCTAGCAGAATAGTCTCATAGAAGTCCTGCTGCTCCTTGGTGTGAACCTGTAATCCATAGCAGTCCTTCTCCTCAAAGCATATGGATCAGACTGTCTCAATAGTCTGAGACCTGCATCCTTTCTGATCTTCATATTTTCTGCCACTGGATGGTTGTCATCGTGATCAGGGATCTTGGCATTCAGCTTCCTAAGCACTTGGGCTTCAGCATCTCCTTATTACTCTTCAATCTCAGTCTCAGGCACTGGGGCCTTGTTCTTCTCAGTAGCTGGTATATTCTGTGTGCTCCTCTTTGGTGCAGTCTTGGGAGCTGGAGCAGAATCTTTGGGGGCAGTTGATACGTCTCCAATGTATCTATAAGTTTTGATGTATTCATGCCATCTTTGTAACATTTTTACATGATTTTGGTATCATTTGGTTAGAACTAACCCGGACTGACATTGTTTTCACCAGAACTACCGTGGTGTTGTTTTTGTGCAGAAATAGAAGTTCTCGGAATGCGTTGAAAATCAACGGAGATTTTTTCTGGAAAATATAAAAAATACTGGAACGAAGAGTTACCGGAGGGGATTCCCGTGGGCCCCACGAGGGTGGAGGGTGCACCCACCCCCCTAGGGCGCGCCCCTGTGCCTCGTGGACTCTCCGTGGGGCCCATTGACTTGTTCTCGACGCCAACCTCTCCTATAAATTCCCAAACCTCCAGAAAATAACCTAGATCGGGAGTTCCACCACCGCAATCGTCTGTAGCCACCAAAAACCAATCGAGACACTGTTTCGGCACCCTACCGGAGGGGGGATCCATCACCGGTGGCCATCTTCATCATCTCCGCGCTCTCCATGGCGAGGAGAGAGTAGTTCACCCTCGGGGCTGAGGGTATGTACCAGTAGCTATGTGTTAGATCTCTCTCTCTCGTGTTCTTGATACATCATGATCTTGATGTACTGCGAGCTTTTCTATTATAGTTGGATCTTATGATGTTTCTCCCCCTCTATCTCCTTGTGATGAATTGAGTTTTCCCTTTGAAGTTATCTTATCGGATTGAGTCTTTAAGGATTTGAGAACACTTGATGTATGTCTTGCATGTTCTTATTTGTGGTGACAATGGGATATTCACGTGATCCACGTAATGTATGTTTTGGTGATCAACTTGCGAGTTCTGTGACCTTGTGAACTTATGCATAGGGGTTGGCACACATTTTTGCCTTGACTCTCCGGTAGAAACTTTGGGGCACTCTTTGAAGTTCTTTCTGTTGGTTGAATAGATGAATCTGAGATTGTGTGATGCATATTGTATAATCATACCTGCGGGTACTTGAGGTGACATTGGAGTATCTAGGTGAAATTAGGGTTTTGGTTGATTTGTGTCTTACGGTGTTATTTTACTATGAACACTAGGGTTGTTTGTGACACTTATAGGAATAGCCCAATGGATTGATCGGAAATAACAACTTTGAGGTGGTTTCGTACCCTACAATAATCTCTTCGTTTGTTCTCCGCTATTAGTGACTTTGGAGTGACTCGTTGTTGCATGTTGAGGGATAGTTATATGATCCAATTATGTTATTATTGTTGAGAGAACTTGCACTAGTGAAAGTATGAACCTCAGGCCTTGTTTCGAAGCATTGCAATACCGTTTGTGCTCACTTTTATCATTAGTTACCTTGCTGTTTTTATATTTTAAGATTACAAAAACCTATATCTACCATCCATATTGCACTTGTATCACCATCTCTTCGCCGAACTAGTGCACCTATACAATTTACCATTGCATTGGGTGTGTTGGGGACACAATAGACTCTTTGTTATTTGGTTGCAGGGTTGTTTGAGAGAGACCATCTTCATCCTACGCCTCCCACGGATTGATAAACCTTAGGTCATCCACTTGAGGGAAATTTGCTACTGTCCTACAAACCTCCGCACTTGGAGTCCCAACAACGTCTACAAGAAGAAGGTTGTGTAGTAGACATCAAGCTCTTTTCTGGCGCCGTTGCCGGGGAGGCAAGTGCTTGAAGGTATATATTTAGATCTTGCAATAGAATCTTTTTGTTTCTTTTTTATCACTAGTTTAGTCTATAAAAGAAAACTACAAAAAAATGGAATTGAGGTTGCCTCATATGCTTCATATTTTTAATATCTTTCGTGACAATAAGGATTCTGATAATTGTGCCAAAGTGTTAGAAGAATAATGCATTAAAATGTTTGGCACTAAATCTTTGGATGATGAGCATGACTGCAATGTTGTTAGTATGAATTCTTTGAATATACATGATACTAATGATATGCAAAGCCAGAAGCTTGGGGATGCTATGTTTGATGAAGATGATATTTTTTGTCCCCCAAGTTTTAATGAGAAAATTTATTATGATGAAAGCATCCCTCCTATCTATGATGATTATTGTGATGACACGTATGCTATAAATAATAATGATATCCATGAAACTTGTCATCGTGATTTTAACTTTCAATTGGATTATGCCTCACATGATAGTTATTTTGTTGAGTTTGCTCCCACTACTATTCATGAGAAGAAATTTGCTTATGTGGAGAGTAATAAAAATTCTATGCTTGTAGATCATGAAAAGAATGCTTTATGTGATGGTTATATTGTTGAATTCATTCATGTAATAATTATTATGAGGGAGGAATATATGCTCATAAGAATTGCAATAATATCAAGTTTCCTCTCTATGTGCTTAAAATCTTGAAGTTATGCTTGTTTTGCTTTCCTATGCTAGTTGATTCTTGTTCCCATAAATTGTTTGCTCACAAAATCCCTATGCATAGGAAGTGGGTTAGACTTAAATGTGCTAGTCATATTCTTCATGATACTCTCTTTATGTTTCAATTCTTATCTTTTATGTGAGCATCATTGAAATCGTCATGCCTAGCTAAAAAGACATTAAAAAAAAGCGCTTGTTGGGAGACAACCCAATATTTACCCCTACTATTTTTGTGTATTCACAAGATTAAGCTACTATATTAATCATGTTTTATAGCTTTTGTTTGAACAAAGTGCCAAGTAAGACCTTTGGGAGGGCTTACGGTGATAGTTGATTTGATCTTGCTGAAAAACAGAAACGTTTGCGCTCAGGTAAAGAATTCTCATTTTTAACAGGAGCGTGATAAAATACTTATTATTTTTGCAGAAGATTAATACACAAATTGCCTAGGACTTCCTAATTTCTCAGAATTTTTGGAGTTACAGAAGTTTTTGAGAGTTACAGATTACTACATAATGTTCTGTTTTTGACAGATTCTGTTTTCGATGCATAGTTTGCTTGTTTTCTAGTTTCTATGGCTTATATTGCTTAATATAAATTGTAGAAATGGTATGGTACAGTATGCGTCATGTGATAAAAATTATGAATCTTGTCTTGACAGTACCTAAGTGGCGATTTGCTTTCTTATACCAACGGAGCTTACGAGTTTTCTGTTAAGTTTTGTGTTGTGAAGTTTTCATGTTTTGGGTAAAGATTCGATGGACTACGGAATAAGGAGTGGCAAGAGCCTAAGATTGGGGATTCCCAAGGCACCCCAATGTAATATTAAAGGACAACCAAGAGCCTAAGCTTGGGGATGCCCCGGAAGGCATCCCCTCTTTCATCTTTGTTCATCGGTAACCTTACTTGGAGCTATATTTTTATTCACCACATAATATGTGTTTTGCTTGGAGAGTCATTTTATTTTATTAGGATTTTCTTGCTGTTATTTAGAGTAATATTTTTCATCTTTTACTTCAATAAAAAGGTCAAGTATAGCCTTTACCACGCTTATTTTGCAAGTCCATATGTTGTTGTTTTAAAAACAGAAAGTTTGATGTTATGTTTTGAATATTTGTGAATAGTCAGAACATGATAAAATCTTGAAACTTTTACACAATGAGTAGCAAAAAATTATCTACAGTGCGGTAATTTTTCATAATTTTTGGAGTTAAAGAAGTATGATTCCTCTTGTGTTCCTTACAGACTATCCTGTTTAGACAGATTGCTGTTATGTTTGCATATGTTTGCTTGTTTAATGATTCTATTTGAGGATAGGACTATTAAATATGCAGATGCATTTAGTATGCAATGTCAAGTTATAATTTTAGTGATTTTCTACAGTAGAGAATGATAAGGTTTTGCATTGATTTATACTAACTTATCTCACGAGTTCTTGTTGAGTTTGGTGTGGATGAAGTTTTTAAGATTTAGGAAAACCGCGATATGAATGGAATTAAGGAGACACAAAAGATCATGCTTGGGGATGCCCAAGGCATCCCTAGTCAATATTTCAAGAAGTCTCAAGCATCAAGCTTGGGGATGCCCTAGTTGGCATCCCACCTTTCTTCTTCAACAACTATCGGTCAGTTTTGGTTGAGCCTAAGTTTTTGCTTCTTCACATGATATGTGCTATAGTTGCAATGTCATTTTATTTTGTTTTGCTTGCTGTTTGAATAAAGTACTTAAGATCTGAAATTTTATTTATGAGAAGGAGTCTTCACATAGTTACATAATTATTCAAGTACTCATTGTGCTTCGCTTACATCTTTTGGAGTAGTTTATCATTTACTCTAGTGCTTCACTTATATCTTTTTAGAGCACGACGGTGGTTTTATTTTGAAGAAATAGATGAACTCTCATGCTTCACTTATATTATTTCGAGAGTCTTTAGACAACATGATATTTGCTTTGGTTATAAATTTAGTCCTAATATGATGGGCATCCAAGAGGGATATAATAAAAACTTTCATATAAAGTGCATTGAATACTATGTGAAGTTTGATTCCTTATGATTGTTTTGAGACATGAGGATGCTAATATTAGAGTCATGCTAGTGAGTAGTTGTGAATTTGAGAGATACTTGTGTTAAAGTTTGTGATTCCCATAGCATGCACGTATGGTGAACCATTATGTGATGAAGTCGGTGTATGATTTAGTTTTTGATTGTCTTCCTTATGAGTGGCGGTCGGGGACAAGCGATGGTCTTTTCCTACCAATCTATCCCCCTAGGAGCATGCACGTAGTACTTCGTTTCGATGACTAATAGATTTTTGCAATAAATATATGAGTTCTTTATGACTAATGTTGAGTCCATGGATTATACGCACTCACACCCTTCCACCATTGCTAGCCTCTCTTGTGCCGCACAACTTTTGTCGGTACCATACACCCACCATATACCTTCCTCAAGACAACCACCATACCTACCTATTATGGCATTTCCATAGTCATTTCGAGATATATTGACATGCAACTTTCCACCGTTCCATTTATTATGACACGCTCCACCATTGTCATATTGCTTTGCATGATCATGTAGTTGACATCGTATTTGTGGCAAAGCCACCGTTCATAATTCTTTCATACATGTCACTCTTGATTCATTGCACATCCCGGTACACCGCTGGAGGCATTCATATAGAGTCATATTTTGTTCTAAGTATTGAGTTGTAATTCTTGAGTTGTAAGTAAATAAAAGTGTGATGATCATCATTATTAGAGCATTGTCCCAGTGAGGAAAGGATGATGGAGGCTATGATTCCCCCACAAGTCGGGATGAGACTCTGGATGAAAAATAAAAAAAGGGAAAAAAGAGGCCATAAAAAAGAGAAAAGGACCAAATAAAAAAATAAAAAATGAGAGAAAAATAGAGAAGGGGTGATGCTACTATCCCTTTTCCACACTTGTGCTTCAAAGTAGCACCATGATCTTCATGATAGAGAGTCTCTTATGTTGTCACTTTCATACACTAGTGGGAATTTTCATTATAGAACTTGGCTTTTATATTCCAATGATGGGATTCCTCAAAATTCCCTAGGTCTTCGTGAGCAAGCAAGTTGGATGCACACCCACTTACTTTCTTTTGTTGAGCTTTCATACACTTATAGCTCTAGTGCATCCGTTGCATGGCAATACCTACTCACTCACATTGATATCTATGGATGGGAATCTCTATAGCCCGTTGATACGCCTAGTTGATGTGAGACTATCTTCTCCTTTTTGTCTTCTCCACAACCACCATTCTATTCCACCTATAGTGCTATGTCCATGGCTCACACTCATGTATTGCATGAAGATTGAAAAAGTTTGAGAACATCAAAAGTATGAAACAATTGCTTGGCTTGTCATCGAGGTTGTGCATGATTTAAATATTTTGTGTGATGAAGATAGAGTAGAGCCAGACTATATGATTTTGTAGGGATAACTTTATTTGGCCATGTTATTTTGAGAAGACATGATTTCTTTGTTAGTATGCTTGAAGTATTATTATTTTTATGTCAATACTAAACTTTTGTTTTGAATCTTATGGATCTGAATATTCTTGGCACAATAGAGAAGATTACATTGATGAATATGTTAGGTAGCATTCCACATCAAAAATTATGTTTTTATCATTTACCTACTCGAGGACAAGCAGGAATTAAGCTTGGGGATGCTGATACGGCTCCAACGTATCTATAATTTTTGATGTATTCATGCCATGTTTATAATATTTTTACATGATTTTGGTATGATTTGGTTAGAACTAACCTAGACAGACACTGTTTTCAGCACAACTACCATGGTGTTGTTTTTGTGCAGAAATAAAAGTTCTCAGAATGCGCTGAAAATCCACAGAGTTTTTTTCTGGAAAATATAAAAAATACTGGAACGAAGAGTTACCGGAGGGGAGTCCCATGGGCCCCACGAGGGTGGAGGGCGCACCCACCCCCTGGGGAATGCCCCTGTGCCTCGTGGACTCTCCGTGGGGCCCCCTGACTTGTTCTCGATGCCAACCTCTCCTATAAATCCCCAAACCTCTAGAAAATAACCTAGATCGGGAGTTCCGCTGCCGCAAGCCTCCGTAGCCACCAAAAACCAATCGAGACCCTGTTTTGGCACCCTACCAGAGGGAGGATCCATCACCGGTGGCCATCTTCATCATCCCGACGCTCTCCATGACGAGGAGGGAGAAGTTCATCCTTGGGGCTGAGGGTATGTACTAGTAGCTATGTGTTTGATCTCTCTCTCTCTCTCTCCCTCGTGTTCTTGATACGGCACGATCTTGATGTACCGCGAGCTTTGCTATTATAGTTCGATCTTATGATGTTTCTCCTCCTCTATCTCCTTGTGATGAATTGAGTTTTCCCTTTGAAGTTATGTTATCGGATTGAGTCTTTAAGGATTTGAGAACACTTGATGTATGTCTTGCATGTGCTTATCTGTGGTGACAATAGGATATTCAGGTGATCCACTTGATGTATGTTTTGGTGATCAACTTGCGAGTTCTGTGACCTTGTGAACTTATGCATAGGGGTTGGCACACGTTTTCGCCTTGAATCTCCGTTAGAAACTTTGGGGCACTCTTTGAAGTTCTTTGTGTTGGTTGAATAGATGAATCTGAGATTGTGTGATTCATATTATATAATCATACCCGCGGATACTTGAGGTGACATTGGAGTATCTAGGTGACATTAGGGTTTTGGTTGATTTGTGTCTTAAGGTGTTATTTTACTACAAACTCTAGGGCTGTTTGTGACACTTATAGGAATAGCCCAATGGATTGATCGGAAAGAATAACTTTGAGGTGGGTTCGTACCCTACAATAATCTCTTTGTTTGTTCTCCGCTATTAGTGACTTGGAAGTGACTCTTTGTTGCATGTTGAGGGGTAGTTATATGATCCAATTATGTTATTATTGTTGAGAGAACTTGCACTAGTGAAAGTATGAACCCCGGGCCTTGTTTCGAAGCATTGCAATACCGTTTGTGCTCACTTTTATCATTAGTTACCTTGCTGTTTTTGTATTTTTAGATTACAAAAACCTATATCTACCATCCATATTGCACTTGTATCACCATCTCTTCGCCGAACTAGTGCACCTATACAATTTACCATTGTATTGGGTGTGTTGGGGACACAAGAGACTCTTTGTTATTTGGTTGCAGGGTTGTTTGAGAGAGACCATCTTCATCCTACGACTATAAACCTTAGGTCATCCACTTGAGGGAAATTTGCTACTGTCCTACAAACCTCTGCACTTGGAGGCCCAACAACGTCTCCAAGAAGAAGGTTGTGTAGTAGACATCAACAGTTGATTGCTCTCTGACTATAGCGCCAGAAAAGCTCATGTCTGCTAGGACTACGTCGGTATTTCCCAAAAGAGGAAGGGATGATGCAACACATCGACGGTAGGTATTTCCCTCAGTGAAGAATCCAAGGTTATCAAACCAGTAGGAGAACCAAGCAACACAACGTAAACATCACCTACACAAAAATAACAACACCTCGCAACCCGGCGTGTTAAAGGGGTTGTCAATCCCTTACGGGTAACGATGCCAGAAAATTGTAGTAGATTGAAATAATATATCGCAAATAAAATAAAGTGCAACAAAGTATTTTCATATTTTTGGTTTAATAGATTTGAGTAAAAATGCAAAGGAAAAGTAGATCGTAAGCAAATATATGAGGAAGAAGGCCTGGGGCCGTAGGTTTCACTAGTGGCATCTCTCGAGAAACATAGCAAACAGTGGGTAAACAAATTACTGTTGGGCAATTAATAGAACCTCAAATAATTATACGATATCCAGACAATGATAATTACATAGGCATCACGTCCAAGATTAGTAGACCGACTCCTGCCTGCATCTACTACTATTACTCCACACATTGACCGCTATCCAGCATGCATATAGTGTATTAAGTTCATGGAAAAATGGAGTAATGCAATAAGAACGATGACATGATATAGACAAGATCTGTTTATCTATTGCGTAGATATAGATCCCATCTTTTTATCCTTAGTAGCAACGATACATACGTGTCGGTTCCCTTTTTGTCACTGGGATCAAGCACCGTAAGATCGAACCCACTAGCGGGCACCTATCCCCATTGCAAGATAAATAGATCAAGTTGGGTAAACAAAATCCAAATATTGAAGAAGAAATACGAGGCTATAAGAGATCAAAGAAACTCAAATAACTTCCATGGATATAAAAAGATATGACTGATCATAAACTCAAAGTTCATCAGATCCCAACAAACACATCGCAAAAAGAGTTACATCGTATGGATCTCCAAGAGACCATTGTATTGAGAACCGAGAGAGAGAGATGAAGCCATCTAGCTACTAACTACGGACCCCGAAGGTCTACAAAGAACTACTCACGCATCATCGGAGAGGCACCAATGGAGGTGATGAACCCCATCTAAGATGGTGTCTAGATTGGATCTGGTGGTTCTGGACTCTGCAGAGGCTGGATGAATATTTTGTTGACCCCCTTAGGGTTTTTGGATTATTTGGGTATTTATAGAGCAAAGAGGCGGTCCGGGGGGCACCCGAGGTGGGCACAACCCACCAGGCGCGCCTGGGCCTCCTAGTGCACCCTGGTGGGTTCTCTCCCCCTCGGGACTCCCCCCAGGTGCAACCAGGGCCCAACATGTTCCTTCTGGTCCATAAAAATATCCATAAAGTTTCGTGGCATTTGGACTCTGTCTGATATTGATTTTCTGCGATGTAAAAAACACGAAAAAATAGGAACTAGCACTTGGCACTATGTCAATAGGTTAGTACCAAAAAATGATATAAAATGACTATAAAATGATTATAAAACATCCAAGATTGATAATATAACAGCATGGAACAATAAAAAATTATAGATACGTTGGAGATGTATCAGCATCCCCAAGCTTAACTCCTACTCGTCCTCGAGTAGGTAAGTAATAAAAATAGAATTTTTGATGTGGAGTGATGTTTAACATGTCATATCATATTCTTTTCTTTATAGCATGGACAATTGGACCTTTTATGTTATTCAAAGCAATAGTCTAGTTTTGACATAATAATTTAGATACTCAAGCATATCAACAAGAAACCATGTCTATAAAAATATAAATGCTAAAATAAGTTATCCCTAGCCCATCATGCTCAAACATTGATCCATTCATGAAACACACTCGAATATTAGCTACACCCAATACTTAAGTACGATCATATTGCCTCCTAGTTGGTGCTTTTTATAAGAGAAGATGGAGAGTCAAAATAAAAATTGCATAAAGTAAAATAAAGGCCCTTCACAGAGGGAAGTAGGGATTTATAGAGGTGCCAGAGCTCAAATCAAAAAATTAGAGATAAAAACATTTTGGGAGGTGTATCCATCCCACCAACGAAAATGACTTAGAGTTCCCAATAGTATCCATGCATAGATATATCATAGGCGGTTCCCAAACAGAAAATAAAGTTTATTCCTTTTTCCACCATAATGTTCACTTTCCATGGCTAACCGTATCCACGGGTGCCCTCCATACCAATACTTTCCAAGGAATTTACTATTCGACAACATAAAGTAAATTCAAATTTGTTTTTTCATTTCGTGACTGGGCATCCCTAATACCTTTGCCTTACTCTTGTGCAATGACAAGTGAATAAACACTCATCTTGAGAATAACACATCTAGCATGGAGAATATTAGCCACCCCTCACTGCTCCGCGGAGCGAAACAAACACACAAAAGAGAAGTTTATTTTGAAAATTAGAGATGGCACATGCAAATTTGCTTAGAACGGCAAAAGAATACCGCATATAGGTAGATATAGTGGACTCATGTGGCAAAACTGGGTTAAAGGTTTTTGGATGCACAAGTAGTGATCATACTTAGTGCAAAATGAAGGCTAGCAAAAGATTGGGAAGGGACCAACTAAGAAACAGATAATCTCATAAGCAAGCATTAAGCATAATTAACACCAAATAATGCACCATAACTAGGATATAATTTCATTGCATGACTATTGACTTTAGTACTTGCATAGGGAATCACAAACCTTAACACCAATATTCTTACTAGAGCACAATTACTCATCAACATAACTCACATATCACATCATCATATCTCAAAACTATTACTAAGAATCAAGTTTATTTTGTCCAATGATCTTCATGACATTTTTCTTTTCTTTGTCCTTCTTGGATATCTATCACTTTGGGACTAATTTTCATGTGTTGCTTTTCATAAGCTCAAGCAAATATAAGTGAAGATCATGAGCATAATATTTCTTTCTCTCAAAATAATTGAAGTGAAGCAAGAGAGAATTTCTTCAAAATTTTACTAACTCTCAAACAAATCTAAGTGAGGCACTAGAGCAAGTCCTAGCTCATAAAAGATTTAAGTGAAGCATAGAGAGCAATTCTAACAAGTCATGACATAATTTTGGCTCTATCAAATAGGTGTGCCCAGCAAGGATTGATGACTTAAAACACAAAATGAAACAAGCAAAGACTCATATCATACAAGACGCTCCAAGCAAAACACATATCATGTGACGAATAAAAATATAGTCTCGAGTAAAATACCGATAGTTGTTGGAAGAAAGCGGGGATGCCACTCGGGGGCATCCCCAAGCTTAGTTGGTTGCTCATTTTTGGATAATAGCTTGGGATGCTGGGGCATCCCCAAGCTTAGTCTCTTCTATCCTTCCTTCATCCATCGTAAGATAACCCATAACTTGAAAACTTCAATCACACAAAACTCAACAAAACCTTCGTGAGATCCGTTAGTATAATAATAATAAACCACTACTATAAGTGATGTATCAAACCAATTCATATTTTGTTTTTGTATTATATCTACTGTATTCCAACTTTTCTATGGCAAAAACTCATCAAAGAAAACCATAGAGCCATCAAAATAAGCACACACCACAAAGAAAACAGAATCTGTCAAAATAGAACAGTCTGTAGCAATATGACTATTTTGAACACTTATGTAACTCCAAAGATTCTGAAAAATTAGGAATACCTGAGAAATTTGTATATTGATCTACTGCAAGTGGAATGGGTATTTTATCGCTCTCTGGTAAAAAATGAAAATTAATTTCGTGAGCATAAAAGTTTCTGTTTTTTCAGCAAGATCAAACAACTATTACCCAAGAAGATCCTAAAGGCTTTATTTGGCACAAACACTAATTAAAACATAAAAACACAATCATAATAGTAGAATAATTTTGCTAACGCACAAGAACAAGAAGCAAAAATCAAAAATAAATTTTATTCATTGGGTTGCCTCCCAACAAGCGCTATAGTTTTACACCCTTAGCTAGGCATAAAGCAAGGATCTAAGTTTTGTCATCTTTGGTTCGAGATCCATAAGTGCCCTCATGATTGATTCATAAGGTGGCTTAATTCCAGTTCTAGGAAAGTGTTCCATACCCTTCCTCAAAGGAAATTGGAACTTAATATTGCCTTCTTTCATATCAATCACGGCACCGATAGTGCGTAAAAATGGTCTACCAAGAATAATTGGACAAGACAGATTGCAATCAATATCAAGACCAATAAAATCTATGGGCACATAATGCCTATTTGCAAGAATAAGAACATCATTAATTCTTCCCATAGGCTTTTTAATAGTAGAATCCGCCAAGTGCAAATTTAAAGAGCATGATTCAAGATCGGTAAGACCAAGCACATCACATAAAGATTTCGGAATTGTAGAAACACTAGCACCCAAGTCACACAAATCAAAACACTCATAATTTTTAATCTTGACTTTGATAGTAGGTTCCCATTCATCATGCAATTTTCTAGGAATTGAAACTTCTAATTCCAATTTTTCTTCCAAAGCTTTCATCATAGCATCAACAATATGTTGAGTAAAAGCTTTATTTTTGCTCATAAGCATGGGGTGAATTTCGCATGGATTGCAACAAAGAAATACAATCAATCAAAGAGAAACTATCATAATTAAAGTCTTTGTAATCCAAAAGAGTGAGCACATCACTAGCTAAAGTTTTGACCTCTTCAAACCCACTTTCATCAATTTTTCAACAAGATTTTCACCCCCCAAAATATTGGGACGCCCTGTACCTAAAGTTGGCTCTTCTCCAGTCCCGTTTTCATTAATATTAACTCTACTAAACAAGAATCAATAGAAGAAACACCAATCATTTTAAGATCTTCATCACTTTTGCGAAAGAAATCACTAGAAAACACTTTTTCTAAATATTCTCTTTGAGCTCTAAGCATAGAGGTTCTTTTCTTACTTTCATCCATAGAAACATAAAGATCTTTAATTGATTCATCTACTTTAGGCACAAAAGTTTTCATCTTGAGATTTTCCACATCATGAGCAATTCTATCAACACTTCTAGACAAATCATCAATCTTATTCAACTTTTCTTCTATGGAAGTGTTGAAAACTTTTTGCGTGTTGATAAATTCTTTAATATTATTCTCAAGATCAGAGGTGTTCCTATTATTATTATAAGATTAATTTCCATAGGAATTACCATAATCATTAGAGGAATTACTAGGAAAAGGCCTAGGATTAAAATCACCTCTATAAGCATTGTTGTTGAAATTATTTCTAGAAATGAAATTCACATCAATGGCATCACTATTTTGCTCAATCAAAGTAGACAAAGGCATATCATTAAGATCAATAGGAGCACTTCTACTAGCAACCAATTTCATAAGAGCATCAACTTTTTCACTCAAAGAAGAAATTTCTTCAACCGAATTAACTTTTTTACTAGTAGGAGCCCTTTCTGTATGTCATTGCAAATAATTTTCCATGATATTGTCAAGCAATTTGGTGGCTTAACCCAAAGTAATTTCCATAAAAGTACCACCCACGGCGGAATCTAAAAGATTACGAGAAATGAAATTCAACCCCGCATAATTTTTTTGTATGATCATCCAAAGATTTAACCCATGAGTTGGGCAATTCCTTAGCATCATTTTCATCCTTTCCCAAGATTGTGCAACATGCTCATGTTCAAGTTGCTTGAAATTCACAATCTGGGTTCTAAGGGAAATAATTTTTGCAGGCGGAAAATACTTAGTGATAAAATCATCTTTGCACTTATTCCAAGAATCGATACTATTGCGAGGCAAATAAGAGAACCAGTTTTTTGCAGAATCACGCAAAGAAAACGGAAATAATTTCATCTTGACCACATCTTTTTTTCTTTTGCATATCGCATAATTCACAAAGGTATTAAGATGGGACGCGACATCCTCATTAGGAGTACCGGAAAATTGGTGTTTCATAACAAGATTCAGCAAAGCAGTATTAATATCACATGTCTCCGCACTAGTGGTGGGAGGAGCAAGCGGAGTGCCAATAAAATCATTGCTGTTGGTATTTGAGAAATCACATAACTTGGTGTTCTCTTGAGTCAAGATGACCGCACAAAAATATTGCACTAAAAACAGATATGTCAAGAAAACGGTGAACGAGAAAGAGAGGCGAATAAAACGGCAAATATTTGTGAAGTGGGGGAGAGGAAAACGAGAGGCAAATGGCAAATAATGTAAATTGAGAGGAGATGAGATTTGTGATTAGGAACCTGGTTGTGAAGAAGTTCCTCCCCAGGAACGGAGCCAGAAATTCCTTTTGATTGCTCTATGACTATAGCGCCAGAAAAGCTCCTGTCTGCTAGGACTCGTCGGTATTTCCCCAAAGAGGAAGGGATGATGCAGCACAGTGACGGTAGGTATTTCCCTCAGTGAAGAAACAAGGGTTATCGAACCAGTAGGAGAACCAAGCAACACAACGTAAACAACACCTGCACACAAATAACAACACCTCGCAACCCGACGTGTTAAAGGGGTTGTCATTCCCTTTCGGGTAACGACGCCAGAAAATTGTAGTAGATTGAAATAATAGATTGCAAATAAAATAAAGTGCAGCAAGGTATTTTTGTATTTTTGGTTTAATTGATCTAAATAAAAATGCAAAGGAAAAGTAGATCACAAGCAAATATATGAGGAAGAAGACCCGGGGGCCGTAGGTTTCACTAGTGGCTTCTCTCGAGAAAGATAGCAAACGGTGGGTAAACAATTACTGTTGGGCAATTGACAGAACCTCAAATAATTATGACGATATCCAGGCAATGATCATTACATAGGCATCACGTCCAAGATTAGTAGACCGACTCCTGCCTGCAACTACTACTATTACTCCACACATCGACCGCTATCCAGCATGCATCTAGTGTATTAAGTTCATGGAAAAACGGAGTAATGCAATAAGAACGATGACATGTAGACAAGATCCATTTATCTATTGCGTAGATATAGATCCCATCTTTTTATCCTTAGTAGCAATGATACATACGTGTCGGTTCCCTTTCTATCACTAGGATCAAGCACCGTAAGATCGAACCCACTATCGGGCACATCTTCCCATTGCAAGATAAATAGATCAAGTTGGCCAAACAAAACTCAAATATCGGAGAAGAAATACGATGCTATAAGAGATCATGCATATAAGAGATCAAAGAAACTCAAATAACTTTCACGGATATAAAAAGATATGACTGATCATAAACTCAAAGTTCATCAGATCTCAACAAACACACCGCAAAAAGAGTTACATCATATGGATCTCCAAGAGACCATTGTATTGAGAATCGAGAGAGATGAAGCCATCTAGCTACTAACTAAGGACCTGAAGGTCTACAAAGAACTACTCACGCATCATCGGAGAGGCACCAATGGAGGTGGTGAACCCCATCCGAGATGGTGTCTAGATTGGATCTGGTGGTTTTGGACTCTGCGGCGGCTGGATGAATATTTCATCGACTCCCCTAGGGTTTTGGGGATATTTGGATATTTATAGAGCAAAGAGGCGGTCCGGGGGCACGCGAGGTGGGCACAACCCACCAGGGCGCGCCTGGGCCTCCTGGCACACCCTGGTGGGTTGTCCCCTCCTCAGGACTCCCCCAGGTGCAACCAGGGCCCAAGATGTTCCTTCTGGTCCATAAAAAATCTCCGTAAAGTTTCGTGGCATTTGGATTGCATTTGATGTTGATTTTCCGCGATGTAAAAAACATGGAAAAACAGGAACTGACACTTGGCACTATGTCAATAGGTTAGTACCAAAAAATGATATAAAATGATTATAAAACATCAAAGATTGATAATATAACAACATGGAACAATCAAAAATTATAGATACGTTGGAGACGTATCAGCAGTCTTGGGCTTAGAAGAGGCAGCCCCAGACTTGATGGCATCCCCCATCAGCTTTTGGGCTTTGGGTGCTGATGTAGCATCCTCTTCCTCTTCCTCTTCATCCTTAGATGGGTCTTCCATCATAGAGGATCTCCCAATGACTTTGGCCATGGTCTTCTTGACCCTTTCCTTTCTCTTCTTGCCCTCACCATCAGCCTCTTCAACAGTTGATTTGGAAGTCTCAAGTGTGGAGGCTGTGACCTTAGAAGTGGGCACTCTCTTTGTAGGAGCCTTTTTGTGCATACCAGGCTTTGTAGATGTAGCTATGCCAAACTCTTTCTTGACAACCTTTTTCTTGGAGCTGACCTCCTCCTCAGTAGCTACATAGTCTTCATCTTCAGACTCAGAATTTCTCTTCCTCCTCTGCCTAGTAGCAGCCTTAGGCAGGTTGCAAGGAGTACTTCTGCTGCCATCATCATAACTGTCAGAGGGACTAGTGCCCTCACTCAGATTCAACTGCTACTTAGACTTGCTCTGGCTGTCACTCTGATTAGACATGGTTGATACTGCAAACTGAAAGCTGACCCTGTGAATAGTTATAGATGAGATAGAATAGATGAGCATCACAAAGTGCAGAGGTTTTGCAAAACAAATGATTCAAAAACTTAGTTTTAGTTTTCCATAGAAAGCATTTCTGAGATACCGATTTGTTAAACTCGGTGACACTGAAGCAACTTTTGAAGTCTAAACTAGTGAAATCGGTCAAACCGAGACACAGTTTGGTGACTCCGAGATTGCTAGGGTTTCACTAAGAGTTGAACTCGGTCGCACCGATTTGCAAGTTTCGGTCAGGCCAAAACATGCAAGTGCAATGGCCTAAGCCAAATCGGTGAGACCGATTTCCACAACTCGATCGGTCCGAGATGAGTTCGGCAGAAACCTAACCCTAAATTTTCGAATCAAATCTAATCTAAAAGAAGTTTTTGCTGGACAGGATGATCTCATATGTGGTAAGAAACATGGTATTTGCTTTGTGCTAAGAATCGGAGGAAAGAATCGCACAAAGATTCAAACTCATACCCTAGTTCGGTGATGAGCTCGCTATGGCAGCAACGGCGGTGTTGAATTCCGTTGACGGCGACGGAGACCAGTGGCAGGAGGTCGCTGGCGATGAGAGGACGATCCGGAGACCCGAGACGGCAGAGCAGGACATGCGCGGGCGAAGAGGTTTTGGAGAAATTTCCAAAAATTGACCCATCGGTATATATATCCTGACCCTGTCGGCGTGACCGAGTGGAACAACTCGGTGTGACTGAAAAGTTCTAATCGCTTGCACCAATATTGAAAACCTAGATCAACTCAGTGAACTCGGTCAGACCAAAAAGGATAAATCGGTCAGACCAAAATGCACATAGAGGTTTTGGAAGTTTAAGCCTATGACGAATCGGTGACTCTGAGTGCTCCTCACACAGAGGGTTCGAATCTGACTTGATCAAACTATGTGATGTAGCATGAATAGAGTTTGAGACGAGAAAAGCATAGATATAGCTAGAGGAAGTTCTTAGGCATTCTTGTCCATCCATTGGGCAAAAGAAAACGAGCCAAACAATCAAGGCAACAAATGGATGTCCTCGAATGAGTAAAATATGCAACCAACATGCTCACACAATAAAATGGCAAATGAAATATGTGACAAAGCATGCACCAACATTCTAGCATCTATCAAACAATTGGTGATGACTAGGTCATCTATATATGAGTATATTGACTTAGGAGTCAAATGAGAACATTTGATCTTAGGTCATACTCATCGTTTAAGCACAAGTGGGGTTACCACTTTTACATAAAGCATTGTTGTGTTCACACCATTAGAGTTGCTTTAGCTCAATTCTTAGAGTAAAGCTCCCCCCTAGATGTGATATCCCCCCTAAGAGGGATGAACTAACCTTGGGTTTTGTTGATGATGACTTCATGTAGATGTCGAAGATGTGGATGCTCAATGTTGATGTAGATCATTCAGAGCAATCCATTGGAGTGAGTTGCACTTTCACTACCTACACGGGTTAGTCCCACAAGGAACAAACAAGGATACACTACAAAAAATACACTTCCGTGATGATACGTGTTTGTCACAGTAGGTCACGTTTTCTGTCATGCATGTACATCCATGACAAATTTATGACAGAATCAAGATAGTCATACATGTGTTGTCGTAGAAGTGTTCCATGACATTACCAAAATTATCATCACAGAAGTGTCCACTTCCACGACGATAAATCGCGCGTCATAGAAGTGCTTTCGTCAAGGGTGACCGACACGTGGCATCCACCGTAATGGGACGCCATTAAGCTATCGGGTCCGGTTTTGGATCCGATAACCCGTTAACAGCCAAGACCAATGGGAAATTTCCACGTGTAAAATTCTGATTGGCCGAAGGAAACACGTGTCAGCTCGTCAGTGGGTCAGATAGGCGCCTATGATATGTCGACACGTGCGATGGCCCACCACTGGCCCATTTAGCTTACAAAGGCTGGCCCATTTGACTTGGTCAAAAGATAGCAGGCTCACCCATGAAAAGCCTGTTAATGGTCTCTCTGCAAATAGCCCATTTTACGACCCGGTAACTCAAGGCCCATCAGGGCCTACACGAAATCGGCCCAACAACGTCATGTGGGCCGTCGAATATAACACCAGCCCGTTTCACTTTCGGCCCATGTATGGCCCACGACGTCTTTCGGCCCATATGAGGCCTTCATATCTTTAGGCCCTTTAGAGGCCCACGGTGACTCTAGACCATAATAAACAGTAAATTTCTTTCTACACGTTAACAGCCCATGATTCACATGGGCCGTTTCCAGCCCATGTTAGCTTTCGGCCTACTGACGGCCCATACGTTCTTGGGCTCCTTTCCGGTCCTCGATTACTTCTGGCCCATTACTGGCCTATTCCCCTAATGGGCCAAATTCGTCCCGTGGCAAGAGTCGGCCCGTTTCTGGCCTGTTAACCCGTTGCGCCGTTTCCAGCCCGTCCTATATTCTGGCCCATTAACGACCCGATATGCCTGTGACATAATTAAGCCTTTGCTGTCCTCCGGCCTGTTAACAGCCCATTACCGTACTGGGTCGATACCAATTACACCCGTTTATGGCCCATGTAGACCCATTTATCTGACGGCCCGAGGCCCACCGATTCTACGGCCGTGTTGGAGGCCCATTTAGAGACGGCCTGTAGGAGGCCCATGGATCCTACGGCCCGTAGCAGGGTCAAGGTTACCATGGTGCGTATATGGCCCATGGTTGTTGCGGCCACTAGCAAACCAGGGAAAAACAAGACTAGGAAATAAATAAGCCCAAAACTAACGCTAGGCTATTAAGGCGTCAAAGATCGCCACCAATGCAAATATAGGGAACACCCTACACTATACAAAAATGGATTGTTGTTTTCTTCAGCCGGTGGCTGGACGTTAAGAACAAATTTTATATCTCAACAAAACAAATTAGAACTATAAAACAAAATGAAGGTTGGCATAAGAGTTAATAGTCTGGCAGATAAATGCACCACCAGAAGTTCAGAAGCTCAGTTCATTTGACCTGACTGTTACGTTTTCATGGTGTATTGTCTGATGGAGCACCATAACCTTCGCCTTCATTTCTCCTAGGCTCCTGAACAACATAGCAAATGTCTGATAGTCTGGTTTCAAAACTGAAAGATCATGGATGTTGCCTAGAGGGGGGGGGGGTGAATAGGCGTTTTAAAATAATTACGATTTAGACTTGAACAAATGCGGAATAAACCTAGCGGTTAATTTGTCAAGCACAAAACCTACAACAACTAGGCTCACCTATGTGCACCAACAACTTATGCTAAGCAAGATAGACTACTAGGTGATAGCAAGATATATGATAAGAAACAATATGGCTATCACAAAGTAAAGTGCATAAGTAAAGAGATCGGGTAAGAGATAACCGAGGCACGCGGAGACGATGATGTATCCCGAAGTTCACACCCTTGCGGATGCTAATCTCCGTTTGGAGCGGTGTGGAGGCACAATGCTCCCCAAGAAGCCACTAGGGCCACCGTAATCTCCTCACGCCCTCGCACAATGCAAGATGTCATGATTCCACTAAGGGACCCTTGAGGGCGGTCACTGAACCCGTACAAATGGCAACCCTTGGGGGCGGTCACCGAACCCATACACTTTGGCAACCCTTGGGGGCGGTCACCGGTACCCGTTAAATTGCTCGGGCCGATCTCCACAACCTAATTGGAGACCCCGATGCTTGTCCAGAGCTTTACACCACAATGATTGAGCTCCGAACACCACCAACCGTCTAGGGCGCCCAAACACCCAAGAGGAACAAGCTCAAGGGTACCAAGCACCCAAGAGTAATAAGCTTCTCAACTTGTAACTTCCACGTATCACCATGGAGAACTCAAACCGATGCACCAAATGCAATGGCAAGGGCACACGGAGTGCCCAAGTCCTTCTCTCTCAAATCCCACCGAAGCAACTAATGCTAGGGAGGAAATTGAGAGGAAGAACAAGAAGGAGAACACCAAGAACTCCAAGATCTAGATCCAAGGGGTTCCCCTCACATAGAGGAGAAAGTGATTGGTGGAAATGTGGATCTAGATCTCCTCTCTCTTTTCCCTCAAAAACTAGCAAGAATCCATGGAGGGATTGAGAGTTAGCAAGCTCGAAGAAGGTCAACAATGGGGGAAGAACACAAGCTCAAAGGATAAGGTTCAATGGGGAAGAAGACCCCCTTTTATAGGAGGGGGAAAATCCAACCGTTATGTGCTTAGCCCGCACACGAGCGGTACTACCACTCCATGAGCGGTACTACCGCTCAGGCGGAAGAAACAGGGAAAAGGAGCAACAAAACATGAACCTTGAGGCGGTAGTACCGTAGGAGACAGCGGTACCACCGCTGGGTTAGGCGGTACTACCGCACCCTTTGGCGGTACTGCCACGCAGAACGAAGGGTAAAGGGAAAGAGGGAATCGGGCGGTACTACCGTGGAGGAAGGGCGGTACTGCCGCTAAGGAGCGGTACTGCCGCACTATTGCCGCAGCGAGGTACGCACAATCCGACACAGAAAAAGACCCCTCGAATCGACGCGGTAGGGACCTGGTAAGCCAACGGTAGTACTACTGCGGAGTCACCGCCGGTACTACCGCTGCGGAGTGGTACTGCCGCTGCGGAGCGGTACTGCCGCTTGTGACTCCTCAGCGGTACTACCGTTGGGTACCACGGTACTATCGCTGGGACCCTGACAAAAACCACACTCAAGAAAATCAGAACTGCCATAACTTCTGCATATGAGCTCCGAATTGAGCAAACTCAAGCTTGTTGGAAACAAGATGACGAGTAGCATCAAAACAGCAAAAAGAGGAGTGAAACCTCCAACCGAGAAGAACTGGCAAAACCTCCAACATTGAAAACATCATAGAAGATGCAAGCGAACTCCGTTTTCGATGAACTCAAGCTTGTCAACAAGATGACCGTAAGCTCTAAGACTCACAAAGAGAACCAAACAAGAACCAAGAAAGATGATGCAAGGATGCAATGGTTTGAGCTCTCAACGAATGATACGATCAAGCTACTCATTGAGAGCCCCCCTTGATAGTATGGCAATCGATCCTATAACCCGGTCTCCCAACTACCATCACGAGACCGGTAAAATATAAAACCTATCAAGGGCAAACCTTTGCCTTGCACATGGTCCACTTGAGCTAGATGATGACGATCTTGACTCCCTCAAGTTGGACCACCTTTCTTGATTGTGTTGGCTCGATGAAGACTAGTTGATTGCTCCCCCATACTCCACTATGGGTGAGCCTTTCTTCCGCACATCTTCACAAGTCCATTGGCACCATAATGGACGGCAAGCTTCAAGCATTTGATCTCTCCATGATGCTCCACTTGAACTTGCACCGCAACCTTTCTTGATTGTGTTGAGTCGATGAAGACTAGTTGATTGCTCCCCCATACTCTACTATGGGCGAGCTACTCTTCCGCACATCTTCACAGGTCCATTATCACCACAAAGGACAACAAGCTTCAAGCATTTGATCTCTTCGTGTTGCTCCACTTGAACTTGCACACCACACAAAGAACCCTCACGAAGACCATGGGTTAGTACACAAAGCGTAATTGACAATGCTTACCATACCATGGGATCACTTGATCCCTCTCAGTACATCTTCTATGCTTTGTGGGTTGATCATCTTGATTCACTCTTTAACTTAGTCTTGATCAACCTCTCACAAGACCAATCTTTAGGTAATTCCTTGAATAGCACCTTGGTCGACACAAACTCTCCTTGAAACCAACACATGTACTCCAAGAAAAGCCTATGGACAAAACCTTCAAATATAACCAAGGAAATCATTAGTCCATAGAGATTGTCATCAATTACCAAAACCAAACATGGGGGCACCGCATGTTCTTTCAAAAACCATGCATATCTTGACAACATCGAACAATGTCTGTCCTTGTTACACAAAGGATCTCTGTTAGGGAACGGACTTGTGTTTGGAGCGCGGATATAACATTGTTTTGAGCTTGCATATCTTGATCATGAGGCAGTTTGGACGAGATTGCCTTAACAACCAACCCAGTATTACGCAGGAACGTGCTTCTGGCACTGTTAGTGGACATGTACTGATCCACTGCAGCAAGAGCTGACATTGTGGTTATAGTTGCCTCGCCACCTTCAGAAGGTGGCGGTTCCACCATTTTTTCCATAGCTTTGCTAAAAAATTGAGTTTTTACATTTGTAGTACCAGAACAGAAGATATTAAGGAGGCAGCAAAACCAAACAAAATAGCTTTGGTCTATATACAGAACTTATTCTGGTGAACCCATGTAAAATATTAGTTACATTTTACTGCAAAGTACATAATAAAACCAGGTTCCAAACATATGACCATGTACCATGGCTAATGTATTGTCTATTTCTTCACATTGTATTGACAGCTAAGGATAAAGAGACAAAGTTTATAATACGGTAAGCATAGTATGGCATCATTCATATCACAAAACAACTGAGAACATACAAACATGCAATTGTAACGTTGTGTGGGCAAGTCCAGCACGGAACTAGATTACAGGTCAAGATCAAAGGAACATCACTTCTCTCTTTTAAACCTTGTAAGGTGCAATGATACACTTTAACAGCCTCGATTTTGGCCCTTTTCTTTTTCTTTTGATTTTATTGGTTTTTGCTCTGTTTTTCTTTTTGGAGTGGTTCTCTGGCCTTGTCACCTGGGAAATCATCTTCATTTCCTCTCCCAAGTGACTCATGATTCTCAAAACCTTGCCAAGATCATGTCACTCCACTGCTTGACCAAACCCTAATTTCTTTTTCTAGGGAAAATTCCTTTTTATATTAAAGGAATAACCCTATCTGGCCTAGGTTGTGAAGCAACCTATATTTCTATCCATCCATAAATCCCCAAATAATTATTATAATTTTTTCGGGTCATATATTCCTCAAATATGGCAAAATATTTCATTGGCCGTATTTCTCATCATGCTCAATAAAATCATTTCCTATTCTATCCTAAATGGCACATTGTGGAGCAAGTGCTATTTATCTTTTCCCATTTGACCCAAATTTTTTTGGACATCTTTTACTATCCAAATAATTGACCTGTGTCAAAATTCAACTTTATTTGCTTAGCCAAACTTCCTCAGTGATTTTTCAAAGTTCTTGTCTGAGGGAAGCCTTTGTGAAGGAAGTGCTAGCTAGGATTATCCAAATGAGTTGATATTTTGCACACTCCTTCATGTGCTCATATTCGAACACTACTTGAAATTTAAGTCCCATCCAATCATCTATGTGAGCACAGGACCAAATCTTTGCTTTTGGTAAAAAATTTAGGTTGTGAAGCAAGTGCATTTTATATTACTTCACAAATCCTGATAAATTACCAGATTGTTCTCCTACCCAAATTACTTCTCTCCACCAAATTTGGCACCAATTCACCTATACAATATTTCTCTAGAATTATTGCAAGATTCTGGTCAGTGAAGATAGATGTGAAGGAAGTACCATTTTGGTAAATCCATTTGGTATTAAATTTTTACATCATCTTACTATTACCAAATAATTAGACCTTGCCAAAGTTCAGCTCAAGTTAGTGCTTCATGTGAGTGCATCATCCAAATCTCATTTTTGGACTAGTTTATGTGGTTGTTAAGCAACTACATTAAATCTCGATCTTAATCTTCTCAAAGTTACTAGGATGAAAGTCCTCCTTACCATAAACCTCATAGACAACTCCATTGCTCCCAATCATCTTCCTATTGATCACCGGTGCTCATTCAAGTTTACTGCAGTAAACTTCAGAGGTTGCTTACCATTTAACCTGAGCCCTTTTAACCAAACTACCACCGCAGTTGCAACTTCCCCGGGAAGGACTCCACCCCAGACATCGTTTGGCTTAGCTTGTGGCACTGTGGGCACCAGTGAACGCGGTGATCACAAGCTTTGGCATGCAATGCGCGTGCTCTGCTCGCGTTGGCCCTGTCCAGGGTGTCTTTTGCTCGGGCCCCTCTCCTTCTCGTCGTCTTCGCGCTCTTGAGCATGTGTCACCGTTTTACCGCGTCGTCGCCGTCCTCCTGGAGCCACTTCCCCCTTCGTCAGCCCCTCCATCAGCTCTCGTCGCCGCGCGCCCACAGACGCACTATGGCCGACCGAGCTTTAATGGCGCCGTGGCCGCGTCCCCTCTACGCCCTCGGCCCCCCTCACCTTGTGCGCCTCTGTAGCTCGTCCGTTGCTTTCCTCGTCGCCTTCTTGCGCCCTCCCGTTGTTAGACTATGTATAGCTTCTGTACTTATGTACGTATATTGTACGTATTGTAACACATCCATTATATATAATGAGATAAGCCACCCCTAGAGGGTCGTGCTGGTTCCCCCAAAACTTATTGTCTTACATGGTATCAGAGCGGGGCAACTCGTTTATTGTCAACGGTCTTGATGAGGAGTATGATGCCTTAGTCGAGATCATCAACGAGCGGGGCAACTCGACACCCATGCTGGCACACGAGGTTTTCTCTCTTCTCCTTCTCACTGAGCAACGGGTCGAGACACGCCGCTCCAGGGGCACTGGCTCCCTCTCGGCCAACGCCGCCACCAAGGGTGGCCGCTCTTCTTCATCACCCCGGGCTCCCTTGGGGCTGCCGCCGCCGCCTGCCTCGGCCCCCCACCTACTGCGACCTTACCGGGGGCTGGCGGTCCACGTGTGTGTCAGCTTTGTGGCCGCGATGGGCACTGGGCCTCCAAGTGTCACAAGCGCTTCCAGCGAAGCTTCCTTGGTCTTGGCAATGACGGGAAAGATACACGCAACAATGCCCGTCAGGTCGCCATGGCTGATCGTCCCGCGCCACAGAAGCAACAGGGACACACTCAGTCCTACTCCATCGATCCACACTGGTACATGGACTCTGGGGCGACAGAGCATCTGACCAGCGAGATGGGGAAGCTTCACACTCGTGAACCCTATCATGGCTCCGACAAGATCCACACCACCAATGGAGCAGGTATGCACATCTCTCATATTGGTCAAGCATCTATTCTCACTAGACATGCCAATAGGAGTCTTCAGCTTCGCAATGTTCTTCGAGTTCCCTCTGTGACACGTAATCTTTTTTCAGTTCCTAAACTCACACGTGATAATAATGTGCTTTGTGAATTTCACCCTTTTGATCTTTTTATTAAGGATCGGGGCACGAGGGACATTCTTCTTAGTGGGCGGTTGTGCCAGGGCCTCTACTGTCTGGAGCATCCTGGTGTCGCCCGCGTTTTCAGTGGAGTTCGGGTCTCTCCATCACAGTGGCATGCTCGTCTTGGTCACCCGGCCACACCTATTGTCCGTCATATTTTGCGTCGTCATGAGCTTCCTAGTTTGTCTAGTAATAAAGATGTAGCAGTGTGTGATGCTTGTCAGCAGGGGAAGAGTCATCAACTTCCTTTTTCGGAGTCCAGTCGTGAGGTGAAACATCCTTTAAAACTTGTGTTTTCAGATGTATGGGGTCCTGCTCAGACTTCTGTCAGTGGTCATAATTACTATATCAGTTTCGTTGATGCTTATAGTCGCTTTACCTGGCTTTATCTTATTAAACGCAAATCTGATGTGTTTGATATTTTTGTTCAGTTTCAAAAACATGTTAAACGTCTTCTCAAGCACCAAATTGTTCATGTCCAGTCGGACTGGGGGGCGAGTATCGCAACCTCAACTCCTTCTTTCAGTCGCTTGGGATAGCTCATCGTTTAGCATGTCCACATACACATCAGCAGAATGGTTCAGTAGAACGTAAGCATCGTCATATTGTTGAAGCTGGTCTTACTCTTTTGGCCCATGCATCTGTTCCGTTTCGGTTTTGGAGTGATGCTTTCACCACTTCATGCTTTCTCATCAACCGTACTCCCACTCGTGTTTTAAACATGAAGACTCCCATTGAAGTTCTCCTTAATGAACAACCTGATTATACCTTTCTCAAGGTCTTTGGGTGTGCTTGCTGGCCGCATCTTCGTCCATATAATAAGCGCAAGTTTGAGTTTCGTTCTAAGAAGTGTGTTTTTCTTGGCTATAGCTCTCTTCATAAAGGTTACAAATGTCTTCATGTTCCCACTAATCGTGTCTATATATCTCGGGACGTCGTGTTTGATGAGCATGTTTTTCCCTTTGCCAAACTTCCTGTGTCCACTGTTGAACCACCATCTCTGCATTCATCCTCTGTTGCTTCTGACCAATTTGATGATGTTGCATACTCTCCTTTGCTGTTACCTAACCATGGTGTAGGAACCGGACGTGGGGCTTGTTTGGACCTATTGGAGGATTCACCATCATCGTCGCCGCCTTCTGATGGGCACGTGGATCGCCCTATGCATGGCATCGATTCGCGTGCCCAGGCATGGTCACCCGAAGAGCCCGTCGCGCCGAGCGTCTCCACTGCTCGGTCCGCTATGCCAGCGGCCGCCGAGTCTTCAGCGGCTCGGCCTGTCACGCCGGCTTCGCCCGCCGCTCGGCCCGTCACGCCGTCTTCGCCTGTGGCTCGGGTCCTCACGTCGCCTTCATCCGCGGCTCGGCCCGCGACACCGGCCTCGCCCCTGCCCACTATGCCGGGCTCGCCATCGACCCGGTCCGTGACGCCGGCATCCCCAGCTGCTTCGTCAGCCTCGCCGGGTTCGCCTGTGGGCCGGCCTTCTTCGCCAACCGAGCCCGAGGCTACCGCGTCTGGCTCTGTGTCACCGGCTGACTCGTCAACGTCGCCGTCCTCCAGCCCGTTGCAGGCTGCTCCGTCGACCTCTGTGGTTCCTGTGTCCCGACCACATACGCGCAGTCGCAGTGGTATTTTCAAACCCAAGGAACGTAAGGATGGTACGGTTGCTTGGTTGGCTGCTTGTTTGGCTGCTGCTGTTGCGGATCCATCTTCTGAGCCTCGCTCATATCAGGCTACCCTGTGCATTCCACATTGGCGAGAGGCTATGGAGCAAGAGTTTCATGCTCTCCTTCGTAACAAGACATGGACTCTCGTTCCTCCACCACCACGGGTAAATGTTATTGACTCAAAATGGGTATTCAAAGTGAAGAAGCATTCAGATGGACCTATTGAGCGTTACAAAGCACAACTTGTTGCTCGCGGTTTTCGGCAGCGCCATGGTCTTGACTATGAGGACACCTTCAGTCCTATCGTCAAGCCTACCACTATTCGGCTTCTTATTTCCATTGCTGTTTCTCGTGGTTGGTTACTTCGTCAACTTGATGTGCAGAATGCTTTTCTACATGGAGTTTTGGAGGAAGAGGTTTATATGAAACAACCACCTGGTTTTTCCGATCCTGATCGTCCTGATTATATCTGTCGTCTCAACAAAGCACTATATGGTTTGAAGCAAGCTCCTCGTGCCTGGCATGCCCGCCTTGCCTCTGCCCTTCGTGCTCATGGGTTTGTGCCGTCCACTGCTGACACTTCATTATTTCTTCTACAGAAGCCAGAAGTCACTATGTATCTTTTGGTATATGTCAATGATATTATCCTTGTCAGCTCTTCTCAGTATGCTGCTGATGCTCTTGTCTGCTCTCTTGGTGCTGATTTTGCGGTCAAAGATCTTGGGAAGCTTCACTACTTTCTTGGAGTTGAGGTCACTTCTCGTGCTACTGGTCTTGTCCTTACGCAGAAGAAGTACTCCTTGGATTTGTTACAAAGAGCTGGCATGCTGAAGTGCAAACCGACAACCACACCCATGTCGTCTACCGACAAGATTACAGTTGTTGATGGTGAGCTTTTGTCTCCTGCGGATGCCACAGAGTACAGGAGCATTGTTCGTGGACTTTAGTACTTGACGATCACGAGACCAGATATCTCTTATGCTGTTAACAGGGTTTGTCAGTATCTTCAGGCTCCCAGAGAGACTCATTGGGCTGCTGTTAAACGCATTCTTCGTTATGTTCAGTTCACCCTGACATTTGGTATGCATATTCGGCCGACTTCCTCTCGAGTCCTTTCGGCCTTCTCTGATGCAGATTGGGCTGGTAGTCCAGATGACAGGCGATCCACGGGGGGTTATGCAGTATTCTTTGGCTCTAATTTGATCGCCTGGAGTGCTCAGAAACAGGCTACTGTGTCACATAGCAGTACTGAAGCTGAGTACAAGGCTGTGGCTAATGTTATTGCAGAGATTATTTGGGTGCAGTCTTTGCTTCAGGAGTTGGGTTTGTCTCAACCACAGCCTCCTATCCTTTGGTGTGATAACATCGGTGCTACATACCTTTCTGCAAATCCGGTATTTCATGCCCGAACGAAACACATTGAAGTTGACTATCACTTTGTACGGGAACGTGTATCACAGAAGCAACTCCAGATCAAGTTTATCTCATCTAAGGATCAACTTGCAGACATCTTCACTAAGCCTTTACCTCTGCCACAGTTTGAGGCTTGTAGGCGCAATCTTACCCTTCTTAGTTCTTTAGAAAGTGGCTAAGATTGAGGGAGAGTGTTAGACTATGTATAGCTTTTGTACTTATGTACGTATATTGTACGTATTGTAACATATCCATTATATATAATGAGATAAGCCACCCCTAGAGGGTCGTGCTGGTTCCCCCAAAACTTATTGTCTTACACCCGTGCTCGCTGAGCTCATCAGAGCCTCGGCCGGATGTGCACGGCGGCCTCCTGCTCGGCATCCTCGCCCCGCCTATAAAATGGCCAGCCCCGAGCCACTTGAAGCATCCCAAGCTCCTCCCCCTCTTCCCAGAAACCTCCCGAGCCTCTCCCCTGAGCTCGAGCTTCTCTCCTTGCCGCTCATGACCGTGTCATGCCAGTTTGCAGGTCATGCCGGATTTGATTGCTTGCTTGTCATGGTTTCGTACGTGCGAGCTAGGATCAGCGTTCCAGCCAGAGTCCCTGTGGAGTGGAGTTCACCACAGTCGTCGTTGTTTCGCTGCTAGAAGTTTTTCGGTTGCTTCGAGTTGTTCTGCTGCTTGCATAGAACAACTGAGGATGGCGTAGTGTTGATGTTATTCCTTGTAATATCAGAGACCTTGTATTCATATTCGTGTAATAATAGAAAGCTGGTTTGCTCTATGCTAAGCAGTGCCGTATTCCATAAGACTTCTCCTCGATGTCTGGGCTGGAATACGAGGCGTTCCAGTTTCTCTGAGCCGGGGTGCCACAACGCTTGGTATCAGAGCAGGTTTGGCTATAGGACGCCCTAGTCAGCGCGAGCGGTAGAAACCGGTAGAAATCGGTAGTTTAAATTCCGGCTTGTTTATTGATTTTGGTTGCTGCACTTGTTTGTTGCATAGCATGCATATAGCCTTAGTATTTGTTGCTAACGGTATATTTGGTGAGTGTAGCTGGTATCGGTTCGGATCCACTACAACTCAGCCGTTGCATTTCTCCAGTTTTTTTTCTTGCTCGTTCTTTGGTGTTTGGTGTCATTTCTGTCCTAGCAGAGTGATGCCAAGTGATCCCGACATTGTTTGCAGAAATGGTGCTCAGGTATCTTGTCGATATCCTCCTTTCAGCCCCGCCTATCGTTTCGGTGATGGACGTGCTTCTATCCTGGATCGCTCTTCATTTTGTCATGTTGGCAACCCTTAATGATCTTAGTTATCAAGAAAGGGCAATGTCAATAGCCTCAGTTTTTCCCCGCTATCCTATTTCTTGGACGAGTACGGATCTTTTTCCGTCCGCTTGATAATAAAGTGGTTGCGACCTTCGTGTCCCACTACAGGTTTATCGAGTGCGTCCTTGCCTCCGAGCTAGTCCAGGTTGCTACCTGGCTAAGCTAGCATTTGGTGTAGCACTGTTTACACCAATTCTTCCACACATTTATTCATCCTCATGCACATCGTCACAGCATACTAGATCGTAGAACCGGAGACCCCGCGAGATTTGTGTGCTTAAGTAGGCATGCATATGTTGTGTGACTAGCAGTAATATGTGACATTGACTGTGTGTGAATTGATTGTTGTTGTGTGCTTCTCTTTAGTTGAGTTTCCTTTTGTTTCTTTCTTTTGGGCCTCGGTGTTACATTATTTTTCCCCTATAAAGAGTTGCTCATCAACCAACACCAGACTCCAAGAAGCAACAAGGAGTTCAAATGTTTGGAAACTCAACTAAACAGAATGGAATTCTCAGCCGTCTGCAGTAAAATGGGAAATATCTGATCTTGAGGTTGATAATCAATTTTGCATTAGTGTGCACTCCTCACAACAGTACTGATAACTCAAGTCTACATCAGTATACAATCCTCACAGCAGTAATGATCAAGTCAGCAGCAAGACAAGTCAGGTACAAGATCAACGGTACATTTTCAGTCAAAGGTATGGATCATATTCAAAATTTTGGCTCAGCAATGCATGATGCTTGAGATACATTATCATCCGAAATAAAGTCAGAATGTGATATGCTCAAGGCAGACAGTCAAACAAATTTTCTCATGCAAATACTCAGCCCCCGAATATTATGGGCGTGTGTGTAGATTTCAGTCTGAATATTAGTATGAAGCTTTGGATGTAAGAAACTCGGTCTTCTTCCACACGTTATCAGAAGAAATTTATGGTGCAAGGCTGCTCAAATTTCCTCAGCATGATATGTGAACAATTTTTTGTCCAAGATACCCGATCTTTCTTAGCAAGATACCTCAGTAAAAGCTTCTGACAGACGGAAATGAATTTTTCTCGGCAAGCAAACCCGGGGAGAAGCTTCTCGAGTACAGAACTCGGGCTTCTCCAGCACAATAATCAGGTCAAGCTTCATGTGTAAGCTATAGAGCCTTCTTCTACACGATACCCAGACAAAAGATTTGAGCAGAAGATAACAAGTCTTCCTCAGCAAGCTACTCGGATGGCTTCTCTCGTAAGCCATTCAGTCCGCGTCAGTATCATGCTAATACACCGTCCTCGGAAGTTATACGATAAGCAGCACCGCTCAAGAATCAGACTCACAACATTTTTTCGAAAGCACAAATCCGTCAGGGCATAAGTCTTCTTCAGAAAGCTAATGTTTGGTTGCATGTGAATCTTATATATGGTGAGCATGTATCCCCAGTCATATTAGTCACTCATAAGAGGTTGCAGCAAGGATCCAACAGATATACCTAAGGAAAGTAAAGATCCCCCAACCTCATGAATCATGTAAATGAAGATAAGCAGAGATACACATCTTATACAAGGATCTATAAGGTATGGTTAAGACATCACAAAATCAACGGTCTTGAGAGAGGCCACCAAAGCCCATATTCCCGCACCAACAAGGAGATCTCATGAACTCTTGTATAGTTGGCCTCAACAATGAGCTCGGTACAGCTACAAACCCCGGTATATGTCATATGAGTGCGGACCCAGGTCAGAAAACAGGCACAAGGAATATTGTCAAAAATATTGCACTAATCACGTCCCTGGTCATACGAAGAATCCAGGACAGGTGTGGCCAAGATATTTCAGTAAGGTATCCTAATAAAGAAAATTATGACCGTTAAAGGGTGAGACTGACAGCAAAGGTATGATGATTTTTTGCACGACCATCAGGGTCCAGATACCCCAAATCAGTTGGAGGCCGTAATTCCATAGGGATCCCCAAAGGCATACCCTCAGCGGCCTACTCTATTTTACAAGGATTTCATATCCCGCTGACCCGCGTAGAATGGTTAGTGTGGAAAATCCAAACGGGCATACCGACAAAATGAGAAAATCAAAATCCAAACAATCAACTCAGACCCGGTATACTCACCAACGGAATCAACTACACGGTCAGCCTGTCAGGAAAAACAATTATCCATCAGCCCCTGTTGGGCCAGTCTCAAGGTGTAAATATTTGAGGTATGACACAGCTATAACTCCATACACCATTGTATTGCTCCTGACAAAAGGCAGTCGAATCATTGGTACCTATCTCATGCTCGGGCCAAAGGGGTAAATCAAAATAAATCAGTACCACCTATGAGCAGTCAGATCCCGTCAAAAGATGGCCATGATTAATTCTCAGCATTTATTGAAACCAGCAGGCCTGTATTTATTTGAAGCAACCCCATGACAGAAGTAAAAAGGTTGTCATGACCAAAACAAAATTTATGCTCAGATCCATTGGATATCACCACAGGTATGGAGAATCAATGTCAGTAAAAATAAATCGGTATATGAGCAAAGACCTGTCAGGATTTGGGAAAAGGTGAAGCAAACCACCGAGAGCAAGGGAAGAAAATCATCTAAAATTCTTGGGGGAACAATAAATAAAGGAAAAAGGATACCCGAGATGGAAATGATGTCCTCAAGTCATACTTGTTCCCTGAGAAACTAAATCTTGAGGACGAGATTTCTTTAAGGGGATAAGAGTTGTAACAGCCTGGATTTTGGCCCTTTTGTTTTTCTTTTGATTTTATTGGTTTTTGCTCTGTTTTTCTTTTTGGAGTGGTTCTGTGGCCTTGTCACATAGGAAATCATCTTCATTTCCTCTCCCAAGTGACTCATGATTCTCAAAACCTTGCCAAGATCATGTCACTCCACTGCTTGACCAAACCCTAATTTCTTTTTCTAGGGAAAATTCCTTTTTCTATTAAAGGAATAACCCTATCTGCCCTAGGTTGTGAAGCAACCTATATTTCTATCCATCCATAAATCCCCAAATAATTATTATAAATTGTTTGGGTCATATATTACTCAACTATGGCAAATATTTCATTGGCCATATTTCTCATCATGCTCAATAAAATCATTTCCTATTCTGTCCTAAATGGCACATTGTGAACCAAGTGCTATTTATCTTTGCCCATTTAACCCCAAACTTTTTGGACATCTTTTCGTGTCCAAATGATTGACCTGTGCCAAAATTCAACTTTATTTGCCTAGCCAAACTTCCTCAGTGATTTTTCAAAGTTCCTGTCTGAGGGAAGCCTTTGTGAAGGAAGTGCTAGCTAGGATTATCCAAACTCCTTCATGTGCTCATATTAGAACACTAATCCAAATTTCAGCACCATCCAATCATCTATGTGAGCATAGGACCAAATCTTGGCTTCTTGTAAAAAATTTAGGTTGTGAAGCAAGTGCATTTTATATTGCTTCAAAAATCCTGATAAATCACCAAGTTGTTCTCCTACCCAAATGACTTCTCTCCACCAAATTTGGCACCGATTAACCTAGCCAATATTTCTCTAGAATTATTGCAAGATTCTGGTATGTGAAGATAGCTGTGAAGGAAGTACCATTTTGGTAAATCCATTTGGTATGAAATTTTTACAGCATCTTACTATGACCAAATCATTAGGCCTTGCGAAAGTTCAGCTCAAGTTAGTGCTTTATGTGAGTGCATCATCCAAATCTCATTTCTGGACCATTTTATGTGGTTGTTAAGCAACTACATTAAATCTCGGTCTCAATCTTCTCAAAGTTACTAGGATGAAAGTCCTCCTTACCATAAACCTCACAAACAACTCCATTGCTCCCAATCATCTTCCTATTGATCACCGGTGCTCATCCAAGTTTACTGCAGTAAACTTCAGAGGGTGCTTACCATTTAACCAGAGCCCTTTTAACCAAACTACCAACGCAATTGCAACCTCCCCAGGAAGGACTCCACCCCATACATCGTTTGGCTTAGCTTGTGGCACTGTGGGCACCAGTGAACGCGGTGATCACGAGCTTTGGCATGCAATGCACGCGCTCTGCTGGCGTTGGCCATGTCCAGGGCGTCTTCTTGCTCGGGCCCCTCTCCTTCTCGTCGTCTTCGCGCTCTTGAGCATGTCTCAATGTTTTACCGTACTGGGACAATACCAATTATGCACATTTATGTCCCATGTAGACCCATTTATCCGATGGCTCGAGGCCCACCGATTCTACGGCCGTGTTGGAGGCCCATTTAAATACGGCCTGTAGGAGGCCCATGGATCCTACAACCTGTAGCAGGGTCAAGGTTGCCACGGTCCGTATATGGCCCATGGTTGTTGTCGGTGTCAAAACCGGCGGATCTCGGGTAGGGGGTCCCGAACTATGCGTCTAAGGCGGATGGTAACAGGAGGCAGGGGACACGATGTTTTACCCAGGTTCGGGCCCTCTTGATGGAGGTAATACCCTACGTCCTGCTTGATTGTTCTTGATGATATGAGTATTACAAGAGTTAATCTACCACGGGATCAGAGAGGCTAAACCCTAGAAGCTAGCCTATGGTATGATTGTATGTTTTCCTACGGACTAAAACCCTCTAGTTTATATAAACACCGGAGGGGGGCTAGGGTTACACAAGGTCGGTTACAAAGGGGGATATATCCATATCCGTATTGCCTAGATTGCCTTCCATGCCAAGTAGAGTTCCATCCGGACATGGGACGAAGTCTTCAATCTTGTATCTTCATAGTCCAATAGTCCGGCCAAAGTATATAGTCCGGCTGTCCAGAGACCCCCTAATGCAGGACTCCCTCAGTAGCCCCTGAACCAGGCTTCAATGATGATGAGTCCAGTGCGCAGTGTTGTCTTCAGCATTGCAAGGCGGGTTCCTCCTCCGAATACACCACGAAGGAGTTTGAATACAAGGATAGTGTCCGACCGTGCAAAATAAGTTCCACATACCACCGTACAGAGAATAATATTTCCACAAATCCAATCTGCTAACGCGTCTTGGCAGCATGACATCACGCCACGGCCCGGTAATTATTAGAACAATTTTTCTTTAACCAGCCCCGCACATAACGCGAGGCGGTTTCTTGACACGCCTTGTCAAAGCAGAGATCGTGTTCCCCTTATCACGGGATTCTCATCAATACAAACATGGGTAGCCCAACCGTGCCTGTTGGTATGACTCCTAGATCTTAGGTAGTCTTGAACGGCCACGAAGAGGACGCCTGATATTCATCCCCTTTATAAAGGGACAAGGCTTTTTCTTTTTCCCTCCTATGCTCAATCAAATCCTTCCCCCGCCTCGAGTTCTAACACCCAAAGCTCAGGTCAGGTGCTTCGGACCTTCAATCATGTCCGGATGCAACCTTCAAGGCCGGTGGGTGCCTTCCTCCGTCACGGAGGAGGACATCAAGAAGGGAGGCCAGATATCTGTCCGCCGAAATTTCGCATAGGCTGCCCGCCCGAGGGAAGGTCGTCCCTACTCCCGAACCCAACGAGAGCGTTGTGTTCGTCTCCCACTTCCTCCGAGGACTAGGCCTCGCTCTGGATCCCTTTGTTAGGGGTCTTATGTTCTATTACGGGCTGGATTTTCACGATCTGGCCCCGGATTCCCTTATTCACATCTCATCATTTATTGTCGTATGTGAGGCCTTCCTCCGCATTACCCCTCACTTCGGCCTGTGGCTCAAGACCTTCAATGTGAAGCCAAAGATGACCGAGGGGCAGTACGCAGCATGCGGAGGTGCTCTAATAAGCAAAATTGCCGATGATCCATGGCCAAAGGGTTCCTTTCCAGAGGTGTCCGGATTGTGGCAACGGGAGTGGTTTTATGTCACAGCTCCCTGAAGTGCCAAATGGGTAGCTGCCCCACCTTTCGCTCAGGCCCCCCACCACAACTGATGTCATGGATCAGCAGGGGGCTGAGCTGGGGTCCAGCCAAGGACGTGCCAATATTGCAGAGCCGTATCCGAGATCTCTTCGAGGGAGATTTCAGTCTGGTTATGGTAATGCAAGTTATGCTAGTTTGTCAAGTCCAGCCTTGCAAACGCCGGCCCCTCCGCATGTGGGAATTCAACCCGGAAGGACCACCCACTATTCAACATTTCCTCGGCATGACGCATGAGGAGATGTACAAATCGTTCTTCGAACCCCAAATAGAGTGTCCGGACACTACCGAGGACGTGGGCCTGAGCTGCAACCACCCCGCTGCCCAAGTAAGTAATCCCCTGGCTGAACACACTGTCCTTTTGTTTATCATGACATCATTCTGACGAATCGCTCTTTGACCAGGACTGGATAGCAAAGGCAAAGATGATCTGGTGTTCGGCCCCCCTTCTGAAGGCTTGGACAATCCGGTGCTGGAAAATATGCTCGAGCCAGCACCTCGTCTAGTGCCCTCAAAGGAAGATGAAGGGGGAATAAAGAGGGCGAAAGTGGTCCTCCATCACTACCTATTCCAATCGAAGGAACGAGCGCCTCCGCGAGGGAGGATAACCAAGGGGAAGAATCTGACATTCTCCCTCCCCGAGGAAGGAAGAGGACTACCTCTGAAGATCCGGAAACTAAGATTTCCAAACGGGAGAAGAAATCTCCGCCACAGGGTCCTGCCTCGGAGGGTATTCTTACCGCACAATGTCCGCACGGGGATCAGCCCTCTACCGAGCTGTAAGTAGTCAAAAAGTACTTCATAGTGAAGATATCGTACCTTGCTTCTGAAGATAATAACCGATGCTTGTAAATTGTAGTCCGAATCGCAGCTCTTCTCGACAGAGTTCATCTTCGGGGATCTTATTCCGGAGATGATGGAGAGCGAAACGCCTCCCCCGGACTCCCCAGCTCAAGAAGCGGGCGACCTTGAAGTGCCGTCACGAAGGGTATCTCTGGATCCAATATCGCCGGAAGATAACGCTTTGGTAGCCCGGCATCCACAGTATCCGACTCCTAAGGAGGGCGACCGCAAGGGTCCGTACAGTGTGCGGTCGGACGTGCTGAAGGATCTTCTGGGGCAAGCTGTCGTCTCAGAAGCACATCGTACGCTAATGGGTATGGTAATTGAAAGGATTTCATCCGTCGAAAGCGGTTTGCATGAAGCTTTTATGAGTCTGCTGAAAGGCTTCGAGGTACGTGAAATAATGTATGCCTTTAACAATACCGCATATGTTAGGTATGTCCATGCAGATAGTAGCCCCTGAGACTCTGGTTGTCGAGAACGGCGGCAAACAGAGGATCATAGTCCCAGGTAATAACCAGACAACCTTTATGTGCAGGTGGTTGAAGCTCCGGTGGCTAGCCGGACTGATGGGTTTGCCGAACTAAAGCGGCAGCTGGATGTGGCAGATGCCGACATCGTGCTTGTCAACAAGCGGCTTGACGAGGCACAGGGTGAGTGATTTTTCTGGTGATCGTCACATAGTAAGAGCAGCATGATGCCAGTATCTTTAATATGTTGTGACTGTAGATGGAGCAGCCACCGTGGAGACCCTTCGGGCGGAGCTTGCCCGAGCCAAGGAGCAAGCGAGGAGTAGCAATGCGGCCGCTTTAAAGGCGGTCGAAGAGTTAAGGGCCGAATAGGCCGCGCATTGTGAGAGCAAGGAAAAAATAGCCAAGATGGCTGTAGAATTAAAAGATGCTGTTGACCCTTGCCGGCTTCTTGAAGAAGAAGACCGGGCGAAAGTGACGGACCTGGAGAAGGCCTGGGTGGCTGCCAAGGAAGCCCGCTCCAAAATTAGAGCGACGAAGGAGGAGCTGAATCAAGCTGTAGATATCGTGTCTGGGAAGCCCTTCTTGTTGCGGACTAAGTTCGGACATCTGAAGTATGCTCCTCTGGACCGGCTATGGAGTTCTGCGGACAAGTACATGGATTTGGCTGCAAGTGCTGCTGATGTAGCCGAGTACTTCAAGGATCAGAGAGGTCCCGAAGTGGAGAAGCTGTTCTGGTCACAGTTTCACACTCCAGTCCGTCCGCTGCTGCTGAATGAGCGATTGACCGGTTGGGCCGAGCTCCATAGGTTGTCCGGACTTGCCATGAGGTCCATTGTGGATCACCTGTGGTCGGGAGGGCCAAGGCCGAGTAGCTACTTTAGCTTAGTGCAACAATTCCTTGAAGCGGTGCCATGCATCGATGCTATAAAGAGATCAGCATGCATAGAAGATGCGCGGATGGCCCTTGCCCATGTCAAAACATACTGGGCGGAGATGGAGGCCAGCACTATTGCGGCACAGGGTTTGGCCATAGGCCGAGTGGCTGCCAAGCACTACTTTGAAGAAGTCCTTGAAGGCACTCGTTCGATAGAGGCTCAATGCTCGAAGAATATCATTTTCCAGTGACATGTAGTCCCATTGTACAAACAATGTTTTTCTGAATTAATCAAGGCTGTATTTATACTTTTGCCCGAAAGTACTATGATGCCTCCTGTGCGGCCGTTTATGTATATATGTATATAACCTGAAAGTTTGCAATCGTCGGCTTCTGCCCCCACACATATAATGCAGGGGTGTTCGCAAAAGATGCATATCCACACTTGATCCAACGTCTTGGTCCGTTAAGGAGGTGATAACATAGCGAACAAGGCAATCAGACTATATTTCTTTAACACTTTCACTTAGCCATAGGAGTTTGACAGTGGGGCTACTATAGAGCCCCTGGTACTTCTGCGCTCGTCCAAATATGGTGCGCGTACATACATGACCGGAAACGACCCTTCGTTAATGTGGAGGAATCACAAAGATTCCGATTAGTCATCGAGTGGTTGACCAGTCTCTCGCTATATCATGACAGTCAGTTTTTGGCTTTCTCTACTGAGGTGCTCATCCGGATGAACCAGGGCACAATCGTAGTAGTTCTCCCAGTGATACCTTAGCCGATATAACGGAACATAAGGTACCAAAATGTGAGAGCCGGGCAAACCCAACATTTGACCAAAGACATGATTTGGAGCTGATGCATATAGGGCCAAACTCGCGACGCCGAACACTCGCTAAGGTGTTTGGTCTTTATAACATGTACCGGGCTAAACAATGCCCTTTATAAGAAACCCCATGTGTCCAGGTACGTGCAAAATCCTGGCGTGGCCACATGCCAATAACGCTGGAATCCTTCTCGGTTGTGTGGAGTATCCGAAGGATGCGAGCAACAAGAGACAGTAAAAAAGGTTTACGCAGGGCCTTAATCTAAAAAGAAACCTTTTGCCGGGTCCCTGCTGCACGTCTGCGCTTGTATCTTCGTTGTGCTGTGTCCTGGACGGGTGTAGCACGATTGTAACCTGCAAAAAGGAAAGAACTTCGATGAAAGTTGCCGTGCCGAAAAGAAGAATGAGTTATCAGAATTCCAGAGAAGCCTAGTTGAGCCGGGCTGGCCCTAATTACACGCGGGAAGCCCCTGGTATCGCTTTATGAGGGTTTGAAAACCAATCTTATACATGTATGATGGAACGCCGGACTCGTCTAACTGTGTCCGTGGTCTTGACAACCTGCCATTTTTCTGGTTGGTGAGGCCGTCTAGTGTGCGGCTGTTAGAGCTGCCGCGTCCTCTTCCGTACGTGAAGAACGGTTGGTATTTCCGCTAACGGTGATGACGCCTCGTGGACCGGGCAACTTGAGCTTGAGAAAAACATAATGCAGTATTGCGTTAAAACGAGCGAAAGCCGCCCTTCCGAGTAGTGCTTGAAAATCACTTTGGAATGGAGCGATGTGAAAAGTTAACGTTTCACTTCGGAAGTTATCGGGAGAACTGAATACCACCTCTAGTAGTAGAGAGCCCGTACAGTGGGCCTCTTGGCCTGGTATTACTCCCTTGAAGGTAGTATTACTGTGGCTTATTTGTGTCGGGTCTATCCCCATTTTGTGGACTGTGTCTTGATATATCAGATTGAGATCACTTTCACGTCCATGAGGACCCTTGTGAAATGGTACCCATTTATTATTGGGTCTAACACCAAGGCCGTCAGTCCTTCGCGCCGGATATGTGTATCGTGATCCTTACGATCAAAAGTGACCGGGCAGGCCAACCAGGGGTTGGACTTAGGGGTGACGGGCTCGATGGCGCATGTGCATCGGAGTGCGTGATTGCTTCTCCTCCTTGTCACATTGATCACGTTTACTGTTTTAACCTCCGGTGGGAATTTTTTCTGTCCTTCGTCGCTTTGCTGGCGAGGTTCATCCTCATTTTCCCTTGGTGTCTCCTCCCCTTTGTGTTCGGCGTTTAGCTTACCGGCCTGCTTGAAGACCCAACATTCTCTGTGGGTATGATTTGCAGGTTTGACTGGGGTGCCATGAATCTGACAGAGCTTGTCAAGAATTTTGTTTAGGCTAGATTGTCCTTCTCTGCTGCCTTTGAAAGGAATTTTCCACTGACCTGGTCGGGAGCCCCTGAATCCGGCGTTTACAGCCGTATTATCTGGGCTACCTTCTTTATTTCGACGCTTGTTTTTGTTGAGTCGTGGTTTACCATTGCCATCCCTTATTTCGGATGTGCTTGGGTCGCTAGTGCTCCTACGGGCCAACCGGCTGTCCTCGCCCGCACAAAAGCAGGTCATCAGGCTTGTTAGGGCTGCCATTGTTCTCGGTTTTTGTTGACCGAGGTGTCTGGAGAGCCATTCATCTCGGACGCTGTGTTTAAAAGCTGCTAAGGCTTCGACGTCCGGACAGTCGACTATTTGGTTCTTCTTGGTGAGGAACCTGTTCCAAAGCTTTCGGGCGGACTCTCCGGATTGTTGGATTATGTGACTTAAATCGTCTGCATCCGGAGGTCGGACATAAGTCCCTTGATGAAAGCACAAGTGCTCCCTAGGTGGTTTTGATAATTGATGACAACATATCTCTTGTTGGACTAACATTTCGATCTAGCATGTTTCAGATAAGTTCAACAATGGAGTGGCATGGACTAAAGGTTGTGGGAACTCCTTCAAGATGCTAAGGACAAAGGATTGGCTAAAGCTTCAAGCTCAAGACTCATCATTTTACATTTTAGTGATCCAAGATCACATTGAGTCTTTAGGAAAAGCCAATACTATCAAGGAGGGATGAGGTGTTGCTTAATGAGCCTCTTGCTTCATGTGCTTAGTGATATGCTCCAAAACCCTCAGCTACTTTCCCACTTCCACATATGACCTAAACCCTAAGCCAAACTCGGTCCTACCGATTCTTCCTATCCGGCGCCACCGAGTTTCACTTGTCATAAGCCACTGCCAAACCCTAATCAGTTCGGTCTCACCGATGGGATCTCGGTCTCACCGAGATGGGCTTGCAAACTCTCTGTTACCCATTGCAATATTCTCGGTCCCACCGAGATATGCAATCGGTTCCACCGAGTTTGCTTGGCCAAATCTCAGTTTCACTTATTACCCAAATCGGTCCCACCGAGTTTGAGTAATCGGTCAAACCGAGTTTTGGATTTACCCTAACCCTAGCACATCGGTCCCACCGAGTTGATCCAGTCGGTCCCACCGAAATCTCTAACGGTCACTAGGTTTACCTTTTCGGTCCGACCGAGTTTGTTGATTCGGTCCCACCGAGATTGGAAAACTGTGTGTAACGGTTGGATTTTGTGTGGAGGCTATATATACCCCTCCACCTCCTCTTCATTCGAGAGAGAGCCATCAGAACACATACACCATTCCAACTCATATGTTCTGAGAGAGAACCACCTACTCATGTGTTGAGACCAAGATATTCCATTCCTACCATATGAATCTTGATCTCTAGCCTTCCCAAGTTGCTTTCCACTCAAATCTTCTTTCCACCAAATCCAAATCCTATGAGAGAGAGTTGAGTGTTGGGGAGACTATCATTTGAAGCACAAGAGCAAGGAGTTCATTACCTACACACCATTTGTTACTTCTTGGAGAGTGGTGTCTCCTAGATTGGCTAGGTGTCACTTGGGAGCCTCCGACAAGATTGTGGAGTTGAACCAAGGAGTTTGTAAGGGCAAGGAGATCGCCTACTTCGTGAAGATCTACCGCTAGTGAGGCAAGTCCTGTGTGGGCGATGGCCATGGTGGGATAGACAAGGTTGCTTCTTCGTGGACCCTTTGTGGGTGGTTGCTTCTTCGTGGACCCTTCGTGGGTGGAGCCCTGTGTGGACTCGCGCAACCGTTACCCTTGTGGGTGGAGCCCTGTGTGGACTCGCGCAACCGTTACCCTTTGTGGGTTGAAGTCTCCATCAACGTGGATGTAGGATAGCACCACCTATCCGAACCACGGGAAAAATATCCGTGTCTCAAATTGCGTTTGATCTCTCCAAACCCTTCCCTTTACATTCTTGCAAGTTGCATGCTTTACATTCCGCTGCTCATATGCTCTTTGCATGCTTGCTTGATATGTATTGTGTGTGTTGAAATTGTGCCTAAACTCCACTTAAACCGAAAAAGCTTAAAAATTTCAACTTTAGCATTAAGTGTCTAATCACCCCCCTCTAGACACATATACTTCTAGATCCTACAAGTGGTATCAGAGCCAGGTGTCCATTGCCTTGGTCTAATCACCATTGGAGGAAGATGGATGTGTCTACTCTAGGGAGTCTTAGACATAGAGTGCCTATTCTTGATGGAGAGTATTTTCATGAGTGAAAAAATGAGATGCTTGTAATCTTCAATCAATATCATTTGAACAAGTATATTGCTAGCCCTTGTGCACTTCATATTGATCCTTTGCATCCTACCCTAGATGAAGATATTGACATGATTCGCAATCTTAGAACTATTGAGCTCATCATTAGAGGATTGCCCAAAAATTTGATTGCTAGTTTGCCTACTCAAAATTGTGCCTATACTATATGGAAATTTCTTGAGGAACGATTTCCCGATCATTCCTTGAAAACTTTGGATGAAATTCTCCATAAATCTATTGCCTTGAGTAAGATGAACTCTAGTGATCCTAGTTTTGGTAAATGTCTATTTGAACTTACCAATCTTAAGCATGCTAAAGGAGATGTTGGAATCATTAATGATATCATATTCAAAGCTATAAGAATTCATAAAAGTGACCACTTTGATGATCATTTATCTAATGAATTACCCTCTCTAGGAAATGATGAGTCACAAGATCATGATGAACATGAATATTATGATGATGATGATAGTGACTTCGATCTTGATGATGCAATGAGACATTTTGGTCTTATGGCAAATCTTCGGGGATATGAATCAGGAGGAAAGGAATGGGTTCTTGATAGTGGATGTACTGATCATATGACCGGAGATGAAGAGATGTTTCGTGAGCTTGCTGAAAATGACGGCCCTCGAAAATATGTCACCTTTGGTGATAATTCAAAGGGTAAAGTGGTTGGCCTTGGTAAGGTGGCCATCTCACATGATAGTTCCATTCAAAATGTCATGCTCGTTGAATCTCTTGGCTACAACTTACTTTCAGTATCTAGACTTGCTGATTTCGGTTTGAATGTCCTATTTACTGAGGTAGATTGCCAAGTATTTCGTCGAGACAATCATAAAATGGTCTTTACGGGTATGCGTAGAGGTGATCTTTACATTGTCGATTTCTCTAAAAAGGCACAACCTAAAACTTGCTTTGTTGCTAAATCCTCAAAAGGTTGGTTGTGGCATAGACGACTAGGTCACGTTGGCATGAGAAACCTTGACAAGCTTATTAAAGGAAATCATATCCTTGGAGTCAACGATGTCATATTTGATAAGGATAGACTTTGCAGTGCTTGTCAAGCAGGTAAACAGGTTGGAGGAAGACATCCCGTGAAGAACATCATGACCACAAGGAGGCCACTCGAGCTACTTCACATGGATCTTTTTGGTCCCAACGCCTACAAGAGTCTCGGTGGAAATTCTTTGGTCTAGTTATAGTTGATGATTTTTCAAGATTTACGTGGGTGTTCTTTCTTAATGACAAGTCGCAGGTCCAGAAGATCTTCAGAAACTTCGCTAGGAAGGCCCAAAATCAGTTTGATGTGAAGATCAAGAAGGTTCGGAGTGACAACGGAACGGAGTTCAAGAACGCAAATGTGGACACCTTTCTTGACGAAGAAGGGATTTCACACGAGTTCTCGGCTACGTACACACCTCAACAAAATGGAGTTGTTGAGAGGAAGAACCGGACGCTCATCGAAATGGCAAGAACGATGCTTGATGAATACAAGACGCCAAAGCACTTTTGGGCAGAAGCGGTTGAGACAGCTTGTCACGCAACAAATCGCTTATATCTTCACAAGCTACTCGGCAAGACGGCATACGAGCTTCTCACCGGTAACAAACCCCAAGTTGGATACTTTCGAGTATTCGGCTCAAAGTGCTACATTCTTGATAAGCATCATCGTTCAAAGTTTGCTCCTAAATCTCATGAAGGTTTTCTACTTGGTTATGGCTCAAACTCTCACACTTACCGTGTCTACAACAATTTCACCCGAAAGGTTGAAGAGACGGTAGATGTGAAGTTTGATGAATCTAATGGCTCGCAAGTAGAGCAATTGCCAATTGATGTAGGAGACAAAGACCCTTCAGAAGCAATTCAAGACTTGTCCATTGGCAAAATTCGTCCAACGGAGGTGAAGGAGAGTACTTCATCCGTCCAAGTGGAAGCTTCTACTTCACGACAAGGTGAACCAAGAATCGACACGGAAGCATCCACAAGTGGGACACACCAAGATGAAGAAAACGAGGAAATACGTCAAGACGAACATCAACAACCTCCTTCTCCACCACGACAAGAGAACGACGACGTCAACAATGAAGAAGGCCAAGAAGAAGAACAAGATGAAGAAGATGTTCAACGAAGACCCAAGCAAAAGCTCTCACGAGTTCGAGCAAGAATTGCCAAAGATCATCCCGTCGAGCAAATCCTCAATGATATACAAACCGGGAGAATCACTCGCTCAAAAACTCGTTTAGCTAACTTTTGTGAAAACTATTCATTCATCTCTAGCATTGAACCTATGAAGGTTGAAGAAGCATTGGAAGATCCGGATTGGATAAACGCTATGCATGAAGAGCTACATAATTTTGAGAGAAACCAAGTTTGGACATTGGTCGAGAAGCCCGACAACAACCACAACATCATTGGTACCAAATGGGTGTTTCGCAACAAGCAAGATGAAGATGGACAAGTGGTTCGCAACAAAGCACGTCTCGTCGCCCAAGGGTACACACAAGTCGAAGGTATGGACTATGGTGAGACGTATGCTCCCGTTGCTAGACTTGAGTCCATTCGCATCTTACTTGCCTATGCTAATCACCATAATATCACCTTGTACCAAATGGACATTAAAAGTGCTTTTCTAAATGGTGAAATAGAGGAGGAAGTTTATGTCAAACAACCTCCCGGCTTTATCAATCCTAAGAAACCAAATCATGTTTACAAACTTCACAAAGCTCTTTATGGTCTTAAACAAGCTCCTAGAGCATGGTATAAATGCTTGACCAAGTTCCTTACTACAAGTGGTTTTGAAATTGGTAAAATTGATTCTACTCTTTTTACTAAAAGGGTTAATGGAGAACTATTTGTATGCCAAATTTATGTTGATGATATCATATTTGGTTCAACTAACCCTCTCTTTAGTGAAAAGTTTGGAAAGCTAATGTCAGAGAAGTTTGAGATGTCTATGATGAGTGAACTCAAATTCTTTCTCGGGTTGCAAATCAAGCAAACTAAGGAAGGTACATTTGTCTCTCAAACAAAGTACACCAAGGACTTATTCAAGAAGTTCAATATGCAAGAATGCAAAGGTATGTCTACACCCATGCCTACTAGTGGACATAATGATTTAACCAAAGATGGTGAACCGGTTGATCAAAAGGTTTATCGCTCTATGATTGGTTCATTGTTATACCTATGTGCTTCACGTCCCGATATTATGCTAAGTGTGTGCATGTGTGCACGATATCAAGCTGCTCCTAAAGATTGTCATCTTAAGGCTGTGAAAAGGATAGTGAGATATTTAATCCATACACCAAATTTTGGCATTTGGTATCCTAAGAGGTCTTCTTTTGATCTTGTTGGCTATTCTGACTCGGATTATGCCGGAGACAAGGTTGATAGAAAGTCCACTTCGGGTACTTGTCAATTTCTTGGTAGATCTCTTGTGTCTTGGTCTTCCAAGAAACAAAACTCGGTATCCTTATCCACCGCCGAAGCGGAATACATTGCCGCTGGTTCATGTTGTGCTCAATTACTTTGGATGACCCAAACTCTTAAAGATTATGGGATTTATGTGAAACATGTTCCACTGCTTTGTGACAATGAAAGTGCTATCAAAATTGGTCATAATCCTGTACAACATTCTCGAACTAAGCATATTGAAGTTCGTCATCATTTCATTCGAGATCATGTTGCTAAGGGTGACATCAATCTTAAGCATGTTCGCACCGACAAGCAATTAGCGGATATATTCACTAAACCACTTGATGAGAAAGTGTTTTGCAGGTTGAGAGGAGAATTTAACATCATTGATGCTTCGAACTTGGAGTAGAAACTCCATTGGATACATGCAAGACATGAGCTTATGACTAATCCATGATATATCTCTTATGATAACTATCTTATGTCTTGGATATATTTGCACCTTGCATGTTGCCTAACCCATGTAGGTGCTTGGTTGAATCTAATTCCATGAGATTGTGACTCACTCACATCTTGAGCAATCTCTACAAGACCAAGACTCTACACAATAGTGGTTGAAGACAAGGAAGCACAAGACCATTCAAACATATCCTTTGACAAATTCTATGTTAAGCTTCATGATTGTCATTTTTGGATACACAAGTGCTCTTCCTTGCAAGAACTAACCCATGTAGGTAGATGAACTCAAACTCCAAGTGGTGCTCCCAACTCTTGATGAGCTACATCAACCTTGAGCACCCACACAAGTTCAACTACATGAGCAAGAACCACACCACCACCCAAGGTATGTTATTCCATCTTAGAGAAGCTTTACTCCAAGACATGAGTCAAAGCAACTTAACAAGGTGAGAATACATCAAGATGCTTAAATGAAAAATGGTAACCCCATTTTGAGCTTAAAACGATGAGTATGACCTACGATCAAGTGTCCTCACTTGACTCCTAAGTCAATATACTCTAACATAGGTGACTATGTCACCGCCCAATTCTAGATGAAGTTCTCCTATGTTCTTTTCTGAGTTATTGCATTTGTACCTTGCATATTTGTTTTCTTCTTTTTCAAAAAAAAACTTCATCTAGAAACTTTCACTCTTTTCTCTTTGATTTTTGCTCTGCATATTTCTGCACCAAATTCCTTGCAAATCTTTGTGCGATCTTACTTGACTAGTGAGCTGAGGTGACAAGTGTTTTTCTCTGTGATGAACTCGGTTTCACCGAATTGCCATTTTCGGTCCAACCGAATCCCTTCGGTACTACCGAAACATGCCACTCGGTGCCACCGATTTCGCAACAGGAAAAACAGTTTGCCACATATTCTATATTTCTTCTGATCCAGCTCCGCTCAATGAATCTTGTCCTCTACAAGCATCACAGTTTTATTCCCTGCTTTGTAATGAATCTCAAGGACCAAACCTATTTGACGGATTCCAGGAAAAACCTTCTTGGAAATTGATGTCAAAGGGGGAGAGAGAGATCACATCAAAGCTTATCATCAGGGAGAGAGAGATCACATCAAAAGCTTATCACCTACAAAGGAGAAAGTACTAAGGGGGAGAGAATACTCAAGGATCCCATATATTAAGGGGGAGAAAGAAATCTCCAAGGGGGAGAGAATACTCAAGGATCCCAGATGCTTGATGTTCAAGAGGAGAGATGCCACATGTCTTTTTGGGGGAAAGACATGTTCATATGAACTCATTTGAATTAAGTTCTATTCATATTTTTCAGCCCTGATTTTCTGTTTCCTATCTTCTCCCAATATCCCATGTAAGATTCAGGGGGAGCAAGACACCTAAGGGAAAGAAATCAGTCAAATTCATTGCATATCTTTATTCTTGGAGACATGTTGAATTCAATGTGGTACCTTGTACTCACTCTCTACATGTCATCCCAGTCTTGGTATTCTTGTGGTTTCTTTTGTTTGCTCTGGCTAGTGGACGTACCTGTGTTATCTAACCTTGTTGTGCAGGTTCATTCCATCCTAAGCCAACTCAAGACCACAAAGTAAGTATATGCATCAAAATCATGAGTATGAGGAGTTCTTGCTTATGTACATACTGTTTGCAAGAAGGACTCATGAGCATGAAGGTATTTTCCTTGATAATCTTTTGCTCTGATGCATATGGCCAAGATGCATGTAACACATTGCCTACTTTGTCATAGTTATGCTCTCACATGTCTCTATATTTCATATTTACATGAGTGCATACATGTAGGGGGAGCCTATGCTTGTTACATGTCCTTCCAAAGCTTTACTTGCTGTTCTTTATATCTTTATCTAAAGCTTTGATGTATGTTGCCATCAATTACCAAAAAGGGGGAGATTGAAAGCACAAGTGCTCCCTAGGTGGTTTTGATAATTGATGACAACATATCTCTTGTTGGACTAACATTTCGATCTAGCATGTTTCAGATAAGTTCAACAATGGAGTGGCATGGACTAAAGGTTGTGGGAACTCCTTCAAGATGCTAAGGACAAAGGATTGGCTAAAGCTTCAAGCTCAAGACTCATCATTTTACATTTAGTGATCCAAGATCACATTGAGTCTTTAGGAAAAGCCAATACTATCAAGGAGGGATGAGGTGTTGCTTAATGAGCCTCTTGCTTCATGTGCTTAGTGATATGCTCCAAAACCCTCAGCTACTTTCCCACTTCCACATATGACCTAAACCCTAAGCCAAACTCGGTCCTACCGATTCTTCCTATCCGGCGCCACCGAGTTTCACTTGTCATAAGCCACTGCCAAACCCTAATCAGTTCGATCTCACCAATGGGATCTCGGTCTCACCGAGATGGGCTTGCAAACTCTCTGTTACCCATTGCAATATTCTCGGTCCCACCGAGATATGCAATCGGTTCCACCGAGTTTGCTTGGCCAAATCTCAGTTTCACTTATTACCCAAATCGGTCCCACCGAGTTTGAGTAATCGGTCAAACCGAGTTTTGGATTTACCCTAACCCTAGCACATCGGTCCCACCGAGTTGATCCAGTCGGTCCCACCGAAATCTCTAACGGTCACTAGGTTTACCTTTTCGGTCCGACCGAGTTTGTGATTTGGTCCCACCGAGATTGGAAAACTGTGTGTAACGGTTGGATTTTGTGTGGAGGCTATATATACCCCTCCACCTCCTCTTCATTCGATGAGAGAGCCATCAGACAAGCATACACCATTCCAACTCCTATGTTCTGAGAGAGAACCACCTACTCATGTGTTGAGACCAAGATATTCCATTCCTACCATATGAATCTTGATCTCTAGCCTTCCCAAGTTGCTTTCCACTCAAATCTTCTTTCCACCAAATCCAAATCCTATGAGAGAGAGTTGAGTGTTGGGGAGACTATCATTTGAAGCACAAGAGCAAGGAGTTCATTACCTACACACCATTTGTTACTTCTTGGAGAGTGGTGTCTCCTAGATTGGCTAGGTGTCACTTGGGAGCCTCCGACAAGATTGTGGAGTTGAACCAAGGAGTTTGTAAGGGCAAGGAGATCGCCTACTTCATGAAGATCTACCGCTAGTGAGGCAAGTCCTGTGTGGGCGATGGCCATGGTGGGATAGACAAGGTTGCTTCTTCGTGGACCCTTTGTGGGTGGTTGCTTCTTTGTGGACCCTTCGTGGGTGGAGCCCTGTGTGGACTCGCGCAACCGTTACCCTTTGTGGGTGGAGCCCTGTGTGGACTCGCGCAACCGTTACCCTTTGTGGGTTGAAGTCTCCATCAATGTGGATGTAGGATAGCACCACCTATCCGAACCACGGGATATCCGTGTCTCAAATTGCGTTTGATCTCTCCAAACCCTTCCCTTTACATTCTTGCAAGTTGCATGCTTTACATTCCGCTGCTCATATGCTCTTTGCATGCTTGCTTGATATGTATTGTGTGTGTTGAAATTGTGCCTAAACTCCACTTAAACCGAAAAAGTTTAAAAATTGCAACTTTAGCATTAAGTGTCTAATCACCCCCTCTAGACACATCTACTTCTAGATCCTACACTTGAAAATTGGCCCGGAAAGCATCCTCGAGCTCCTCCCAACTTCCAATTGAGTTTTTGGGGAGGCTTTTCAACCAGTGCCTAGCTGGCCCTTTAAGCTTGAGGGGCAAGTATTTAATGGCATGGAGATCGTCTCCACGAGCCATATGAATATGGAGGATGAAGTCCTCTATCCAGACTCCAGGGTCTGTGGTTCCGTCGTACGCCTCTATGTTCACTGGTTTGAATCCTTCCGGGAATTCGTGATCCAGCACCTCATCAGTGAAACATAGTGCGTGTGCGGTACCCCTGTATTGGGATGCGCCATAGTGTTCGGACGGTTGTAGTATTCGGTGTTGGTTGTGTACCATAGCGCGCTTCCTAGATCCATAGATAGATCTGGCCGCGCCAGATTTTTGACGCAAGTTCTCACGTAGAACGTGTGTTGACTTATGCGTGACTTTGTTAGCCAATCTATCGCGTTCACATGGTGGTGGATCCGGCCGGTTGGCCGTATCACTTATCGGCTGTATGGGCTCTAAGGCCTCGTCGTCGAATTCTGGTAATAGCTTGCGCTTTGGATAGCTATTTGGGTGGTAGCTTCTACCATACTTTGTTACTTTGTTCCACTTGCCGTTGAGTGTATCTTGTGCGACCTTGAGCCTTTGCTTCTGTTTCTTCAGGCTTCTCGCTGTGGCAGTAAGCCTACTGCGGAGGTTCTCTTGCTCCAAGTGTGTTTCTGGGATGATGGGTGCATCATCGTCCGGACTGTTTTCTTCCCTAGACGGGGATTGATGATGCTTATCTTTGGCGTCATCATGTTCGGACGTCGGATCCGTACTATGCTGTTTGCATCTTGATCGTTTTCTACCACCGGGGTGGTGCAGTTGTTGTCTTTACCGGAGTCGCGTGGACTATTGTTCTCGCTGTTTTTGCTATGGTGGGACTTAGGGCGGTGCCCTGACGTCGGCGCTTGGGTTACTTCTTGGAGGGGTCATCCTCTGCTTTCTCATCGCCATTGGCTTTGTTGGGGGTGTCCACCATGTATACGTCATGTGATGAAGTAGCGGTCCAGCGCCCTGTGGGCGGTGGTTTCGGTTCGTCTCCGGCTTCGTCGTCCATACCGTCGATGTCCGCGGAGCCGAAGTCAAGCATGTCGGTTAAGTCGTCAACAGTGGCTACTAAGTGGGTGGTGGGTGGGCAGCGAATTTCTTTGTCGTCCGCATCCCATTCTAGCCGGACATAGTTCGGCCATGGTTCTCCTGATAGGGTGAGAGACCTTAATGAATCTAGCACATCTCCAAAAGGTGAGTGCTGAAAGATATCTGCGGAGGTGAACTCCATGATCGGCGCCCAGTCGGACTCGACGGGCACGGATACGAGCGGCTCGGAGTCCGTGACCGAAGATGAATCCAGTGGTTCGGCAACACGGCTCTCGTAAGGGGTGAAGTCAGTATCTGGCTCTATCGCCGCTGAGAGTGCGGCCTCCATGGCGGGTTCCATCCCTTCGCTCTCGGATTGCGCGACTTGTTCCATGTTAAAAACCGGAGTAGCTACGGATGGGGATCTCCCGAACACTGTCCGACGGTAGAGTTACATCTTGCTCGTCATGACTGCACGGCGCGTCCGGCATGGGCTCGAATCCGTCGAAGATCAAGTCTTCGCGGACATCGTCCGTGTAGTTCAAGTTTCCACATCTGACCTGATGGCCAGGGGCGTAGCTCTCAATCTGCTCCAGATGGCCAAGCGAATTGGCCCACAATGCAAAGCTGCCTAATATGAAGATCTGTCCGGGGAGGAAAGCCTCACCCTGGACCGCATTGCTAGCGATGATCGAAGGAGCCATCGAGCCTTATGGTGACAACATAGAGGAACTCTCAATGAAAGCACCAATGTCGGTGTCAAAACCGGCGGATCTCGGGTAGGGGTTCCCGAACTATGCGTCTAAGGAGGATGGTAACAGGAGGCAGGGGACGCGATGTTTTACCTAGGTTCGGGCCCTCTCGATGGAGGTAATACCCTACATCCTGATTGATTGTTCTTGATGATATGAGTATTACAAGAGTTGATCTACCACGAGATCAGAGAGGCTAAACCCTAGAAGCTAGCCTATGGTATGATTGTATGTTGTCCTACAGACTAAAACCCTCCGATTTATATGGACACCGGAGGGGGGCTAGGGTTACACAAGGTCGGTTACAAAGGGGGAGATATCCATATCCGTATTGCCTAGCTTGCCTCCCACGCCAAGTAGAGTCCCATCCGGACACGGGACGAAGTCTTCAATCTTGTACCTTCATAGTCCAACAGTCCGGCCAAAGGATATAGTCCGGCTATCCGGAGACCCCCTAATCCAGGACTCCCCCAGTTGTTGTGGCCACTAGCAAACCAGGGAAAAAGAAGACTAGGAAATAAATAAGCCCAAAACTAATGCTAGGCTATTAAGCCGTCAAAGATCGCCACCAGTGCAAATATAGGGAACACCCTACACTATACAAAAATGGATTGCTATTTTCTTCAGCCAGTGGATGGACGTTAAGAACAAATTTTATATTGCAACAAAACAAATTACAACTATAAAACAAAATGAAGGTTGGCATAAGAGTTAACAGTCTGGCAGATAAATGCACCACCAGAAGTTCAGAAGCTTAGTTCATTTGACCTGACTGTTACGTTTTCATGTTGTATTGTTCGATGGAGCACCATAACCTTTGCCTTCATTTCTCCTAGGCTCCTGAACAACATAGCAAATGTCTGATAGTCTGGTTTCAAAACCATGCGTATCTTGACGACATCGAACAATGTTTGTCCTTGTTACACAAAGGATCTCTGTTAGGGAACGGACTTGTGTCTGGAGCGCGGATATAACATTGTTTTGAGCTTGCATATCTTGATCATGAGGCAGTTTGGACGAGATTACCTTAACAACCAACCCAGTATTCACGCAGGAACGTGCTTTTGGCACTGTTAGTGGAAAGGTACTGACCCACTGCAGCAAGAGCTGACATTGTGGTTATAGTTGCCTCGCCACCTTCAGAAGGTGGCGGTTCCACCATTTTTTCCATAGCTTGCTAAAAAGTTGAGTTTTTACATTAGTAGTACCAGAACAGAAGATATTAAGGAGATAGCAAAACCAAACAAAATAGCTTTGGTCTATATACATAACTTATTCTGGTGAACCCATGTAAAATATTAGTTACATTTTACTGCAAAGTACATAATAAAACCAGGTTCCAAACATATGACCATGTACCATGGCTAATGTATTGTCTATTTATTCACATTGTATTGGCAGCTAAGGATAAAGAGACAAAGTTTATAATACGGTAAGCATAGTATGACATCATTCATATCACAAAACAACTGAGAACAAACAAACAGGCAATTGTAACGTTGTGTGGGCAAGTCCAGCACGGAACTAGATTACAGGTCAAGAACAAAGGAACATCACTCCTATCTTTTAAACCTTGTAAGGTGCAATGGTACGCTGTAACAACCTCGATTTTGGCCCTTTTCTTTTTCTTTTGATTTTATTGGTTTTTGCTATGTTTTTCTTTTTGGAGTGGTTCTATGGCCTTGTCACCTGGGAAATCATCTTCATTTCCTCTCCCAAGTGACTCATGATTCTCAAAACCTTGCCAAGATCATGTCACTCCACTGCTTGACCAAACCCTAATTTCTTTTTCTAGGGAAAATTCCTTTTTCTATTAAAGGAATAACCCTATCTTCCCTAAGTTGTAAAGCAACCTGTATTTCTATCCATCCATAAATCCCCAAATAATTCTCATAAATTGTTTGGGTCATATATTCCTCAGATATGGCAAAATGTTTCATTGGCCATATTTCTCATCATGCTCAGTAAAATCATTTCCTATTCTGTCCTAAATGGCACATTGTGAAGCAAGTGCTATTTATCTTTTCCCATTTGACCCAAAACTTTTTGGACATCTTTTCCTGTCGAAATAATTGACCTGTGCCAAAATTCAACTTTATTTGCCTAGCCAAACTTCCTCGGTGATTTTTCAAAGTTCCTGTCTAAGGGAAGCCCTTGTGAAGGAAGTGCTAGCTAGGATTATTCAAATGAGTTGAAATTTTGCACACTCCTTCATGTACTCATATTAGAACACTACTCCAAATTTTAGCCCCATCCAATCATCTATGTGAGCACAGGACCAAATCTTTGCTTCTGGTAAAGTTTTCAGGTTGTGAAGCAAGTGCATTTTATATTGCTTCAAAACTCCTGATAAATTACCAGAATTTTCTCCTACCCAATTGACTTCTCTCCACAAAATTTGGCATCAATTCACCTAGCTAATATTTCTATAGAATTATTGCAAGATTCTGGTCAGTGAAGATATCTGTGAAGGAAGTACCATTTTGGTAAATCCATTTGGTATGAAATTTTTACAGCATCTTACTATGACCAAATCATTAGGCCTTGCCAAAGTTCAGCTCAAGTTGGCGCTTCATGTGAGTGCATCATCCAAATCTCATTTCTGGACCAGTTTATGTGGTTGTTAAGCAACTACATTAAATCTCGGTCTTAATCTTCTCAAAGTTACCAGGATGAAAGTCCTCCTTACCATTAACCTCGTAGACAACTCCATTGCTCCCAATCATCTTCCTGTTGATCACCAGTGCTCATCCAAGTTTACTGCAGTAAACTTTAGAGGTTGCTTACCATTTAACCAGAGCCCTTTTAACCAAACTACCACCGGAGTTGCAACCTCCCCACGAAGGACTCCACCCCAGACATCGTTCGGCTTAACTTGTGGCACTGTGGGCACCAGTGAACGCGGTGATCACGAGCTTTGGCATGCAATGCACGCGCTCTGCTGACGTTGGCCGTGTCCAGGGCGTCTTCTTGCTCGGGCCCCTCTCCTTCTCGTCGTCTTCGTTGAGCATGTCTCACCATTTTACTGCTTCATCGCCGTCCTCCTGGAGCCACTTCGCCCTCCGTCAGCTCTCATCGCCGTGCGCCCATGGACGCACCGTGGCCGACCAAGCTTTAATGGCGCCGTGGCCGCGTCCCCTCTGCGCCCTCGGCCCCCCTCACCCTGTGCGCCTCTGTAGCTCGTCTGTTGCTTTCCTCGTCACCTTATCACGCCCTCTCGTGCTCGCTGAGCTCGTCAGAGCCTCGTCCGGACATGCACGGCAGCTTCCTGCTCGGCATCCTCGCCCCGCCTATAAAATTGTCGGATGTGGGGTTCCGGCAAACCCTTAAGGTTCGAAAAATGGGGTGCGCGCCAAGTCTTTTCCTCCCACCGATCTACGCCCTAGCTCACTAAGATCTCACGGATGAACTCGACGAACTTGCATCACAGAAAGACACAAGATTTATACTGGTTCGGGCCACTGTTGTGGTGTAATACCCTACTCCAGTGTGGTGGTGGTGGATTGCCTCTAGGGCTAAGGATGAACAGTATAAGGGATGAACAGCCTCCTGAGGTTGAGGTGTTCTTGAGCTCGGTAAGCTTGCGTGTGTGAGGATGGTCTGAATGATCCGTCGCTTGCTAAGGTGGTGGCTAGTCCTATTTATATTGGCCCCGGTTCTCTTCCCAATTATCGAGCGGGAAGGGAGCCAACAATGGTGGGCTAATTTGAAGGGGGCAGCTAGTACAAGCTATCCTGACAAAAGTGGTCTTCGCCTGCGAAAAGCTCTGTGGTGACGCCGTCTTGGGCTCCACGATGACCTCCGTCTTGCCGTCCTCCTGGTCTTGGTCTCGTTGCACCAATATAGCAACCTCTGCCTGATGCCCCGGTACTCTTCGCCTACGCTGGCCTCCTTAGCACCAAAGAGGAAACAAGGATGCTGCGCGCACTGGCGCCCGCCTGGTGTCGTGCATCATGGCTCACGTCACGAGTGTCGGCGTTCTGGGAACGGGGGTCCCCAGACTTGCCTGCCTGCGGCCTGCGGCGTGGCCCAAAAGGGGGCGCAGCGCGGCCCATCTTCATCAACACAGACCCAAGACCCTCGCGAGGGGCCAGGCCTCGCGGGCGGACGACACGGAGCTTCCTCAGGCACGGCCTCATCAAGCTAGCTCGCGAGGAGGCAGAGAAATCAAGGCGGGGTACCTCACGAGGTGCCCGTGACGCAAGCCATGACGACCAAGGGCGCAAGGCGGGCGTCAGCCGCGCAGTGTCCTCCTTTCCTCTTTGGTGCAAAGGGAGCAAGCGCAGGCGAGAGCATCAAGCAAAGGCACCTGTTTCGGTGCAACGAGACCAAGACCAGCCAACGGCAGCGAGGAAGTCATTGTGGAGCCCAAGCCAGCGTCACCACCAGAGTCTTTGGCACGCGAGGACCAACTTTAGTCAGGATAAGTGTACCAGATGTTCCCCTTCAAAATGGCCAATTGTTGGCGCCCTTCCCGCTCAGTATTTGGGAAGAGGCCCAGGGCCTTTGCCTATAAATAGGACTAGCCACCCGTAGGGTAGGGGGATCGAAATCAGAGAGAGAATCGAGAAGAGAGAGAGAGAGAGAAGGGTGATTGAACTCCTCCCAGCAGTTCATCGCCCCAGCCAAGAACAGACCCTCGCGAGGCTGTTCTTCCTTGTATTGCTCATCATCATCAGCCCAAGAGGCAATCCACCACACCACACACTTGAGTAGGGTATTACACCACAACGGTGGCCCAAACCAGTATAAACCCTGTGTCTCTTGTGCTGTTCTTTCCATAGCTTAGATCTTAGCGAGGCGGAGGGGTGCAGGTAGGGAGAATGCAAGATCTCCGCGCGCACCCCAGTGTTTGAACCTCAAGGGTCTGTCGGAACCCGAAATCCGCCATTTGGCGTGCCAGGTAGGGGGTGCACCGGAGTTTTCCCTTCCGCCACCGCCATGACCTACCTCGTGATGAGTAGCGCGTCGTCCGCTCCGGCCGCCCGCGCCAGCACGGGGGCCAGGGGGCTCCGAGCCCTGGCCCCAGCCCTGCAATGGGTACGGTGGCCGACCAAGTTCAAGCCAACGACGCCGCCGCGCTACGGCGACGTGACTGATCCGCTGGCCTTCTTGCTGGCGTACGAGGAGGCCATCCTCGAAGCTGGAGGTGACGATAGGGTCATGACCAACTGGCTCCCCATGGCCCTCACCGGCGCTCCGCGCGCATGGCTGCTCCACCCGCCGGAAGCCTCCGTGGCCTCTTGGGAAGAGCTCCGCAGCCTCTTCCCTGCCTACCACGCTACACCAACACCCCCGGTCGTCGCGGCCCTCCTGGGCGGCTCGCAGGCGCCGCCTACAAGTCACCACGTCAAGCCTTTCATCCGCCGGGTCAGCGCTGCTTCCACGCGGCAGGGGGCTCTCTCGGACCGGGCGGCGCCCAAGGCCGGCCTGACCTTCAGCTCGGAGGACCACCCCTCCAACTCGGCCTGCTCGGGTGCGCTCCCCATGCTATGCACCCCCACCATCTGCCAGGTGGCCGTCACCAGAACTCTCATCGATGGCGGTGCGGGCCTCAGCGTGCTCTCGGTTGAGTCCTTCAACCTCCTCTGCATACCCCTGGAACGGCTGCAACCCAGCCGGCCCTTCTCAGGCGTTGGGGGCGGATCATCCAGCTCCTTGGGACAGATCCGGCTCCCAGTAACCTTCGGCACCTACAACAACTTCCGCACGGAGCTGGTCGACTTCGACATGCCCCCATCGTCCTCCCCTACAACGCCATCCTCGGCTACCCAGCGCTGGCCCAGTTTGTAACACCCTTGATGCGACTATATCTCCCACGTGTCGAGGCACGACTTAGAGGCATAATCGCATTGAAGGCATATGTCGCAAGTTAGGCAATCATCACAAACGTCCCAAGTAATATAATTAATAAAAGGGGAGATAACATAGTTGGCTTACACTCGCCACGTCAATCAAGTATATAAATAACATTACATCAACCAAACACTCATGGCCCGACTACGGCACCAAAATAAAAGATAACCCAACATGCGACATGGTCCCGATCACCCCCAACTGGGCACCACTATTGATCATCAGGAAAAGAAACATAGTAACGTTGAGAGTCCTCGTCGAACTCCCACTTGAGCTCGAGCGCGTCACATGGAGCGGAATCATCAGGCCCTGCATCTGGTGTAATAGTAATCTGTGAGCCACAGGGACTCAGCAATCTCGCACCCTCGCGATCAAGACTATTTAAGCTTATAGGTAAGGCAAGGTAAATATAACTGGAGCTGCAGCAAGCGACTAGCAAATATGGTGGCTAACCTATTCGCAAAAGAGAGCGAGAAGAGGAGGCAAAGCGCGAGCGAGAAATCTAGCGAACATCCTGCGCAAGCATTACTCCAACACCGTGTCCACTTCCCGGACTCCGCCGAGAAGAGGCCATCACAGTAACTCACACGGTTGATTCATTTTAAAAATAAGTTAAGGTTCAAGTTATCTACAACCGGACATTAACAAATTCCCATCTGCCCATAACCGCGGGCACGGTTTTCGAAAGTTCAAATCCCTGCAGGGGAGTCCCAACTTAGCCCATGACAAGCTCTCACGGTCAACGAAGGAATAGACCTCCTCCCAAGACGTTCCGATCAGACTCGGTATCTCGGTTCTTCAAGACACTTCGACAGGTTAAAGCAAGACCAGCAAAACCACCCAGATGTGCCGACAAATCCCGATAGGAGCTGCACATATCTCGTTCTTAGGGCACACCGGATGAGCAAGACGTCGGGTAGGCCAACCCAGAGTTGCCCCTGGTAGCCCCGGACTTCGCTTGGTTGGACCAACACTCAGAGGAGCACTGGCCCGGGGGGGCTAAAATAACATGACCCTCGGGCTCCGGAAACCCAAGGGAAAAAGAGGCTAGGTGGCAAAAGGTAAAACCAAGGTTGGGCATTGCTGGAAAAGCTTTAATCAAGGCGAACTATCAAGGGGTTCCCATTATAACCCAACCGCGTAAGGAATGCAAAATCAGGGAACATAACACCGATATGACGGAAACTAGGGCGGCAAGAGTGGAACAAAACACTAGGCGAGAGGACGAGCCTTCCACCCTTTACCAAGTATATAGATGCATTACGATAACATGGCAATATTATGATATCCCAACAAGTAAATAATGTTCCAACAAGGAACAGTCTCCAATCTTCACCTGCAACTAGCAACGCTATAAGAGGGGCTGAGCAAAGCGGTAACATAGCCAATCAATGGTTTGCTAGGACATGGTGGGCTAGAGGTTTGAATGCAAGTGGTAGGCATCGTAGCATTGGCATAGCAAAAGAGCGAGCATCAAGCAAAGCAAAGATATTAGTGATTTCGAGGGTATGATCATCTTGCCTACAAAGTTGTCAGAGTTGACTGGATCCTCGAAAGCAAACTCAACGTGCTCCTCGTTAGCGAACTCGTCTCCCGTCTATACCCAAACAATACAAACAAGCAACAAGGACACAATCAACCACGTGCAAAGCTCAAACAATATGATGCAAAGATGATATGCTATGTGGGATGCGATGCGGGATGCATATGCAAGATTTGACAAGGGATTCAAGAACCTGGCCTCAACTTGGGAATCCAAGTGTGCCACTGGAAATATGAGATGAAATCTCTTGAAAACAATATAAAGAACGCCGGAATCGGAGATACGGTTTGGAAATGGCAAGCAATTCAAAAATGACACCGGTCTGTGATTTACAGCAAGTAGCCATCTAGAAGCAATGAGATGAACATGCTGCAACACTCGAACATGGCAAACAAATACATGGCATGGAGCATTCAAGATGCTTAACAAAACTCTAGCACTGAGCTACGGCCAATTCGTCAATTAACAGGTTCAAACAAGCATGACAAAAATGCATATGGCACACAGATCTCAGACTTAGTGAAATTAACACTTGTCTAGAATTTCAGATCAGATAGCACTCTTTGGAGCAACAAAACTACAAGCTACAGGACCTGAACATGGAAAAGTAAAGCATGGCATGGAGCTACTCAAAGAGATTAACAAAAGTCCCTTAGTGACCTTGAGCCAAAAGGGATCAGAAAATACAATTGCAAGCATGTGAACATGGCAAAAACATAATCAGTTCTCAGACTTAGTGAAAACTGGAGCATGCTGAAAACAGATATCAAGTAGGCATGTTTACGAGCTCGATGCACTCACTACATAGCAAGTCATGACCAACTAAGCATACAACCATCAAGAATACAAAAAATGCAAGCTAGACATGGCAAGACAATAACATAGCATGCACGGGTCAACTACAACATCATCGGCAAAATCGCTAACAAGTAGACAATCTGCCCAGATTCACGAAGTAGCAAAAGTAGAGCTTGATTGACTCAAGCTAGGGTGCTCCATAAATGCAAACAAAGACATGGATGGATAGAGAACTACAAGATTAACAAAACATCCTTACTGATCACCCTCAAAAGAGGCACGAATCACTAGGAAACAACATGAATATATGGCAACATGAGATAAACAACTCAAGGACTTAGTGGAAATGAAGTCCCTGAAATCAGCATTACCAAGTGCCTCACTTTGCAAGCTTGTGCTAGTCACCACACACATCAAAAAAATACATGGGTTGCACCTCTGGAAAGATGGCAAAACCCTTAACAAAACATATGTAGAGCTCATGGGCATAACATGCACACAATAATCATGGCAAAAATGACAAATCTCTAAAAGGAGTAGCAGATCTGACACTTATCTCAAGTAGCACTCTTCTAACAGCATTTCGTGCTTCAAGATGAACTCAAATGAAAATGATGCAATGGAATGAAATAATGTACTCTCTGAGATGAACATTTTGATATGCTATATGCCCAAAACGGAGCTACGGATGCAAAGTTATAACATGATGAAGATGGGCACATGAACTAGGGTTTCGGGCAGAAAAGTCAAATGTTCGTCCCAAATCCAGATTTGCACGCCGATCGAGGTTCGCCGGAGGGAGCACTGTAGATGGCCGGAGAAGGTGCCGGAGCTCGAAGGAGGAGGGGCCCGAGGCCCTTCCGGGCCGGATCTCGCCGGATCCGGTCACCGGTGAGTCGGAGAGGCGCGACGACGTCGGAGGAGGTGCGGGCGACGAGGCGTGTCGGCGGCGGCGCTCTGCTACGGCCAGCGGGGTGCGGTGGCGGCGGGGTGGCGTCGGGCGATGGTGGCGGTGACGATGAAGGCGGTCGGGCGGCGCGGGCACCCAGGCGGCGGGGTGGAGCCGATGGGCTTCGGGGGCCCCGCCCGGGCCGAGCGGGCCGGCGGGACTGAGGCGGCGATGTGGGGCGGCTCGGCCACGTGGCGGCGCGCGATTTGCGGCGGCGGTGATGTCCGCCGCGGGCGGACGTGTCCGGCCGCGCGGAGAGGAGCGGGGCTAGGGTTAGGGGTGGAATGACCCGAAATTTCGGGGAAGGTCTAGTTTTATAGGTAGGAGGAGTTAGGAAGCTCCAAATGGAGTGCGGTTTTCGGCCACGCGATCGTGATCGAATGCTCTAGATGATGGAGAGGGTTTTGGTGGGTTTTGGGCCAACTTGGAGGGGTGTTGGGCTGCAACACACACGAGGCCTTTTCGGTCCCTCGGTTAACCGTTGGAGTATCAAACAAAGTCCAAATGGTACAAAACTTGACAGGCGGTCTACCGGTAGTAAACCAAGGCCGCTTGGCAAGTCTCGGTCCAATCTGGAAATGTTTAATCCCCACACACGAAAGAAAGCTAGAAATGACCACCGGAGGAGAACGAAGCGCCGGAATGCAAAATGGAGAACAGGGAAAATGCTCGAATGCATGAGATGAACACGTATGCAAATGCAATGCACATGATGACATGATATGAGATGCATGACAACGACAACAACACACGGAGACAAAAACCCGAACCCGAGAAAATAAAATAACTTAACGCCGGAAACGGCAAGAGTTGGAGTACAAATTGGGAAAGTTACATCCGGGGTGTTACAACACTCCACCACTACGAAAGGATCTCGTCCCGAGATCTAGGAATGAAAGAACGCCGGGTACTCAGAACGGAGGTGATCCTCGCGTTCCCAGGTAGCTTCACGGTAGGAATGGTGTGACCACTTGACTTTGAGGAATTTGATTGACTTATTGCGAGTCTTGCGTTCAGTCTCTTCAAGAATAGCAACTGGGTGCTCATGATATGAGAGATCTTCTTGGAGCTCAATGTCCTCGAAGTTGACGGTGCGGCCAGGAGTCTTGAAGCACTTCCGGAGCTGAGAGACATGGAACACATCATGAACATTTGCAAAGTTTGAAGGAAGCTCGAGTTGATAGGCGAGGTCGCCTCTCTTGCTGACAATCTTGAAAGGTCCCACGTATCTGGGGGCAAGCTTCCTTTTGATACCGAAGCGACGAGTACCTTTCATAGGAGAGACGCGGAGGTAAACATGATCTCCGATCTCGAAAGCCAAATCATGGTGCTAACTATCATAGTAGCTCTTCTGGCAGGATTGGGCTGCTTTGAGGTTATCTCGAATGACTTTGCACATTTCCTCTGCCTCTGTGATTAAGTCATTACCCAAAAGCTGACGTTCACCGGTTTCAAACTAGTTGAGAGGGGTACGACACTTCCTGCCATACAGAATTTCAAAAGGGGCCTTGCCCGAACTTGCTTGAAAACTGTTGTTGTAGGAGAATTCAGCATAAGGAAGACAATCCTCCCACTTCATGCCGAAGGAGATCACACAAGCCCTGAGCATATCTTCAAGAATCTGGTTGACACGCTCGACTTGACCGCTAGTTTGAGGATGGAAAGCTGTGCTGAAGCGGATGTTGGTTCCCATGGCCTTCTAAAAAGAATCCCAAAACTTGGAGGTAAAGATGCTGCCACGGTCTGAAGAGATCACTTGAGGAATACCGTGCAGAGAGACAATTTGAGAGGTATAGAGTTCCGCCAATTGAGCTGCAGTGATTGACTCTTTGATAGGCAGAAAGTGAGCCACTTTGGTGAGTTTGTCGATGACAACGATTATAGCATCATTGCCATGTTTGGACTTTGGAAACCTAGTCACGAAGTCCATCTCAATGTGGTCAAACTTCCATTCTGGAATGGCAAGAGGTTGGAGGAGACCAACTGGCCTTTGGTGTTCTGCCTTCACTCTTCTGCAGACATCACATTCATTCACGAATTGAGCAATCTCGCACTTTATTCGAGTCCACCAATAAGCCTGCTTGAGGTCCTGATACATCTTCGTGATCCCAGGGTGGATGGAGAGGAGAGAATTGTGAGCCTCGTTCATGATCACTTTACGAAGTTCACCTTTGGGCACAACAATATGATCCTCGAAGAAGAGAGTGTCCTTGTCATCAACGCGGTAGCACTTGTACTTGGGTTGACTCTTGGCAATCCCAATCTTCACCTTTTTCACCATAGCATCAAGAAGCTGGGCTTGGCGAATCTGGTCTTCCAAGGTAGGAGAGACTTGAAGGTTGGCGAGGAAACCTTGAGGAACAACTTGCAGGTTAAGTTTGCGGAAAGCTTCACAAAGCTCGGGTTGATAAGGCTTGAGAATCAGACTGTTGTAGTAAGCCTTTCTGCTCAATGCGTCAGCAATCACATTGGCCTTGCCTGGAGTATACTCGATACTCGGATTATACTCTTGAATCATTTTGACCCATCGAGTTTGCCTGAGGTTGAGATTAGGATGAGTGAAGATGTACTTGAGACTCTTGTGGTCAGTGAAGATGTCCACTTTTCTTCCCAATAAGAGATGTCTCCAAGTCAAAAGAGCATGCACAACTGCCGCCAACTCGAGATCATGAGTGGGGTAATTCTTCTCATTAGGCTTCAACTGGCGAGAGGTATAAGAAACAACTTTCTTCTCTTGCATCAACACTGCGCCAAGACCTTGGAGAGAGGCATCACAAAAGACCTCATACGGTTTGGATTCATTAGGCGGAGTCAGAACTGGAGCAGTGATCAATTTCTCTTTCAAAGTGTTGAAAGCAATGTCACACTTCGGAGACCAAACGTACTTGACGTGCTTCTAGAGAAGATTTGAGAGAGGCTTCGCGATCTTAGAAAAGTTTTCAACGAATCTTCGGCAATAGCTTGCGAGACCAAGGAAGCTACGAAGTTGCTTCACGTTCTGAGGAGGTTCCCAATTCACAAAGACACTTTCTTAGGATTCAAGGCAATGCCCTTGGCAGAGATGATATGACCAAGATAAAGAACCTCATCGAGCAAAATTCGCACTGGAGAACTTGGCATAGAACTGATGTTCCCTCAGCTTATCAAGAACCAAACGCAAGTGCTTGGCATGATCTTCCTTGTTCTTCGAGAAAACCAGAATGTCGTCGAGATAGACCAAAACGAAGTCATTGGTGTAGGCGTTGAAGATGAAGTTCATCATGCGAGAGAACGTCGGAGGAGCGTTGACGAGGCCAAAAGACATGACAGTGTATTCATATGAACCATAGCTTGTCCTGAAGGCCGTCTTGGGAATATCTTGCTCACGGATACGAATCTGATGATAACCCATACGGAGATCAAGCTTGGAGAATACTTGGGCACCTTTGAGTTGTTCGAACAGCTCGTTGATGTTGGGAAGTGGGTATTTGTTCTTGATAGTCTTCTTGTTCAATGGACGGTAATCAACACAAAGTCGGCCCGTTCCATCCTTCTTCTTCACAAAAAGAACACCACAACCCCACGGAGAAGAACTAGGCCGGATGAGACCCATTCTCTCTTTAATATCAAGTTGCTTCTTCAGCTCCTTCAACTCTTCAGGTCCGAGCTTGTAAGGACGCTTGCACACAGGTTCCGTGCCGGGCTCAAGATCAATGACGAATTCAACTGGCCGGTGCGGAGGCATTCCTGGAAGCTCTTCTGGAAAGACGTCTTGATATTCGCAAACGACTGGAATTTGCGAGATGACATCGAGTTCACCCTTCTCATTGAGAGAAAACAGACGGATGGTATCATCACGAGCGGCAAAGACAATTACATCCTCAGATGAATGAGTCAATCGAATCTGCCTGGCTGCACAATCAAGATGTGCCTTGTGCTTAGTAAGCCAATCCATTCCGAGAATTAGATAAATATCCGAGTTGCCAAGAACCATAGGAGAAGAAAGGAACTTGTAGTCGCCCAAGGTGATAGTAACATCCGAAGCCATCATTTTGGTGTTCATGAACAAACCCGGAGAAGAGACCGCTATCGTCTTAGGCAAATCAATAGTATGCACATCATGCATGAATGCAAAAGGCTTCGATAAGAATGATAAAGATGCACCAGTGTCAAAAAGAACTCTTGCGGGAATGTCATTAACAGGAAGGTTACCCATGATCACATCTGGTGAGTCCTCTGCCTGAGCTGCATTCAGCAAGTTGACCTTGGCGGACTTGGTGTTATGCTTGACCATAGCTGTACTTGCCGATCTGACAGGAGGAGGAGGAGGAAGACGCCTCTGGTTGAAACACTTGTTGGCATAGTGACCCTTCTGTTGGCACTTGTTGCACGTGACCTCTGAAAGCGGACGGTGATACGGAGCACTCGATCTTGGAGCTTGAGACGAAGTCTTGTTCTGAAAGCCAGGGATGGGTGGGTGGGAAGATCCACTGCCACCTTTGCTCTTCTGATACGGCTGGTGGAACGGAGGAGGAGGAAGCCAATACTTCTGCTGCTTGGCCACTTGAGTAGAGGAGGAAGGAGTAGTGTCTCTGACTCGCTTCTTGGAAGCATCACACCTCAGTTGAGCGGCCTCTTGCTTCAGTGCCATGTTGTAGAACCCATCGTACCTCAGGGGCTCAAAGAGAACAAGAGCTAGCTGGATTTCTTCTCTGAGACACCCCTGAACTGGTATATCATGCTCTTCTCATCAGGCACGTCCTTCTTGGCAAAGCGGGCGAGCTTCTGGAACAACTTGTTGTAGTCATAGACAGACAAAGAGCCTTGCTTCAGGTTGCGGAATTCCTCACGCTTGCTTTCAACCACGCTCTGAGGAATATGGTGAGCTCTGAAATCTTGACGGAATTCATCCCAAGTGATAACACGTCCACCTCTGGAATCCTTGTACTACTGGAACCATTCTGCAGCTTGATCTTTGAGTTGGAAGGAAGCGAACTTGACAAAGTCCTCAGGCCTGACGTTATTGCACTCGAAATGCTTGCACAAATCCACAAGCCAATCGTCAGCATCAGTTGCCTCAACACAATTGCTGAAAGTATTTGGCCCGTTAGCAAGGAACTGGTTGAGTGTAGCAGAGTGATTCTGATTGTTGCCTTGGTTCCCTTGGTTGCCTTGATTGCGCTCTTGGAGAATTTGCATGATCAACTGTGTGTTTGCATTGGTTGCGGCCATCACAGCTTGCCATGCCTCCGGAGGAGCTGGAGGTGGTGGCGGATCAGGATTTGGAGTCGTGCGTGTTGGAGGAGCCATCCTGAAGAGGTCAACATCCATTAGCACATTGATAGATAAATATTGAAGCTGAACCCAACGGAATGAAAATTACAACATATAGTCTTCACATCCGAACAAAATGAACGAATGCATTCCTCTTGAAATGGTCACATATCCATAAATTGAGAAGCCACTTAGAGTTAAGGTAGAGAAATAAATCAACAAGGTACGGATCAAGAACGAATAATCAGTAAGAAATCCCAATCTCAAACCAACTATCCGTGGAAGAAGAACTAGAGCTACGAGAATTCCCACCTATGAAACTCCTGAACCTTTCCGGTTATGCAATCAGGTGTTGGGGATATAGGGCAAGCATAATATCTCACCCAAATCTAGCAAATCCTACATCCAGCTGTATCCATCCTTCAACACATAACCAAGAAAACTTCGTAAACCATCTACCTCAACCTTCGAAAAGCATCCGTTATACAAGTTATGGCGATACTCCCGAACTCCCGCCCCAGTACTGGGTGGCGTCGAGGTTATCTCACCAACGAACTTCATAAAAGAGATTTTCGATGTCGGCGTAGTAAACTCAGGTATTCCAGAACTACAACGATAAAATTATGATGACAACAGCTCAGAGCTCAACTCCCCGGGACACTTCCACAAAACCCGTGACAGGAGGCACCAAGACAATGTTCTCATCATAAAACCATCGGAACGATTCCAAGATACCCGCGTGATCCTAAATTTTTTTAGTGAAATTTGAGAAGAGAAGAGTCAAAACTCTACGTCAGGATGCCTTACCAGAGCGATGAGGAGACTGGGAAGTAAAAAGAATTCCTAAACTCTCCGATATATAATTCCTAAATGACTCAAAACATTTTTTTCTAGACACAACTCGGCTGCTAAAATGATCAAGAAATGGGGCTCCTAAGGTCGGGGAAGGCTCTGATTACCAACTTGTAACACCCTCGATGCGACTATATCTCCACGTGTCGAGGCACGACTTAGAGGCATAATCGCATTGAAGGCATATGTCGCAAGTTAGGCAATCATCACAAACATCCCAAGTAATATAATTAATAAAAGGGGAGATAACATAGTTGGCTTACACTTGCCACGTCAATCAAGTATATAAATAACATTACATCAACCAAACACTCATGGCCCGACTACGACGCCAAAATAAAAGATAACCCAACATGCGACACGGTCCCGATCACCCCCAACTGGGCACCACTACTGATCATCAGGAAAAGAAACATAGTAACATTGAGAGTCCTCGTCGAACTCCCACTTGAGCTCAAGCGCGTCACTTGGAGCGGAATCATCAGGCCCTGCATCTGGTGCAATAGTAATCTGTGAGCCACAGGGACTCAGCAATCTCGCACCCTCGCGATCAAGACTATTTAAGCTTATAGGTAAGGCAAGGTAAATATAAGTGGAGCTGCAGCAAGCGACTAGCAAATATGGTGGCTAACCTATTCGCAAAAGAGAGCGAGAAGAGGAGGCAAAGCGCGAGCGAGAAATCTAGCGAACATCCTGCGCAAGCATTACTCCAACACCGTGTCCACTTCCCGGACTCCGCCGAGAAGAGGCCATCACGGTAACTCACACGGTTTATTCATTTTAAAAATAAGTTAAGGTTCAAGTTATCTACAACCGGACATTAACAAATTCCCATCTGCCCATAACCGCGGGCACGGCTTTCGAAAGTTCAAATCCCTGCAGGGGAGTCCCAACTTAGCCCATGACAAGCTCTCACAGTCAACGAAGGAATAGACCTCCTCCCAAGACGTTCTGATCAGACTCGGTATCTTGGTTCTTCAAGACACTTCGACAGGTTAAAGCAAGACCAGCAACACCACCCAGATGTGCCGACAAATCCCGATAGGAGCTGCACATATCTCGTTCTCAGGGCACACCGGATGAGCAAGACGTCGGGTAGGCCAGCCCAGAGTTGCCCCTGGTAGCCTCGGACATCGCTCGGTTGGACCAACACTCACAGGAGCACTGGCCCGGGGGGGCTAAAATAAGATGACCCTCGGGCTCTGGAAACCCAAGGGAAAAAGAGGCTAGGTGGCAAAAGGTAAAACCAAGGTTGGGCATTGCTGGAAAAGCTTTAATCAAGGCAAACTATCAAGGGGTTCCCATTATAACCCAACCGCGTAAGGAACGCAAAATCAGGGAACATAACACCGATATGACGGAAACTAGGGCGGCAAGAGTGGAACAAAACACTAGGCGAGAGGCCGAGCCTTCCACCCTTTACCAAGTATATAGATGCATTAAGATAACATGGCAATATAATGATATCCCAACAAGTAAATAATGTTCCAACAAGGAACGGTCTCCAATCTTCACCTGCAACTAGCAATGCTATAAGAGGGGCTGAGCAAAGCGGTAACATACCCAATCAATGGTTTGCTAGGACATGGTGGGTTAGAGGTTTGACATGGCAATTTGGGAGGCTTGAAAGAAAGTGGTAGGCATCGTAGCATTGGCATAGCAAAAGAGCGAGCATCTAGCAAAGCAAAGATAGTAGTGATTTCGAGGGTAGGATCATCTTGCCTGCAAAGTTGTCAGAGTTGACTGGATCCTCGAAAGCAAACTCAACGGGCTCCTCGCTAGCGAACTCGTCTCCCGGCTCTACCCAAACAAGACAAACAAGCAACAAGGACACAATCAACCACGTGCAAAGCTCAAACAATATGATGCAAAGATGATATGCTATGAGGGATGCGATGCGGGATGCATATGCAAGATTTGACAAGGGATTCATGAACCTGGCCTCAACTTGGGAATCCAAGTGTGCCACTGGAAAGATGAGATGAAATCGCTTGAAAACAATATAAAGAACGCCGGAATCGGAGATACAGTTTGGAAATGGCAAGCAATTCAAATATGACACCGGTCTGCGATTTACAGCAAGTAGCCATCTAAAAGCAATGAGATGAACATGCTACAGCACTCAAACATGGCAAACAAATACATGGCAGGGATGCATTCAAGATGCTTAACAAAAGTCTAGCACTGAGCTACGGCCAATTCATCCATTAACAAGTTCAAACAAGCATGGCAAAAATGCATATGGCAGACAGATCTCAGACTTAGTGAAATTAACACTTGTCTGGAATTTCAGATCAGATAGCACTCTTTGGAGCAACAAAACTACATGCTACAGGACCTTAACATGGCAAAGTAAAGCATGGCATGGAGATACTCAAAGAGCTTAACAAAAGTCCCTTAGTGACCTTGAGCCAAAAGGGATCAGAAAATACAATTGCATGCATGTGAACATGGCAAAAACATAATCAGTTCTCAGACTTAGTGAAAACTGGAGCATGCTGAAAACAGATATCAAGTAGGCATGTTTACGAGCTCGATGCACTCACTACGGAGCAAGTCATGACCAACTAAGCATACAACCATCAAGAGTACACAAAATGCAAGCTAGACGTGGAAAGAACAATAACATAGCATGCACGGGTCAACTACAACATCATCGGCAAAATCGCTAACAAGTAGACAATCTGCCCAGATTCATGAAGTAGCAAAAGTAGAGCTCGATTGGCTCAAGCTAGGGTGCTCCATAAATGCAAAAAAAGACATGGATGGATAGAGATCTACAAGATTAAAAAAACATCCTTACTGATCACCCTCAAAATAGGCATGTATCACTAGGAAACAACATGAACATATGGCAACATGAGATAAACAGCTCAAGGACTTAGTGGAAATGTTAAGTCCCTGAAATCAGCATTACCAAGTGCCTCAATTTGCAAGCTTGTGCTAGTCACCACACACATCACAAAAATACATGGGTTGCACCTATGGAAAGATGGCAAAACCCTTAACAAAACATATGTAGAGCTCATGGGCATAACATGCACACAATAATCATGGCAAAAATGACAAATCTCTAAAAGGAGTAGCAGATCTGACACTTATCTCAAGTAGCACTCTTCTAACAGAATTTCGGGCATCAAGATGAACTCAAATGAAAATGATGCAATGGAATGAAATGATGTACTCTCTGAGATGAACATTTTTATATGCTATATGCCCAAAACGGAGCTACAGATGCAAAGTTATAGCATGATGAAGATGGGCACATGAACTAGGGTTTCGGGCAGAAAAGTCAACCGTTCGTCCCAGATCCAGATTTGCACGCTGATCGAGGTTCGCCGGAGGGAGCACTGTAGACGGCCGAAGAAGGTGCCGGAGCTCGAAGGAGGAGGGGCCCGAGGCCCTTCCGGGCCGGATCTCGCCGGATCCGGTCACCGGCGAGTCGGAGAGGCGCGGCGACGTCGGAGGAGGTGCGGGCGACGAGGCGCGGCGGCGGCGGTGCTCTGCTCCGGCTGCGGGGCGCGGTGGTGGCGGAGTGGCGTCGGGCGATGGCGGCGGTGATGACGAAGGCGGTCGGGCGGCGCGGGCACCCAGGCGGCGGAGTGGAGCCGATGGGCTTCGGGGGCCCCGCCCGGGCCGAGCGGGCCGGCGGGACTGAGGCGGCGATGTGGGGCGGCTCAGCCACGTGGTGGCACGCGATTTGCGGTGGCGGTGATGTCCGGCGCGGGCGGACGTGTCCGGCCGCGCGGAGAGGAGCGGGGCTAGGGTTAGGGGTGGAATGACCCGAAATTTCGGGGGAAGGTCTAGTTTTATAGGTAGGAGGAGCTAGGAAGCTCCAAATGGAGTGCGGTTTTCGACCACGCGATCGTGATCGAACGCTCTAGATGATGGAGAGGGTTTTGGTGGGTTTTGGGCCAACTTGGAGGGGTGTTGGGCTGCAACACACACGAGGCCTTTTTGGTCCCTCGGATAACTGTTGGAGTATCAAACGAAGTCCAAATGGTACGAAACTTGACAGGCGGTCTACCGGTAGTAAACCAAGCCGCTTGGCAAGTCTCGGTCCAATCCAGAAATGTTTAATCCCCACACATGAAAGAAAGCTAGAAACGACCACCGGAGGAGAACGAAGCGCCAGAATGCAAAACGGACAACGGGGAAAATGCTCGAATGCATGAGATGAACACGTATGCAAATGCAATGCACATGATGACATGATATGAGATGCATGACAACGACAACAACACACGGAGACAAAAACCCGAACCCGAGAAAATAAAATAACTTAACGCCGGAAACGGCAAGAGTTGGAGTACAAATTGGGAAAGTTACATCCGGGGTGTTACACAGTTCATGGCCGCGACGCACCCGGCGTACAACCTCATGAAGATGCTCGGGAGCAGCGGTGTCCTCACCGTGCATGGGGACAATGAAGACGCGCTACGGGTGCTCAAGCTTGCCTTCAAGACGGCGGCATCGGCACAGCCCGCAGACTCGGAGACCCTCGAGCCCAAGGGGGCTGCACCCGCCAAGAAGAAATAGTTGTTCACCCAAGACAAGGAAGAAACCAAGCAGATACCCGTCGATGAGGACGGGACCACCAACGCCACTTTCACCATAGGCGCCAACCTCGAACCCGAGCAGGAGGAGGCCCTGGTCGGGTTCCTGCATGCAAACAGGAAGGTATTTGCTTGGGAGCCTGACCAGTTGGCGGGGATCCCTAGGAGCGTAATCGAGCATCACCTCAACGTGTGCCCCAACATGCGCCCTATGAAGCAGAAGGCAAGGCGGCAGTCCACAGAAAAGCAGGCCTTCATCGTCCAAGAGACCCGCAAACTAGAAGCCGCTGGGGTCATTCGCGAGGTCCGATACCCGGATTGGTTGGCCAACCCTGTCATTGTGCCAAAGAAGGGAGGGAAGGAGCGCATGTGTGTCGACTTCACCAACCTCAACAAGGCATGCCCACAAGATCCATTCCCACTCCCCCGCATCGACCAGATCATCGATTCCACTGCGGAATGCGACCTGCTATGCTTCTTGGATGCCTTCTCTGGGTATCACCAGATCAAGATGGCGGTAGAAGACGTCGAAAAGACAACCGTCCTAACCCCGTGTGGGGTATACTGCTACACATGCATGCCATTCTGGCTGCGTAACGCAGGGGCGAACTTTCAGCGGCTGATGCACATCACCTTGGGCCCGCAGCTCGGGAAGAATGTTGAGGCTAACGTCGATGACATTGTGGTGAAGTCTCGGGAGGCCAGGACCCTGATACAAGACCTGGAGGAAACCTTCGCGAGCCTCAACGCAGTGAACCTGCGGCTCAACCCAGAGAAGTGTGTGTTCGGAGTCCCCTCGGGCAAACTCTTGGGTTCCCTCATGTCCCATCGAGGCATCGAGGCTAACCCGGAAAAGGTCAAGGCGGTCGAGGACATGAGCCCGCCAAAGACCCTTAGAGAAATGCAGAAGCTCACTGGGCGCGTGACCGTGCTAGGGCGCTTCATCTCCAAGTTGGGGGAGTGAGCGCTGCCCTTCTTCCAGCTGATGAAGAAAAAGGGGCCCTTTGAGTGGACTGAAGAGGCCAACAAGGCGTTCCAGGATCTCAAGAGGTACCCGGCCAGCCCTCCGGTCATGGTGGCTCCGCGCCCTCAAGAGCCCCTGGTGCTTTACCTCGCCGCCACTCCCTACTCCGCCAGCGCAGCCCTGGTGGCGGTTAGAGAGGAGCGTCGAATCAAAACCACAACAGTAGCCCGGGACAAGGCAAAAGAGGAACAAGGAAGGCCCACAGAAATCGCCACCGCGGCTGAGGAGGATCAACCGCCGCAGAGGAGTGCACCGGAGGCGGAAGAGGCCCCTCTCCCAGATGGCCAGCCTCAGGAGGCCTCATCACCTCAGGAGGCGCCATGGTCTCCGAAGGGCGCCACCATCACTAACGCACCCAACCTCGTTGAGCACCCGGTGTACTTCGTCAGCACGGTTTGTGGGACGCGAGGGCATGGTACCCCATGCCTCAGAAGCTCCTCCTCGCGCTACTGGTGGCCTCGCGCAAGCTGCGGCACTATTTTCAGGGTCACCCCATCAAGGTCGTCTCGTCATACCCCCTGGAGAGAGTGCTCAGGAGCCCTAACTCAGCTGGAAGGGTCGCTGAGTGGAACATAGAACTACAAGCGTTTCAGCTCGAATTCAGCACGACCAGAGTCATCAAGGGAGCAGCATTGGCGGATTTTGTGGCAGAATGGACGGAGGCACCAGGCCTCAAGGCCGACAAGGACCGGTCCCTCTCCCCGGGAAGCGAGGCGCCAGAAGGCTGGGTCATGTACTTTGATGGGGCGTTCTCCAGGCATGGCGCTGGGGCTGGGGCGGTGCTTATATCGCCCACTCAGGACAAGCTCTACTACGCTGTACAGCTTTGTTTCCAGCAAGGTGAAAAGGTCTCCAACAACATAGCGGGGTATGAAGGTTTAAAAGCAGGCTTGAAGGCCGCAGCTGCCCTGGGGGTGAAATGCCTCACCATTAAGGGTGATTCGCAGCTCCTTGTCAATTTGTCCAACAAGGAGTACGGGCCGAAAGATGAGCACATGGAAGCCTACCTTGCGGAGGTCCGCAGGATGGAGAAGCAGTTCTGGGGGTTGGAGTTGCAGCATGTGCCCCGTGGCACCAATCAGGAGGCCGACGACATCGCCAAACGGGCGTCCAGGCGGTTACCTCAGGAGCCCGGCATTTTCAAGGAGCGGCTCTTCAAGCCCTCAGCCCTGTCGTCATTGTCAAACACGGCTCAGCCTCGGGAGGAGCTCCCCCAGCCACCTGCCTCAGGAGCCCCGGTCTGTGGCCCGGCCTCAGGAGCACGCCTGCTCCTGACGATGGAACCTCAGGAGGGGTGCTGGATCACGGAGCTCCGGAGTTACTTAACACAAGGGACCCTACCGGAAACGGAGGAGGAAGCGGAGCGTGTGGCACGGCAGGCCACGGCATACTGCATCAAGGATGGAGAGCTCTACCAGAAGCGACCAAATGATGTATCCCTGCGCTGCATCTCCAGGGAGCAAGGAAAGGAACTGCTGGAAGATACACACGGCGGAGACCGTGGACATCATTCATCATCACGGACCCTCGTCAGCAAGGCGTTCCGTAGTGGGTTTTATTGGCCCACCACACTCAATGACGCTGTCAAACTAGTGAAAGCTTGTGAGGCCTGCCAGTTCCACGCCAAGCAGATCCATCAGCCGGTAGGAGGCCTGCAGACTATACGCCTTTTGTGGCCATTCGCAGTCTGGGGGCTAGACATCCTGGGCCCGTTTCCTCGGGTGCCAGGGGGCTACCGCTACCTCTACATCGCCGTGGACAAGTTCACCAAGTGGGCTGAAGTAGAGGTCGTCCGCACCATCCCCGCGGGTTCCGCGGTCAAGTTCATCAGGGGCATTGTGAGCCGGTTTGGGGTGCCGAACCGCATCATCACAGACAACGGTTCGCAGTTCACCAGTAACCTCTTCAAAATATACTGTGCTAACCTTGGAACGCAGATATGCTACGCTTCGATGGCGCACCCCGGAAGCAACGGCCAGGCCGAGCGAGCCAACGCAGAGGTCCTGAGGGGCCTCAAGACCAGGACATTCAAGAAGAAGCTAGAGGCCTGCGGCAGAGGTTGGTATGACGAGCTTCAGTCCGTGTTGTGGTCCATCCGCACAACCGCGACCAAGCCGACTGGAGAGACCCCGTTCTTCCTGGTCTACGGAGCCGAAGTGGTCCTCCCTTACGAGGTCAGACGTCGCTCCGTGCGGGTCCTGGCATTCGATGAGGCGCAGCAGGACGCCATGCGGGGGATGGACCTCATGCTGGGGGAGGAACGTCGCCGAGAAGCCGCGCTGCGAGCGGCGAGGTACCAACAAGCACTGCGATGATATCACTGCCGCAACATCCGCCCCAGAACTCTTGAGGTAGGAGACCTCGTGCTCAGGCGGGTTCTCTCCAGGGAGGGACTGCACAAGCTCTCTCCCATGTGGGAGGGCCCGTTCAAGGTTGTTCATGTTTCCAGGCCCGGCTCCGCGCGCTTGGAGACTCAGGAGGGGGTGCCGGTCCAGAACGCATGGAACATCCAGCACCTCCGGAGGTTCTACCCCTAAAAAGGCCCAGAGCCTGTGAAGAAGGCGAATGCCTATGAAGCTGTCGCGTTTTGGAAAAGGCCCAGAGCCTGTGAAGAAGGCGAATGCCTGTGAAGCTGTCGCGTTTTGGAAAAGGCCCAGAGCCTGTGAAGCTGTCACGTTTTGGAAAAGGCCCAGAGCCTGTGAAGAAGGCGAATGCCTGTGAAGCTGTCGCGTTTTGGAAAAGGCCCAGAGCCTGTGAAGAAGGCGAATGCCTGTGAAGTTGTCGCGTTTTGGAAAAGGCCCAGAGCCTATGAAGAAGGCGAATACCTGTGAAGCTCTCGCGTTTTGGAAAAGGCCCAGAGCCTGTGAAGAAGGCGAATACCTGTGAAGCTGTCGCGTTTTGGAAAAGGCCCAGATCCTGTGAAGAAGGCAAATGCCTGTGAAGCTGTCGCGTTTTGGAAAGGGCCCGGAGCCTGTGAAGAGGGAAATGCCCGTGAAGCCTGCTTCCCCCAAGAAAGGCCCGGAGCCTGTGAAGAAGGCCAACACCTGTGAAGCTCGCCGCCTGTGACACTCTCACGTAATAATGAGTTGGGATTGTACACGCCCCGGAGTCTCGGGAGCGCCGGCCTCAAGCCCTGGGGCTCCCTCCCATGCCCAGTGGCAGCACTTAGCTCCGCGCTGGTGAGAAGACGTCGAAGACTAGATTAGGTGCCAGATGCAGCTTTTTCATTTGCTTTCCGCAGTTGGCTTGTTCATTCTCATTCGAAGTTTTATTGAAGCTGTTGCCATCTTTGGCTTGTGGTTCTTCGACATTTCACTCTCCTGCCTCGATTTCTCTTATGCAAGGCCTCACGAGTGTTCCTGTCCTAGTCATTCAAAGGTTTCGCGACCTGGGTCCATTACAGGAGCACCCCTCCAGTCCGTGCCCCACGGGCACCGCGACACGAACACAGGGCCTGGGTCGGTCACCCCCCACGGCTGGGGCCGAGAACTATCCACGCGCGGGCACGTAGCTGGAAGGCACGATAACGGAAGCAAAGCGATGATTAACAACTATAACCCAAACACGCCCCCGCGGGGCTCCACGCTACTGTCTTTTTACGCAGGAAAAAGGAAAAGAAAGAACAAATCAGGCGCAGCTCGCCTCACACCGGCCTGCAGGGAAGACTCGAGCTGCCTTCGAGGCTCAGGCAGACTCCCTCTCGCGCTTCACCAAGGCGCGATGGCGGGCAGACACGCTACCACCTCCCAAGCAGGTACGACGGCGTGGAGGCTGACCGCGGCCACCGCTAGAAGAGTCGCCGCCTGAAGAAGAACCGGTGAAGCTTGGCGAACCCTGAGCGTCGCCAGTCACATGAGCGCTGTCCTCTCCATCATCGCCGAGGCTGGGTTCCCGGCCGCGGTTGTCAGGACCCCGACTCAATGCCACATCGATCTAGCATGTAACACCTCATATCACTTTGCGGCCTCACGCACGGTATTCCCACGGGTGTCGCCTTACCTTTGCCCGGGACCGTTTGCGTCTTTTGGCACACGTATATGATAGTGTCGCTAGCATCCATATGATAAGGAGCCCGGGCTGACATGGCTAGTCGTGAACCCAAAGTGGCACTAACTTACAGGGACAGGCATCCATGACCCAGCATCGAACGTGTCGGTCATCAGCAAGTGAATCCAGGCTGTAGCACTGGGCTAGCAGGACTCCGGTGAACCGGGCTGTAGCGGGCTAACAGGACTCCGATATTCATCGCGTGACATTTCCCCGAAGGGACAGACACAGGAACGAAGAAGGACACATGCCGGCCAGCCTAAGTGTTCCGGAGCAGTAGCAAGCTACCATGGCTCGGTGGAAACACTAGGAGACATTTCCCGGTAAGAGAGGCTACTAAAGATAAACAACTAGATAGTCAGATCCCACACATACCAAGCATTTCAATAACATACACACAATATGCTCGATATGTGCAAATACAACATGGCATCACAAGATGACTCTACAACTCAAGTATTTATTCAATAGGCTCCGAGGAGCGAGATATTACAATCATGGGTCTCATGACCCAACACTCAGAGCATACAAGTCAAAGCACAAGCGGAAGCTATCATGTCTGAGTACAGACATCTATAAATGAAAAAGGATGAGAAGCCTGACTATCTACCAGATCCTGCCGAGGGCACAAGATCGTAGCTGAGGTAACAAGCTAAACGTCGGAGTCCACGCGGAACTACTAGTGAGACTGAAGTCTCTCTGCAAAAACATAAAATAGGCAAACGTGAGTACACATGTACCCAGCAAGACTTACATCAGAACTAACTACATATGCATCATTATCACCAAAGGGGATGGTGGAGTTTAACTGCAGCAAGCCAACTTTGACTCGGTGGCTAACCTGAACTACGACTGCAAGTAACTCTTTTGAGGTGGCGCACACGAGTCCACATATTCACCATATCAATACACCACTATGGATCCGCTCCCGTCTCCCTACGAGAACGCCATCCATAGCACTCACGCTTATCTTGCGTATTTTAGAGTATCCACTTTCACTTGTCTATGAACTATGCAAGGGGTCCAAGTTTCCATATCCGAGGAATCCGGCTATTCGAATAGATAATGATAACCCTGCAGGGGTGTACTTCTTCACACACGCTCTCGCCACTTACCGCCCTGTACACGTCATGTACCTCGGCAACCTTCAAGCGGAAGCCGGGCGAGCGAGTCGGCCATGACCTGACTAACCGAACAAGTCTCTAGTCCAGGTTTATCGCCTATTCGGGTTCCATCCGCAAGGAGATCCGGCCGGGGTGTCGCTTACGGCCCCAAATGATGTGTGCAGGGTTCCCAAGCCCACCAACCGGGTGCCACTTGGTACACCGGGCCACTGTGCCTAGTCTGTCCCAAGCCCACCTGTACCGGGTGCCACTTGGTAGACTACTAACACTACCTACAAACACCAGAAACTAGTTGCAACTCCTGGACAGAGATCAAGTTGATTAATAAGTCGAGAGGGGCACTTAAGCATTCCAATGTGTGGTAGTAACTGGTCATGGATCACAAACACAGAACTCAGTTCCTGAGGACGGCTGCAATGAGACAACCCACCATGTACTCCTACATGGCCTCTCACCGCTACCTTTACCAAATCGTGTTCACACACTTAGCTCACACACAATAGGACATGTTCACACACCTCTGATTCATCCCCGATGAATCAGACCTGACTCAACTCTAAGCAGTAGCAGGCATGACAAACAAGCATGAATGAGTAGGCACATCAGGGCTCAAACAACTCCTACTCATGCTAGTGGGTTTCATCTATTTACTGTGGCAATGACAGGTCATGCAGAGGATAAAGGGGTTCAACTACCGCAGCAAGTAACAAATATGTCATTGTTGTCCTAATGCAGTAAAAGAGAGCAGGAGCGAGAGAGTGGAATTTTATCGGAATGAACAAGGGGGTTTTGCTTGCCTGGCACTTCTGAAGATAGCATTGAGTCTTCATCAGTGTCAACGATCACAACGTCGGAACATCGTCTACCGGGAGGGAACAGATACTGGCAACAAAGAAGAAATACAATCAATGCAATGCACAATATGATGCATCCTCATGACATGGCAATATGAATGTGTTTTGAGCTAATGCAACTAGCAACAGATTAAATGAAGTTGGTTTGAATACAAGATTCAAATTCAAACTCCATATGTGATTATTCAAATGCCATTTAATTGATTTGTGCTAAACAGCAGCTATAAGTTGTTCTAACATGCATGAAACTGGTACAGATGGATAGATTGGATTTTTCTGATAATTTTTCATATATAAATTACTTAATTTGGAGTTACGGTTGAATTTCTATGAATTTTAGAAGTTTAGGGTATTTTCTGCAATATCCTGAATTAAATTAAATCCAGAAAATGACTTATTGCGTCAGCACCACGTCACTGTGACGTCAGCAGATTCAACTGGGCGTCCCAGGTCAAACCTGACCTGTGGGCCTTGCGTGTCAGTGTCTGGACTAACTAACCTAATTAAAATTAACCCTAACTAACTTGGTTAGCCGGGCGGGGCCCGCATGTCAGTGAGTCAGTGGCTTATTTAAAATTAGTTATTAACTTAACCAAAAGTTAGCAGGGGACGGGCCCACACGTCAGTGACCCAGGGGGGTCAAATCCCTGGTCAACCGGGGCTAATCCACCGGCGTCTAGCCGCCGGCAACGACCAGACGCGGTGGTGGCTCGCCGGAGTTGCGCCAGAGACGACGGATCGACGCGCCAAGGGCACCAGGAGGTAGCCCGTGCCCGTGCGCATGTAGGGGGACCAACGGAAGGTGCGGGGGTGGCCGGGGTTCGCCGGAGTGGAGCCCGAGGCGGCGGCGGGAGCTCGGGGGTTCGCGGGACCGGCGCTGCGGTGCACGGGAGGACGAGTGGTTAGGTGCTTTGGGTTCCTAAGGTTGCGGTGAGCACGCTGGTGGGCTCGGGAGCGAGCTGCGGTGGCTGTGGCCACGGCCACGCCATGGCCGGCGGCGAGATGCTTCGGTCATGGTTGGGGATCGGGGCTAGGGGACGGGAACCAAGGGAGCGAGCAAAGAGGAGGCAGCAGGAGCTCACAGGGAGAACGATGAGGTGGTCAGCGAGCTTGGGGGCGTCTTCGGTGCTGCGAATCGAACGGCGGCGATCGCCGGCCGTGGCGATGAAGATGGCGGTGATGGCGTGGCTTCAGGGCACCCGGCGTCGCGTGCGTCGTGGTAGAGCTTCCCGGACCCAAGGCGGAGCTCGTGGCCTAACTGGCTGGGCGTGGGGATGCTGGTGGCTCCGGTGGTGCTCGTCGGCGGTCTCGGGTGCGTCCGGGGATGAGCGAGGGAGAGAGACAGAGGAGGGAGAGGGGATGCAGCGGGTGAGGGAGAAGAGCGAGGGGACACGAGGCGTCGTCATGGCGTTGCTAGGAGGGCCAGGGAAGCAGGAGGTGGCCGGGGCGGCGTCGGCGCTCGCCACCGAGCTGCTTCGGTGCGAGGGGAGGAAGACGACACGGGGGGGGGGGGGAACGGCGGTGGGCTGGGCCGCTGGGGGAGCTGGGCCGGCTGGGCTGGACAGGTAAGCGCCAGGTAAGTCTCCTCTGCTCTGTTTTATTTTTTTCTTCTGTTTTGTTTTATCTAATTTCCTTTTGCCACTGTTTTGAATTTAAAAATAATTCAAACAATGCCAAAAGCTCCTCTGAATATTTTTTTATTTTGCTAGATGGACTTTTCCAAAAGCTCATAAAATATTTCAGGGATATTTGAAATTATATTCTAATTATATGAATATAATTCAAATTCAAATAGCTAATGAATTAAATTCAAAGTCCCAAAAATAAATCCTTAAAAATGTTCAATATTTTGGTTGGGACCAGAACCCTTGCCAAAAATTATCAAACATTTAAGAAGAGCATTTTGGAACAATGAATGAGATTTTTAGGGTTTTTGCCCTTCTTTTAATTAAGTTTTTGAGGCTTTCAAAATTCCTCAATTCAAGTTTCAAAAATATAGACATGATGCACACATGAAGCTAGCCTAGAGCACTACCAGCAGCTAGGGATGTGACAACTCACCCCTACTAAACAAAAATCTCGTCCCGAGATTCAAGCGTAGGGTAAGATGAAGGGGAAACGCAAACTAGTATAATCTTCACGATCCAGGGTGCACTTCATAAGAGCGTTGATTCGATCACCATCATTGTCTTGATATCTTGCTTCGAGAACTTCAGCTAATCATGACAAGAAGAGGAAAGGGAAACTCTAGAAGGATCGAACTTCTCGAAGGTCGAACAACTCACGGAATGAGACATAGAACCATCTCTCGGGTGGAGACACGAGATACACATCAAGAGGGGTGGAAAGAAACGGATGACGAAGGTTCACTAGGTGGACAACAATTCCACACTTAAAAAGGTGGTAAACGATTGTCAACGTAGCGAGGAGTTGAGTTGCCATGATACCACAACGAGGCACCTTAGGGACGGTGACTCGTAGATATATCCCCTTAAGTGGCAAAAAGAATTACTTTTAATTCAAGGATCATTGAAACTCTTTATACCAGCTTAAGGCAAATCATAATCGATCATTTAGAGGGGTTCGGTAGAATGGCATACTCGAACTTGGATGATGTGGATTACCTTGTTGAAGACAACGTAATGGATGAATTTGCTTATCACCGGAAATGGAAGAGACCCATGGTAGAATGGCACATTGGTGGTGCAAGCTGGGAACAAAATGCAAATGCTAGGAATGATTCTGGTAACTGGGGAAGAACCCAACAATAGAGAGTGAATTCACTGTTTGAAAAGGTCATAGCATTGCCGAGGAAACTGAGAGGAATCCCAGTTAGTGCCGATGATAACACGTAGCGCTTGTGCGTGCTCTCAAGAACTTGAGCATTTCCATATTCATCAAGGTTTTACCAACATCCGTGTCAAGGGTCCGGTAACACAACTTACTACCATGATGAATGGTGATGGAGGATGCAGATGCAAAGGAAGATAACACCTTCTCAGATTTCACCTTAACAAGGCCAAGGGGACGAAATCTGGATGATCGACCGAGAGACATTTAGCACTCCGCTTCTAATGTTCTCCTTGATGTGCTAGCATAATCCATAGATAATTATGGTTTGATATCTAGAACATCAAGTAAAGGTCGGACTTCGGGAGCACAAAAATCCATAAGGAACAACTACTAGAATAAGTTCTACGAGATCCTTATGGGGAGGTGGCCAACTTCTCCAATCAAGATACTACAATATTAGGTCTCCCGGCGGGGTGTGTTGGCCACGACATCCACTTTACCGGTTTCCGAGGGACCGATATTATAGTTCTTGGGAAATGTTCCAACCATCATATCTGCCTGAGATTCAGATCTGGTTGGTGTCAGGATATTCCAGACTCATCGAGTCTAGGAAGAAAAATGAAAGTTTGCAACACAAATCGACTAAACGACGTTGCGAGATTCTCGGGGAATGAACTACGATAGTAAGCTCCAAAACATGAGTTGGTTCTGCTACAAACATGTGAACACGTTGTCCCAGACAAGCATGACCACATGGTAGTCTTATAATAAAACACTACCGAGTTCTAGTTGGGAACCATCAGCGAGGATATCGAAGTTCTTTCATAAGTCCGGATTAGCTCTTATGAAGATACTCCTTCTCCTTGAACAAATCAGTCAGTGGCTTGGTGTGCTAGGATACACATATGGAATGAAGATGATCAGTCTATCAAACCACAAAATACTTCGCACGTGCATAACTGACTTGGGATGGTTCCAGAGGAGGTAAAAACATGCTTTCTCGAATTCACGGCGGCAACTTACATCAAATGCACGTGAATCAAAGGAAGTCACTTCTTTCATCCAAACATATACTTCATGAACGGGGCATGAAGAAAATGCCTATAAAAGTTTCCAACACTAGGTTGATGTTCAACATGAATCATGGGGGAGACAAAATGCTGCTGATGGGCTCAACAACAACTCATCGGAATTTCCATATCACTGGACTTCCACCATCATGTGAACACGGTGATAGTATTGGTCAGACCAAAAGATGTAATGGTATATGCTCGAGGGATCAACCACGAGTAAGACAACATTACGAGCATCGTTGGTACTGATTTGATTGACGATAGCCCATACTCAAATCAGAGGATTGATAAGACAATAGGTCCAGCAACTGATCACAGGGACCAATCGATGAAGATATCATCTTTCTTCAACACACACTACACAAAAAGATATCCCTTAACATGAACTAAGTCGGACAAGCTTTTATCTTCCAACTCTCCAAGTTGTTGTTTAGCTTAACCAACTAGCTCAGAGGTATCCAACACGGATTCTTGGAGAAATGGTGGTTTACAGGAATAAACCAACTTGATCACGAGATCAACATAGCGGTCAGGCGACAACCTGGTGATACTTCCGAGAAGAAATTTGGAATATCACGAACCACCGATATGTTACTAAGCTCGAGAACAATCTTGCTTTTCAGGGCAAGACGATATGATCAAATGAGCGAGGACTTGACAAAATCTTAACTCATCAATCAAAGAGTGCACCAGGAAATAAGGACTAGGTAGCACAATCAACCTTAGGGCGATGATTCAAAAATCAACACGCTAAGAATGAAATTATTGTCCTTTAACTACCAAGCAACGAGGTTGCTAGGAGTATTGATTTCACACATCACGATTCACTTGTCGGCATTCCGGTTCAACAACATGGGGACCGAGAAATGACTAACGATGGTGAGAAGTATCACTACCAAGAGTTCATAGGATGGTGTGCAATTCCTATAACAATCCCGATATAAGGATGGTAATACTCCAAGGTAGAGCAGAACCAAAAGCTAAATTAGCAATTTGATCTGCGAAGCACAACTTCTTTGACCCAACCCTGGATATGGGTCAGGTTCTGGAGTTTGTTTCTCCTAGTCATTCCGGAATAGAATGGCTTGACAGACCACAAGAGTAATAGGCATCGATGAACGAATGCACACATAATCTTGACTATCAACTGATAGACGAGGGTCAGAAGACAACTAAAGAGGGACAACTCAAAGGAACATATAATTTTCTGAGTTGTGGATGCATAGATTAGTATGCCGAACCAAGTTCAACATGATTCTTCCGGATAACCCATGCAGAAAGGTTGAGCTGGCAGAGTCACAATATAGCATGGAGAACTCATCGAGAGCACTCTAATTGTGATCTTTTGATCCAATAAACATCTGCCATAGAGTGGTTCTTAGTATTTGGAAGAAGGAAATACCACGAACTTCGAGGACTATCGCAAAGTTACTAATAACCTAAAGGAACGAGCAAAACTATCAACATGAAGCAAGTAGGGTGAATCTCGGGTTCAAGAACCCAGGAGTAGAATGCCTACTACTAAGTGGCATCACGGGATGCTTTTGGGAATGATGGCCAGAATCATCACACTGGGACACAAATCATGGCTAAATTACTAGATGATCCCCTAAGACACCTAGGGTCATAATACCAGCTCCAACATATATGTCAAGGCAATAAAGTACCTCAACTCACCGATTAGTGTGGTTAATCTGGCCCAAAGGAACATCGAAACGAGAGGAAGGAATTTGCAAATTGCTTCAAACTATTTAGAAACCTGGGATGACTTGGACAGCATAACGGCTGTAAATGCTCAGAAAAGATTTGAGACATTCACAAAAGGGTGGCATAGCCACTCAGAAGCACAATATCAAGGTTTGGAGATCAACAGTTAACATACAGAAATAGTAGGAACTGAACTCAAGCTTAAATCCAACAATCTTATAAGTCTACGGATTAGTAACACGTGATCCTGATAGAAAGAAGAGATAGCCTAGTTCTTAATCCCCGTAGAAGAGAAGATGATGACTCAGATAAGAAGGCCATGAGGTATAAGGAGTAAAAAGAGCCTTACGTTCCATCCCACAATCAATTCCCTTATATAACTAAAGAATTTCTAGACTCAACTTCGACCATTTTGTCTTGGTAATCCTACAGGCAGTCAAGCTCTGATACCAGCGCTGTCAGGACCCCGACTCAATGCCACATCGATCTAGCATGTAACACCTCATATCACTTTGCGGCCTCACGCACGGTATTCCCATGGGTGTCGCCTTACCTTTGCCCGGGACCGTTTGCGTCTTTTGGCACACGTATATGATAGTGTCGCTAGCATCCATATGATAAGGAGCCCGGGCTGACATGGCTAGTCGTGAACCCAAAGTGGCACTAACTTACAGGGACATGCATCCATGACCCAGCATCGAACGTGTCGGTCATCAGCCAGTGAATCCAGGCTGTAGCACTGGGCTAGCAGGACTCCGGTGAACCGGGCTGTAGCGGGCTAACAGGACTCCGATATTCATCGCGTGACATTTCCCCGAAGGGACAGACACAGGAACGAAGAAGGACACATGCCGGCCAGCCTAAGTGTTCCGGAGCAGTAGCAAGCTACCATGGCTCGGTGGAAACACTAGGAGACATTTCCCGGTAAGAGAGGCTACTAAAGATAAACAACTAGATAGTCAGATCCCACACATACCAAGCATTTCAATAACATACACACAATATGCTCGATATGTGCAAATACAACATGGCATCACAACATGACTCTACAACTCAAGTATTTATTCAATAGGCTCCGAGGAGCGAGATATTACAATCATGGGTCTCATGACCCAACACTCAGAGCATACAAGTCAAAGCACAAGCGGAAGCTATCATGTCTGAGTACAGACATCTATAAATGAAAAAGGCTGAGAAGCCTGACTATCTACCAGATCCTGCCGAGGGCACAAGATCGTAGCTGAGGTAACAAGCTAAATGTCGGAGTCCACGCGGAACTACTAGTGAGACTGAAGTCTCTCTGCAAAAACATAAAATAGGCAAACGTGAGTACAAATGTACCCAGCAAGACTTACATCAGAACTAACTACATATGCATCATTATCAACAAAGGGGATGGTGGAGTTTAACTGCAGCAAGCCAGCTTTGACTCGGTGGCTAACCTGAACTACGACTGCAAGTAACTCTTTTGAGGTGGCGCACACGAGTCCACATATTCACCATATCAATACACCACTATGGATCCGCTCCCGTCTCCCTACGAGAACGCCATCCATAGCACTCACGCTTATCTTGCGTATTTTAGAGTATCCACTTTCACTTGTCTATGAACTATGCAAGGGGTCCAAGTTTCCATATCCGAGGAATCCGGCTATTCGAATAGATAATGATAACCCTGCAGGGGTGTACTTCTTCACACACGCTCTCGCCACTTACCGCCCTGTACACGTCATGTACCTCGGCAACCTTCAAGCGGAAGCCGGGCGAGCGAGTCGGCCACGACCTGACTAACCGAACAAGTCTCTAGTCCAGGTTTATCGCCTATTCGGGTTCCATCCGCAAGGAGATCCGGCCGGGGTGTCGCTTACGGCCCCAAATGATGTGTGCAGGGTTCCCAAGCCCACCAACCGGGTGCCACTTGGTACACCGGGCCACTGTGCCTAGTCTGTCCCAAGCCCACCTGTACCGGGTGCCACTTGGTAGACTACTAACACTACCTACAAACACCAGAAACTAGTTGCAACTCCTGGACAGAGATCAAGTTGATTAATAAGTCGAGAGGGGCACTTAAGCATTCCAATGTGTGGTAGTAACTGGTCATGGATCACAAACACAGAACTCAGTTCCTGAGGACGGCTGCAATGAGACAACCCACCATGTACTCCTACATGGCCTCTCACCGCTACCTTTACCAAATCGTGTTCACACACTTAGCTCACACACAATAGGACATGTTCACACACCTCTGATTCATCCCCGATGAATCAGACCTGACTCAACTCTAAGCAGTAGCAGGCATGACAAACAAGCATGAATGAGTAGGCACATCAGGGCTCAAACAACTGCTACTCATGCTAGTGGGTTTCATCTATTTACTGTGGCAATGACAGGTCATGCAGAGGATAAAGGGGTTCAACTACCGCAACAAGTAACAAATATGTCGTTGTTGTCCTAATGCAGTAAAAGAGAGCAGGAGCAAGAGAGTGGGATTTTATCGGAATGAACAAGGGGGTTTTGCTTGCCTGGCACTTCTGAAGATAGCATTGAGTCTTCATCAGTGTCAACGATCACAACGTCGGAACATCATCTACCGGGAGGGAACAGATACCGGCAACAAAGAAGAAATACAATCAATGCAATGCACAATATGATGCATGCTCATGACATGGCAATATGAATGTGTTTTGAGCTAATGCAACTAGCAACAGATTAAATGAAGTTGGTTTGAATACAAGATTCAAATTCAAACTCCATATGTGATTATTCAAATGCCATTTAATTGATTTGTGCTAAACAGCAGCTATAAGTTGTTCTAACATGCATGAAACTGGTACAGATGGATAGATTGGATTTTTCTAATAATTTTTCATATATAAATTATTTAATTTGGAGTTACGGTTGAATTTCTATGAATTTTAAAAGTTTAGGGTATTTTCTGCAATTTCCTGAATTAAATTAAATCCAGAAAATGACTTATTGCGTCAGCACCACGTCACTGTGACGTCAGCAGAGTCAACTGGGCGTCCCAGGTCAAACCTGACCTGTGGGCCCTGCGTGTCAGTGTCTGGACTAACTAACCTAATTAAAATTAACCCTAACTAACTTGGTTAGCCGGGCGGGGCCCGCATGTCAGTGAGTCAGTGGCTTAATTAAAATTAGTTATTAACTTAACCAAAAGTTAGCAGGGGACGGGCCCACACGTCAGTGACCCAGGGGGGTCAAATCCCTGGTCAACCGGGGCTAATCCACCGGCGTCTAGCCGCCGGCAACGACCAGACGCGGCGGTGGCTCGCCGGAGTTGCGCCAGAGACGACGGATCGACGCGCCAAGGGCACCAGGAGGTAGCCCGTGCCCGTGCGCATCTAGGGGGACCAACGGAAGGTGTGGGGTGGCCGGGGTTCGCCGGAGTGGAGCCCGAGGCGGCGGCCGGAGCTCGGGGGTTTGCGGGACCGGCGTTGCGGTGCACGGGAGGACGAGTGGTTAGGTGCTTTGGGTTCCTAAGGTTGCGGTGAGCACGCTGGTGGGCTCGGGAGCGAGCTGCGGTGGCTGTGGCCACGGCCACGCCATGGCCGGCGGCGAGATGCTTCGGTCATGGTTGGGGATCGGGGCTAGGGGACGGGAACAGAGGGAGCGAGCAAAGAGGAGGCAGCAGGAGCTCACAGGGAGAATGATGAGGTGGTCAGCGAGCTTGGGGGCGTCTTCGGTGCTGCGAATCGAACGGCGGCGATCGCCGGCCGTGGCGATGAAGATGGCGGTGATGGCGTGGCTTCAGGGCACCCGGCGTCGCGTGCGTCGTGGTAGAGCTTCCCGGACCCAAGGCGGAGCTCGTGGCCTAACTGGCTGGGCGTGGGGATGCTGGTGGCTCCGGTGGTGCTCGTCGGCGGTCTCGGGTGCGTCCGGGGATGAGCGAGGGAGAGAGACAGAGGAGGGAGAGGGGATGCAGCGGGTGAGGGAGAAGAGTGAGGGGACACGGGGCGTCGTCGTGGCGTTGCTAGGAGGGCCAGGGAAGCAGGAGGTGGCCGGGGCGGCGTCGGCGCTCGCCACCGAGCTGCTTCGGTGCGAGGGGAGGAAGATGACAGGGGGGGGGGGGACGGCGGTGGGCTGGGCCGCTGGGGGAGCTGGGCCGGCTGGGCTGGACAGGTAAGCGCCAGGTAAGTCTCCTCTACTCTGTTTTATTTTTTTCTTCTGTTTTGTTTTATTTAATTTCGTTTTGCCACTGTTTTGAATTTAAAAATAATTCAAACAATGCCAAAAGCTCCTCTGAATATTTTTTTATTTTGCTAGATGGACTTTTCCAAAAGCTCATAAAATATTTCAGGGATATTTGAAATTATATTCTAATTATATGAATATAATTAAAATTCAAATAGCTAATGAATTAAATTCAAAGTCCCAAAAATAAATCCTTAAAAATGTTCAATATTTTGGTTGGGACCAGAACCCTGGCCAAAAATTATCAAACATTTAAGAAGAGCATTTTGGAACAATGAATGAGATTTTTAGGGTTTTTGCCCTTCTTTTAATTAAGTTTTTGAGGCTTTCAAAATTCCTCAATTCAAGTTTCAAAAATATAGACATGATGCACACATGAAGCTAGCCTAGAGCACTACCAGCAGCTAGGGATGTGACAGCGGTCGTCGTCCTGGCAGCACCCTGCGCGGCGACCATCTTCCCCAAACACCCTCATGTAGAGGGTGGCATCGCCATCAAACTTGAAGTGCAGGGTGCACCGACAGCTCAGGCCACGCGCGCAGGCAAACGTTTGCCAACCGCGGGCCAAGGCCAGGCTCCCGGCTGTGGAGACCTCCAGTGAAGCCCATGAGGCCCGGCTGTAGTAGCCATCTGCCTGGAGCTAGAGGCCGCCCGGGGCGTCGGCCGGGAGCTCGCCGAGGAGGAAGCGAGGAAGTGGAAGCCGGGTGCTAGTCGGCTCCGCCGACCACACAACAAACTCTGACAGCACCTCTGCAGCACAAAAGCGTGGCCTAGGGGAACGCGCGACCGAAGCGCGCCCCCCCCGGCCGCAGCAGTCCGACCATCATCGTGCTGGAAATCGTCTCCACGGCTGCGGGGAGCTGCCGTGGTGGCCATAGGATGTTTGCAAGGGCGCCCTCGGCCGCGCTTGGGCGGGGGAGAGGCAGGCTCAACCTGGTGAGCCTTCCCCTTCTCTGTGGCCGAGAACCTCCTCGATGGGGCCATGAAGAAGAAGGAGAAGCAAGGAGGGATGAACTGGAAGGGCGCACGCTGATCCGTACTTATAGCCAGCGAGGGCCAACCGTCGGCCCCCACGATCGCAGGTAATCATGACCCGCTCTGCATGCAGGGACTTGTCCAATCCGTGCAGTTGCCGAGGCGCCATGTGGAAGTGGAGACACCCACGTCCAATCAACCGCCACGCGGCGCCCAAGGCCGCAGGCTGTTAGGGCCCGCGGCACTTCGCTCTTGCCCTTTCGCCTCCCTGCACGGCCAAGTCCGGGCGCGCCTTGGGCCCGAGGGCTACTGTCGGCGTTCTGGGAACGGGGGTCCCCAGACTTGCCTGCCTGCAGCCTGCGGCGTGGCCCAAAAGGGGGCCCAGCACGGCCCATCTTCATCAACACAGACCCAAGACCCTTGCGAGGGGCCAGGCCTCGTGGGGCGGACGACACAGAGCTTCCTCAGGCACGACCTCATCAGGATGGCTCACGAGGAGGCGGAGAGATCAAGGCGGGGTACCTCACGAGGTGCCCGTGACGCAAGCCATGACGACCAAGGGCGCAAGGCGGGCGTCAGCCGCGCAGTGTCCTCCTTTCCTCTTTGGTGCAAAGGGAGCAAGCGCAGGCGAGAGCATCAAGCAAATGCACCCGTTTTGGTGCAACGAGACCAAGACCAGTCCAACGGCAGGGAGGAAGTCATTGTGGAGCCCAAGCCAGCGTCACCACCAGAGTCTTTGGCAGGCGAGGACCAACTTTAGTTAGGATAAGTGTACCAGATGTTCCCCTTCAAAATGGCCAATTGTTGGCGCCCTTCCCGCTCAGTATTTGGGAAGAGGCCCAGGGCCTTTGCCTATAAATAGTACTAGCCACCCGTAGGGTAGGGGGATCGAAATCGGAGAGAGAATCGAGAAGAGAGAGAGAGAGAGAGAGAGAGAGAGAGAGAGAGAGAGAGAGAGAGAAGGGTGATTGAACTCCTCCCAGCAGTTCATCGCCCCAGCCAAGAACAGAACCTCGCGAGGTTGTTCTTCCTTGTATTGCTCATCATCATCAGCCCAAGAGGCAATCCACCACACCACACACTGGAGTAGGGTATTACACCACAACGGTGGCCCGAACCAGTATAAACCCTGTGTCTCTTGTGATGTTCATCTTAGATCTTAGCGAGGCGGAGGGGTGCAGGTAGGTAGAAGGCGAGATCTCCGCGCGCACCCCAGTGTTCGAACCTCAAGGGTCTGCCGGAACCCGAAATCCACCAACGAGGGCCTCGTGAGGTTTGCCCCGCCTTGATATCTCTGCTCCTCGTGAGCCTTCCTAGCTAGGCCACTCCCGAGGAGGTCTTGTGTCATCTGCCTTGCGAGGCTGGGACCCTCGCAAGGGTCTTGGATGCCTTGTTGATGAAGATGGGCCGTACGGCCTGCTGGCTCAGCCACGCCGCAGGCCGCAGGTAGGCAAGTCTGGGGACCCCTGTTCCCAGAACACGGACAGTAGCCCCGGGCCCAAGGTGCGCTCAGGCTTGGCTTCATGGAGAAGCCAAGGGCCAAGTTCAGAGCACCGCGGGCCCTAAAAGCATGCGGCCTCGATCGACGCGTGGTGGATGATTGGACGTGGGCGTCTCCGCTTCCCCACGTTGCCTCGGCAACTGCTCGACTTGTCAGGTCCCTGCGACATGCAAGGAAAACCATCATTACATGCGATCATGGGAGACGCCGGTTGGCCTTCCCTTGCTATAAATGGGGAGGGGGCGGAGCCCCCATTGCCCATCTCTTCCTTGTTTGCTTGCTCCTTCCTCCTTGCTCCATCACTTGTAGTGACACCCTTGGCACCACGAAGGAAGCTCTCTGCAGCCGAGAAGGGGAAAGCCCCTCACGAGGGACCCGACTCCCCGGCGCCCAAGCGCGGCCGCGGCCGCCCGCATAAACATGCCGCGACCCCCGACGTGGCCCATTGTTGAGACGGCACCACGGCACGCAGAGTGGGCCATCCCAGCCATATCGGTCCAGTTGATGAGGGAGGCACGCCATGGTGGCACGGCCCCCTCGTCTGCACTTCCACACGGCGGAGGTGTCGCCGGAGTTCGTCGTCAGGTCGCAGAACTCGGCCGGCAACTGGCTCCAACTCCCGCGCTTCTTCGCCGACAAACTGCCGGCCTCTGGCCCAGGCGGACTCTGGCTGGAGGTGGATGGCTGCTGCACCAAGGCCTCTTGGGTTGCGGTTGAGACTTCCGCCGTGGGCAACATAGCCCTGGCCCACGGCTGGCAGACATTCGCCCGCACATGCGGCCTGGGCAGGCGGTGCACCCTCCACTTCAGGTACGATGGTGGGTCGACCATTTATGTGAGGGTGTTTGGGGAAGATGGTCGTCCCGCTGGGTGCTGCCCCGAGGCGAACAACGGTGAGGAGGTACTCGGCCTTGGGGACGATCGCGACGAGGACGAGGGCAAGCCCGCGCTTGTCAGCGATCGTGTCTCGTCCAGCTACGGCAGCTCTTCCTTCGGCTACAGCTCCAGCAGTGGCAGCTATGCCCAGCCGCCGCGCCCGTTTTGAAGGCGGTAGTGGGTTGTCTCGTCGCCGCACCTCCGTGAAGCGCGAGGAAGGATCTGGCTAGGCTGGGGGTAGTGCTAGGTGTCTGTCCTCGCGGATAGCTGCAATGCTACTTTTGTTTTGCTCTTTTCCTGCATCAAGAATGAAACCAGCATGGGCCCAGGGGGTGTGTATCGAAATATGGTTCCTTGGTTATATCAGTATGCGTGTTGTTCTCGTGTTGTGTCGTTATTTTGCGCAAAAATAACTTAACCTGGTATACTCAGGACGTCCTCTTCCTCGCGAAGCGTTTATTTCCTTGCATTATTCTTGCCTTGGTGGCCTACATTCGCTCAGGAACTGCGAAAAACTCGTTAGGGAGTGCGTTAAAAGATTTGCCGTTCATCTTGGCCCTGTCCTGACGCTTTGTGTCACGGTACCTGAGGGGCACGGGCTAGGAGAGGTGCGCCAGCTTTTGGGCTCGAACAAGGGTGGATCGCGAGAAGGCAGAAAGGAGAAAAAATGCTCGCGAGGCCACCTGCCTAGCCCCCTCGCGAGGCATGCGAGAGAGAGAACACGAGCAAATTCGAGCCGGAAAAAAATGCAGTGAGAGGCGAGGGAATCAAATCGGCAAGGAATGCCAAGGGCAAACTTTGATTGAGGAAAAGCGAGTCAACTAAGAAAAGCAAATGAAAAGCCGCGTCCGGTGCCTAATCTAGTCTTCAAGTCTTCTCACCAGCGCGGCGCTAAGTGATGTCCACTAGGCGTGGGAGGGAGCCCCAGGGCCTGAGGCCGGCGCTCCTGAGACTCTGGGGCGTGTACAGCCCCCCTCATTATTACGTGAGAGTGTCACGGGCGGTGATTCTTCACAAGCACCGGGCCTTCTTCACAGGCTCTGGGCCTTTCTTCTCAGGCTCTGGGCCTTGCTTCTCATGCTCTGGGCCATGCTTCATGGATAGAACTTCTGGAGGTGCTGGATGTTCCAGGCGTTTTGGATAGGTATCTCGTCCCGCGTCTCCAGGCACGCTGCACCCGGCCTGGAGACGTGGGAGACCCTGAACGGGCCCTCCCACATGGGCGAAAGCTTGTGCAGCCCCTCCCTGGAGAGGACCCGCCTCAGGATGAGGTCGCCCACCTCGAGCGTCCTGGAGCTGATGTTGCGGCAGTGGTATCGCCGCAGCGCTTGTTGGTACCTTGCTGCCCTCAACGCGGCTTCGCGACGGCGTTCCTCCCCCAGCACGAGATCCATCCCCCGCATGGCATCCTGCTGCGTTTCGTCGAACGCTAGGACCTGTGCCGAGCGATGCTTGACCTCGTGAGGAAGGACTGCTTCAGCTCCGTAGACGAGGAAGAATGGAGTCTCACCCATTGGCTTGGTGGCGGTGGTTCGGATGGACCACATCACGGACTGGAGCTCGTCATGCCAGCCCCTGCTGCGGGCCTCTAGCTTCTCCTTGAAGGTCCTGGTCTTGAGGCCCCTCAGGACCTCCGCGTTAGCACGCTCGGCCTGACCGTTACTCCTAGGGTGGGCCACCGAAGCATAGCAGATCTGCGATCCAAGGTTAGCACAGTAGGTTTTGAAGAGGTTGCTTGTAAACTGCGAACCGTTTTCTGTGATGATGCGGTTTGGGACCCTGAAGCGGCTCACGAGGCCCTTGATGAACTCGACAGCAGAGCCGGCTGGGATGGTACGGACGGCTTCCACTTCCGCCCACTTGGTGAACTTGTCGATGGCGACGTAGAGATAGCGGTAGCCCCCTGGAGCCTGGGGAAACGGGCCTAGGATGTCTAGCCCTCAGACCGCAAATGGCCATGTGAGCGGGATGGTTTGGAGGCCCTGAGCAGGCTGATGGATTTGCTTCGTGTGGAATTAGCAATCTTCACAGGACTTCACCAGCTTGGCCGCGTCGTTGAGTGCTGTAGGCCAATAGAACCCGCTGCGAAACGCCATGCCGACGAGGGTCCATGACGATGAGTGATGTCCGCAGTCACCGCCGTGTATGTCAATCAGCAACTCCCTTCCTTGATCGCTAGAGATGCAGTGTAGCGTGACGTCGTTCGGTCATTTCCTGTATAACTCGCTGTCTTGGATACAGTAGGCCGTGGCCTGCCGGGCCACGCGCTCCGCGTCCTCTTCCTTCTCCGGCAGCGTCCCATGCACTAGGTACTCCTTGAATTCCTTGATCCAGAACTCCTCCTGGGGCTTGAGCGCCAAGAGCAGCCGAGCTCCTAAGGTCGGGCCACAGGCTGGGGCTCCCATGGCCGGGGGATGTGGGAGCTCCTCCCAAGGCTGAGTCATGCTTGAAAGAGGTGGCGAAGCTGATGGCTTGAAGAGCCGCTCTTCGAAGACGCCAGGCTCTTGCGGTTGCCGCTTGGATGCTCTCCTGGCGATGTCATCAGCTTCCTTGTTGGTGCCCCGAGGCACGTGCCGCAGCTCCAGGCCCGAGAACTGCTTTTCCATCTTGCACACCTCCGCGAGGTAGGCCTCCATGTGTTCGTCCTTCGGCTCATACACCTTGTTGGAAAAGTTGACGGGGAGCTGCGAGTCGCCTTTGATGGTGAGGCGCTTCACCCCTAGAGCCGCCGCAACCCTCAGGCCAGCTATGAGGCCTTCATATTCTGCGATGTTGTTGGAGACCTTCTCGCCGTGCTGAAAACAGAGTTGCACGGCATAGTAGAGCTTGTCCTGAGTGGGCGAGATGAGCACTGCTCCAGCCCCCACGCCCTGATGCACGAAGGCGCCAATGAAATACATGACCCAACCTTCCTAGGGAGGTGGACCAGTCTTCTCCTTCCTCAAGAGCTCGGGCATCTGTCCATTCTGCCACAAAATCGGCGAGCGCAGCTCCCTTGATGACCCAGGTAGTGCTGAACTCCAACTGGAATGCTTGCAACTCGATGTTCCACTCAACAACCCTTCCGGCTGAGTTAGGGCTCCTAAGCACCCTCTCCAATGGGTAGGCTGAGACAACCTTGATGGGGTGGCCCTGGAAGTAGTGCCGCAGCTTGCGTGAGGCCACCAAGAGTGCCAGCAGGAGCTTTTGTAGCATGGGGTAGCGCACCCTCGCGTCCCGCAGTACGATGCTGACGAAGTACACCGAGTGCTCGACGAGGGCTGGCACACTGTCGAGGCTCAGGTCCCGTGGAGATTGTGGCATATCCTAAGGTGGTGGGTTTTCTGAGACCTGACCGTCCTCAGGGGCTTCTGCGATGTTGCCCTGTTGAGTTTGGTCTTCTACCGCTGATGGCTTTGCCGCGCCTTCCCGACCCCGCGCTGCATCAGCTCTGGCTTGGCACGGCACACCCTTGTCTTGGCGCTCCTCCCGAACTGCTACCAGCGCCACGCTGGCGGTGTACAGGGTGGCGGCGAGGTAGAGCACCAAAGGCTCGAGAGGCCGCGGTGCCACCATCACTGGGGGGCTGGTGAGGTACTTCTTGAGGTCTTGGAAGGCCGGGTCGGCCTCCGGGGTCCACTGGAACGGGCCCTTCTTCTTCACGAGCTTAAAGAAGGGTCAGGCGTGCTCGCCTAGCTTGGAGATGAAACGCCCTAACACGGTCACCCACCCACCCTGCTAGCTTTTGCATTTCCTTGAGGGTCTGCGGTGGGCTCATGTCTTCGATGGCCATGATCTTCTTCGGGTTCGCCTCGATCCCTGTGTGGGATACGAGGAACCCCAGTAGCTTGCCAGAGGGGATGCCAAACACGCACTTCTCCGGGTTAAGCCTCAAGTTCACTTGGCGCAAGCTCCCGAAGGTCTCCTCCAGGTCTTGAATCAGCGTCCTCGCCTCGCGAGATTTAACCACTATGTCATCAACGTAGGCCTCTGTGTTTCTGCCGAGCTGCCGCCCCAAGGCGATTTGCATCAACCATTGAGAGGTTGCACCCGCGTTGCGCAGCACGAAGGGCATGCAGGTATAGTAGTACACCCCACATGGTGTCAGGAAGGATGTCTTATCCACATCCTCCACCACCATCTTGATTTGGTGGTATCCTGAGAATGCATCCAGGAAACATAGCAGGTCGCACTCGGTGGTGGAGTCGACGATTTGGTCGATGCGTGGAAGCGGGAACGGATCTTGGGGGCACGATTTGTTAAGGTTGGTGAAGTCGACGCCGATCCATTCCTTCCCGCCTTTCTTCGGTACTACGACGAGGTTCGCCAACCATTCGGGGTATCGAACTTCTCGGATGGTACATGCCACCTCCAGGTTGCGCGTCTCTTGGACGATGAAGGCCTGCTTCTCAGTGGACTGCCGTCTTGCTCGCTGCTTCATGGGGCGTACGTTGGGGCACACCCTTAGATGATGCTGGATTACATCTCTCAGGACCCCTACCAGCTGATTGGGCTCTCAGCGAATATCTCCTTGTTCACGCGCAAAAACCTCACCAAAGCTTCTTCTTGTCCCGGGTCCAGGCCGGTTCCTATGGTGAAGGTGGCTCTTGAAGACCCGCCCTCGTCGACCGGCACCTGCTTGGTCTCCGTCTTGTCCTGAGTGAATAGCTGCTTCTTCTTGGTGGGCACGGTTTCCTTGGCCTCGGGTGTACTGACGCCGGCTGGCTGTGCTGCTGCCGCGGTCTTGAAGGCGAGCCTGAGCGCCGCCACGGCCTCCTTAGTGTCCCCCTTGATGGTGAGGACACCCTTGCTCCCTAGCATCTTCATGAGGTTGTAGGCCGGGTGAGTCGCCGCCATGAACTGAGCGAGAGCCGGGTACCCGAGGATGGCATTGTACGGGAGACCGATGCAGGCGATGTCAAAGTCCACCAGCTCGGTGCGATAGTTGTCTCGCATGCCAAAGGTGACAGGGAGGCGGATCTGCCCCAAAGAGTGGGAAGCTCCACCACCCACTCCTATGAAGGGCTTGCTGAGGCCGAGCCGTTCGAGCGGCACATGAAGAAGGCTGAAGGCTACTACGGAGAGCAAGTTGAGGCCGGCGCCGCCGTCGATGATGGTCTTGGTGACGGCCACGTTGCAGATGGTGGGCATGCAAAGCATCGGGAGCATCCCGAAGACGGAGGTGGAGCCGGGGTGGTCTTCCGAGCCGAAGGTGAGGTCGGCCTCCGACGCAGCCCAACCCGGCAGAGCCCCTGGGCACTTGAAGGCTGCCCCAATCTGACGGAAGAAAGGTTTGACGTGGCGATCTGAAGGCGGTGCTTGGGAGCCACCCAGCAGTGCCGCGACTGCGTGGTGCGCCGGCACCACGTAGCGTGCAGTGAAGAGGTTGCGGAGTTCCCCCCAGGATGCCACCGTGGATCTTAGGACGTTGAGCAGCCAGGCGCTCGGCTCGCCGGCGAGGGCCATGGGAAACCTGTTGGCCATCATCTTGTCGTCGCCTCCGGCCTCGAGGACGGCCTTCTCGTACGCCAGCAGGAATGGCGCCGGGTCTGCCGCGTCGTCGTACTGCGGCGGCATCTCTGGCCTGAACTTGGGCGGCCACTGCAGTCGCCGCAGAGCGGGGGCCAGGGCACGGTACCCAGACTCCCTGCTGCTGGTGTTGGCCGCAGAGGTTGGTGGCGAAGCACCTGCCATGGGAGCATAGTGCGGCGGTACGGGGCACTGGTTGGTGGAGAGAAGCCCCGGCGCACCCCCTACCTGGCGCGCCAAATGTCGGATGTGGGGTTCTGGCAAACCCTTAAGGTTCGAACACTGGGGTGCGCATGAAGTCTTTTCCTCCCACCGATCTACGCCCTAGCTCACTAAGATCTCGCGGATGAACTCGACGAACTCGCAACATAGAAAGACACAAGATTTATACTGGTTCGGGCCACCGTTGTGGTGTAATACCCTACTCTAGTGTGGTGGTGGTGGATTGCCTCTAGGGCTAATGATGAACAGTACAAGGGAAGAACAACCTCCTGAGGTTGAGATGTTCTTGAGCTTGGTGAGCTTGCGTGTGTGAGGATGGTCTGAATGATCCGTCGCTTGCTAAGGTGGTGGCTAGTCCTATTTATATTGGCCCCGATCCTCTTCCCAAATATCGAGCAGGAAGGGAGCCAACAATGGCTGGCCAATTTGAAGGGGGACAGCTAGTACGAGCTATCCTGACAAAAGTGGTCTTCTCTTGCGAAAACCTCTATGGTGACGCCGTCTTGGGCTCCACGATGACCTCCGTCTTGCCGTCCTCCTAGTCTTGGTCTCGTTGCACCAATATAGCAGCCTTTGCCTGATGCCTAAGTACTGTTCGCCTGCGCTGGCCTCCTTAGCACCAAAGAGGAAACAAGGATGCTGTGTGCGCTGGCGCCCGCCTGGTGTCGTGCGTCAGGGCTCACGTCACGAGGGCCTCATGAGGTTTGCCCCGCCTTGATATCTCCGCTCCTCGTGAGCCTGCCTAGCTAGGCCACTCCCGAGGAGGTCTTGCGTCATCCACCTCGCGAGGCTGGAACCCTCGCGAGGGTCTTGGATGCCTTGTTAATGAAGATGGGCCGTACGGCCTGCAGGCTCACCCACGTCACGGGTCGCAGGCAGGCAAGTCTGGGGACCCCCGTTCCCAGAACGCCGACAAAAATGGCCAGCCCCGAGCCACTTGAAACATCCCAAGCACCTCCCCCTCTTCCCAGAAACCTCCCGAGCCTCTCCCCTGAGCTCGAGCTTCTCTCCTTGCCGCTCATGACCGCAACGGCCGCCGTCATTGCTTCCTCTGATTCCGATGACCCAGGTCTCCATCCCCTCCTCCTCCACCTCCAGGCGCCTCCTCCACCACCTAGAAGCCTCCCCAGTCCCCCTCTCCTCCTCCGGTGGCTGTCTGCCGTGAGTTCACCGGCGCCAGGAGACCTCGTCCGCCAGTGTCGAAGCCGTCGTCGCCTCAGCCCACCTCACTGGTCGCCAAGGGGACCGAGGGATGCGGCTTGACGCGCTGATCTCGCTGGTGTGCAGAACGTCCCAGGAGGTGGCCTACATCGCCGGCAATCGCTAACGAAGCTATGTACCTAGGGTAGGGTCATGTATCTGTCCAAGATACCCTCCCCAAGGACACCTCTAAAATAACCAGAAGCAGTCGAAGAAAAATCATAGTCCACTTGACCATAAAGCTATGTTCCACTTGATAGTCTTGAAGACACTCGATGACACAAGAAACCACTCGGAGTGTAGAAGGCCTAATGTCACTCAGGATGGCAACGGTCGGTCATTCGCTCTGTAACCTTAAAGATCATTTATATCTCTTTATTACTAGCGTTACCAGTAATGCCCTGCCTTAATGTACATTGAACCCTTTGTAACATGGGCTGGCTGGGGTCCTGGCGCACTCTATATAAGCCACCCCTCCTCCGGGACAAGGGTTCGCACCCCCTGTAACACATACACGCATAATCCAGTCGACCGCCTCAGGGCTCCGAGACGTAGGGCTGTTACTTCCTCTGAGAAGGGCCTGAACTCGTAAAACTCGCGTGTACAACTACTCCATAGCTAGGATCTTCCCTCTACATTCCTACCCCCCATTCTACTGTCATACTTAGAACCATGACAGTTGGCGCCCACCGTGGGGCAGGTGTCTTAGCGACTTTTTGGAGAAGTTGCAATTTTTCCGCCCCCCTTCATCATGGTTTCAAGCGAAGGTTTGGCTGAGGGCCGCGAGATCCGTCTCGGCGCGCTCGTGTTTGTCGCCGACGACTCCGCTTGGCTTCAGGAGGCTCCACTCGACGTTGACGCACTCCTCGTCCACGGGGAAACACACTTTCGTGCGTTTGTCCGCGGCGTCCTCCTGCGGCAGCCGTCGACCCAGTATCGGTCGACTCCTACGGCTTCCCTCCTCCCTGTGACCCGCCGGAGCAAACATTCCGGTCGATCGAGGCTTCAGCGGTGGGTGAAGCATGCGGTGGCTCGCCAGTCGGCCACCCCTCAAGTCGCGGCAATCGAGCCCGACGAAACCCTCTATATCCTGTTTGATGTGTCGACTGGCTCCATAGAGACTACATCCGAGTGCAATAGCAGCGACCCTGCGGCAGAAGTTTTGATGGTCAATGGACCGTGCAGTCCTCTTGGCTTCACCCATGAAGACGGAGGCGATGGGGGCGGCGATCCATCGCGTATTCATGAAGAGTACCGCCCTGAACCCCTCTCCTCACAGCGGAGAGAAGAACTTCGTCGCCGGAACATGGATGCACTTCACACTCCTATCGTTGGAGATACCCCCAAGGCCCAGGCCTTGGAGGAGGTGCGCCTGGCCAACTTGGCTGAGCGCACTCGACCGGAGAATCTCCAGCGCGCACTCGACGAGCGTGCTCAACAGCGTGCTCCTGAATCTAGTCGACGTCAACTCTTTCCGCCTCCGACTCAGATATACCGAACTCCGATCCAGAATCTCGCAGCTGCAGCCCGGATAGAGGAGTCGATCCAACCTTCCTAGTCAGAAGCTGGTCGAGGTCTGGTGTAGATCCGAGCTTTGCTCCGTGCGGCGGGAGAGCAGAATACATCAGTATCTCAGTCGCGGAATAGGATCCATAGCAGGTCCGTTGTTGCAGACACAGTTCAGTCGGCTCACAGCCCAAGATCGCCCCCGAGGCATGAGGGATGTGGAGACCGACGAGATTAGTACAAAAACCGTGAGCAGTATGACCACCGAGTCGATCACGATGATCGTCGTCGAGTGCCCACACCTCCCCCAAGGAGTGGGTCGTACGTGCCTCGACAACATGATGACAGGCGCCCTCACAGTATGGGGCGAGGGATACCAGTCGACCCTAGAGAGCCGGGCTTTGATGCGAGATCTATTCTCGTTGAAGGCTTTGTCGACAGAAACAGTGCTCATCGAGAAGGTCATGACAGAGATCTACCAACCAGCAGCAGAGTGCATGTCTCAGGTCCGGAGTGCTTCAGCAGAGCCATCAGGGCTGCAGTGATTCCCCCCAACTTTAGGTTGGCGACTGGAGTCAGTAAGTTCACTGGTGAGTCTAAGCCTGATACTTGGCTTGAAGACTACTGAGTGGCTGTCCAGATTGGTGGCGACAATGATGAAGTGGCCATGAAACACCTTCCTCTGATGCTGGAGGGCTCGGCTAGAGGATGGCTGAATCAGTTAGCACCAAGCAGTATTTATACTTGGGAAGATCTTCCCCGAGTATTTGTTGGAACTTTCGAAGGTACTTGCAAACGTCCGGTAGGGCTGACCGAATTACAGTGTTGCATTCAGAAACTGAATGAGTCTTTGAGGGATTATATCCAGAGATGGATCACATTGCATCACACGGTGGAGAATGTGTCTGATCATCAGGCAATTTGTGCCTTTAAAGAAGGCGTCAAGTATCGGGAGTTGAATATGAAATTCGGTCGGACAGGAGATATGACCCTGACTCGGATGATGGAAATTGCCACCAAATATGCCAACGGTGAAGAAGAAGACCTACTCCGGAGTGGCAAGCACAAAATAGTCGCCCATGAAACCGGAGGAGGAAACTCCAGTGGGAAGTAGAAGCGCAAAGCCGAGCCAGCTGCTCCTGGTGAAGCCTTAGCCGTGACTCAAGGAAAGTTCACGGGAAGCCCAAGGGACCATGGAACCCCAAGAAAGTAAAAGATCAAGATGGAAATGATGTGCTGGATTTACCATGCCACATCCACACCAAAAACGATGAAGAGGGTAATTTCATTTACCCGGAGCATACCACTCAGCAGTGTCGACTCCTAATCCAACAATTTCGAGAGAAACAACCCGAGGAAAAGGACAAAGAAGCAGATAAGGTTTAGGATGAGGAGAGGATGACGATGGTTATCCCCATGTGAATTCCACTCTGATGATTTTCGCTGACGTTGAGAGTAAAAGTCGATTGAAAGTCATCAACAGAGAAGTGAACATGGTCGCTCCGGTGACACCCAGTTATTTGAAGTGGTCCCAGACTGCCATTACATTCGACCAGTCCGATCACCCAGCGCACATAGCCACCCCCGGGAGGCAAGCGTTGGTGGTCGACCCACTAGTCGAAGGCACCCGACTGACTAAAGTCCTGATGGATGGTGGCAGTGGCCTGAATATACTGTATGCAGAGACGTTGAAAGGAATGGGCATTCCAATGTCCAGACTCAGTGAAAGCAATATGAGTTTCCATGGGGTCATTCCCGGCAAGAAGGCTGCATCACTCGGCCAGATTGCTCTTGATGTGGTTTTTGGTGATTCCAAGAATTACCGCAGAGAAAAGTTGACATTTGAGGTTGGGGATTTCGAGAGTGCCTATCATGCTATTCTGGGCAGGCCGGCTTATGCACGCTTTATGGCTCAACCATGCTACGTGTACCTCAAATTGAAGATGCCTGGTCCCAAAGGGGTGATCACTATCACTGGCAGTCGGAAGAAGGCAGAAGAGTGCTTCCAAAAGGGCTCAAAGATTGCCGATGCACAGATGGCCGTAGTAGAATTGCAAGAATATCAAAAAAATGCAGATCCGAGTGATTTGTTGCGAGCCAAGAAGCCCGCCACAGATTCACCATTCCAGTCGTCTGGCAAAACAAAGTCGATTCACATTCACCCGACGGATCCCAATGCTGCTTCGACTCACATTTCAACGACGCTCGACTCCAAATAGGAAGAAGCGCTCACCCAGTTCCTCCGTGAGAACTGGGACATCTTTGTATGGAAACCTTCACACATGCCAGGTGTTCCCAGGGGACTAGCTGAGCACCGTTTGCGAGTCGACCCAAAAGTGAAACCAGTCAAAGAACATCTTCGACGGTCCGTCGTATAGAAGAGGAAGGCAATCGGTGAAGAGGTGGCTCTGCTTTTGGCAGCTGAGTTTATCCGTGAGATTTACCACTCCGAGTGGTTAGCCAATGTTGTGATGGTCCCAAAGAAGGACGACTCACTTCACATGTGCATCGACTTCAAACATATCAATCGGGCCTGCCCGAAAGATCACTCTCCTCTCCCTCGCATCGACCAGATAGTCAACTCGACTGCGGGGTGCGAGTGTTTGTCCTTTTTGGATGCCTACTCCGGGTACCACCAGATCCATCTGTACGGACCTGACGAAATAAAAACAGCTTTCATCACCCCATTTGGGTGCTTCTGTTATGTCACTATGCCATTCGGTTTGAAGATCGCTGGAGCCACATTCATGCGGATGATTCAGAAGTGCCTGCTCACTCAGATCAGTCGGAATGTGGAAGCATACATGGATGACATTGTGGTCAAGTCACATAAAGGTTCAGACCTACTAACTGACCTTGTTGAAACCTTTGCCAACCTCACAAGGTATGGTATCAAGCTTAATCCATCAAAGTGCACGTTTCGAGTTCCAGGCGGCAAATTACTCGGTTTTCTCATTTCCGAACAAGGGATCGATGCTAACCCAGAGAAAGTGGGTGCTATACTCCGGATGAAACGCCCTATGCATGTGCATGATGTCCAGAAGTTTACTGGTTGCTTGGCCGCCCTAAGTCGATTCATTTCTCGCCTCGGTGAAAAGGCACTGCCTCTTTACCGACTGATGAAGAAATCAGATAAGTTCGAGTGGACTCCTGAAGCTGATGCAGCATTTGCAGAGCTGAAAGCCCTGCTCTCCACCCAGCCGGTGCTTGCTGCCCCAATCAGCAAAGAGCCTTTACTGCTTTATATAGAAGCCACTAGACAAGCCGTCAGTATAGTACTTACGGTCGAGCGGGAAGAAGAGGGAAAAGCCTATAAAGTTCAGCGCCCGGTTTATTATATTTCTGAAGTCCTGACCCCATCAAAGCAGAGATATCCGCATTATTAGAAGCTTGTTTATGGGATTTACATGACCACGAAGAAGGTTGCACACTATTTCTCTGATCACTCTGTTAAAGTCATCAGCGACGCTCCATTGTCTGAGATTCTGCACAATAGAGATGCAACTAGTCGAGTGGCAAAGTGGGCGATTGAACTCCTTCCCTTAGATATCAAGTTTGAGGCAAAGAAAGCTATTAAGTCCCAAGCAATAGCAGATTTCCTCGCCGAGTGGATTGTACAACAATTGCCGACTCAAATCCACTCGGAGCACTGGACCATGTTCTTTGATGGTTCCAAGATGTTGAATGGGTCTAGCGCTGGGGTGGTCCTGGTATCCCCCCGAGGAGACAAGCTCAGATATGTCCTCCAGATTCACTTTCATTACTCCAATAATGAAGCAGAATACGAAGCATTCCTGTATGGGTTGCTTATGGCCATCTCACTCGGCATCCGTCGCCTTATGGTCTATGGTGACTTAGATTTGGTAGTCAATCAAGTGATGAAGGAGTGGGACGTCAGAAGCCCATCCATGACTGGTTATTGCAACACGGTGAGGAAGTTGGAAAATAAGTTTGAGGGGTTAGAGCTCCATCACATACCCCAACTGAAAAATCAGGCAGTCGATGATTTGGCAAAGATAGGTTCCAAGAGAGAAGCCATTCCCAACAATGTGTCTTTGGAACATATTCACACATCGATAGTTCAGGAATATCCTTTTACTGAAGAGCCCCCACAGCCTAAGAGCGCCACAGATCCGACAGAAGTCGAGGTCCCAGCCGTGGTCGACCTGGTCATGGAGGTTCTAGTCATTACTCCCGACTGGACAGTGCCGTACATTGCATACATCCTTAGGAAGGAACTCCCAGAGGACGAAGAAGAGGCTCGACAGATCGTCCGTTGATCCAAGGCCTTTACTGTGATAAGAGGACAACTGTTCAGGGAAACTGTGACTGGAGTCGGTCAGAAATGCATAACGCCAAAAGAAGGTCGAATGATCCTCAACGACATCCACTCGGGGACCTGTGGTCACCATGCGTCCTCTCGGGCCATCGTGGCTAAAGCATACCGAGCCGGATTCTATTGGCCACGAGCAAATGAAATGGCGAAAGATATAGTCGACAGATGTGAAGGCTGCCAGTTTTACTCCGACATGTCTCACAAGCCAGCGTCCGCCCTAAAGACCATTCCCCTCGTCTGGCCCTTTGCTGTTTGGGGATTGGATATGGTGGGACCACTGAGAACTGGTAGGAGCGGCTTCACTCATGTGCTCATAGCAGTCGACAAGTTTACCAAATGGATCGAAGCTAAACCTATCAAGAGTCTTGAAGCCAGCACCGCTGTCAGTTTTATCAGAGAACTGAAATTCAGATATGGAGTTCCACACATCATCATCACGGACAACGGGTCGAACTTCGATTCTGATGAGTTTAGAGCTTTCTGCGCTTCTCAAGGCACACGAGTCGACGATGCTTCAGTCGCTCACCCGCAGTCAAACGGACAAGCAGAGAGAGCGAACGGCCTAATTCTCAAAGGACTGAAACCCCGACTGATGCATGATCTCAAACATGCAGCAGGTGCTTGGGTTGATGAATTTCCGTCAGTTCTTTGGGGTTTGAGGACAACTCCCAATCAATCGACTGGACGAACTCCTTTCTTTTTGGTCTATGGAGCTGAAGCTGTTCTGCCAAGTGACCTGCTCCACAACGCACCCCGAGTCGAGCTCTTCTCCGAAGAGAAAGCAGAGCAGGCCCGGCAAGATTCAGTCGACCTCTTAGAGGAGGAAAGAGAGACGGCCTTGATCCAGTCGACCATTTATCAGCAAGACTTGCGTCGATTCCACGCCAGAAACATGAGGGGTCGAACCTTTCAAGAAGGAGACCTAGTTCTTTGAGTGGATCAACAAAAACCACACAAGCTCGCCCCAGCTTGGGAAGGCCCCTTCATCGTCACCAAAGTTCTCCACAATGGAGCATACCATCTTTACAGTGTTGAGCATCAGAGGGACGAGCCACGAGCCTGGAACGCGGAGCTGCTTCGCCCCTTTTATACTTAAGCACTCATTCAAATAAAATGTAATAAGAAGTACCTTTGTAATTTGTTCGTCAAAGACAAGAGCTTTTCAGTCTTCTCGCACGATTGTTGTTGCTTTTATTTACCTCTGAAATCCCCCAGTGGGTGGGCTTAGCCGCGAATCTGTTTCGCCTAAGTTCAAAAGAAAATCCTACCGAGTGATGGGCAAGCCTCTCACTCGGGAGGCTTAGCCGCGAATCCGTTTCTCCTAAGTTTAAAAAAATCCTACCGAGTGGAGAGCAACCCTCCCACTCCGGGGCTTAGCTGCACTCTAGTACTCGCCTAAGTTCTCCCACTCGGGGACTTAGCTGCAGTCCAGTACTCGCCTATGTTTGTAAAATCCTACCGAGTGGAGAGCAACCCTCCCACTCGGGGGCTTTGCTGCAGTCTAGTACTCGCGTAAGTTTGTAAAATCCTACTGAGGGAGAGCAACCCTCCCACTCGGGGGCTTAGCTGCAGTCCAGTACTCGCCTAAGTTTGTAAAATCCTACCGAGTGGAGAGCAACCCTCACACTCGGGGGCTTAGCTGCAGTCCAGTACTCGCCTAAGTTCTCCCACTTGGGGACTTAGCTGCAGTCTAGTACTCGCCTCAGTTTGTAAAATCCTATCGAGTGGAGAGCAATCCTCCCACTCGGGGGCTTAGCTGCAGTCCAGTACTCGCCTATGTTCTCCCACTCGGAGGCTTAGCTGCAGTCTAGTACTCGCCTAAGTTTGTAAAATCCTACCGAGTGGAGAGCAACCCTCCCACTCAAAGGCTTAGCTGCAGTCCAGTACTCGCCTAAGTTTAAAAAAATCCTGTCAAGTGGAGAGCAACCCTCCCACTCGGGGGCTTAGCTGCAGTCTATTACTCGCCTAAGTTTGAAACACGTCCCTATCCGCAAGGACGACGAGGTGTAGGTCGACTGCAACCCTATCCTTCAGAGCTACGCCACAAGTACAATGTGCACTCCGTCCCTATCCGCAAGGACGACGAGGTGCAGGTCGACTGCAACCTTCTCCTTCGGAGCTACGCCACAAGTACAATGTGCACTCCATCCCTATCCGCAAGGACGAGGAGGTGCAGGTCGACTGCAACCCTCTCCTTCAGAGCTATGCCACAAGTACAATGTGCACTCCATCCCTATCCACAAGGACGGTGAAGTGCAGGTCGACTAAAGTCACCACCTCAAAGCTACGTCTCAAGCACAAAGATTATTCCGAATAAAGAACAAAGTCCACTTGAAGGCAAAACGCAAGCATATTTGGAAATAAACCAAATTCGGATAAATCCTAAAGTTCCAAGCAGCAAATCAAAGTATTCGAGCATCAAACCTGTTTAACGGTTACAGCAATCACTCGGCATTCTGAGGAAAATTTAAGGCAGATTCAAGTCTCATAAGTTTGTTCACTCGACAGGAGGAGGGCTGGCAGGCTCGATGAATTCGTCCAAGTCGATCCCATCTGCGATCCGAGTGGTAGCAGCGATGAAAGTCTCCATGAAGGACTGGAAATCATGCTTTTTGGTGTTAGCGACCTTGATCGCCACCAGCTTGTCTTCACGAGCTTCCTTGCAGTGGACTCGCACCAAGGACAGCGCCACGTCAGCACCACACCGGGCGGAGGACTTCTTCCATTCTTGCACTCGGCCAGGGATCTCGTTGAGTCGAGCCATCAGGGATTCCAGGTCATTTTGAAGCGTCGCCCTTGGCCAGAGCAATGAGTCGACTCGTGAGACTGCCTCCTTCAGATGCGCGAGGTAGCTTGTGACGCTGGCAATACGAGACTCCAGTCAGAGCACGTTCATTGCAGTTTCATCGCAAACTGGAGAAGCGATAGGGTCCAGACCCGTCTTGACCTTTCCAGTTTCCTCATCAATGTCTTGGCAGAATTCTACAGTCAAAAAAATTAGTGAGTCGACTGGACAGGATTCATTTGCAAGCATCAACACAGTCTGTTTGAAAGGAGTACCTTCCAACATCAGATAGAGCTTCTTGGGAAGAGTTCTCAGATAAGCTTCCGTGTCATTCCTCTTGTGGACCGCAGACTCTAGCTTTTCATTCAGGACACTTTTATCCTTCTTCAGACGACTCACTTCTCGGTTGGACTCATTGAGGCAGGACTTCAGTTTGTTCACCTCTCCTTCCAGCGCTCCGACTGAAGCCAGCTTCTGGTCTGCAAGGGCAGTTTTATCTTGGGCTTCATAGTTTAACAGTCCGGCCAAAGGATATAGTCCGGCTGTCCGGAGACCCCCTAATCCAAGACTCCCTCAGTAGCCCCTGAACCAGGCTTCAATGATCATGAGTCCGACACGCAGTGTTGTCTTCGGCATTGCAAGGCGGGTTCCTCCTCCGGATACACCACAGAAGAGTTCAAATAAAAGGATAGTGTCCAACCCTGCAAAAAAAGTTCCACATACCACCATAGAGAAAATAATATTTCCACAAATCTAATCTGCTGACACGTTTTGGCAACATGACATCATGCCATGGCTCGGTGATTATTCGAACCGTTTTTCTTTAACCAGCCCGCACATAACGCGAGGCCGTTTCTTGACATGTCTTGTCAAAGCAGAGATTGTGTCCCCCTTATTACGGGATTCTCATCAATATGGGTGTCGGTAACCCAACCGTGCTTAGGACTCCTAGATTTTAGGCAAGTCCCAAACGGCCACGAGGAGGACGCTTGATATTCACCCTATTTATAAAGGGACAAGGCTTTTACTTTTTTCCTCCCGTGCTCAATCGAATGCTTCCCCCGCCTCGAGTTCTAACACCCAAAGCCTAGGTCAGGTGCTTCGGACCTTCAATCATGTTCGGATCCAGCCTCCAGGGCTGGTGGATGCCCTCCTCCATCACGGAAGAGGATATCAAGAAGTTGAGGGAGGCAAGATACCTGACCGCCGAAGTTTCGCATTGGCTGCCTGCCCGAGGGCAGGTCGTCCCTACTCCTGAACCCAATGAAGACATCGTGTTCATCCCCCCTTCCTCCGAGGACTAGGCCTCACTCTGGATCCCTTCGTTAGGGGTTTGATGTTCTATTACGGTCTTGATTTCCACGACCTAGCCCCGGATTCCTTTCTCCACATCTTGGCATTTATTGTCGTATGTGAGGCCTTCCTCCACATTACCCCTCGCTTCGGCCTGTGGCTCAAGACCTTTGATGTGAAGCCGAAGACGGTCGAGGGGCAGTATGCAGCGTGAGGGGGTGTATTAATAAGCAAGATTGCCAGAGCTCCGTGGCCAAAAGGTTCCTTTCCAGAGGTGTCCGGATTATGGCAGGTTCTACATCACCGCTCCCAGAAGTGCCAAGTGGGTAGCTTCCCCCGCCTTTTGCTCGGGCCCTCCACCACAACTGATGTCATGGATCAACAGGGGGCTGAGCTGGGGTCCAGCCAAGGATGTGCCCATACTGCAGAGCCGCATCCGGGATCTCTTTGATAGAGATTTTAGTTTGGTTATGGTAGTGCAAGTCATGCTGGTTCGTCAAGTCCAGCCTTGCAAACGCCGGCCCCTCCGCTTGTGGGAATTCAACCCAAAAGGACCGCGCGCTATTCAGAATTTCATCGGCCTGACGCACAAGGAGATGTACAAGTCGTTCTTCGGACCCCAAATAGAGTGTCCAGACACCTCCGAGGACGTGGGCCTGAGCAGCAACTGCACCGCGGCCCAAGTAAGTAATCCTCTAGCCAAACACATTGTCTTTCATTTATCATGACGTCATTCTGAAGAATCGCTTTTTGACTAGGACTGGATAACAAAGGCGAAGATGATCCGGTGTTCGGCCCTCCTTCCCGAAGGTTTGGACAATCCGGTGCTGGAAAAGATGCTCGAGCCAGCACCTTGCATGGTGCCCTCAAAGGAAGATGAAGGGGGGGTATAAAGAGGGCGAAAGCGCCCCCCCCACCGCTACCTGTTCCAACCGAGGGAATGAGCGCCTCCGTGAGGGAGGATAACCAAGGGAAGGAATCTGACATTCCCTCGCCCCGGGGGAGGAAGAGGACTACCTCTAATGACTCGGAAACCAAGGTTTCCAAACGGGAGAAGAAAACTGCACCAGAGGGTCCCATCTCGGAGGGTGCTCTTGTCGCACAATGTCCATGCGGGGATCAGCCCTCTAACGAGTTGTAAGTAATCAAAAAGTACTTAGTAGTGAAGATATTCTACCTTACTTCTGAGGAAGATAACCGAAGCATCTATGTTGTAGTTCGGATCTGAGCCCTTCTGAGCAGAGCTCGTCTTTGGGGGATCTTCTTCCAGAGATGATGTTGAGCGAGACGCCTCCCCCGGACTCCCCGGCTCAAGAAGCGGGCGACCTTGAAGTGTCATCACGGAGAGTTTCTCCGGATCCGGCAAGGCCAGAAGGTAATCCCATGGTCACCCGAAGCCCTCAGTATCTGGCTCTTGAAGAGAGCAACCAAAAGAATCCAACACCATCTGGTATGCAGTCGGACACACTGAGGGATCTGCTAGGGCGAGCCACTATCTTAGAAGAGGACCATACATTGATGGGTACGGTGATTGAAAGGATTTCGTCTGCTGAAAGTGGGTTGCATGAAGCCTTTATGAGTCTACTGATGGGCTTTGAGGTACGTGAAATGATATGCATCCGCACATTTTTAGGTGTGCCCTGTGTAGATAGTAGCCCCCGAGACTCTGGTTGTCGTCGAAAACGGTGGCGAATAGAGGATCATAGTCCCAGGTAATAACGAGACTGTCGTTATGTGCAGGTGTCTGAAGCTCTGGTGGCTAGCCGGACTAATGGGGTTGCCGAACTAAAGCGGCAACTGGATGCGGCAGATGCCGACATCGAGCTTGTTAACAAGCGGCTTGACGAGGCCCCGGGTAGGTGATATTTATAGTGGATGTCACATAGTAAGAGCAGCGTGATGCCAGTATCTTTAATATGTTGTGACTGCAGATGGAGCTGCCACCGTGGAGGCCTTGCGGGCGGAGCTTGCCCGAGCCAAGGAGCAAGCAAGGAGTAGTAATGCGTCCGCTTTGAAGGCGGCCGAAGAGTTGAAAGCCGAGAATGCCGCTCATAACAAGAGCAAAAAGAAAATGACCAAAATGGCTGTGAAGTTAAAAGACACCGCCGACCGCTACCAGTTTCTTGAAGAAGAAGACCGAGCGAAGGCTACGGACCTTGAAAAGGCCACAATGGTGACCAAAGACACCCGCTCTGCAATGAGAGCGAAGAAGGAGGAACTACGTGAAGCCGGGGACATTGTGGCTGGGAAGCCCTTTATGCTACGGAGGAAGTTCGGCGATCCGCGGTATGCCCCTCTGGATCGACTGTGGAGTTCGGTCGACGCATATCTGGACTTAGCGGCGAGCGCTGTTGATGTGGCCGAATACTTCCGAGATCAGACAGATCGTGAAGTGGACAAGCTGTTCTGGTCGCAATTTAATGTTCCAGAGCATCCGCTTCCATTGACTGATCAGCTTGCCGAAGGGCCGAACTCAATAGATTGTCTGGACTCGCCATGAGGTCTGTCATGGATCATCTTTGGCCGGAAAGGCCAAAGCCGAACTACTATTTTAGCTTGGTGCAGCAGTTCCTTGGTGCGGTGCCGCGCATTAATGTGATGAAGAGGCCAGCGTGCATAGAAGGCTCACGGATGGCCCTTGCCTATGTCAAAACATACTGGGCGGAGATGGATGCCACCATTGTCGCGGCGCAGGGTTCGGCCATAGGCCGAGTGGCTGCCGAGCACTATTTTGAAGAAGTTCTTGGGGGCGCTCGTACGATAGAGGCCCAGTGATCGAAGAATGTTATGTTTGAGTGACATGTATTCCCATTGTAAAGACAATGTTTTATTGAATTTATCAAGGCTGTATTTATACTTTTGCCCGAAAGTATTGTGATGCCTCCTGTGCGGCCTCTTTATGTATACATGTATATAACCTGAAAGATTGCAGTCGTCGGCTTCAGCCCCCACGCATATAATGCGGGGGTGTTTGTAGAGGAAGCATATTCACACTTCATCCAACGTCTTGGTCCTAATAAGGAGGTGATAGCGCAGCGAACTAGGCAACCGGACTATAATGCTTTAACACTTTCACTTAGCCATAGGAGTTTGACAGTGGGGCTGCTATATAGCCCCTGGTGGCTCCGCACTCGTCCGGATTCGGGGTGCGTACATGCTTGGCCGGGAAATGGCCCTTCGTTAATGCGGAGGAATCCCGAAGATTCCAATAGGTCATCGAGTGGTTGACCAGTCTCACGCTATATCGTGACAGTCAGTTTTCGGCTTTCTCTACTGAGGTGCTCGTCCGGATGAACCAGGGCACAATCGTAGTAGTTCTCCTAGTGCCGCCTTAGCCGATAGAGCAGAACATAAGGCAGCAAAACACAGGAGCCGGGCAAACCCAACATTTGACCAAAGACATGATTCAGAGCTGATGCATATAAGGCCAAACTCGCGACGCCGAACACTCCCTAAGGTATTCGGTCTTTATGGTGTAAACCGGGTCTAAACAGTACCCTTTGTAATAAGCCCCTGGTGTACAGGTTCGTGCATTATTCTGGCGCGGCCACATGCCAAGACATCAGCATCCTTCTCGGTTGTGCTGAGAATTCGAGGGACGTAAATCAACAAGAGACAGTAAAAAAGGTTTACGCAGGGTCTTAATCTACAAAGAATCCTTGGAACGGGTCCCTGCTACACGTCTGCGCCTGTGTCTCCGTTGTGCCGTATCCTGGACGGGTGTAGCACGATGGTCATCTAAAAAAGAGAGGAACTTAATTGAAAAGTTGCCGTGCAAAAGTTAAGTTATACTAAATAAACAATATATAGTTGAAAATGAGTAAAGGTGAGCCTTATTGCCATTTTTGCGCGCGTGTTGAGTATCTTGTATTGTAATAGGGGTATAGCCATCAAACCTGTTTCAATTACATATAGCTGAGCCGGACTCGTCTAGCCGTGTCCGTGGTCTTAATGACCTGTCAAATGCTTGAGTTGGTGAAGCCGTTTAGTGTGCGGCGGCCAAGGCGGCCGCACCGTCTTTGGTGCGCAAGGAGCGCTCAATATTTCCATTTACTGTGATGATGCCGCGTGGACCGGGCATCTTGAGCTTGAGGGAAGCGTAATGCGGTATTGCGTTAAAGCGAGCGAAAGCTTCGCGTCCGAGTAGTGCTTGATAGCCACTTTGGAACGGAGCGATGTGGAAAGTTAAATTTTCACTATGGAAGTTGTCGGGGAAGCCGAATATAACCTCTAGTAGCAGGGAGCCCCTGTAGTGAGCCTCCGGGCCTGGTGTTACTCCTTTAAAGGTAGCATTGCTGCGGCAAATTTTTGTTGGGTCTATCCCCATTTTGCGGACCGTGTCCTGATATATCAGATTCAAACTGCTGCCGCCGTTCATCAGGACTCGGGTGAAGTGATATCCATCAATTATTGGATCTAATACCAAGGCAGCCCATCCTGCACGCCGGATACTTGCCGAGTAATCCCGATGGTCGAAGGTGATCGGTTGGGACGACCAGTGGCAGAGCTCCGTGGTGATAGGCCCTGGGGCATGTTCCTCTAAAGGTGCCGCTTCTCTCCCTTTTATCACGTGTAACACGTTGACTGTTTTGACTTCTGGTGGGAATTTCTTTTGTTCCCCCGTGCTTTGCTTGTGAGGCTCGTCCTCGTCTTCACTTGATGTATCCCACCCCTTGTGTTCGGCGTTGAGCTTGCCGGACTGTTTGAAGACCCAACATTCTCCGTGGGTATGATTTGCAGGTTTATCAGGGGTGCTATGGATCTGACATATTTGGTCCAAAATTATGTTTAGGCTGGACAATTCGTCTCTGTTGCCTTTGGAGGGCGGCTTCTGCTGCCCTGGCCGAGAGCTTCTAAATCCGGCGTTTACCGCCGTGCTCTTCGGGCTGTCTTCTTTATTCCGGCGCTTATTCTTGCTGCATCGTGATTTCCCGTTTCCATCCCTTAATTTGGATGTACTTGGGTCGCTGGTGCTGCATCGGGCTAACCAGCTATCCTCGCCCGCGCAAAAATGGGTCATGAGGCTTGCTAATGCTGCCATTGTTCTCGGCTTTTCTTGACCGAGGTGTCTGGCAAGCCATTCGTCTCGAACGCTATGCTTGAAGGCTGCTAAGGCTTCAGCGTCCGGACAGTCAACTATTTGGTTCTTTTTAGTGAGGAACCTGTTCCAAAGTTTTCGGGCTGACTCACCGGGCCGTTGAGTTATATGACTTAAATCGTCTGCATCCGATGGTCGGACATATGTCCCTTGAAAATTTGCCCGAAAGGCGTCTTCGAGCTCTTCCTAGCTTCCGATGGAGTTTTCGGGGAGGCTTTTAAGCCAGTGCCGAGCTGGCCCTTTGAGCTTGAGGGGTAAGTACTTGATGGCGTGGAGATCATCTCCTCGAGCCATATGGATATGGAGGATGTAGTCCTCAATCCAGACCCTAGGGTCTATTGTTCCATCGTACGCCTCTATGTTTATGGGTTTGAATCCCTCTAGAAATTCATGATCCAGTACCTCGTCGGTGAAACATAGAGGGTGTGCGGCACCCCTGTATTTGGGTGTACCATGGTATTCAGATGTTTGTTGTGTTGCATTGTATGTTGGAGCGCGCCTGTGTGGTCCATAGATGGATCTGGTTGCGCCGTCCTTTTGATGCAAGCCCTTACGCGGATCGCGTACTGGTTTATGTGTAGCGTCGATTGCCGCTTTATGTTGGCTATGAGGTCGTCTATCCGACCGGATGGCCGTTTTATTTGTTAATTGTGGAGGATCTAAGGCCTCCTCATCAAATTCAGGTAGCAACTTTTGCTTCGGAGAGCTCTTGGTGTGGCGATTACTGTCGTATTTTGCTGCAGTGTTGAGTACTTCACTCCATTTGATTTTGAGTGTGTCTTGTGCAGCCTTGAGCCTTCGCTTCTGTTTTTTCAGACTCCTCGCCGTGGCAACAAGCCTTTTGTGGGAATTATGTTGCTCCTGGCGCCTGTCCGGTGTGATGTCGTCTGGACTGTTATCTTCGACGGGGTTGGGTTGTTCAGCTTGATTTTCCGTGTTGCCGTGGTCGGGCAATGGTTCACCCTGCTCTAACGCTGGGTCTATGTGATCGTTATTTCTGCCGAGGCGGGATTTGGAGCGGCGTTTACGCCACCGCTTTGACCGCTGCTTGAGGGAACCACCCTTCGCCGCGTCCTTCCGTTCCTCGTCGTTATTTTCTTTGGGTGTGTCCACCATGTATACGTCATGTGATGAAGTGGGCGTCCAGTGCCCTGTGGGCAGTGGTTCCTCTTCGCCTCCCGCATCGTCATCCATACCGTCGATGTCTTGGGATTCGAAGTCGAGCATGTCAGTTAAGTCATCGACAGTGGCTACTAAGTGGGTGGTGGGTGGGCGGCGAATTTCTTCGTCATCCACATCCAAATCCTGGTGGACGTAGTTCGGCCAGGACTCTCCTGACAAGGAGAGAGACCTTAATGAGTTTAGTATGTTGCCAAACGGCGAGTGCTGAAAAATATCCGCAGAGGTAAACTCCATGATCGGCGCCCAATCGGATTCGATGGGCGTAGGCGGTTCGAAGCCCGTGGCCGGAGAAGGATCCGACAGTTTGGCAACGCGGCTCTCGTGAAGGGTAAGGTCGATATTCAGCTCGATCGCCGCTGAGGGTACGACCTCCGTGACGGGGTCTATCCACCCGGCCATGGATGGCGCATCTGGCTCCGAATTGAGGCTCGGAGCGGCTGCCGGTGCGATCTCCTGAACACGGTCCGATGGTAGAGCTAAATTGTACTCATCGTGACCGCGTGGCGCACAAGGCAGGGGCTCGAATCCGTCGAAGATCAAGTCTCCGCGGATATCGGCCGTGTAATTTAAGCTTCCAAACCTGAACTGGTGGCCAGGGGCGTAACTTTCGATCTGCCCCAGATGGCCAAGCGAGTTCGCCCGCAGTGCAAAGCCGCCGAACACAAAGATCTGGCCGGGGAGAAAAGTCTCACCCTAGACTGCATCACTATCGATGATCGTAGGAGCCATCAAGCCTAATGGCGATGACACAGAGGAACTCTCAATGAAAGCACCAATGTCAGTGTCAAAACCAGCGGATCTCGGGTAGGGGGTCCCGAACTATGTGTCTAAGGCGGATGGTAATAGGAGGCAGGGGACACGATGTTTTACCCAGGTTCGGGCCCTCTTGAAGGAGGTAAAACCCTACGTCCTGCTTGATTTATTCTTGATGATATGAGTATTACAAGAGTTGATCTACCACGAGATCGGAGAGGCTAAACCCTAGAAGCTAGCCTATGGTATGATTGTATGTTATCCTACGGACTAAAACCCTCCGGTTTATATAGACACCGGAGGGGGCTAGGGTTACACAAGGTCGGTTACAAAGGAGGAGATATACATATCCTTATTGCCTAGCTTGCCTTCCACGCCAAGTAGAGTCCCATCCGGACACGAGACAAAGTCTTCAATCTTGTATCTTCATAGTTTAATAGTCCGGCCAAAGGATATAGTCCGGCTATCCGGAGACCCCCTAATCCAGGACTCCCTCACCAGTCGACTGCTAGCAGTCGACTGCTGTCTCGGGGACTACACCCAGTGGGTGCACTCAGCGTGCCCCCACCGGTTCATATCCCACTCGCCCAGACCGAGTGGAAGAGCGCAAATACCAAAGACAACAAAACACCCAGTGGGTGTACAGATTCGACACAAACAATAGGAGATTGTATGGAAGAAAATATTCCATATAGCATATCCTAACAGAACAAGGTTAGTCGAAAGTTTACGTACCTGGACATTGGCCCAAAGAGCAGCACTAGTGTCATAAGCTGCCTGGCTATTCTCGTGCACCGTCTTCATCCGCTCCATCATCACGTTAGCCTGACGGATGGCTTCCGCAGTCGCATCCGACTGGTTTTCCGGGACAGGGTAGCTGTTGAAGAAGAGGGCAGACGACCCAGGTGCAGCAGTTTGGACCTCTGGGGCGTGAGATGGGACGACAGAAAGAATCACCGGTACAGTCGACGTGCGGGGCGCTCACTCACAAGGGTGCAACAAAAGTTACAGAGGCCCCGCCCGCGTCTTCAGATTGACGGATGGTTGGTGTTGTCATTGGTCCCTGCTGAGACGCCCTGCCAGCTGCTACCTTTTTGCTCTTTCTGGGCTTAGGAGCCACATCTTCATTGTCGTCTGGGAGATCGATGACGTTGGGTGGAGCTGCAGGGAAGATCAGTCGACCCCAAATAAACCACTCGAATTCAATCAACCAAGTAATCAAGAGCAAGATCATAAGAGTTTTTACCTGGGTTGGAGGTAACCGTGTATTCCATCTCCTCGTCTCGGTACTGGTAGGAAGAGGTTCCTGATGTAGCAGCGCTGCAAACGTCCGCACTCAGTCGGTCACGTTTTGTTGCTCGAGTCACCAAAAAGAATAGGTCATATGATTACCCGGAGATGGTGGGGACGGTCACTTTGATCCAGGGTAAAGCCTTTGGCAGTTTGGAGGAGGTGGCCTTCGGTGCTTTTGGCGCTGGAGGCGGAACGACCTTGAGCTGCTTCGGGGCCTTCTCAATCGGCGCTGGGGAAGACGTCCGGGGGCGCCTCGAAGATTGCCCAGTCGGCACGGTCTCCAGGTCCGGGGTGCTCTCCGGGTCGTGAGTGTGCTTGGATCTCCTCTCTCAGCGAGGAGGCGAGTCGACCTCTTCGTCATCAGTCGAGTCGTCGCTCTCCTCGTCCTCCTCGGCATCCAAGTGCCACTCGCTGCTCTCGTCCCCGCTCACTCCTTCCTCGACGTCTTGCCCCTGCACTCCATTGGGCATCGAGTATATATCAATGAGACCCTGAAAAGACAACGAGCAAAAGAAATATAGTTGACCATCAACAAGGTGTCACACAGTGAATCGGAAGATACTTGGCAAAGCAGAATCATACCTGTTCCGGCTGGCGCAAGTGGTCGAATGGAATCACCCTCCTAGACCCCCGGAGATTGTCTTTATTGCTAGTGATTCCCCTCAGCCACTTCTCCAAGGTGTCTTCACTAACGTCCTCCGGGTGGATCCGAGTGGAGTCCTCGAGTCCCGAGTACATCCACATCGGATGGTCATGGGCATGAAGCAGTTGGATCCATCAACTGAGAAAGACCTCCAGTAGGTCCATCCCAGTCACCCCGTCGTGGACAAGTTGGACACCCCGCTCGACCAACACCTTGACCTGTGCCTTCTCTTCGGGGACCACCCTCAAGGAGGAGGGCTTCTCCACTCGAGCTAGGGAAAAGGGAGGAAGTCTAGTCGACTGGCCTGGGGTCGGCTCGTCCTTACACTAAAACCAAGTCGACTGCTAGCCCCGGACTGAGTCGGGAAGGATCATCACTGGGAAGGTACTCTTGTTCCTCATCTGGATACCAAAGCCCCCGCACATCTGGATCACGTGTGTCCTCTCGTCACTCGGGTTGGCCTTCTTGACCGACTGGGAGCGACATGTGAAGATGTGTTTGAAGAGACCCCAGTGCGGTCGACAACCCAAGAAATTTTCACACATCGACACAAAAGCAGCCAGATAGACTATGGTGTTTGGGGTGAAGTGGTGGAGTTGAGCCCCGAAGAAGTTCAGAAAGCCACGAAAGAAAGGATGGGGAAGCAAAGAAAACCCGCAGTCGACATGGGTGGCGAGGAGAACACACTCACCCTCCCACGGCTGCGGCTCGGTCTCGTTGCCCAGGAGCCGTGCCAATTTGTGGGGGATCAGTCCCCCCTCCACCAGATCGTCGAGGTCGTCCTGGCAGATCATCGAGCGAATCCAGTCACCCTGGATCCAGCCCGGCGGCAGGCCGGATCTTGACGACGATCCGCCCTGGCTGGTCCTCTTGCCCTTCGCCTTCGCGGTTGCCTTCTTTGCTTGCTCCAACGCCACCATCTTCTCTTTCCCCATGGCGGCGGATCGAGTCCGGGCGAGGTTGCAATGCCGAGAGCAGAAGCGAGCACGGCGGAGAAGTCTGAGGAAGAAGGAAGAAAATGGGAGCGCGTTGTGCAAAGACCCGGTCCGGTGCCTTTTATAAGGTCATTCCCCGAGTGACTGACTGGTAGGCCCAGACGATCTAAACAAATCCCGCAACAGTCGCATGCGCAATACGTGGCGAAAAAGGTGGCGCGGGGATCGAGGCGACCTGCCTAATCTGCCCCGATTACCACGGCCCCGCCTGTCTGGCGCGCTTCCCAAAATTCGAATCCTGCGAAATCCGCAGAGAGCAGAGCAACTTGTCAGACTGAAAACATCCTCCACATATCATTCGGAAATCTATCGTGAAAGTTCACTCGACAAAAACTAAGAATGGACCAAGGCGACTGAAAAAGAAGTTGATGTTATCTCCTCAGTTCATTGATCCAGAGCAAGATATACTCATAGCACGAAGAATGAGTCGGAAGTGTTCTCAACTCCTTCCTCACTCAAACCCTGATCCATTCGGTGGCTAATGACGAAGCTATGTACCTAGGGTAGGGTCATGGATCTGTCCAAGATACCCTCCCCAAGGACACCTCTAAAAGAACCAGAAGAAGTCGAAGAAAAATCATCGTCCACTTGACCATAAAGCTATGTTCCACTCGACAGTCTTGAAGACACTCGACGATACAAGAAACCACTCGGAGTGTAGAAGGCCTAACGTCACTCAGGATGGCAACGGTCGGTCATTCACTCTGTAACCTTAAAGATCATTATATCTCTTTATTAATAGTTTTACCAGTAACGCCCTGCCTTAATGTACATTGAACCATTTGTAACGTGGGCTGGCTGGGGTCCTGGCGCACTCTATATAAGCCACCCCCTCCTCCGGGACAAGGGTTCGCACCCCCTGTAACACATACGCGCATAATCCAGTCGACCGCCTCAGGGCTCCGAGACATAGGGCTGTTACTTCCTCTGAGAAGGGCCTGAACTCGTAAAACTCGCGTGTACAACTACTCCATAGCTAGGATCTTGCCTCTACATTCCTACCCCCATTCTACTATCATACTTAGAACCACGACAATCGCCGTTAGGGTGCGCCCCTGCCTCGGCCGCGCGTGGGCTTGAGGTTGAAGGTGGCGAAACAGCTGGTGGTCCCGACCTTCCCGCGGGCCCCGCGCGTCAGCGCCTCAGCCGTTGACCCCGCCCCGCCACGTTAGATAAGTGGAAGCACCTTTCGCTTAATACGATTTCTGTTGGGGAAGGCGTACTTTGGTCTTAGTTCGGTGGAGAATGCGTTTTCCTTATTGGAAGGCGTATTTTCATTTAACTACGGCTATAAATACGTTTTCTTTGCTGTGAAAACGTATTCCACTAAAGACGTTTTCTGTTTTCTGTGCAGGCCTAGATTGTGAAGTTTTTCTTTGCAAATAGGTCCCTAGCAGAAAACACTTCATAACTTTTCAACCACAACTCCAAATGAGGTGATTCCAAAGCCCACGTCTTTGTTTCGTCGAGCCTATTCTGTTGGTTCCATTTTCACTATGGTTTGACACTATGAAAATGAGCTTTTTGCCCTTGCGCGTAAAGAGCCCCTCCGAGATAGAATTGTTTCCGGCAAATCTTTCCGCGGCTTCACCACACTTCTCCCCGATGCCTTCTTCATCCCCAGGCAAGCCACAACCACCATTTGCATGATAGCCATGCAGTAGCATTGGTTTTCATCTCAATCTTTAAAAACTGTATGCTTGTTGTGCTATTGCTATCGTTATGTCGGTTATGTTTTTGATTGGTGATTACCGTCATGCTAGGTTTTCTTGCATTTTTTATCATGAACTACTTGCTAGTATTACTTTCATATTGCCATGCTTGGTAGTAGTACATGTTGGGTTGGTCAAGTTCTTTGGAGCATGACTAACGTCAGTTACCGAGTACTGTTAAGATGCGTTGTTCCTTTGCTGTTATTTGGTTAAGTGTTACTCGGTAATGTTATTGATGAGTTCTTGCATGGTACTTATGGTTGATGCTAATGGTCATGTTATGCTATGAGTAGTGTTGTACTGGTAATATTCATGCTCGTCATTATACCATGCTCAGTTGGAGATGATTCATTGTTGATATGGTGGATAGTTATGTTGCACCCGTGCTTATGTTGATATCATGCTCATCCATTGTAATTGCATCATGTTATTTTATCATGGCTCAGCATATTGCATCCAAGTTTAACCGGTTTAAATTGAACTTGAACAACTGTTGGCTGAGTCATGGTGCCACCATATCGAACTGACCAGTGCAACCATGCTTACCTTTATGGGAAGGTCCTAACTGGGTCTATTGTCGTGCCTCTCGCTAGTGCCTCCAATGAGGGAAGGTTATGGGCACGCGCTACCCTAATCAGGTAGGCGGACATAAGCCTTGTGTGCCCGTTGTTGTTGTTGTTATGGATCCGGGTCCCTGTTTGGGACCGTTTACTTTTGGCCACGACGGTGGTCGTTGTGTCTTTGGTAGACACGGGGCCACCCAGGACTAGCCAAGTGGGGAGTGAGTCGGAGTGGCCGGGAGAGTGGCATGGCAGTAGATCGCTTTTGCCGGAACGCCACTGGTCCACCTGAATGGGAATGCGAGGCCATGGGTTCCGTAGTGTGGGTACAGTGTACTAACCTCTGCAGAGTGTATATTAAATCTATCGATAGCCGTGCCCACGGATAAGGGCCCAGTTCATGTCGGTCACACTGTGAGTCAACAGTAATAATAATAATATTCTTAATAACAACCACGGTTCGATGAGGAGATAAGTTGGTTGTGATCGCCGGAAGGATCATCGTTTGAGGCCAGGTATTGGTCATGGTTGTGATCACCGAAAGGATCACCATTTGAGGCCAGGTATTGGTCATGGTTGTGAACGCCGGAAGGATCACTGTTTGAGACCAAGTTTTGATCATGGTTGTGATCGCCCGAGGGATCACCGTTTGGTTACGAGGTAACCCGAGCAGAATAAATGGTGCATATAGTGTCATCATGCTGCATGCTAGTATTGTCAGATTTATATGTTCATGCCATGCTTATATTGTTCTAGCTGTACCATGTTCATGTTGTTCATGCCATGTTATCCCGATGATCTCATGATAATTCCTACTTAACCTGTAATTGCCATGTTGTTGTTTGTCTTGAATGCTTCTGGTTATTGTGAGCTTGCAAGTACATTCAATGTACGGACCTGGCGTGTCATGCCAGTTTGCAGGTCATGCCAGATTTGATTGCTTGCTTTTCATGGTTTCTATTCTGTAACACCCCGTATGTAACCTGCCATATTTGTATTCCAACTCTTGCCTGTTCCGGCACTAAGTTATGATATTTCCTCGTCTGGTTTTTGTCTTCGTGTTGTTTGGTCTTTGTCATGCATCTCATATCATGTCATCATGTGCATTGCATTTGCATACGTGTTTGTCTCATGCATCCGAGCATGTTCCCCGTTGTCCGTTTTGCATTCCGGCGCTCCTATGTCCTCCGGTGTCCCTTTCTACCTCTTTTCGTGTGCGGGTGTTAAATGTTTTCGGATTGGACCGAGACTTGCCAAGCGGCCTTGGTTTACAACCGGTAAACCGCCTGTCAAGTTTCGTGCCACTTGGACTTCGTTTGATACTCCAACGGTTAACCGAGGGACCGAAAAGGCCTCGTGTGTGTTGCAGCCCAACACCCCTCCAAAGTGGCCCAAAACCCACCTAAACCTCCTCCATCATCTAGATCGTTCGATCACGATCGCGTGGCCGGAAATCGTGCTCAATTTGGAGCCTCCTAGCTCCTCCTACCTATAAAAAGGCCTCTCCCCCCGAAATCTCGGATCTCTTCCTCCCAAACCCTAAAAAATCCGCTCCCCTCGTCGTCGGACGTGTCCAATCAGGCCGGACACGTCCGCCCCGATCCCCCCGGCGAACCAGAGCATGCCATGTGTCCCACCGGCGCCCGCCGCCGCCGCGGCCCACCGAAGCCCGCGGCCGGCCCTCCCCGCCGCCCGACCGGGCCGCGCCCCGACGCCGTCTTCCTCCACGTCGTGCCTTCTTCCTGCCGTCCGGCGCCGCCGCGGACTCCTCGCCGGCCACCGCCGCCTCGCCCGGTCGCTGCCGACCTGACCCCGCCGCCTTGCTCCGACGCTGGCAGCCGCGCCCAGCGCCGCATCCCTCGTCGTCCGGCGCCACCTTGCCGCACCACCGCCTCCTCACCGCCCCGGCAAGCTCCGGCCGGACACCGGCGACCTCAACGAACTCCGACTAGCACCTCGAAACGCGTGCCGATCTGGATCTGGATCTGAGGGTTGACTTTTGCCCTAACCCTAGTAATTTTGTGCATTTCTCATCGCATCATAACTCTGCATCCGTAGCTCCATTTCGAGCATGTAGCATATCAAATGGTTTGTCTCGACGAGTACTTCATTTCATCTCATTGCATCATGTTCATTTGAGCTCATCTTGATGCCCTAAATGCTGTTGGAAGAGTGCTAGTTTCTGTTAGTTTCAGATCCATATCAGTAATTGGACATTTGTCATTTTTGCCATGATTGTTGTGTGCTTCCTATGAACTTGAGCCCTACATGAGTTTTGAAGTATGCCATGCCATCTTTACAGGGGTGTATGCCATGTATTTTTGTGATCTCTGTGGTGACTAGCACAAGCATGCAAAGTAGCCCGCTTAATGTTGCTGATTTCACGGACTTAGAAATCTTCTAAGTCTTTGTCCTGCCAATATTTTTATGCCATGTATTCATGTTGCTACGGAGTGATCCATGCCTCTTTTGAGCATGATCAGTAAGGATGTTTTTAGATATGGTGGTGCTCTATCCATCCATGTCTTTGTTTGCAATTATGGAGCACCCTAGCTTGACTCAATTAAGCTCTACTTTTGCTATAAAATGTTCCTGGCAGAATGTTTACATATTAAGCATTTTTGCCGAGGTTGTTGTAGTTGATCCATGCATGCTTTGTTGTTGTTCTTGCCATGTTTAGCTTCTATGCCATGTATACTTGCTGGGTGTATGCTTAGTTTGTCATGCAATGCCTTGTGGTGAGTGCATCGAGCTCGTAAACATGCCTACTTAATATCTGTTTTGCCATGTTCCAGTTTTCTACTAAGTCTGAATCTGTTAACGTAAATTGCTATGTTCACATGGATGCCATTGTATTTTCTGATCCCTTTTGGCTTATGGTCAGTAAGGGACTTTTGTTGTATGCTTTGAGTAGCTTCATGCCATTCTTTGCTTTGTCATGATATGTTCCTATAGCATGTTGTTATCTTGCTCTAAACAATGCTTCCTGATGTTAAATTCCTGACTTGTTATTTTCACCAAGTCTGTAACCTGATATCTTTTGCACTTTTGCCATGTTTGTTTGAACCTGCTATTGAGTGAATTAGCCATAGCTCAGTGTTCATCTTTTGTCAAGCATCTTGAGTGGATCCCTACCATGTATTTTGTTGCTATGTTAGAGTGCAGTAGCTTGTTGTTCTTGATGCATTTAGGTGGCCTCGTGCTGTTAATCGTAGACCGGTGCCATATTTGTTTTGCTTGTCATTTGCAAACCGTGCATCCGATTCCGGTGATCTTTATATCGAGTTCGACCGAAATCAACTCATCTTTCCAGTGGCACCCTTGGTTTTCCAAATTGAGGCCAGGTTCAATCTTTCCTTTCCAAAACATGCATATGCATCGCATATCGCATCCCGCATATCACGACATGTTTTGCATCATGTTGTTTGTGCATTGCACGTGGTTGATTGTGTCTCCTTTTGCTTGTGTTCTTGCTTTGGGCAGAGCCGGGAGACAAGTACGTGATCGAGGAGCCCGTTGAGTATGTTTTCGAGAACCAAGCTAACGTCAACTCGGAGAACTTTGCAGGCAAGATGACCTTACCCTCGAAATCACTTCTATCTTTGCTTGCTACATGCTCGCTCTCTTGCTATGCCTATGCTACGATACCTACCACTTGCTTATCATGCCTCCCATATTGCCATGTCAAACCTCTAACCCAACTTGTCCTAGCAAACCGCTGTTTGGCTATGTTACCGCTTTGCTCAGCCCCTCTTATAGCGTCGTTAGTTGCAGGTGAAGATTGGAGTTTGTTCCTTGTTGGAACATGTTTATTGTTGGGATATCATTATTATATCTTGTCTATTTTAATGCATCTATACACTTGGTAAAGGGTGGAAGGCTCGGCCTTATGCCTGGTGTTTTGTTCCACTCTTGCCGCCTTAGTTTCCGTCATACCGGTGTTATGTTCCTTGATTTTGCGTTCCTTACACGGTTGGGTTATAATGGGAACCCCTTGAGAGTTCGCCTTGAATAAAACTCCTCCAGCAATGCCCAACATTGGTTTTACCATTTGCTACCTAGACTCTTTTACCCTTGGGTTTCCGGAGCCCGAGTGTCATCTTTATTTAACCCCCCGTGCCAGTGCTCCTCTGAGTGTTGGTCCAAACTAGAGCCCTTTGCAGCGCCCCCTCGGGGAAACTCGAGGTTTGGTTTTAGTTGTACGGAGCGCTCATCTGAGTGTGCCCTGAGAACGAGATATGTGCAGCTCCTATCGGGATTTGTCGGCACATTCGGGCGGCCTTGCTGGTTTAGTTTTACCATTGTAGAGATGTCTTGTAACCAGAATTCCGAGTCTGATCGGATTGTCTTGGGAGAAGGAATATCCTTCGTTGACCGTGAGAGCTTGTGATGGGCTAAGTTGGGACTCCCCTGCAGGGATTTGATCTTTCGAAAGCCATGCCCGCGGTTATGGGCAGATGGGATTTTGTTAATGTCCGGTTATAGAAAACCTGAAACTTAACTTAATTAAAATGAATCAACAGAGTGTGTGGCCGTGATGGTCTCTTTCCGGCGGAGTCCGGGAAGGGAACACGGTCTCGTGTTATGTTTGAACGTAGGTTGTTCTAGGATCACTTCTTGATCATAGTTTATCGATCATGCCTTTGCCTTCTCTTCTCGCTCTCATTTGCGTATGTTAGCCACCATATATGCTAGTGCTTGCTGCAGCTCCACCTCATACCTATACCCTACCTATAAGCTTAAATAGTCTTGATCGCGAGGGTGTGAGATTGCTGAGTCCCCATGACTCACAGATTCCTTCCAAAACCAGATGCAGGGACCGATGATACCGCTCCAGGAGATTCGACTGAGCTCAAGTGGGAGTTCGATGAGGACTCAGGACGATACTATGTTTCTTTCCAGACGATCAGTAGTGGTGCCCAGTTGGGGCGATCGGGACCATGTCGCATGTTGGGTTGTTCTTTTATTTTGGCACCGTAGTCGGGCCATGAGTGATTGGATGATGTAATGCTATTTATGTACTTTGATTGACGTGGCGAGTGTAAGCCCAACTATGTATCTCCCTTTTATTACATGGGATGTTGTGAAGATTGCCTAACTTGCAACATTGCTTTCAATGCGGTTATGCCTCTAAGCCGTGCCTCGACATGTAGGAGATATAGCCGCATCGAGGGCGTTACAAGTTGGTATCAGAGCCTTCCCTGACCTTAGAAGCCCCCACTGCTTGATCGTTTTTAGCAGCCGTTGTTGAGTCTAGAAAAATGTTTTGAGTCATTTAGGAATTATATATCGGAGAGTTTAGGAATTCTTTTTACTCCCCAGTCTCCTCACCGCTCTGGTAAGGCATCCTGACATAGAGTTTTGACTCTTCTCTTCTCAAATTTCACTAAATTTTTTTTAGGATCATGCGGGTATCTTGGAATCGTTCCATGGTTTTGTGACGAGAACATTGTTCTTGGTGCCTCCTGACATTTAGGGGTTGTGGCAGTGTCCCGAGGAGTTGAGCTCCGAGGTGTTGTCGTCACAATTTTATCATTGCAATTCTGGAATACCCGAGTTTCGCCGACATCGAAAATCTCTTTTATGCAGTTGTTGGCGAGATAACCTCGATGCCACCAGTACTAGGGCAGGAGTTCGGGAGTATCGCCATAACTCGTATAACGGATGCTTTTCGAAGGTTGAGGTAAATGATTTCCGAAGGTTTCTTGGTTATGTGTTGAAGGATGGATACAGCTGGATGTAGGATTTGCTAGCTTTGGGTGAGATATTATGCTTCCCCTGTATCCCCAACACCTGACTGCATAACCGCAAAGGTTCTGGAGTTTCATAGGTGGGAATTCATCTAGCTCTAGCATTTCTTCCGCGGATATTTGGTTTGTGATTGGGTAATCCTCACCAAGTATTTGTTCTTGTCCGTACCTTGTTGTTTTATTCATCTACCTCTATCTAAGTGGCTTCTCAATTTATGGAAGTGTGAACATTTCAATTGGAATGCATTCGTTCATTTTGTTCGGATATTAAGACTATATGTTGCAATTCCGATCCATTTGATTCAGCTTGAATATATGTCTGTCAAGATGCTAACGGATGTCACCCTCTTCAGGATGGCTCCTCCAACGCGTTCGAATCCTGAACCGCCACCACCACCTTCACCTTCGGAGGCATGGCAAGCTGTGATGGCCGCTACCTATGCCAACACACAGCTGATCATGCAACTCTTGCAAGAGCACAACCAAGGGAATCAAGGCGATAGCAACAATCAGAATCAGTTTGCTACACTCAACCAGTTCCTCGCAAATCAGCCAAAGACCTTCAGTAACTATGTTGAGGCAACAGACGCTGATGATTGGCTCGTGGATATCTACAAGCATTTCGAGTGCAGCAACGTCAGGCCTGAGGACTTTGTCAAGTTTGCCTCCTTCCAACTCAAAGACCAAGCTACAGAGTGGTTCCAGCAGTACAAAGATTCCAGAGGAGGCCGTGTGATTACCTGGGATGAATTCCGTCAAGATTTCAAAGCTCATCATATTCCTCAGAGCGTGGTTGAAAGCAAGCATGAGGAATTCCGCAACCTGAAGCACGCCTCTTTGTCTGTCTATGACTACAACAAGTTGTTTCAGAAGCTCGCTCGCTTTGCTAAGCAGGACGTCCCTGACGAGAAGAGCATGATATACCAGTTCAGGGGTGGTCTCAGAGAAGAAATCCAGCTAGCTCTTGTTCTCTTTGAGCCCTTGAGGTACGATGAGTTCTACAACATGGCAATTGAGGCAAGAGGTTGCTCAACTGAGGTGTGATGGCTTCCAAGAAGAGAGTCAGAGATGCTACTCCTTCTTCCTCTACTCAAGTGGCCAAGCAGCAGAAGTATTGGCTTCCTCCTCCTCCCGTTCGTTAGCCGTATCAGAAGAGCAAAGGTGGCAATGGATCTTCCCACCCACCCAACCCAGGCTTTCAGAACAAGACTTCGTCTCATGCTCCAAGATCTAGTGCTCCGTATCACCGTCCACTTTCAGAGGTCACGTGCAATAAGTGTCAGCAAAGGGGTCACTATGCCAACAAATGCTTCAATCAGAGGTGTCTTCCTCCTCCTCCTGTGAGGTCTGCCAGCACCGCAGTGGTCAAGCATAATCCCAAGCATCTCAAGGTCGACATGATGAACGCAACTCAGGCAGAGAACTCGTCATATGTGATTATGGGTAACCTTCCTGTTAACGATGTTCCTGCAAAAGTTCTTTTTGACACGGGTGCATCGCATTGTTTCATTTCTAAACCTTTTGCATCAAAGTATGAGTGCGATTATCAGCATTTGCAAAGATCCTGATCAATCGTGTCCCCGGGCAAGCAAATGACAGCTAATATCTGCGTCCCGAATGTTACTATCATGTTGGGCGACTACAAATTTCTAGCTTCTCCTATTGTTCTGGGCGACTCGGATATTGATATTATTCTCGGAATGGATTGGCTTTCTAAGCACAAGGCTCACCTTGATTATGCTGCCAGGCAGATTCAATTGACACATTCATCTGAGGATGTAATCATCTTTGCCGCTCGTGATGATACCATCTGACTGTTTTCTCTCAATGAGAAGGGTGAGTTGGATGCCATTTCTCAGATTCCAGTCGTTTGTGAATATCAAGACGTTTTTCCAGAAGAGCTTCCAGGAATGCCTCCGCACCGGCCAGTTGAATTCGTCATCGATCTTGAGCCTGGCACGGAACCTGTTTGCAAACGTCCTTACAAGCTTGGACTTGAAGAGTTGAAGGAGCTGAAGAAGCAACTCGATATTCAAGAGCGTATGGGTCTCATCCGACCAAGTTCTTCTCCATGGGGTTGTGGTGTTCTTTTTGTCAAGAAGAAGAATGGAATGGACCGACTTTGTGTCGACTACCGTCCATTGAACAAGAAGACCATAAAGAACAAGTACCCACTTCCCAACATCAACGAGCTTTTCGAACAACTCAAAGGTGCTCAAGAATTCTCCAAGCTTGACCTCCGTATGGGCTATCATCAGATTCGCATTCGTGAAGAACATATCCCCAAGACAGCATTCAGAACAAGCTATGGTTCATATGAATACACTGTCATGTCTTTCGGCCTCGTCAACGCTCCTCCAACATTCTCCCGCATGATGAACTTCATCTTCAACGCCTACACAAATGACTTCGTCTTGGTCTACCTCGATGACATTTTGGTCTTTTCCAAGAACAAGGAGGATCATGCCAAGCATTTGAGATTAGTTCTGGACAAACTCAGAGAACATCAGTTCTATGCGAAGTTTTCTAAGTGCGAGTTTTGGCTCGATGAGGTTCTCTACCTTGGACATATCATCTCCGCCAAGGGCATAGCTGTTGATCCTGAGAAGGTGTCTGCAATTGTGAATTGGGAACCACCTCAGAACGTGAAGCAACTTTGCAGCTTCCTTAGGCTCGCAAGCTATTGTCGAAGGTTCGTTGAGAACTTCTCTAAGATCGTGAAGCCTCTTTCCAACCTTCTCCAGAAGCATGTGAAGTATGTCTGGTCGCCTGAATGTGACATCGTTTTCAACACCCTTAAAGAGAAGTTAGTCACTGCTCCAGTTCTGACTCCTCCTGATGAATCGAAACCGTTCGAGGTCTTCTGTGATGCTTCCCTTCAAGGTCTTGGTGCAATGTTGATGCAAGAGAAGAAAGTTGTGGCCTATACCTCTCGCTAGTTGAAGCCCAACGAAAAGAACTACCCCACTCATGACCTCGAGTTGGCGGCAGTTGTCCATGCTCTTTTAACATGGAGACATCTCTTGTTGGGAAGGAAAGTGGACATCTTCACTGATCATAAGAGTCTCAAGTACATCTTCACTCAGCCAAACCTCAACCTCAGGCAGACTCATTGGGTCGAAATGATTCAAGAGTATAATCCGAGTATGGAATATACTCTAGGCAAGGCCAATGTAATTGCTGACGCATTGAGCAGGAAGGCTTACTGCAATAGTTTGATTATCAAGCCTTACCAACCAGAGCTTTGTGAGGCTTTCCGCAAACTAAATCTCGAAGTTGTTCCTCAAAGGATTCCTTGCCAACCTCCAAGTCTCTCCTACTTTGGAAGATCAGATTCGTGAGGCTCAACTTCTTGATGCTATGGTGAAGAAGGTGAAGATTGGGATTGCCAATAGTCAACCCAAGTACAAGTGCTATCGCCTTGATGACAAGGATACTCTATTCTTCGAGGATCGAATTGTTGTTCCGAAAGGTGACCTTCACAAAGTCATTATGAACGAGGCTCACAATTCACTCCTCTCTATTCACCCTAGAAGTACAAAGATGTACCATGACCTCAAGCAGTCGTATTGGTGGACTTGAATGAAGCGCGAGATTGCTCAGTTCGTGAATGAATGTGATGTCTGCAGAAGAGTGAAAGCAGAACACCAATGACCAGCTGGTCTCCTCCAACCTCTTGCCATTCCAAAATGGAAGTTTGACCATATTGAGATGGACTTCATGACTGGATTTCCAAAGTCCAAGCGTGGCAATGATACTATCTTCATTGTCATTGACAAGCTCACCAAAGTGGCTCATTTTCTTCCTATCAAAGAATCTATCACAGCAGCTCAGTTGCAGAGCTATATATCTCCAGGATTGTCTCTCTGCACGGCATTCCGCAGTTGATATCTTCAGATCGTGGGAGCATCTTCACCTCTAAGTTCTGGGATTCTTTTCAGAAGGCCATGGTGTAACGCCCAAGATGCGGCTATAGCTCCTACGTGTCGAGGCACGACTTAGAGGCATAACCGCATTGAAAGCAATGTCGCAGTAGGCAATCTTCACATCCCATGTAATATAGATAATAAAAGGGGAGATACATAGTTGGCTTACACTCGCCACGTCAATCAAAGTACATAAATATCATTACATCATCCAAACACTTATGGCCCGACTACGACGCCAAAATAAAAGAACAACCCAACATGCGACACGGTCCCGATCGCCCCAACTGGGCACCACTACTGATCATCGGGGAAAGACATATAGTAACGGCATGACTCCTCGTCGAACTCCCACTTGAGCTCAAGCGCGTCATCTGGAACGGAGTCATCGGGTCCTGCATCTGGTTTGGAAGTAATCTGTGAGCCACAGGGACTCAGCAATCTCGCACCCTCACGGTCAAGACTATTTAAGCTTATAGGTAAGGCAAGGTAAATATGTGGAGCTGCAGCAAGCGACTAGCATATATGGTGGCTATCCTGTTCGCAAAAGAGAGCGAGAAGAGGAGGCAAAGCGCGAACGAAAAACTAGAGAACAACCTACGCAAGCATTACTCCAACACCGTGTTCACTTCCCGGACTCCGCCGAGAAGAGACCATCACAGCAACTCACATAGTTGATTCATTTTAATTAAGTTAAGGTTCAAGTTATCTACAACCAGACATTAACAAATTCCCATCTGCCCATAACCATGGGCATGGCTTTCGAAAGTTCAAATCCCTGCAGGGAGTCCCAACTTAGCCCATGACAAGCTCTCACGGTCAACGAAGGAATAGACCTCCTCCCGAGACATTCCGATCAGACTCGGTATCCCGGTTCTACAAGACACTTCGACAAGTTAAAACAAATCCAGCAACACCGCTCGGATGTGCCGACAAATCCCGATAGGAGCTGCACATATCTCGTTCTCAGGGCACACTCAGATGAACACTACATACAACTAAAACCAACCCTCGGGTTGCCCCGAGGTGGCGCTGCAAGTGGCTCTGTTTGGACTAACACTCAGAGGAGCACTGGCCCGTGGGGGTTTAAATAAGATGACCCTCGGGCTCCGGAAACCCAAGGGAAAAAGAGGCTAGGTGGCAAAAGGTAAAACCAAGGTTGGGCATTGCTGGAAAAGCTTTATTCAAGGCGAACTATCAAGGGGTTCCCATTATAACCCAACCGCGTAAGGAACGCAAAATCCGGGAACATAACACTGATATGACGGAAACTAGGGCGGCAAGAGTGGAACAAAACACTAGGCGAGAGGCCGAGCCTTCCACCCTTTACCAAGTATATAGATGCATTAAGATAACAATATAATATAATGATATCCCAACAAGTAAATAATGTTCCAACAAGGAACGGTCTCCAATCTTCACCTGCAACTAGCAACGCTATAAGAGGGGCTGAGCAAAGCGGTAACATAGCCAATCAACAGTTTGCTAGGACTTGGTGGTTTAGAGGTTTGACATGGCAATTTGGGAGGCATGATAAGCAAGTGGTAGGCATCGTAGCATAGGCATAGCGAAAGAGCGAGCATCTAGCAAAGCAAAGATAGTAGTGATTTCGAGGGTATGATCATCTTGCCTACAAAGTTGTCAGAGTTGACTGGATCCTCGAAAGCAAACTCAACGGGCTCCTCGTTAGTGAACTCGTCCCCTGGCTCTACCCAAACAAGACAAACAAGCAAACGGAATACAATCGACCACGTGCAAACTCAAACAACATGATGCAAACATGGTATGCTATGCGGGATGCGATATGTGATGCATATGCAAGATTTGATAAGTAATGAATGAACCTGGCCACAACATGGAAATCCAAGTGTGCCACTTGAAAGGTGAGATGAAATCGCTTGAAAACGATATAAAGATCACCGAAATCGGAGTCACGGTTTGGAAGTGGCAAGCAATTCAAATATGGCACCGGTCTGCGATATACAACAAGTAGCCATCTAAATGCAACAAGATGAACATGCTACAACACCCAAACATGGCATCAAAATACATGGCAGGGATCCATTCATGATGCTTAACAAAAGATGAACACTGAGCTCTAGCCAATTCATCCATTAACAGGTTCAAACAAGCATGGCAAAAATGCATTTGGTAAACAGATTTCAGACTTTGTGAATTTAACACTTGCCTGGAATTTCAGATCAGGTAGCACACTTTGGAGCATGAAAACTATATGCTACAGGAACTGAACATGGAAAAGTAAAGCATGGCATGGAGCTACTCAAAGAGCTTAACAAAAGTCCCTTAGTGACCTTGCGCCAAAAGGGATCAGAAAATACATTTGCAAGCATGTGAACATGGCAAAAACATAATCAGATCATAGACTTGGTGAAAAACTGGAGCATGCAAAAACAGATATCAAGTAGGCATGTTTACGAGCTCGATGCACTCACTACAGAGCAAGTCATGGAAATCTAAGCATACACCCATCAAGAATACACATTATACAAGCTAGACATGGCAAGAACAATAACATAGCATGCACAGATCAACTACAACATCCTCGGCAAAATCGCTAACAAGTAGACAATCTTCCTAGATTCACGAAATAGCAAAAGTAGAGCTCGATTGACTCAAGCTAGGGTGCTCCATAATTGCAAACAAAGACATGTATGATAGAGCACTACAAGAATAACAAATCATCCTTACTGATCATCCTCAAAAGAGGCACGGATCACTAGGAAACAACATGAACATATGGCATATTGAAATAAACAGATCAAGGACTTAGTGGAATTGCTAAGTCCCTGAAAACAGCATTAACGAATGCACCTCTTTGCAAGCTTGTGCTAGTCACCACACACATCAAAAAAATATATGGGTTGCACCTGTGGAAAGATGGAAAAGCATATAACAAAACTCATGTAGAGCTCAGGGGCATATCATGCACACAATAATCACGGCAAAAATGACAATTATCTAATTGGAGCAGCAGATCTGACAATTATCTCAAATAGCATTCTTCCAATAGCATTTCGGGCATCAAGATGAACTCAAATGAAAATGATGCAATGAGATGAAATGATGTGCTCTCTGAGACGAACAACTTGATATGCTATATGCCCAAAACGGAGCTACGAATGTGGAGATACAGCGTGATGAACATAGTAAAATAGTTAGGGTTTCGGGGTAAAAGTCAACCGAGATGTTTTGGATCTGAGATCTGCACACTTCTCGAGGTTTGTCGTCGGACTTGCCGGACTTGGGGGCACGGCGGCCGGAGTTTGTCGGAGGAGCTCGTGGGAGCGGGGGCCGGCCGGATTCAGTGGAGACGGGCGCGGGCGCGGGCACCAGAGTGGCGGCGAGGGGCGGCGCGGCTGGCAGGCGGGGCGGCGGTCGGCGGCGGCTTGCGGCGCGGCGGCCGGAGTGGCCGGACGCGGGGAAGAGGGGGCGGCTTCGGCTGGAGCGGCTCGGCCCAGTCGGGCGGCTGGAGGGCCGGCCACGGGCTGGCGGGCCCGCGTCGGTGGCGGTGGCGATGCGGTCCCCCGGGGACACGTGGCACTCGGTGGGTGGCTAGGCGTGGCGGCGGACGTGTCCGGCACAGCGCGAGGTGGCTGATCTAGGGTTTCAGGGGGAGGAGAATGAGAATTTCAGAGGGGTCTTTAAATAGGCATAGAGGGAGCTAGGAGTGTCCAAATGAGGTGCGGTTTTCAGCCACGCGATCGTGATCGAACGATCTAGATGATGGAGAGGGTTTTGGTGGGTTTTGGGACAAAATGGAGGGGGTGTTGGGCTGCAACACACACGAGGCCTTCTCGGTTCCTCGGTTAACCGTTGGAGCATCAAACGAAGTCCAAATGGTACGAAACTTGACAGGCGGTCTACCGGTAGTAAACCAAGGCCGCTTGGCAAGTCTCGGTCCCATCCGAAAATGTTTAATCCCCACACATGAAAGAAAGGTAGAAATGACCACCGGAGGAGAACGAAGCACCGGAATGCAAAACGGACAACGGGGAAAATGTTCGAATGCATGAGACGAACACTATGCAAATGCAATGCACATGATGACATGATATGAGATGCATGACAAATGACAACAACACACGGAGACAAAAACCCGAACCCGAGAAAATAAAATAACTTAACGCCGGAAACGGCAAGAGTTGGATTACATATTAGGTAAATCATATCCGGGGTGTTACAACACTCCACTACGAAAGGATCTCGTCCCGAGATCTAGGACTGAAAGAACGTCGGGTACTCAGAACAGAGGTGATCCTCGCGTTCCCAGGTAGCTTCACGGTCGGAATGGTGTGACCACTTGAATTTGAGGAATTTGATTGACTTGTTGCGAGTCTTGCGTTCAGTCTCTTCAAGAATAGCAACGGGGTGCTCACGATAAGAGAGATCTTCTTGGAGCTCAAAGTCTTCGAAGTTGACGGTGCGGTCAGGAGTCTTGAAGCACTTTCGGAGCTGAGAGACATGGAACACGTCATGCACATTTGCAAAGTTTGAAGGAAGCTCGAGTTGATAGGCGAGATCGCCTCTCTTGCTGACGATCTTGAAAGGTCCCACGTATCTAGGGGCAAGCTTCCCTTTGATACCGAAGCGACGAGTACCTTTCATTGGAGAGACGCGGAGGTAAACATGATCTCCGATCTCGAAAGCCAAATCACGGTGCTTACTATCATAGTAGCTCTTCTGGCGGGATTGGGCTGCTTTGAGGTTATCTCGAATGACTTTACACATTTCCTCTGCCTTTGTGATTAATTCATTTCCCAGAAGTTGACGTTCACCGGTTTCAGACCAGTTGAGAGGGGTACGGCACTTCCTGCCATACAGAATTTCAAATGGGGCCTTGCCCGAACTTGCTTGAAAACTGTTGTTGTAGGAGAATTCAGCATAAGGAAGACAATCCTCCCACTTCATGCCGAAGGAGATCACACAAGCCCTGAGCATATCTTCAAGAATCTGGTTGACACGCTCGACTTGACCGCTAGTTTGAGGATGGAAAGCTGTGCTGAAGCGGATGTTGGTGCCCATGGCCTTCTGAAAAGAATCCCAAAACTTGGAGGTAAAGATGCTGCCACGGTCTGAAGAGATCACCTGTGGAATACCGTGCAGAGAGACAATCCGAGAGGTATAGAGCTCCGCCAATTGAGCTGCAGTGATAGACTCTTTGATAGGCAGAAAGTGAGCCACTTTAGTGAGTTTGTCGATGACAACGAATATAGCATCATTGCCACGCTTGGACTTTGGAAACCCAGTCACGAAGTCCATCTCAATGTGGTCAAACTTCCATTCTGGAATGGCAAGAGGTTGGAGGAGACCAGCTGGCCTTTGGTGTTCTGCCTTCACTCTTCTGCATACATCACATTCATTCACGAACTGAGCAATCTCGCGCTTCATTCGAGTCCACCAATAAGCCTGCTTGAGGTCCTGATACATCTTCGTGCTCCCAGGGTGGATGGAGAGGAGAGAATTGTGAGCCTCGTTCATGATCACTTTACGAAGGTCACCTTTGGGCACAACAATACGATCCTCGAAGAAGAGAGTATCCTTGTCATCAAGGCGGTAGCACTTGTACTTGGGTTGACTCTTGGCAATCCCAATCTTCACCTTTTTCACCATAGCATCAAGAAGTTGAGCTTGGCGAATCTGGTCTTCCAAGGTAGGAGAGACTTGAAGGTTGGCGAGGAAACCTTGAGGAACAACTTGCAGATTAAGTTTGCGGAAAGCTTCACAAAGCTCGGGTTGATAAGGCTTGAGAATCAGACTGTTGCAATAAGCCTTCCTGCTCAATGCGTCAGCAATCACATTGGCCTTGCCTGGAGTATACTCGATACTCGGATTATACTCTTGAATCATTTCGACCCATCGAGTCTGCCTGAGGTTGAGATTAGGCTGAGTGAAGATGTACTTGAGACTCTTGTGGTCAGTGAAAATGTCCACTTTTCTTCCCAATAAGAGATGTCTCCAAGTCAAAAGAGCATGCACAACTGCCGCCAACTCGAGGTCATGAGTGGGGTAGTTCTTCTCGTTGGGCTTCAACTGGCGAGAGGTATAAGCCACAACTTTCTTCTCTTGCATCAACACTGCGCCAAGACCTTGGAGAGAGGCATCGCAAAAGACCTCGAACGGTTTGGATTCATCAGGAGGAGTCAGAACTGGAGCAGTAACCAATTTCTCTTTCAAACTGTTGAAAGCAATGTCACATTCCGGAGACCAAACGTACTTGACGTGCTTCTGGAGAAGATTTGAGAGAGGCTTCGCGATCTTAGAAAAGTTTTCAACGAATCTTCGACAGTAGCTTGCGAGACCGAGGAAGCTACGGAGTTGCTTCACGTTCTGAGGTGGTTCCCAATTCACAATTGCAGACACCTTCTCAGGATTCACCGCAATGCCCTTGGCAGAGATGATATTCTCAAGATAAAGAACCTCATCGAGCCAAAATTCGCACTTGGAGAGCTTGGCGTAGAACTGGTGTTCCCTGAGCTTATCGAGTACCAAACGCAAGTGCTTGGCATGATCTTCCTTGTTCTTCGAAAAGACCAGAATGTCGTCGAGATAGACCAAAACAAAGTCATTGGTGTAGGCGTTGAAGATGAAGTTCATCATGCGAGAGAAAGTCGGAGGAGCGTTGACGAGGCCAAAAGACATGACAGTGTATTCATATGAACCATAGCTTGTCCTGAAAGCCGTCTTGGGAATATCTTGCTCACGGATTCGAATCTGATGATAACCCATACGGAGATCAAGCTTGGAGAATACTTGGGCACCTTTGAGTTGTTCGAACAGCTCGTTGATGTTGGGAAGTGGGTATTTGTTTTTGATAGTCTTCTTGTTAAATGGACGGTAATCAACACAAAGTCGGTCCGTTCCATCCTTCTTCTTCACAAAAAGAACACCACAACCCCACGGAGAAGAACTAGGTCGGATGAGACCCATTTGCTCTTGAATATCGAGTTGCTTCTTCAGCTCCTTCAACTCTTCAGGTCCGAGCTTGTAAGTACGCTTGCACACTGGTTCCGTGCCAGGCTCAAGATCGATGACGAATTCAACTGGCCGTTGCGGAGGCATTCCTGGAAGCTCTTCTAGAAAGACGTCTTGATATTCGCAAACGACTGGGATTTGCGAGATGGCATCCAGTTCACCCTTCTCACTGAGAGAAAACAGACGGATGGTATCATCACGAGCGGCAAAGACAATTACATCCTCAGACGAATGAGTCAATTGAATCTGCCTGGCAGCACAATCAAGATGCGCCTTGTGCTTAGAAAGCCAATCCATTCCAAGAATAAGATCAATATCCGAGCTACCAAGAACCACCGGAGAAGAAAGAAACTTGTAATCGCCCAACGTGATAGAGACATCCGGGACGCAATTGTTAGAAGTCATTTGCTTGCCCGGAGACACAATCTTCAACGGGACAGGAATCCTTTCGGTCACAAAATCATGCTTGGCAACAAATGGTGCTGAAATAAAAGAAAGCAATGCACCAGTGTCAAAAAGAACTATAGCTGGAATATCGTTAACAAGAAGGTTACCCATGATGACATCTGGCGAGTCCTCTGCCTGAGCTGCATTCAACAAGTTTACCTTGGCGTGCTTGGGGTTATGCTTGAGCACAGCTATACTTTCCGATCTCACAGGAGGAGGAGGAGGGAGATGTCTCTGATTTAAGCATTTGTTGGCATAGTGACCCTTCTGTTGGCACTTGTTGCACGTGACCTCTGAAAGCAGACGGTGGTACGGAGCACTTGATCTTGGAGCTTGAGACGAAGTCTTGTTCTGAAAGCCAGGGTTGGGTGGGTGGGAAGATCCACTGCCACCTTTGCTCTTCTGATACGGCTGACAGAACGGAGGAGGAGGAAGCCAATACTCCTGCTGCTTGGCCACTTGAGTAGAGGAAGAAGGAGTAGCATCTCTGAATCGCTTCTTGGAAGCATCGCACCTCAGTTGAGCAGCCTCTTGCTTCAATGCCATGTTGTAGAACTCATTGTACCTCAAGGGCTCAAAGAGAACAAGAGCTAGCTGGATTTCTTCTCTGAGACCACCCCTGAACTGGTATATCATGCTCTTCTCGTCAGGGACGTCCTGCTTAGCAAAGCGGGCGAGCTTCTGAAACAACTTGTTGTAGTCATAGACAGACAAAGAGCCTTGCTTCAGGTTGCAGAATTCCTCACGCTTGCTTTCAACCACGCTCTGGGGAATATGGTGAGCTTTGAAATCTTGATGGAATTCATCCCAGGTAATCACATGGCCACCTCTGGAATCCTTGTACTGCTGGAACCATTCTGCAGCTTGGTCTTTGAGTTGGAAGGAAGTGAACTTGACAAAGTCCTCAGGCCTGACGTTACTGCACTCGAAATGCTTGCACAAGTCCACAAGCCAATCGTCAGCATCACTTGCCTCAACACAATTGCTGAAAGTCTTTGGCCCGTTAGCAAGGAACTGGTTGAGTGTAGCAAAGTGATTCTGATTGTTGCCTTGGTTGCCTTGGTTTGCTTGATTACGCTCTTGAAGAATTTGCATGATCAACTGCGTGTTTGCATTGGTTGCGGCCATCATAGCTTGCCATGCCTCCGGAGGAGGTGGAGGTGGTGGCGGATTAGGATTCGGAGTCGTGCGCGTTGGAGGAGCCATCCTGAAGAGGTTCACATCCATTAGCACATTGATAGACAAATATTGAAGCTGAATCCAACAGAATGAAAATTGCAACATATAGTCTTCACATCCGCACAAAATGAACGAATGCATTCCAATTGAAATGGTCACATATCCATAAATTGAGAAGCCACTTAGAATTTAGCTAGAGGAATAAATCAACAAGGTACGGATCAAGAACGAATACTCGGTAAGAAATCCCAATCTCAAACCAAATATCAGTGGAAGAAGAACTAGAGCTACAAGAATTCCCACCTATGAAACTCCCGAACCTTTCCGGTTATGCAATCAGGTGTTGGGGATACAGGGGAAGCATGATATCTCACCCAATTCTAGCAAATCCTACATCCAGCTGTATCCATCCTTCAACACATAACCGAGAAAAACTTCGGAAACCATCTACCTCAACCTTCGAAAAGCATCCGTTATACAAGTTATGGCAATACTCCCGAACTCCCGCCCCAGTACTGGGTGGCGTCGAGGTTATCTCACCAACGAACTGCATAAAAGAGATTTTCGATGTCGGCGTACTAAACTCAGGTATTCCAGAACTGCAACGATAAAATTGTGACGACAACACCTCGGAGCTCAACTCCCCGGGACACTGCCACAACCCCTAAAGACAGGAGGCACCAAGAACAATGTTCTCGTCACAAAACCATCGGAACGATTCCAAGATACCCATGTGATCCTAATTTTTTTTAGTGAAATTTGAGAAGAGAAGAGTCAAAACTCTACGTCGGGATGCCTTACCAGAGTGATGAGGATACTAGGGAGTAAAAAGAATTCGTAAACTCTCCGATATATAATCCTAAATGACTCAAAACATTTTTCTAGACTCGACAACGGCTGCTAAAAATGATCAATTAGTGGGGCTCCTAAGGTCGGGGAAGGCTCTGATTACCAACTCGTAACGCCCTCGATGCGGCTATAGCTCCTACGTGTCGAGGCACGACTTAGAGGCATAACCGCATTGAAAGCAATGTCGCAAGTTAGGCAATCTTCACAACATCCCATGTAATATAAATAATAAAAGGGGAGATACATAGTTGGCTTACACTCGCCACGTCAATCAAAGTACATAAATAGCATTACATCATCCAAACACTCATGGCCCGACTATGGCACCAAAATAAAAGAACAACCCAACATCCGACACGGTCCCGATCGCCCCAACTGGGCACCACTACTGATCATCGGGGAAAGACACATAGTAACGGCGTGAGTCCTCGTCGAACTCCCACTTGAGCTCAAGCGCGTCATCTGGAACGGAGTCATCGGGTCCTGCATCTCGTTTGGAAGTAATCTGTGAGCCACAGGGACTCAGCAATCTCGCACCCTCGCGATCAAGACTATTTAAGCTTATAGGTAAGGCAAGGTAAATATGTGGAGCTGCAGCAAGTGACTACCATATATGGTGGCTATACTGTTCGCAAGAGAGAGCGAGAAAAGGAGGCAAAGCGCGAACAAAAAACTAGAGAACAACCTGCGCAACCATTACTCCAACACCATGTTCACTTCCCGGACTCTGCCGAGAAGAGACCATCACGGCAACTCACACAGTTGATTCATTTTAATTAAGTTAAGGTTCAAGTTATCTACAACCGGACATTAACAAATTCCCATCTACCCATAACTGCGGGCACGGCTTTCGAAAGTTCAAATCCCTGCAGGGGAGTCCCAACTTAGCCATGATAAGCTCTCACGACCAACGAAGGAATAGACCTCCTCCCGAGACATTCCGATCAGACTCGGTATCCCGGTTCTACAAGACACTTCGACAAGTTAAAACAAATCCAGCAACACCGCCCGAATGTGCCGACAAATCCCGATAGGAGCTGCACATATCTTGTTCTCAGGGCACACTCAGATGAACACTATGTACAACTAAAACCAACCCTCGGGTTGCCCCGAGGTGGCACTACAAGTGGCTCATTTTGGACCAACACTCAGAGGAGCACTGGCCCGGGGGGGTTAAATAAGATGACCCTCGGGCTCCAGAAACCCAAGGGAAAAATAGGCTAGGTGGCAAAAGGTAAAACCAAGGTTGGGCATTGCTGGAAAAGCTTTATTCAAGGCGAACTATCAAGGGGTTCCCATTATAACCCAACCGCGTAAGGAACGCAAAATCCCGGAACATAACACCGATATGACGGAAACTAGGGCGGCAAGAGTGGAACAAAACACTAGGCGAGAGGCCGAGCCTTACACCCTTTACCAAGTATATAGACGCATTAAGATAACAAGATAATATAATGATATCCCGACAAGTAAATAATGTTCCAACAAGGAACGGTCTCCAATCTTCACCTGGAACTAGCAACGCTATAAGAGGGGCTGAGCAAAGCGGTAACATAGACAATCAACGGTTTGCTAGGACATGGTGGGTTAGAGGTTTGACATGGCAATTTGGGAGGCATGATAAGCAAGTGGTAGGCATCGTAGCATAGGCATAGCGAAAGAGCGAGCATCTAGCAAATCAAAGATAGTAGTGATTTCGAGGCTATGATCATCTTGCCTGCAAAGTTGTTAGAGTTGACTGGATCCTCGAAAGCAAACTCAACGGGATCCTCGTTAGTGAACTCGTCTCCCGGCTCTACCCAAACAAGACAAACAGGCAAACGGAATACAATCAACCACGTGCAAACTCAAACAACATGATGCAAACATGGTATGTTATGCGGGATGCGATATGTGATGCATATGCAAGATTTGACAAGGAATGAATGAACCTGGCCTCAACTTGGAAATCCAAGTGTGCCACTAGAAAGGTGAGATGAAATCGCTTGAAAACGATATAAAGATCACCGGAATCGGAGTCACGGTTTGGAAATGGCAAGCAATTCAAATATGGCACCGGTCTGCGATATACATCAAGTAGCCATCTAAATGCAACAAGATGAACATGCTATAGCACCCAAATGTGCCATCAAAATACATGGCAGGGATCCATTCATGATGCTTAACAAAAGATGAACACTGAGCTACGGCCAATTCATCCATTAACATGTTCAAACAAGCATGGCAAAAATGCATTTGGTAAACAGATTTCAGACTTAGTGAATTTAACACTTGTCTGGAATTTCAGATCAGGTAGCACACTTTGGAGCATGAAAACTATATGCTACAGGGACTGAACATGGCAAAGTAAAGCATGGCATGGAGCTACTCAAAGAGCTTAACAAAAGTCCCTTAGTGACCTTGGGCCAAAAGGGATCAGAAAATACATTTGCAATCATGTGAACATGGCAAAAACATAATCAGATCACAGACTTGGTGAAAAACTAGAGCATGCAAAAACAGATATCAAGTAGGCATGTTTACGAGCTCGATGCACTCACTACAGAGCAAGTCATGACAATCTAAGCATAGACCCATCAAGAACACACATTATACAAGCTAGACATGGCAAGAACAATAACATAGCATGCACGGATCAACTACAACATCCTCGGCAAAATCGCTAACAAGTAGACAATCTGCCTAGATTCACGAAATAGCAAAAATAGAGCTCGATTGACTCAAGCTAGGATGCTCCATAATTGCAAACAAAGACATGGATGATAGAGCACTACAAGAATAACAAATCATCCTTACTGATCATCCTCAAAAGAGGCACGAATCACTAGGAAACAACATGAACATATGGCATATTGAAATAAACAGATCAAGGACTTAGTGGAATTGCTAAGTCCCTGAAAACAGCATTAACGAATGCACCACTTTGCAAGCTTGTGCTAGTCACCACACATATCAAAAAAATATATGGGTTGCACCTCTGGAAAGATGGCAAAGCATATAATAAAACTCATGTAGAGCTCAGGGGCATATCATGCAAACAATAATCATGGAAAAAATGACAATTATCTAATTGGAGCAGCAGATCTGACAATTATCTCAAATAGCATTCTTCCAACAGCATTTCGGACATAAAGATGAACTCAAATGAAAATTATGCAATGAGATGAAATGATGTGCTCTCTGAGACGAACAATTTGATATGCTATATGCCCAAAACGGAGCTACGGATGCAGAGATACAACGTGATGAACATAGCAAAATAGTTAGGGTTTCGGGGCAAAAGTCAACCGAGATGTTTTGGATCTGAGTTCTGCACGCTTCCCAAGGTTCGTCGTCGGACTTGCCGGAGATGGGGGCACGGCGGCCGGAGTTCGTCGGAGGAGCTCGTGGGAGCGGGGGCCGGCCGGATCCGGTGGAGACGGGCGCGGGCGCGGGCACCGGAGTGGTGGCGAGGGGCGGCGCGGCCGGCAGGCCGGGCGGCGGTTGGCGGCGGCTTGCGGCGCGCCGGCCGGAGAGGCGGCGCGGCGGCCGGAGTGGCCGGACACGGGGAAGAAGGGGCGGCGCCGGCTGGAGCGGCTCGGCCCAGTCGGGCGGCTGGAGGGCCGGCCACGGGTTTGCGGGCCCGCATCGGTGGCGGCTGCGATGCGGTCCCCCGGGGACACGTGGTGCTCGGTGGGTGGCTGGGCGCGGCGGCGGACGTGTCTGGCGCGGCACGAGGTGGCGGATCTAGGGTTTCGGGGGGAGGAGAACGAGAATTTCGGAGGGGTCTTTAAATAGGCATAGAGGGAGCTAGGAGTGTCCAAATGAGGTGCGGTTTTCAGCCACGCGATCGTGATCGAACGCTCTAGATGATGGAGAGGGTTTTGGTGGATTTTGGGACAAAATGGACGGGTGTTGGGCTGCAACACACACGAGGCCTTCTCGGTTCCTCGGTTAACCGTTGGAGCATCAAACGAAGTCCAAATGGTACGAAACTTGACAGGCGGTCTACCGGTAGTAAACCAAGGCCACTTGGCAAGTCTTGGTCCAATCTGGACATGTTTAATCCCACACACGAAAGAAAGGTAGAAATGACCACCGGAGGAGAACGAACAGCCGGAATGCAAAACGGACAACGGGGAAAATGCTCGGATGCATGAGACGAACACGTATGCAAATGCAATGCACATGATGACATGATATGAGATGCATGACAAACGACAACAACACACGGAGACAAAAACCCGAACCCGAGAAAATAAAATAACTTAACGCCGGAAACGGCAAGAGTTGGATTACATATTAGGTAAATCATATCCGGGGTGTTACACATGGGCACCAACATTCGCTTCAGCACGGCTTTTCATCCTCAAACTAGTGGCCAAGTCAAGCGAGTCAATCAGATTCTTGAAGATATGCTCAGGGCTTGTGTCATTTCTTTCGGTATGAAGTGGGAAGATTGTCTTCCATATGCCGAGTTCTCCTACAACAACAGTTTTCAAGCGAGTTCGGGCAAGGCCCCATTCGAGATTCTCTATGGCAGGAAGTGCCGTACTCCTCTTGACTGGTCAGAGACTGGTGAACGCCAACTTCTTGGCAATGACTTCATCACAAAGGCTAAAGAAATGTGCAAAGTCGTTCGTGATAATCTCAAAGTCGCGCAATCGCGCCAAAAGAGTTACTATGATAGCAAACATCATGACTTGGCTTTCGAGATCGGAGACCATGTCTACATCCGCATCTCTCCAATGAAAGGTACTCGTCGCTTTGGTATCAAAGGGAAGCTTGCCCCTAGATACGTGGGTCCTTTCAAGATCATTGGCAAAAGAGGCGATCTCGCCTATCAACTTGAGCTTCCCTCCAACTTTGCAAATGTGCACAACGTGTTTCACGTGTCTCAACTCTGCAAGTGTTTCAAGACTCCTGACCGCACCGTCAACTTTGAAGAGATTGATCTCCAAGAAGACCTATCTTATCATGAGCACCCCGTTGCTATTCTTGAAGAAACTGAGCGCAAGACTCGCAATAAGTCTATCAAATTCCTGAAAGTCAAGTCGTCACATCATTCCGACCGTGAAGCCACCTGGGAACGCGAGGACCACATCCGTTCTGAGTACCTGGAGTTTTTTTTTCTAGTCCTAGATCTCGGGATGAGATCCTTTCATAGTGGTGGAGTGTTGTAACACCCCGTATGTAACCTGCCATATTTGTATTCCAACTCTTGCCTTTTCTGGCACTAAGTTATGATATTTCCTTGTTGTCAGGTTTTTTTCTTCATGTTGTTTGGTCTTTGTCATGCATCTCATATCATGTCATCATGTGCATCGCATTTGCATACGTGTTCGTCTCATGCATCCGAGCATGTTCCTCGTTGTCCGTTTTGCATTCCGACGCTCCTATGTCTTCCGGTGTCCCTTTCTACCTCTTTTCGTGTGCGGGTGTTAAATGTTTTTGGATTGGACCGAGACTTGCCAAGGCCTTGGTTTACTACCGGTAGACCGCCTACCAAGTTTCGTGCCATTTGGACTTCGTTTGATACTCCAACGGTTAACCGAGGGAACGAAAAGGCCTCGTGTGTGTTGCAGCCCAACACCCCTCCAAAGTGGCCCAAAACCCACCTAAACCTCCTCCATCATCTAGATCGTTCGATCACGACCGTGTGGCCGAAAACCGTGCTCAAATTGGAGCCTCCTAGCTCTTCCTACCTATAAAAAGGCCTCTCCCCCCGAAATCTCGGATCTCTTCCTCCCAAACCCTAAAGAAATCCGCTCCCCTCACCGTCGGACGTGTCCGATCGGGCCGGACACGTCCGTCCCGCTCCCCCCGGCAAACCAGAGCACGCCACGTGTCCCACCAGCGCCCGCCGCCGCCGCGGCCCGCCGAAGCCCGCGGCCGGCCCTCCCCGCCTCCCGACCGGGTCGCGCCCCGCCCGCACCCCGACGCCGTCTTCCTCCTCACCGCGCCTTCTTCCCGCCGTCCGGCGCCGCAGCGGACACCTCGCCGGCCACCGCTGCCTCGCACGGTCACCGCCGACCCGACCCCGCCGCCTCGCTCTGACGCCGGCAGCCGCGCCCAGCGCCGTGTCCCTCGTCGTCCGGCGCCACCTTGCCGCACCACCGCCTCCTCACCGCCCCGGCAAGCTCCGGCCGGACTCCGGCGACCTCGACGAACTCCGGCTAGCACCTCAAAATGCATGCCGGTCTGGATCTAGATCTGAGGGTTGACTTTTGCCCTAACCCTAGTAATTTTGTGCATTTCTCATCGCATCATAACTCTACATCCGTAGCTCCGTTTCAAGCATGTAGCATATCAAATTGTTCGTCTCGATGAGTAATTCATTTCAACTCATTGAATCATGTTCATTTGAGCTCATCTTGATGCCCTAAATGATGTTGAAAGAGTGCTAGTTTCTGTTAGTTTCAGATTCATATCAGTAATTGGACATTTGTCATTTTTGCCATGATTGTTGTGTGCTTCCTATTAACTTGAGCCCTACATGAGTTTTGAAGTATGCCATGCCATCTTTACAGGGGTGTATGACATGTATTTTTGTGATCTTTGTGGTGACTAGCACAAGCATGCAAAGTAGCCCTCTTAATGTTGCTGATTTCAGGGACTTAGAAATCTTCCAAGTCTTTGTCCTGCCAATATTTTTATGCCATGTATTCATGTTGCTACCGAGTGATCCATGTCTCTTTTGAGCATGATCAGTAAGGATGTTTTGTAGATATTGTGGTGCTCTATACATCCATGTGTTTGGTTGACATTATGGAGCACCCTAGCTTGACTCAATCGAGATCTACTTTTGCTATAAAATGTTCCAGGCAGAATGTTTACATGTTAAGCATTTTTGCCGAGGTTGTTGTAGTTGATCCATGCATGATTTGTTGTTGTTCTTGCCATGTTTAGCTTCTATGCCATGTCTACTTGCTGGGTGTATGCTTAGTTTGTCATGCAATTCCTTGTGGTGAGTGCATCAAGCTCGTAAACATGCCTACTTAATATCTGTTTTGCCATGTTCTAGTTTTCTACTAAGTCTGAATCTGTTAACGTAAATTGCTATGTTCACATGGATGCCATTGTATTTTCTGATCCCTTTTGCCTTATGGATAGTAAGGGACTTTTGTTGTATGCTTTGAGTAGCTTGATGCCATGCTTTGCTTTGTCATGATATGTTCCTGTAGCATGTTGTTATCTTGCTCTAAACATTGCTTCCTGATGTTAAATTCCTGACTTGTTAGTTTCACTAAGTCTGTAACCTGATATCTTTTGCACTTTTGCCATGCTTGTTTGAACCTGCTATTGAGTGAATTAGCCGTAGCTCAGTGTTCATCTTTTGTCAAGCATCTTGAGTGGATCCCTGCCATCTATTTTGTTGCTATGTCAGAGTGCAGTAGCTTGTTGTTCTTGATGCATTTAGGTGGCCTCGTGCTGTTAATCGCAGACCGGTGCCATATTTGTTTTGCTTGTCATTTGCAAACCGTGCATCCGATTCCGGTGATCTTTATATCGAGTTCGACCAAAATCAACTCATCTTTCCAGTGGCACTCTTGGTTTTCCAAATTGAGTCCAGGTTCAATCTTTCCTTTACGAAACATGCATATGCATCGCATATCGCATCCCGCATATCACGACATGTTTTGCATCATGTTGTTTGTGCATTGCACGTGGTTCATTGTGTCTCCTTTTGCTTGTGTTCTTGCTTTGGGTAGAGCCGGGAGACGAGTACGTGATCGAGGAGCCCATTGAGTACGTTTTCGAGCACCAAGCTAATGTCAACTCGGAGAACTTTGCAGGCAAGATGACCTTACCCTCGAAATCACTTCTATCTTTTCTTGCTAGATGCTCGCTCTCTTGCTATGCCTATGCTACGATACCTACCACTTGCTTATCATGCCTCCCATATTTCCATGTCAAACCTCTAACCCACTTTGTCCTAGCAAACCGTTGTTTGGCTATGTTACCGCTTTGCTCAGCCCCTCTTATAGCGTCGTTAGTTGCAGGTGAATATTGGAGTTTGTTCCTTGTTGCAACATGTTTATTGTTGGGATATCATTATTATATCTTGTCTATTTTAATGCATCTATACACTTGGTAAAGGGTGGAAGGCTCGGCCTTATGCCTGGTGTTTTGTTCCACTCTTGCCACCTTAGTTTCCGTCATACCGGTGTTATGTTCCTTGATTTTGCGTTCCTTACACGGCTGGGTTATAATGGGAACCCCTTGACAGTTCGCCTTGAATAAAACTCCTCCAGCAATGCCCAACATTGGTTTTACCATTTGCCACCTAGCCTCTTTTTGCCTTGGGTTTCCAGAGCCCGAGGGTCATCTTTATTTAACCCCCCCAGGCCAGTGCTCCTCTAAGTGTTGGTCCAAACTAGAGCCCTTTGCAGCGCCCCCTCGGGGAAACTCAAGGTTTGGTTTTAGTTGTACGGAGCGCTCATCTGAGTGTGCCCTAAGAACGAGATATGTGCAGCTCCTATCGGGATTTGTCAGCACATTCGGGCAGCTTTGCTGGTTTAGTTTTACCATTGTCGAGATGTCTTGTAACCGGAATTCCGAGTCTGACCGGATTGTCTTAGGAGAAGGAATATCCTTCGTTGACCGTGAGAGCTTGTGATGGGCTAAGTTGGGACTCCCCTGCAGGGATTTGATCTTTCGAAAGCTGTGCCCGCGGTTATGGGCAGATGGGATTTTGTTAATCTCTAGTTGTAGAAAACCTGAAACTTAACTTAATTAAAATGAATCAACAGAGTGTGTGGCCGTGATGGTCTCTTTTCGGCGGAGTCCGGGAAGGGAACACGGTCTTGTGTTATGTTTGAACGTAGGTTGTTCTAGGATCACTTCTTGATCATAGTTTATCGGTCGTGCCTTTGCCTTCTCTTCTCGCTCTCATTTGCGTATGTTAGCCACCATATATGCTAGTGCTTTCTGTAGCTCCACCTCATACCTTTACCCTACCTATAAGCTTAAATAGTCTTGATCGCGAGGGTGTGAGATTGCTGAGTCCCCGTGACTCACAGATTCCTTCCAAAACCAGATGCAGGGACCGATGATACCGCTCCAGGAGATTCGACTGAGCTCAAGTGGGAGTTCGATGAGGACTCAGGACGATACTACATTTCCTTTCCAGACGATTAGTAGTGGTGCCCCATTTGGGCGATCGGGGACTTTGTTGCATTTGGGGTTGTCTTTATTTTGGTTCCGTAGTCGGACCTTGATTGTATCTGGATGAATGTAATGATATTTATGCTATTGTGTGACGTGGCGAGTGTAAGCCAACTATGTACTCTTTCCCCTTTATTCATTACTTGGGTTTGTGTGAAGATTACCCCAGTTACGACATTGCTTACAATGCGGTTATGCCTCTAAGTCGTGCTTCGACACGTGGGAGATATAGCCGCATCATGGGCGTTACACGCTCGTGCGAGCTAGGATCAACGTTCCAGCCAGAGTCCCTGCGGAGTGGAGTTCACCACAGTCATCGTTGTTCTGTTGCTAGAAGTTTTTCCGCTGCTTCGAGTTGTTCTGCTGCTTGCATAGAACAACTGAGGATGGCGTAGTGTCGCTGTGTCGATGTTATTCCTTGTAATATCGGAGACCTTGTATTCATATTCGTGTAATAATAGAAAGCTGGTTTGTTCTATGCTAAGTAGTGATGTATTCCAGAAGACTTCTCCTCGATCTCTGGGCTGGAATACGGGGCGTTCCAGTTTCTTTGAGCCGGGGTGCCACATACGCTAAGACAATTGTGTATAAAATTGAAAAAGAGTAATAGACATTGGCTGCAAACCATGAAGTTCAATGCACAAGTTAGAGTAAGTAGTAGTTAAAAGGCATGAGGATTAAGGACTTATAGCAGCGGCTTTGACTGGTGTAGTAATGCCCTTCGTCTTGCTGGTGTGACAGTCCTTGAAGATTTCCACGGTATTTGGTTCAGGTACTTTTTGCTCCTTGCGGGCTTTCCTCTGCATTTGGAACAAGTCAATAAAGATCTGATAATATGGTACAACGAAAAGAGTGAAATAGTAGCTAATTACAAGAGCCTCGCAGTGTGCAATATAGCTACGAGATCCTGTCGTTTGTTGGAATTTCACTTTCGTACGGTTGGCCTTGTTCTTTGAACAGTTCACCTACAAGAAGATAGATTTGTGTGGCACATGCGTAAATAGGACTTCAACATGTGATCTGATCACATATATATAATGTACCTGATACTTCGGATCAGACTAGCGTTTAACGAGGCCTCTCCAGTCTTCATCCGATATATTTTCCACTGGAGATGTTTGGGCAAGCTCACTGTTAGCCTTGCCTTCAAAGTGAGTTTTCCTCAAGTTATACCGATACTGTCACAGAGCAGACTTGAAAACATGGGTGCAAGCTTGTCTGGTTGCATCATCTTGGCTATCCAACTTGAACCTCATATGTTGAAAATTATGTGAGTCTCATTATTAGCAACCTAGAAAGTATTGGACAGAGCAAGACGATATTACTAGTTTCCATACATGACCATACTTACAAATAAATGGTCGAGGAAGGTGTTGAACTGGGTTTCGTCTTTGTCATTCCTGTACTAATCCATGTTGGGAGGATACATACATGACACCTAACGGCAACCGCTGCCTCTGATACTAACTTGGCTGACTCTGTAGCATCATGTGGCCTTTTTAAACCTGCCTCAAAACGGATCTCCATTCTTCCTCCTCTAGATTTAGTTAACCTATCGAGCATTATCCCTGATGTTTGTTTCCTCTTGCGCCTAGGTGCTAGTCCAACAATGAACATAGGAAGTGTTAGTGTACATCAAATTGTGAGACTACATATAAATAAGCATGCAACGGTAATTTGACTCCAGCAACTACCTTCTTGCTGTTGAAGCTCACAAAGTTCATCTAATCTTGCCAACTCATCTTGTGTCAAGAGTGCTTCGGAAGTAATGTTAGGTGGCAAGGGAGCTTGGGAACATGCTACTAGCTGAGTTGACCAACGAGTAAATCGTGCAGCTGGTGGTACTGTGGAAGGTGTTACAACAACTAGGGTTGTCCCTGCTTGTTTGGTGGAAGCTATTTGTTTCTGTTTGGCTTGTTCTGCAGCTCGTGTAGCACGGGATACCCTGTCGGTACAATTTTCCACTATACTTTGGCCTTCCATTGCACCATCAGTACCAGCAAAATCTGCAGGACTCTTCCGCTTCCCTTTCCCTGTCGTTCTGTGTTGCTTCCTCTTTCTCTGTGCCATGTTAAGTCAAGCCGGCAAGAAAAACGAATAACAGTTTAGTTCTTCAGAACAAATTGAGATGTGATACAGACGAACTAAACTTTGATGTTAGACAACCACATGATAGGAGGATGTAATATGTATGAAAAACGGGACGACATGAGATAACCAGAACTATGATGTGTAAACTAAGCAGAAGACATTTCACTAAATTAGAAGCAATGCAATGGAAGGTAGACACCATATGAAAGATGCTACAAATATCGCTCTGCCAAGTTAACAATATCACACTGCCAAGCTAGAGAAAGCACCTCGAATGTCGGTTTCGCCGGAAGACCGCCATCAGTCCCTGCCTTATTTTTTCCTTCCTTTTTCTTAATTGTACTACCTTGTCAAGTCAAACCCACAAGAAAAATGAATAAAATTTTGTTTTTTAGAACTCATTGATGCAGGATGCTGACGAGCACTACTTTAATGTAAGGAGGCCGCATGATAGGACGATTGAATGTGTAAGAAAAAAGGACAGCATTGCATATTCACAGCTATGATGTGTAAACTAAGCAGAAGGCATTTCAACAAATTAGAAGCAATGAAAGCTAGACACCACATGAAAGATGCAATGAATATCACTCTACCAAGTTAAAATTGTCTCGTCATAAGTGCCATTTCAACAAATTAGAAGTAGTACAAGCTAGAAAAGAATGCAAGATGTAACCTATATCACACTCCCATGCCAAACGCGTCTTATGATAAGTGATTGTTGCAGGTTACACAACAGTAGTACTTTGATGTAAGAACATGGTGTGATAGACAGATATTGTATGTTCTAGAAACAGGAACACGTGTCTTAGTCACAAGTATAATGTGTAAAGTAAGCAGATGAAATTCAACAAAATTAGAAGCAATACAACCTAGACATCATACATAACATGCAACCACATATAACATTGCCAAGTTAGAGGGAGCACCTATGATGGTGCACTAGGGGGGACATGCTCATCACCAACACAGCTATGTTGAGTGTCTATGCATGTGTTGTCTTGGAAATCATCTTGGGGGGTGGAGGAGTAGAATCTGTAGAGGCCCTCCATTTGGAAGGAGCACCTTCATTCGCTGCCTTGCTAACTTCCTTCCGCTTTATTGATTTTGAATTTCAAGTTAAACCGACAAGAAAAAGCAATAAAATTCACTCTTCAAAACTCATTCGTGCATGATACTGACAATCACTACTCTGATGTAAGGCAAACACATGATTCCAGGATGGAATGATACGAAAAACAGGACGACATGGCATATTCACAATTGTTTGTGTAAACTAAGCAGAAACCATTTCAACGAATAAGAAGCAATGCAAGCTAGACACCACATGAAAGATGCAACCAATATGACTCTGCCAAGTTAAAAGTGTCCCATCATAAATGGCATTTCAACAAATTAGAAGCAGTGCATGTTATAAATCATATGAAAGATGCAACTAATATCACACTGCATATACTGAAGGTGTCTCGTCATATTGATTTATGCGGGATACAAAAAACAATAGTTTTATGTAAGGACATGCTTAATAGACAGATGTACTATGTATAAAAAATAGGAGGGCATGTCACATTAACAGGTATAATGTATAAACTAAGCAGAATAGCACATGCAATTTAACCAAATTAGAAGAATTACAATCTAGACACCATATGCAACATGCAACCACATATCACGCTGCCAAGTTAGAGCAAGCACCTGTGATGCTAGTGTAGGGGAAATGCGGTAATCAACTATAGAGCTATGTTCACTATCTTCATCTAGCCTTGCTATTTCTTGAGAATCATGTGGGGAGGCTGATGCTGCATTCTTTAAATGAGGATCTTTTATCACAGTAGTCCACTGGCCTGACTGCCTCATCATAAGTGATTGATGAGGGATACACAAGAACATTAGTTTGATGTAAGAACATGGTTAATAGACAGATGTACTAGTATGTACCAAAAACAAGAAGGTGTGTCATATTCAAAGGTATAGTGTGTAAGCTAAGCAGATGCAATTTAACCAAGTTCGAAGCAATACAAGCTAGACATCCGGCTGGAGTGGTGAGCATGATCATCTAGGACCTGAGAGCCTGGTGGGAGGCGGGCTGCTTCGCCACCATCCTTGCTTTTTAGTTGGCTTCCAGGTGATGCATGTCTGTGATGGGCTTGTTACTGGCTCGGCCAGTGCCCTAACTAGCTATTTGTCTTCTGGTGCTCCCGGGATGGTGGTTCATGTAAAAAATATCTCTCCTTATCTTGATAAAGACCGACTTCGGCCTTTCGAATACAATCTAGACACCATATGCAACATGCAACCACATATGACACTGTGAAGTTAAAGCAAGCACCTGGGATGGTGGTACACGGCGAGTGAGATCATCAACTCCAGAGCTACGTTCCCCGCCTCCATCTGCTAACACTACACCCTTTAAAGTCTTGAAACGTGTCTGGCCTAGCCGCATACCACACTGGAGCGACTTCTCTCTTCTCTTTTCTGCTTCTGTCAAGGCAGGGTCTAAAATACCCTTGCATAAAAACACAATAGTGAGAGTATGGGTGAAGTGTGTGCAGAACTAGTGCACTGTAAAAGTAGCAGATAGCAGGTGGCTGAAAAATAAATGACAGGAGACATATCATAGCTCTATAACATTGCATGGCAAACAAAATTAGATTCTACTCCTTATGATTTTGTAATATATGATCACAGGAAATGCAGGTACTCCTCCAGTACACCACCACATGTGGTGCTGTCAAGATAATAGTCGACTGAAAATAAATAGGTCACTCGATTTTTTATGAACTGTCCGATCTATAAGGAACGGGCAGATGGCCTTCGTCTACCTCCTGCCAATCACTGTTGACAATCTTTCTCGAACTGCCAGCAACCACCGGCCCAGACCCCTGCCTTCGCCGCCTCGCCCTCCCCTCGACCTCACTCCACCGTCATGCTTGGCAGCACCCCCAGGCCATCCCTTTAATCCCGGCCGACCTCCAGATCGGGCGCCAGCAGCTCTAGGCCCCACACGCCCCTAAGATAAACACTGAGGTCCTGCTTCCCCTGCGTAATGGGCGGACTAGCGCCTGTTACATCGAGGAATGCTTCCGTTAATTGGGAATCAACTGACCAGGAATTGAAATCCAGGGGGCGACGAACCTCTAACTAAGGTGAAATAGTATATGAGGAGAAACCTTGTGCATCGCGAGTTACTAGGAACATCTTGTATCAAGAAGAAGTGGTCAACTAGTGTCTTCTGTGGGATGAATATCGTGCAAGCAGACACGTAAGATTTGCATGAATAAGGGAAGAGGAGTACCATTTTCGGTTGCCGGTGTGGTCTCCTCCATATGTCACAGTGATCTTCTTCTTTTTGCCAGGGGAACCGATGTTTCGGGGGAGGGTGCAGGCTTGGATGAACCCATGGCCAAATTGTTGACTGTGTTGCCGTGGCCGTATGTTGGCGGAGGGGAAGTAGATTCGAGGCGGCGAAGGACGACGTAGCAGGAACAACTGTGGTGCGGTGGACGGTGGTGAAGTTGGAGCGGCAGTGGTGAGGCGCGGGACGGCTTGGTTGAACTAGCTCGGGTACGGACGGCTCGGCCTCGGCTTCAACTACTAGCCGTGGAGGGCGTTGCGGTTGAGGTTGCGGTGGACGAAGACGTCGGGGTATCGGCTCTAGCCTGATGGAGGAGGGAGGCGGTTGATGGGTGGGATGGGGTGGCGGACGGAGGATGCCAGGGTTTCGCGGCTGGTGGAGAGGTAGTATTGGCGCCCACGGAGTATGAATGGGGAATCGGATGGGGGCGGGGGCGGGGGGGGGGGGAGCTAAGGGAGAACCACGTTTCGGTCTGGGACGTGCTTCTTTTTGGCTTTTTTGAACAGATGGGATGCGCTTGTTTGAAATTTGGGGAAAGTACAAACTTTACCCCCTCTTAAATTTCGGACCTACTGCGGGTCGGAGTAGGATGGTAATCCTAGGTGTCCCAAATAGTGGGCGGGAGCGATTTCGGCCGCGCGCATGTGTGCTTAGGCGGCCATTGTGTATGAATGTTTTCCGGAGGCGGTTGCGTGGCGTCTAGATAAAGCTACAAACCTACCCCGGTTTAGACCTTTGGACGTCAAGCCGGTAGGTGATAACCCACAAGTATAGGGGATCACAACAATTTTCGAGGGTAGAGTATTCAACCAAAATTTATTGATTCGACACAAGGGGAGCCAAAGAATATTCTCAAGTATTAGTAGCTGAGTTGTCAATTCAACCACACCTGGAAACTTAATATCTGCAGCAAAGTGTTTAGTAGCAAAGTAATATGATAGTAGTGGTAACGATAGCAAAAGTAATATTTTTGGTTTTATAGTGATTGTAACAGTAGCAATGGAAAAGTAAATAAGCGAAGAACAATATATGAAAAGCTCGTAGACATTGGATCGGTGATGGAGAATTATGTCGGATGCGATCAATCATGCAACAGTTATAACATAGGGTGACACAGAACTAGCTCCAGTTCACCAATGTAATGTAGGCATGTATTCCGAATATAGTCATACGTGCTTATGGAAAAGAACTTGCATGACATCTTTTGTCCTACCCTCCCATGGCAGCAGGGTCCTATTGGAAACTAAGGGATATTAAGGCATCCTTTTAATAGCGTACCAGACCAAAGCATTAACACATAGTGAATACATGAACTCCTCAAACTACGGTCATCACCGGTAAGTATCCCGATTATTGTCACTTCGGGGTTAACGGATCATAACACATAATAGGTGACTATATACTTGCAAGATAGGATCAAGAACTCACATATATTCCTGAAAACAGAATAGGTTCAGATCTGAAATCATGGCACTCGAGCCCTAGTGACAAGCATTAAGCATAGCAAAGTCATAGCAACATCAATCTCAGAACATAGTGGATACTAGGGATCAAACCCTAACAAAACTAACTCGATTACATGATAAATCTCATCCAACCCATCACCGTCCAGGAAGCCTACAATGGAATTACTCACGCACGGCGGTGAGCATCATGAAATTAGTGACGGAGGAAGGTTGATGATGACGATGGCGACGGATTCCCCTCTCCGGAGCCCCGAACGGACTCCAGATCAGCCCTCCCAAGAGAGTTTAGGGCTTGGCGGCGGCTCTGTATCGTAAAACATGACGAGTCCTTCTCTCTGATTTTTTCTCCCCGAAAGTGAATATATGGAGTTGGAGTTGAGGTCGGTGGAGCGTCAGGGGGCCCACGAGGTAGGGGTGCGCCCAGGGGGGTAGGCGCCCCCACCCTCATGGACAGGGCGTGGGCCCCCTGACATGGATATTTTTGCCAGTATTTTTTATATATTCCAAAAATAATCTCCATTGATTTTCAGGTCATTCTAAGAACTTTTATTTCTGCCCAAAAATAACACCATGGCAATTCTGCTGAAAACAGCGTCAGTCCGGGTTAGTTCCATTCAAATCATGCAAGTTAGAGTCCAAAACAAGTGCAAAAGTGTTCGGAAAAGTAGATATGACAGAGACGTATCAACTCCCCCAAGCTTAAACCTTTGCTTGTCCTCAAGCAATTCAGTTGATAAACTGGAAGTGATAAAGAAAAAACTTTTATAAACTCTGTTTGCTCTTGTTGTTGTAAATATGTAAAGCCAGCATTCAAGTTTTCAGCGAAGATTATGAACTAACCATATTCACAATAACTTTTAGGTCTCATGTTTACTCATATCAATGGCATAATCAACTAGCGAGCTATAATAATAAATCTCGGATCACAACACTTGCTCAAAACAATCATAATATGATATAGCAAGATGGTATCTCGCTAGCTCTTTCTAAGACCGCAAAACATAAATGCAGAGCACCTTTAAAGATCAAGGACTGACTAGACATTGTAATTCATGGTAAAAGAGATACAGTCAAGTCATACTCAATGTAAACTAACAGTAATACATGCAAATGACAGTGGTGCTCTCCAACTGGTGCTTATTAATAAGAGGATGATGACTCAACATAAAAGTAAATAGATAGGCCCTTCGCAGAGGGAAGCAGGGATTTGTAGAGATGCTAGTGTTTGATTTTGAAATAGAGATTAATAATATTTTGAGCGGTATACTTTCATTGTCAACATAACAACCGAGAGATCTCGATATCTTCCATGGTACACACATTATAGGCGGTTCCCAAGCAGAATGGTAATGTTTATACCCCCCTCACCACCAATAAGCATCAATCTATGGCTTGCCCGAAACGACGGGTGCCTCCAACTAACAACAATCCTGGGGGAGTTTCGTTTGCAATTATTTTGATTTGATTTGAGCATGGGACTGGGCATCCTGGTGACCAGCCATTTTCTCGTGAATGAGGAGCGGAGTCCACTCCTCTTGAGAATAACCCGCCTAGCATGGAAGATACAGACAACCCTAGTTGATACATGAGCTATTCGAGCATACAAAACAGAATGTTTATTTGAAGGTTTATAGTTTGGCACATACAAATTTACTTGGAATGGCAGGTAGATACAGTATATAGGAAGGTATGGTGGACTCATATGGAATAACTTTGGGGTTTATGGAATTGGATGCACAAGCAGTATTCCCGCTTAGTATAGGTGAAGGCTAGAAGGAGACTGGGAAGCGACCAGCTAGAGAGCGACAACAGTCATGAACATGCATTAAAATTAATCAACACCGAATGCAAGCATGAGTAGGATATAATTCACCGTGAACATAAATATCGTAGATGCTATGTTGATTTTGTTTCAACTACATGCGTGAACATGTGCCAAGTCAAGCCACTCGAATCGTTCAAAGGAGGATACCACCCTATCATACCACATCACAACCATTTTAATAGCATGTTGGCACGCAAGGCAAACCATTATATACTCCTAGCAAATTAAGCATGGCGTAAGCAACTATGATCTCTAATTGTCATTGCAAACATGTTTCGTTCATAATAGGCTGAATCAGGAACGATGAACTAATCATATTTACAAAAACAAGAGAGGTCGAGTTCATACCAGCTTTTCTCATCATAGCCAGTTCATCATATATCGTCATTATTGCCTTTCACTTGCATGACCGAACGGTGTGGATAATAATAATAGTGCACGCGCATTAGACTAAGCTGGAATCTGCAAGCATTCAATTCAAGAGAGAATACATGGTAATATGGGATTTTTGTTAGATCAACAATAATGCATAAGAGAGCCACTCAACATTTTCATTATGGTCTCCTCCTCTCGACCCCCAAAGAAAAGAAATAAAACAAAACTATTTACACGGGAAAGCTCCCAACAAGCAAAAGAAGAACGAGAAATCTTTTTGCGTTTTCTTTTTAATTACTACTACTATAGGCATGGAAAGTAAACTAGCTAAAAGTTACAACAATTTTTTATTTTTTTCTTAAGGTTTTTCAAACACACAGGAAGAAAGCTTAAAAAGAAATTAAACTAGCATGGATGATACAATGAAAAAGTATGAGCACCGACAACTACCATGAGTGTGTAAACGTGAATGTAATGTCGGTGAGAAATATGTACTCCCCCAAGCTTAGGCTTTTGGCCTAAGTTGGTCTATGCCCATGGATCAAAGCTGCTCTCTCCGGTGTACTGAGGAGGATCCTCAGGCTGCCACTAGTTGGCAATCTCCTCCAGATTCCACTCATAAACAGACTGGTGGTGATGATCAAGTGGTGGCTCCGGTAGTCATGAATGGCCTCCGGCAGAATGTAACATCCCAAATTTTCAATTTGGAATGTTATACATAGGTCATTCATGCATATCATATTTTATTGCATTTTTGCTTTGCGATCCACGAAATTCTAAGCAACTCAAGGACCTACGGAGAGAGTCGTGAATTTCGTTATTTTCCTATTTGAGTTTTCTCAAATTTTGATAAGAGGATCATTTGGTTTTAATTATTTTCCCCTCCGAAAATATTTCATATTAAAATATATGAGAGGAGATAATATGACTTCTCCAAAATAAATGAAATATTAGAGGAAAAATATTAAAATCAAATAAGTTATTTTATTTGGGTTTTATTGCGATTTTATTTGAATTAGAAAAAAAATGCGTTTTTCAAAATTGCATTAGAGGTCTAAATAAATCTTCACTTTGTCCGCAATATTATTAGAGGATTGTGAAAATTTATTTCAGGATTTTTGGAGTCCGTTTAGTATTTATTTTATTTATTTTTCTGTGTCAGCATTTTTTTTTAAAAGGTAACCGACCTGGACACTTGACCCGGCCGGCCTTATAAGCCGCGCCACCGCGACCCCGAGGCCCAGCAAGCCACCAGCCCTGCCCAAAACCCTAGAGCGCGCCGCCCCGCCCTAGCGTTGCCGCCGCGCCTTGTTGTCGCCGCCGCAGCATCGCGTCGCCATTCTGCCGTCCCGCCGCCGCCTCACGCGGCGGACCTCGCCGAGGTAGTCGCCGCCGCCGGTTTTCACGAGAAAACCGATCGGTTTTTTTCGAAACCCTAGTTTCTTTTTTAGATCGGTTTCTTTTTAGTTTTCTCGGGTTAGTTAAATAGTGGACGTTCATCCTTACATTCATTTTAACGAACGTCGTTCACCCGTTAGCCGCAAAAAGCGAACGTTCATTCGTTAGCCTGTTCGTCAGTTTTCTTTTTCCTGGGTTTTCCCGTGATTATTTTCGATCACGATTTCTGCCCTAATCTTCGTTCTAGTATATCTTTTCGCTCGTTTATCCGAATCACGTGAAACAAGCTCCAAGATCTTCGTCTCGAAGCCCTCTTTCCGTTTAACCAACTTGAACAAGATTTTGATACTGTAAAATTTGACTTTAGTCCAGATTAGTAATTAGATCTTGTTTCTTTCGTAGTTTGAGTTTTGTTGCTCCATTTGATTTGATTCTTTTTGCAAACCAGAGTTCTTCAGTTGAACTTTCTGGTTAGATCTTCTTATTTGAGTTTTCCCCATGCATCTTTGCTTGATTGCTTATGTATGTTATTATTTGTTTGCGACAGAACACCCGGAGTGCGAAGCATGCTACTACGAGTCTCTAGGTTTTGCGGATCAGCAGCATGGCAAGTAACACTTCGATCATACCCCTTTGTCACCTAGTTTTTATGCATTAGTTTCAACCCTCACACATTGAATGAGTAGGATCTCTTAACATGTGGGTTTGGGAAGTAGATGATGAGGTAGAACCTATTACCTGTTATATTATCAAACCTTTGGGAGTTACTTCTATGTTATGCTTATATTGTTATGCTATGCTCGTAGACGTGGTTTGGGTTTGAGTGTATCCATGACAGATGTGAGTTGTTAATTAATGGTTCAAGGTGGCAACTCTAATACACATCTGGGTGGATTGCTTGTGGGCACTTGGAGAATCCAGTGTTGTCCTAGGATATCCTGGAGTACCCGTGTGATCATCCTACGGTCCGCCACCCAGGCCCAAAGGTATCATAAGATTATTCATGCTAGAAACTTTCATGTGCGGCCACAAGCCATTATAGGCTCTGGCATAGTTGAGTATGTTGTGTGACCTCTTTCAGTGGTGGGCTAGCAGATGTAGGGGAAAGTAGGTGTAACGGTCCACCTAGAGTAAAGAGTAAATGCTTCTGAAAGACTGTGCCTCGGTCATTCGTTTCTCAAACACCCTGTAGTGCAAGAAATCCAACGGAGGAGATCGAGTCTTGTGGGGAAAAGTGCGCAAACCTCTGCAGAGTGTATAAACTAATCATGGTTAGCCGTGTCCCAGGTGATGGACATCTTGAGTATCTGGTACTTGAATTATGATTTGATCTCATCACTCTAAATTAATTTCCTGGAATGTTAATGACTACTTTAATTGGGATTGAGTTGGATGAACCTTCTCAATGATGTTTCACATACCATGTAGTTAAATAAAATATATTCCTTTGTTGTAGGAAAAAATTGGCTTTTCGCAAAATAATATAACCATAGAGCCTCCACCAGCCATATATGCATATAGTGATGGCCTTTATCTTTTCGTTGTTCTCTTGTGTTACTTTGCCAGCATATTCCATGTGCTGACCCTTTTTCGGGCTGCAACGTATCATGTTGCAGACTTTTCAGACGATGAGTAAGATGTCGTAGGTCGTTTGTCATGCACTTAGCTATGCCATTGGAGTTGATGGACTCACTTTATCTTCCAAGCCTTCCGTTGTTATCTTATTTAGATGACCTTAAGCCATATTTATGGTAATAAGTTCTCTTTTGAGACATTCGATGTAATAAGTGTGTGATTGCTACTCTGCTATAAATCCTTGGAAGTATTGTGTGTGTGTGTCAGCATTACCGATCCAGGGATGACACGGAAGCACAAACACTTGACCGTTTGAGGTCGGGTCCCTACAAGATGGTATCATAGCACACACTGAATGTAGGACACGACCACTAAAATGAGCCATAGATCACTCTTCTCTACTCTTTTCTGATTCCTCTCCATTTTCTACTCTTTAGGATGGCAGACTCAAGGAACAAGTTTGCTCAACCAGATGAAGACACACCCTTTGGACGACACTTGAAGGAAGCACTAGGTATCTGAACATCAGAATACCAAGCTTCACCGGGACCTACACCACCATACTACTTGAAGAGGAATGTTGGATGATTCGAGTTCAAGTTCCAGGAAGGACATTCATGCCTGTCACTGAGCCCATAGAGTTTTCCTTTGATGCACCAACCTATAGTCTAGGAAAGAGCATGGCAGCCCATATTGCCATAGGACGCATTGGCGAAGTTTACCACAAGGAGCTTAAGGACACTATCTACCAGATATGTGGGCGCCGAGAAGAGCAATGGGAGATGATTAGCACCAGGAAGGACAGGTCCATTGCAGTATTCATCCAGGAGTTAAACCATCACATACGTTGCCAGGAGAACTAGATGTGTGCAAGCATGGTAGATTTGAGGAAGGCGATGACCAGGATCACAGAGCTAGAAGAGGAGCTTAAGTATGCACGCAATGGATATGAGGAGGAAATGATGATACTTGTGGAGAAGAATGACGACATGACAAGGAAGCTAGGAGTTTTCATGGGAGACCCCGCTCCAGGAGGTGAAGACGACGAACCTAAGGAGATTCGTTCTAAAGACTACATCATCATCGACGACACCGACTCCGACCCCGATAGTAGTGATGATGACTATGAAGACGAAGCTGGAGCGGATATCATGGAGTCTTCCACCGATCAAAATTTCTAGTAGACCACCGTATGATCAGTAGTGTTCCCCATGTATATAGAGTAGTCCGAGCACTATAACGATAGTTAGATCGATTGTACGCCCTTGCTTGATTGATTGAGTGATATGATATAATTGTGTTTGTCTCATGTGCATATGGGTAGTGCTTTCTCATTAGACCTCATTCTATTCTAATATCTCCCCTCTAAACCCATCAGATGCCTCTGAGATGTGACCCCGGATTTGCTTTCCCACCGGAGCTCACTTCGTTGATCCAGTAGTAGAATACACTAATGCAGTTGCTAGTTCAGAATCAGGGCAACAACAACAACAACAATAACAACAACAACCCTCCGCCACCACCTCTAGTTGACAACTTAGCCTATTTTATGAGGTTACAACCACCGGTGTTTTCCAGTAGCACCGAGCCCATAGTTGCGGATGACTGGCTATGTAGGATTGTAAGGGAGTTAACCACTGCCGGTTGCACAGATGCTGAGAAGGTGCGTAAATTCTCTCACGAGAGTTGTTCAAGAAGAAGTGCCTGTAGTGAAGGATTACCCGAATGTATTTCCAGAGGAATTACCAGGCATGCCCCCGGATCGAGACATTGAGTTTTTGATAGAGTTATTGCCAGGCACCGGACCGATATCGAAGAGACCACCGGATGCCCGCAAATGATCTAGAGGAGATTAAGAAGCAAATCATGGAGTTATTGGAGAAAGGTTATAATAGACGAAGTTCATCACCATGGGGAGCCCCAGTACTCTAGGTTGAGAAGAAGGATAAGTCTCTGAGAATGGCGGTTGATTATCGGGCATTGAATGAAGTAACAATCAAGAATAAGTACCCACTGCCGATAATCAATGATTTGTTTGACCAGCTGCAAGGAGCTAAAGTGTTTTCGAAGATTGACCTGCGATCAGGATACCACCAGCTGAAGATTCGAGAAAAGGATATACCTAAGACAACTTTCACGACAAGGTATGGGCTATATGAGTATACGGTTATGTCATTTGGATTGACTAACGCCCCTGCCTATTTCATGAGTATGATGAATAAGGTGTTCAGGGAATTCTTGGATAAGTTTGTTGTGGTGTTCATTGATGACATCTTGGTATACTCGAAGGATGAAGAGGAACACAAGGAGCATTTGCGTTTGGTTCTTGAGAAACTCAGGGAACATCAGTTATATGTCAAGTTTAGCAAATGTGAGTTTTGGTTGAAGGAAGTTGGATTTCTTGGACATGTTATATCAAGAGAAGGTATAGCAGTGGACCCTACCAAGGTTAAATCAATCACTGAGTGGTTGGCACCCACCTCAGTTGGAGAGATCCGCAGTTTTCTTGGACTCGCGAGATACTATTGGAGATTCATTGAGAATTTTTCCAAGATTGCAAAGCCCATGACGGCGTTGCTAAAGAAGGACACCAAATTCCATTGGACTGAAGAATGTGAAGCAAGTTTCCAGGAGTTGAAGAAACGTTTGACTACGGCCCCAGTGCTGATTCTACCTGATATACGCAAGGATTTCGAAGTGTATTGCGACGCTTCTCGCTTTGGACTTGGAGGAGTACTTATGCAAGACGGAAGAGTTGTTTCGTATGCCTCACGACAACTTTGACCACATGAGTTAAATTATGCCACACATGAATTGGAGTTGGCAGCGGTAGTGCATGCACTCAAGACCTGGAGACATTTTCTTATTTGGAACCATTGTGATGTGTGCACGGATCATAAGAGTTTGAAGTATATTTTCACACATAAGGAGTTGAACCTCATGCAAAGGAGATGGTTGGAGCTTATCAAGGATTATGATATGAAATTGCATTATCATCCAGGAAAGGCCAATGTCGTAGCAGACGCTATGAGCCGGAAGAGTTATGCCAATACCTTCTTAAGCAAAGGATTGCCAAGGGAGTTAGCACAAGATCTCAGGGAGCTTCGTATGGAGATTGTTCCTAGAGGTTTTGTTACAACCATGGAAGTTCAGTCGACATTGTTGGGAAGATTCGAGAAGCTCAGAAGGATGACAAAGAAATTGCCGAGATAAAGGAGAAGATGGATGAAGGCAAAGCCAAAGGTTTTCGTGAGGATGAGCACGACCCCCTGTGGTTTGAGGACCGTATATTTGTGCCCAACAATGCAGAGATCAGGAAGTTGATATTACAGGAAGCTCATGACTCACCATACTCGATACACCCCGGAAACACCAAGATGTATTTGGATTTGAAGGAGCATTTCTGGTGGACTGGAATGAAGAAGGATATTGCCAAGTATGTAGCCGTATGTGATGTATCTCAGAGAGTGAAGGCACAACACCAGAAGCCAGCAGGATTACTGCAGCCTATGCCGATACCCGAATGGAAGTGGGATAAGCTTGGCATGGATTTTATCACTGGATTACCCAAGACCCGTTTGGGATATGATTCTATCTGAGTAGTAGTGGATCGTTTGAAAAAAGTAGCTAACTTTATCCCCGTGAAGACCACCTATACAAGCGCGAAGTTGGCCAAGATATATATGACTAGGATCGTATGTCTACATGGAGTTCCGAGGACCATAGTATCAGATAGAGGGACGCAGTTGACATCAAAGTTTTGGCACCAGCTGCACCAGACTTTGGGAACCAGGCTAGAGTTCAGTACCGCATTTCATCCGTAGACAGATAGACAAACCGAGAGAGTAAATCAGATTCTGGAGGACATGTTGAGATCTTGTGCGCTAGATTATGGATCTAGTTGGGATGAAAACTTGCCCTATGCGGAGTTCTCATACAACAATAGCTACCAGGCCAGTTTGAAGATGGCACCGTTCGAAGCCCTGTATGGACGAAGGTGCAGGACACTGTTAATGTGGGTTGAAGTTGGAGACCGTCAGTTGTTTGGACTAGATTTGATTAAGGAGTCCGAAGAGAAGGTTAAGCTGATACGAGATAGACTGAAGGTAGCTCAGTCCCGACAGAAGAGTGATGCAGATTCAAAATGCAAGGAGGTAGTCTATGAAATCAGAGACAGAGCATATCTGCGAGTGTCACCTCTATGAGGAGTTAAACGTTTTTGAGTTAAGGGAAAGTTATCCCTGAGACTTTTAGGGCCGTACCATGTTTTGGAACGCATGGGAGAGGTAGCCTACAAGTTGGAATTACCCGAAGGACTGTCAGGAGTACATGATGTGTTTCACGTTTCCCAGTTGAAGAAGTGCCATACTGAGATGGCCGATATCCGTTTGAGAGATACGGTGCCCGTGGAAGCAATTCAGTTGGATAGTGATTTGACATATGAGGAGAAACCTGTAAAGATTCTCGAGTTTGCCAGTCGAGTTACTCACACCAAGGTTATCAAGTTTTGCAAAGTCCAGTGGAGCCACCATACCGAGGATGAAGCCACCTAGGAACGAGAGGATGATCTACGCAAGGACCACCCACACCTTTTTCTAGCCAACCCGAATCTCGAGGACAAGATTCATCTTAAGGGGGGTAGGTTTGTAACATCCCAAATTTTCAATTTGGAATGTTATATATAGATCATTCATGCATATCATATTGTATTGCATTTTTGCTTTGCGATCCTCGAAATTCTAAGCAACTCAAGGACCTACGGAGAGAGTTGGGAATTTCGTTATTTTCATATTTGAGTTTTCTCAAATTTTGAAAAGAGGATCATTTGGTTTTAATTATTTTACCCTCCGAAAATATTTCATATTAAAATATATGAGAGGAGATAATATGACTTCTCCAAAATAAATGAAATATTAGAGGAAAAATATTAAAATCAAATAAGTTATTTTATTTGGGTTTTATTGCGATTTTATTTGAATTAGGAAAAAATGCGTTTTTCAAAATTGCATTAGAGGTTTAAATAAATGTTCACATTGTCCACAATATTACTAGAGGATTGTGAAAATTTATTTCAAGATTTTTGGTGTCCGTTTACTATTTCTTTTATTTATTTTTCTGCGTCAGGATTTATTTTAAAAAAAGGTAACCGACCTTCCGGGCCGTGTCCGACCTGGACACTTGACCCGGCCGGCCTTATAAGCCGTGCCCCCGAGGACCAGCAAGCCGCCAGCCCTGCCCGAAATCCTGGAGCGCGCCGCTCCGCCCTAGGGCCGCCGCCGTGCCTTGCCGCCACCGCCGCATGCCGCCGACCTCACCGAGGTAGCCGCCGTCGCCGGTTTTCGCGAGAAAACCGTTTGGGTTTTTTCGAAACCCTAGTTCATTTTTCTAGATCGGTTTCTTTTCGATTTTTCTCGGTTTAGTTAAATAGCGGACATTCGTTCATACGTTCATTTTAACGAACGCCATTCACCCGTTAGCCGCAGACAGCGAACGTTCGTTCGTTAGCCTGTTCGTCAGTTTTCCTTTTCCAGGGGTTTCCCGTGATTATTTTCGATCACGATTTCTGCCCTAATCTTTGTTCTAGTATATCTTTTCGCTCGTTTATCCGAATCACGTGAAACAAGCGCCTAGATCTTCGTCTCGAAGCCCTCTTTCCGTTTAACCAACTTGAACAAGATTTTGGTACTGTAAAATTTGACTTTAGTCCAGATTAGTAATCGGATCTTGTTTCTTTCGTGGTTTGAGTTTCATTGCTCCGTTTGATTTGATTCTTTTTGCAAACCGGAGTTCTTCAGATGAACTTTCTGGTTAGATCTTCTTATTTGAGTTTTCCCCATGCATCTTTGCTTGATTTCTCATGTATGTTATTGTTTGTTTGCGATAGAACACCGAGAGTGCGAAGCGTGCTACTACGAGTCTCTAGGTTTTGCGGATCATCAGCAAGCCAAGTAACACTTTGATCATACCCCTTTATCACCTAGTTTTTATGCATTAGTTTCAACCCTCACACATTGCATGAGTAGGATCTCTTAACATGTGGCTTTGGGAAGTAGATGATGAGGTAGAACCTATTACTTGTTTTATTATCAAACCTTTGGGAGTTACTTCTATGTTATGCATATATTGCTATGCTATGCTCGTAGACGTGGTTTGAGTTTGAGTGTATCCATGACAGATGTGAGTTGTTAATTAATGGTTCAACTTAAGGTGGAAACTTTAATACACATCTGGGTGAATTGCTTGTGGGCACCTAGAGAATCTAGTGTTGTCCTAGGATATCCCGGAGTACCCGTGTGATCATCCTACGGTCCGCCACCCAGGCTCAAAGGGATCATAAGATTACTCATGCTAGAAACTTCTGTGTGCAGCCACAAGCCATTATGGGCTCTGGCATAGTTGAGTGTGTTGTGTGACCTCTTTCATTGGTGGGCTAGCAGATGTAGGGGAAAGTAGGTGTAACGGTCCACCCAGAGTAAAGAGTAAATGCTTCTGAAAGACTGTGTCTCGGTCATCCGTTTCTCAAACACCCTGTAGTGTGAGAAATCCAACGGTGGAGATCGAGTCTTGTGGGGAAAAGTGCGCAAACCTCTGTAGAGTGTATAAACTAATCATGGTTAGTCGTGTCCCCGGTTATGGACATCTTGAGTATCTGGTACTTGAATTATTGATTTGATCTCATCACTCTAAATAAGTTGTTGGGATGTTAATGACTACTTTAATTGGGATTGAGTTGGAGGAACCTTCTCAATGATGTTTCAACTACCATGATAGTTAAATAAAATATATTCCTTTGTTGTAGGAAAAAATTGGATTTTCGCAAAACAATATAACCATAGAGCCTCCACCAGCCATATATGCATGTAGTGATAGCCTTTATCTGTTCATTGTTCTCTTGTGTTACTTTGCCAGCATATTTCATGTGCTGACCCGTTTTCGGGCTGCAACATATCATGTTGCAGACTTTTCAGACGATGAGTAAGATGCCGTAGGTCGTTTGTCATGCACTCAGCTATGCCGTTGGAGTTGATGGACTCGCTTTATCTTCCAAGCCTTCCACTGTTATCTTATTTAGATGGCCTTAAGCCATATTTATGGTAATAAGTTCTCTTTTGAGACATTCGATGTAATAAGTGTGTGATTTCTACTCTGTTATAAATCCTTCGAAATACTATGTGTGTCAGTATTATAGATCCAGGGATGACATGGAAGCACAGAGACTTGACCGTTTGAGGTCGAGTCACTACACAGAACAAGGTACATGCCTGAAAATATGTTGAACAAAGAGGGCGCAGGCAAGGTAATAAACTCACAATAATTTTTGTTAAATATCAATTTTCATTTGAGTATCTTCTTCTTATCCTTAACAATAAACTCATGTGCTACCATACTCTTATAATCTAGAACAATAGGAGGCAGCAACTTTTCCTCTTTCTCATGATGTCTGATAGGTATATTAAAGTGTGCAGCAAGGCGCGAGGCAAAGATGCCTCCGAGGACGTGGCCCTTAGTACGGTTTAGATTTAACAGTTTAGCAACAATAGCGCCTAAACTGAAAGTAGTATCATGAAACAAGGCGTGGTGCCAAATAACAATATCAGGAGCACTAAGGTTTCCACAGTTCCCACAACCAATTAAGCATCTACTAGCAAATATTGCAAAGTAACGTAGAACAGGAAAATGTATGCTAGTGATTCTTGCATCGAAAACTTTCCTCATTTCCCCTATAGCAATTGTATTAATAAATCCCTCCACATCATTACGATGTGGTTCCTCTATGCTGCCCTTAAAGGGTATCAAACAGATCCGACAAAAATCATAAAGCGACATCTCCTTATGCTCATCATATAAATAAAATTCCACCGAAGGTGGCGATCTCCTAGCATGGAAATGAAAAATTTGCACAAAAATATTGGTGAGTAAGAGATACTGTTCACGCTGGTCGTGGGGGAAGGCGGTGAGGCCTGCATTCTCAGCCAAATGATAAAAATCTTCATGAATCCCGGCTTCTCTCAAGAACTCATCACAAGGCCATTCACATGGCTAAACCTCCGCAGTACGAGGGAGATTATACTTGGGCTTCTTATTCTCTTCACTTTGCTTATCCTTCGAGCTTCGGCTCGATGAGCCCCTCAAAAATCTCTTCATCTTTTTTTGAAAATTTCTGAATTTTTTAGTAACTTAAAATAAAAGTGAACCAAACTCAAAAATAATGATAGCAACTACTCCTACAAGTGCCTAGAGGCAATATCATGCATTAAAACTACTTTTCGCCACATAAATTTGACATCCAAGCTCAAGAACATGGTCACCTTAGCAGCAAAAATTTGCAATAAATAAACCAATAGAACAAAACTAATTGGACCATTGGAGGAGTCATGTACCAAAGAACAATCCCCCAAAGCAGTTTTGTGAGAGGAGCTTTGAGCAAGGAGATCGAAAATGGCAGCAAGATGAGCTGGAACTCGGGTTTGAGCTGGTGGGTGATTTTTTCTGGAGAGTGTGTGGGTGCAAGGATAAGTGGAGGGGACCCACGTGGGGTCCATGAGGCAGGGGGCGTGCCCAGGGGGCCAGCGCCCTCCACCCTCGTGGGCGCGTGACTGCTCCCCATGTTGTCTTCTCTGTGCTAGGTATTCTCAAATATTTTAGAAAAAAGTCATATTCAATTTTCAGGGCATTTGGAGAACTTTTATTTTCGGGGTATTTTTTTATTGCATGGATAATTCAGAAAACAGAAAGAAAATACTATTTTTTTGCTTCATTTAATATAAATAACAGAAAGTAAAAAGAGGGTACAGAAGGTTGTGTTTTCTAAATTCATCAATCTCATGCTCATCAAAAGGAATCCACTAACAAGGTTGATCATGTCTTGTTAACAAACTCATTTCGAATAACATGAAACCGGAGAATTTCCGAATAACACTAGGTTACCTCAACGGGGATATGCACATCCCCAACAATAAGAATATCATATTTCTTCTTGACAGCTGGGAGAGGAAATTCAAAACCTCCAATAGCAATTGTTGAATTTTTTCCAATAGAATTGATACTATGGACTTAAGGTTGTTTCCTCGGAAAGTGTACCGTATGCTCATTACCATTAACATGAAAATTGACATTGCCTTTGTTGCAATCAATAACAGCCCCTGTAGTATTCAAAAAGGGTCTACCAAGGATAATCGACATACTATCGTCCTCGGGAATATCAAAAAATAACAAAGTCTGTTAAAACAGTAACATTTGCAACCACAACAGGCACATCCTCACAAATACCGACAGGTATAGCAGTTGATTTATCGGCCATTTGCAAAGATATTTCAGTAGGCGTCAACTTATTCAAATCAAATCTACGATGTAAAGAGAGAGGCATAACACTGGCTCCAAGATCACATAAAGCAGTTTTAACATAGTTTCTTTTAATGGAGCATGGTATAGTTGGTACTCCGGGATCTCCTAGTTTCGTTGGTATTCCACCCTTAAAAGTGTAATTAGCAAGCATGGTGGAAATTCCAGCCTCTGGTATCTTTCTTTTATTAGTAACAATATCCTTCATGTATTTAGCATAAGGATTCATTTTAAGCATATCAGTCAAACGCCTACGCAAAAATATAGGTCTAATCATTTCAACAAAGCGCTCAAAATCCTCATCATCCTTTTTCTTTGATGGTTTAGGAGGAAAGGGAATGGGTTTCTGAACCCATGGTTCTCTTTCCTTACCGCCATTTCTAGCAACGAAGTCTCTACTATCATAACGTCGATTCTTTGATTGTGGGTTATCAAGATCAACAGCAGGTTCAATCTCTACATCATTGTCATTGCTAGGTGATAACCCACAAGTATAGGGGATCAACTGTAGCCTCTTTCGATAAGTAAGAGTGTCGAACCCAACAGGGAGCTAAAGGTAGAACAAATATTCCCTCAAGTTCTATCGACCACCGATACAACTCTACGCACGCTTAACGTTTGCTTTACCTAGAACAAGTATGAAACTAGAAGTACTTCGTAGGTGTTTTTGGATAGGTTTGCAAGAATATAAAGAGTACGTAAATAAAAAGTAGGGGCTGTTTAGATAAAGAAGCAATAAAGTTAGTATAGCGAGTGTGGAAAAGTGGTGGTAGGAGTTGCGAAATTGTCCCTAAGAAATTGACTACTTTACTAGACCGATAGCAAGTTTTATGTGGGAGAGGCCACTGCTAGCATGTCATCCCTGACTTGGAATTCTATGAACTTATGATTGGAACTATTAGAAAGCATCCGCAACTACTAACGTTCATTAAGGTAAAACCCAACCATAGCATTAAGATAAATTGGTCCCCCTTCAATCCCGTATGCATCAATTTCTATGTTAGGTTGAAGTTTCTGTCACTCTTGCCCTCCAATACATAGTCCTATCAACATACCACTAACCCTATGGTGTGATCCACGCGCGCGCTCATATGATGGGCACCAAAGGACAACAACATAACCACAAGCAAATTGAATCAACCATAGCAATTCATCAACCACCGATAGGACAACGAAAATCTACTCAGACATCATAGGATGGCAACACATCATTGGATAATAATATGAAGCATAAAGTACCATGTTCAAGTAGAGGGTACAGCGGGTTGCGGGAGAGTGGACCACTGTAGATAGATGGGGGAAGGTGATGAAGATGTTGGTGAAGATAGCGGAGGTGTTGGTGAAGATCGCGGTGATGATGATGGCCCCCGTTGGTGTTCCGGCGCCACCGGAAGCGAGTGGGAGAGAGCCCCCTCCTTCTTATTCTTCCTTGACCTTCTCCCTAGATGGTAGAAGGGTTTCCCCTCTGGTCCATGGCCTCCATGGCATGGGAGGGGCGAGAGCCCCTCCGAGATTGGATCTATCTCTCTATTTCTGCTTCTCAGATTCTGCCCTTTCACCGTTTCTTATATTCCCGGAGATCCGTAACTCTGATTGGGCTGAAATTTTAACACGATCTCTATCCGGATATTAGCTTTCTTGCGGCGAAAGAAGGGCATCAACCGCCATACGGGGTGGCCACGAGGGCCCAGGGCGCGCCCCCTGCCTCTTGGCCCCCTCGGGCATCGTCTTGCGTTGATTTTTCTTCCCAAAAATCATATATACTCCAAAAAAATCTCCGTCAGTTTTTATCCTGTTTAGACTCCGTTTGATATGGATTTACTGCGAAACAAAAAACATGCAACAAATAGGAACTGGCACTGGGCACTGGATCAATATGTTAGTTCCAAAAATAGTATAAAGAGTTGCCAAAAGTATATGAAAGTTGTAGAATATTGGCATGGAACAATCAAAAATTATAGATACGACGGAGACGTATCAACATCCCCAAGCTTAATTCCTGCTCGTTCTCGAGTAGGTAAATGATAAAAAAGATATTTTTTGATGTGGAATGCTACCTAGCATAATCTTGATCATGTAATCTAATCATGGCATGAATATTAAGACACGAGTGATTCAAAGCAATAGTCTATCATTTGACATTAAGATAATAATACTTCAAGCATACTAACCAAGCAATTATGTCTTATCAAAATAACATGGCCAAAGAAAGCTCATCCCTACAAAATCATATAGTCTGGCTATGCTCCATCTTCATCACACAAAGCATTCAAATCATGAACAACCCGAATGACAAGCCGAGCAATTGGTTCATACTTTTTAACACGCTTCAGCCTTTTCAACCCTCACGCAATACATGAGCGCAAGCCATGGACATAGCACTATGGGTGGAATAGAATATGATGATGGAGGTTGTGTGGAGAAGACAAAAAGGAAGAAAGTCTCACATCGACGTGGCTAATCAACGGGCTATGGAGATGCCCATCAATTGATATCAATGCGAGGAGTAGGGATTTCCATGCAACGGATGCACTAGAGCTATAAGTGTATGAAAGCTCAAACTGAAACTAAGTGGGTGTGCATCCAACTTGCTTGCTCATGAAGACCTCGGGCATTTGAGGAAGCCCATCATCGGAATGTACAAGCCAAGCTTTATAATGAAAATTCCCACTAGTATATGGAAGTGATAACTCAAGAGACTCTCTATATGAAGAACATGGTGCTACTCTGAGGCACAAGTGTGGTAAAAGTATAGTAGCATTGTACCTTCTCTCCTTTTCTCTCGTTTTTTTTCTTTCTCTTTTTTTCTATTTTTTTCTTTATTTTTTCGTGCGGAGTCTCATCCCGACTTGTGGGGGAATCATAGTCTCCATCATCCTTTCCTCACTGGGACAATGCTCTAATAATGATGATCATCACACTTTTATTACTTACAACTCAATATTACAACTCGATATCTAGAACAAAGATATGACTCTATATGAATGCCTCTGGCGGTGTACCGGGATGTGCAATGATCTAGCGTAGCAATGACATCAAAAAACGGACAAGCCATGAAAACATCATGCTAGCTATCTTAAGATCATGCAAAGCAATATGACAATGAATGCTCAAGTCAGGTATATGATGATGATGGAAGTTGCATGACAATATATCTCGGAATGGCTATGGAAATGCCATAATAGGTAGGTATGGTGGCTGTTTTGAGGAAGATATAAGGAGGCTTATGTGTGATAGAGTGTATTGTATCACGGTGTTTGGATGCACCGACGAAGTTTGCACCAACTCTCGAGGTGAGAAAGGGCAATGCACGATACCGAAGAGGCTAGCAATGATGGAAGGGTGAGAGTGCGTATAATCCATGGACTCACATTAGTCATAAAGAACTCATATACTTATTGCAAAAGTTTATTAGCCCTCGAAGCAAAGTACTACTACGCATGCCCCAAGGGGTTAGATTGGTAGGAAAATACCATCGCTCGTCCCCGACCACCACTCATAAGGAAGACAACCAATAAATACATCATGCTCCAACTTCATTACATAACGGTTCACCATACATGCACGCTACGGGACTTGCAAACTTCAACACAAGTATTTCTCAATTTCACAATTACTCAACTAGCACGACTCTAATATCACCACCTTTATATCGCAGAACTATTGCAAGGAATCAAACATATCATGTTCAGTGATCTACAAGTTTTATGTAGGATTTTATGACTAACCATGTGAATGACCAATTCCTGTCAACTCTCTAAATAGATATAAGTGAAGCAAGAGAGTTTAATTCTTTCTACAAAAGATATGTCCATGCTCTAAAAAATATAAGTGAAGCAAAACAACATTCTACAAATGGCGGTTTTCTATGTGAAGAGACACATGCAATCCAAACTTCAAAACATATAAGTGAAGCACATGAAGCATTCTATAAAGCCATACTCAAAAGATTTAAGTGAAGTGCAAAGATCATTCTATAAATCAACCATGTACTATCTAATACCAGCATGGTGCATCAAAGAAAAATGAAAACTAAATGCAAAAGATGCTCCAAGATTGCACATATCGCATGAACAAAATGAATCCGAAAACATACCGATACTTGTTGAAGAAAGATGGGATGCCTTCCGGGGCATCCCCAAGCTTAGACGCTTGAGTCTCTTTGAATATGTACTTGGGGTTCCTTGGGCATGCCCAAGCTTGAGCTCTTTCCTCTCCTTCTTCTCCTCACATCGAGACATCCTCGATCTTTGAACACTTCATCCACACAAAACTCAATAGAAAACTCGGTAAGATCCGTTAGTATAATAGAGCAAATCACTACTCTAAGTACTATTGCAAACAAATTCATATTTTTTTGCATTATAGATAATGTAACATAACTTTTCCATGTCTTAAGCCACTGATATAAATCGATAGTTTCATCAAAACAAGCAAACTATGCATCAAAAATAGAATCTATCTAAAACAGAACAGTCTCTAATAATCTGAACATTCACCATACCTCTGGTACTCCAAAAATTCTACCAAAATTATGAAAAATGAAATATATATATATATATATAAATACAGTGCAAAAAGTTTCATAATTGTTTGATGTTCCAGTAAAAAAATGTAAAATCGCGCACTTCAACCAAAGTTTCTGTCCTGCGCCGCACAAACCAACAAGTAATCTAAAACATCCTAAAGGCAAACCTTGGCACATTATTTTTATTTTTTAATTTTATAAAAGCACATAACAGAAATAAATGACTCTCTAAAACTTCCGGGTTGTCTCCCTGGCAGCGTTTTCTTGAAAGCCATTAAGCTAGGCATATAGTGCTCAAGTAATGGATCCACCCGGATCCCAAGGTACATCAAAGCCAATTTTAATTAACAATGATTTTTAATTTAGTAGTGAGCACAAAGTAACATATATCATGTGATGACGAAGTCTAACTCTCTTCCTATGCATAGGCATGTCATACAAGAACAATTCATGCGCACATGGTAAAGGCCAATGCATAGTATAAACAGTTTCTTGCGATTTTTTCGTGTTGGAAACATAGAGAGGTGGAGATGTAGTTCCTCTCTCATAATAATTGCAAGTAGTAGCAGTAAGCACATGCATATTATATTTATCAAATCATCATGTGCAATGGTAAAAGGCAACCCATCAATATAATCCTTAATAAGGGCAAACTTCTCTGATATAGTGTAGCCAGGAGAATTCAAAAAGATAATAGGACTATCATGCATGGGTGCAATAGCAACAATTTCATGTTTAACACAAGGAACTATAGCAAGTTCATGTCCATACGCATAATTCATATTGGCATCTTGGCCACAAGCATAGCAAGCATCATCAAAAAGGGATATTTCAAAAGAATCAGCGGGATCATAACAATCATCATAACAATCATCCTTCGGTAAACACGAAGGGAAATTAAACAATGTATGAGTTGAAGAGTTATTCTCATTAGAAGGTGGGCACGGGTGATCAATCCGCTCTTCCTCCTTTTGTTCTTCGCTCTCATCCTCATCTTTTTCATCCAATGAGCTCACAGTTTCATCAATTTCTTCTTCCATAGACTCCTGCAAAATATTAGTCTCTTCTTGGATAGCGGAGGAGTCCTCAATATATGGTTTAACATAGGCAGTAAAAGCACAATTATCACAACAATATTTAAGTATGGCAAAATTTTCAGATTAGTGAAGTGTAGCATCCCAATCAAAGAAGAAATTTCATAAGCACCCTTAAAAGCAACAAATTCTTCAATTTGTTGAACATCATAGTAATTATAAACACCCTTAGCATACGAAGATATGATTCCATTATCACTGAACTTACATTGGTAGGGAAGGTGTTTCTTAGGGTCTTCGGAACAACAAGTAAAATCATAAATTTCACACAAATTCCAAGCATAGCATTGCAAACGATGAATTTGATCCAATAAAAGTTTCCCTTTTTGAGATAAGCGGTGTCACACATAACAAGCATGATCATCTAAAGATTTTCCCTCAACTAAGCTAGTTGGGGTTTCAGCACGAGCACAAAGGGATCGAAGATGATCCAAGTAAAAAGCTTTAGGAGTGTGATAGATTTTGAGTGGTTCTTCAACCTTTGGTGTAGCAGGTACAACTAATTTTTTGGTATTTTGTGTTTCCTACCCATAACTAGAGATAGAAAACAACTTAGAACATCAAATACAAATTACTTAGTGATAAAGCAAACAAGAACACACGAGAATATTCACCCCACGCTATGGCTCCTCGGCAACGGAGCCAGAAAAAGGTCTTGATAACCCACAAGTATAGGGAATCAATTGTAGCCTCTTTCGATAAGTAAGAGTGTCGAACCCAACGAGGAGCTAAAGGTAGAACAAATATTCCCTCAAGTTCTATCGACCACCGATACAACTCTACGCACGCTTAATGTTTGCTTTACCTAGAACAAGTATGAAACTAGAAGTACTTTGTAGGTGTTTTTGGATAGGTTTGCAAGAATATAAAGAGTACGTAAATAAAAAGTAGGGGCTGTTTAGATAAAGAAGCAATAAAGTTAGTATAGCGAGTGTGGAAAAGTGATGGTAGGAGTTGCGAAATTGTCCCTAAGCAATTGACTACTTTACTAGACCGATAGCAAGTTTTATGTGGGAGAGGCCACTGCTAGCATGTCATCCCTGACTTGGAATTCTATGCACTTATGATTGGAACTATTAGCAAGCATCTGCAACTACTAACGTTCATTAAGGTAAAACCCAACCATAGCATTAAGATAAATTGGTCCCCCTTCAATCCCGTATGCATCAATTTCTATGTTAGGTTGAAGTTTTTGTCACTCTTGCCCTCCAATACATAGTACTATCAACATACAACTAACCCTATGGTGTGATCCATGTGCGCGCTCCTATGATGGGCACCAAAGGACAGCAACGTAACCACAAGCAAATTAAATCAACCATAGCAATTCATCAACCATCGATAGGACAACGAAAATCTACTCAGACATCATAGGATGGCAACACATCATTGGATAATAATATGAAGCATAAAGCACCATGTTCAAGTAGAGGGTACAACGGGTTGCAGGAGAGTGGACCGCTGTAGATAGATGGGGGAAGGTGATGGAGATGTTGTTGAAGATGGCGGAGGTGTTCGTGAAGATCGCGGTGATGATGATGGCCCCCCGACGGTGTTCCGGCGCCACCGGAAGTGAGGGGGAGAGAGGCCCCCTCCTTATTATTCTTCCTTGACCTTCTCCCTAGATGGGAGAAGGGTTTCCCCTCTGGTCCATGTCCTCCATGGCATGGGAGGGGCGAGAGCCCCTCCGAGATTGGATATGTCTCTCTGTTTCTGCTTCTCAGATTCTGCCCTTTCACCGTTTCTTATATTCCCGGAGATCCGTAACTCCGATTGGGCTGAAATTTTAACATGATCTCTATCCGGATATTAGCTTTCTTGCAGGGAAAGAAGGGAATCAACCACCTTACGGGGTGGCCATGAGTGCCCAGGGTGCGCCTGCCCCCTGGGGTGCGCCCCTGCATCGTGGCCCCCCCGGGCATCGTCTCACGTTGATTTTTCTTCCCAAAAATCACATATATTCCAAAAAAATCTCCATTAGTTTTTATCCCGTTTGGACTCCGATTGATATGGATTTACTGCGAAAGAAAAACATGCAACAAATAGGAACTGGCACTGGGCACTGGATCAATATGTTAGTCCCAAAAATAGTATAAAAAGTTGCCAAAAGTATATGAAAGTTGTAGAATATTGGCATGGAACAATAAAAAATTATGGATACGACGGAGATGTAACACTAGGTTGAGCATCAATATGAACATCATCATTAACATTATCACTAGGTTCATGTTCATTACCAGATTGTGTTTCAGCATCAGAAATAGAAATATCATTGGGATTCTTAGGTGTGTCAACAACAGGTTCACTAGGAGCATGCAAAGTCCTATCATTTTTTCTTTTTCTTCTTCTTAGAACAACTAGGTATATCAACATTAGCTCCCTGAGAATCTTGCTCAATTCTCTTAGGATGGCCTTCGGAATACAAAGGTTCCTGAGTCATTTTACCTCCTCTAGTCATAACTCTAACAGCATTATCATTCTTCTTATTATTTAATTCATTGAGCAAATCATTCTGAGCTTTAAGCACTTTTTCTACTTGAGTGGTAACCATAGAAGCATGTTTACTAATAAGTTCAAGTTCACCTTTAACTCTAGACATGTAATCACTCAAGTGTTCAAGCATATCAGCACTGTGTTTCAATTGTCTACCAACATAAGCATTGAAGTTTTCTTGCTTAACCATAAAATCATCAAACTCATCCAAGCATTGGCTAGCAAACTTAGTAAATGGGATTTCACATTTATCGAATCTACAGATAGAATTTACCTTTACTACCTGTGTCGGGTTATCAAGTCCATATATTTCTTCAATAGGTGGTAAATTCTTAACATCTTCAGCTTTAATACCTTTTTCTTTCATAGATTTCTTTGCCTCTTGCATATCTTCAGGACTGAGAAATAGAATACCCCTTTTCTTCGGAGTTGGCTTAGGAGTTGGTTCAGGAAGTGTCCAATTATTTTCATTAGTCAACATATTATTCAATAGCAATTCAGCTTGATCAACAGTTCTTTCCCTGAAAACACAACCAGCACAACTATCCAGGTAGTCTCTGGAAGCATCGGTTAGTCCATTATAAAAGATATTAGGTATTTCATTTTTCTTGAGAGGATGATCAGGCAAAGCATTAAGTAATCGAAGAAACCTCCCCCAAGCTTGTCGGAGACTCTCTTCTTCAATTTGCACAAAATTATACATTTCCCTTAAAGCAGCTTGTTTCTTATGAGTGGGGAAATACTTAGCAGAGAAGTAATAAATCATATCCTGGGGACTACGCACACAACCAGGATCAAGAGAATTAAACCATGTTTTAGCATCACCCTTTAATGAGAACGGAAACAACTTAAGGATAAAGTAATAGCGAGTTTTATCATCATGAGTAAATAGGGTGGCTATATCATTTAATTTAGTAAGATGTGCCACAACAGTTTCAGATTCATAGCCATAAAAAGGATCAGATTCAACCAAAGCAATTAACTCAGGGTCTACAGAGAAATCATAATCCTCATCGGTAATAAAGATAGGTGAAGTAGCAAAAGCAGGGTCATATTTCATTCTAGCATTCAAAGACTTTTCTTTAAGCTTAGCTAATAATTTCTTAAGATCAGATCTATCATTGCAAGCCAAAAAGTCTGTCGGAGTAATGGGCCACGGGTAGGCTAACCCGAGGCCCCAAACCTTTCAAGACATCGGGGCTGACTGCGCCCCTCAAGACGCCAGGATGAAGAGCCTCCTTCTGGAGGCCGGTTGAAGGAATAGCCGACTGCCCACATGCGACCGAGTCCTGGAAGCAAGATCAAGACGGGCCGACCCCCCCTGGCGGCTTCCAGAGAAGCCGGCCACGGGGAGTCGGCCCACGGCACCAACAAAGCCCATACCCTCACTAGGGGGGATGGGACAGGGAGTGGCAACAATGAAGCCCACTCCCTCCCCTTTCCAGGGGATGGCTAGGCCATAGTGCGTTGTACCAACGGAGATCTCCGTCTGGCGCGGCACTGTTTCCATGCCATCCCTGACATCAGCAACAGTGGGCGGAGTCCTGCACCCACGACGGCCTGTAAGTACGGTCCACGGATGATGGGCCCTACCGGTCAGCGAGAGTCCAGAAGACGACAAGAGTGCCACCAGTCGGACCCGAAGGGAGCCGCCCCCCGGGAGTCAGCCTGCCCCTCCCAGGGGTCCCACGTGTCATTAACCAGACGAGACAGGGAGTGGCTACAGTAATCGCCCGCCAGGCGGCGGGGCTGTAGCCACGACCCCATGACCAAGCCTGCGTCATTAGAAGCACATCTACAGTAATCAGCAGCCAGCAAGACCCACAAGCGGCGGGTACGGCCTGTCGGCTCCGTACCAGACCAGTCGGCGGGTCCCATCAGTCGGCGGGCCCCAACAGCCGGCAGAGAGGCCGGCAGGTGAAGAGACTGACGGCTGGGCCCTGCACCCAGCCAGTTTACCATTGTACCCTTGGGGGTAGGCCTATATAAACCCCCTAGGGCACCCATGCAAAGGGTTCCGACACATTAGAACTAGATCAGATCATAGAGGAAGGAGAAAGCTAGCCCTGCCTTCTCCTACCTCCAACATACAGCTCGAGGAGCGCTCTTGTACTCACTTTGCCATAGTGATCATACGGAGACCCCGCAGAGCAGGACTAGGGGTGTTATCTCCTAGGAGAGCCCTGAACCTGGGTAAAGTACGCCGGCGTTCGTGTCTACGCCTCATCCCGCTTCCAGGCACTAGCGACGTTCTACTCGCTCCCACCATGATAAGCCATCCATTGGCATATGTCACACCCAACCCCCGACATTTGGCGCCCACCATGGGGCCAGGTGCACCATCGTCCGGAGACCTGTTCTGGACGGGAACCCTTTTCCTCCCTGGCGAGCGCAGCCAGCCCGGCATGCCAGACGGAGTCTGCGCCGATGTGCTGCATGGCGCTGAATCGCCTGCGCGGCCAGTTGCCTCGCCGATCTTGTCGGCGAGGTCTGCCTCTCTGACGAGCCCGCATCCGACGCGGGCACAGGCGGCCCCGAGAGCCTCCTCGCGGGCCTCCTCGATCAAATCCACGTCGCCAGTGAGCCAGCTGGGGACTTGGAATCCGGAGGCTCCACCGATCCGATGTTGGTTGACTCCGACACCGCATCGCTTGACACGTTCCCCACCAACGTGATGGTCTATGACGAGCCGCTCCCTTCCGCGGAGAGCGGCGGAAGCACCGTCACGGAAGTGCTTGTCATTGATCATGGCGAGCACTCCGACGGGGGTGATTATGACCCTCTCAGCATGGCGCTACAAGACCTGGCAGCGCCCATTCCAGAAGACGCTGACGCCGAGACGCTGGAGGCACGCCTCCTTCAGCTAGTCGAAGGCGCCAAGAAGCTAGCCAACAAGAGACGCCTATCAGAGGCCTACCAGCGCGAGATGGACCGCGCTGTGGGCGGCACGCCGGCTCCAGCTGGGCCTAGCCGCCTTGGCACGGTCCAGCAGCGCGGCGTGGCCGTCGCCAACCTGTTCGGGGCAAATCGCCCCGTTTACGCCACGCCTGCGGAGAACATCCGAGCCGCCCAGGCGGTGGCGGACGAGCTGGACAAATTCGAGGGCGAAGAACATTGCTTGATGACGGAGCGCGTCCAGCGACTCCTTGACGCGGCTGTGGAGCAGAACGAGGCCGGCTGCCGCGCTGATGCGCCGCACCGGCAGAATGACGACCCGCCTCACCGCCGAGACCAAGGCACGACACCTTGGACGCCGACTGGTGGCATCCATGGAAGAAAGGACAAGGAGCCAGCTGCCAGCCGCAGTCGGACTCGCATCACCATAGAGCGCAACCAAGACGGCCGCCCAAGAGCAGTGGAACGACGGGACGACTGTCCACCTCCTCCCCCTCACCGGGAAAGGCGAGTCTCCCCGCCGCCTGTTGATCACCCGACGCTCGGCGACCGCCTTGGCCACCGAGAGGGAGTCGAAGAGAATGACGCCCGCCACCGGATCGACCATCTCCACCGATCCCTGGCGCTTGAAGAAGAAGATGAGTTGGGTCCGCCGTGTTTCGGCCCCCGCATTCAAGACGAGCCCTTCCCCAAAGGGTTCACACTCCCAAGAGACACACCCAAATCCACCGGCTCCGTGAAGCCGGAAGACTGGCTAGTTGACTACTCCACGGCCGTCAGCATAGCAAATGGCAACAAGCGTGTTGCCATGAAGTACGTCCCGCTCATGCTCCAGGGCACGGCCCGGGCATGGCTGAACAGCTTGAAGCCCCGTAACATCAACAGTTGGGTCGACTTCACCAATGCCTTCGTCCGCAACTTCACCAGCACGTACAAGCGGCCTCCCAAACCTCACCAGCTCTCCTTGCGCGTGCAAGGCCCGAAACAGTCAACTCGTGACTACCTCACGTGCTGGGCCGAGCTCCGCAACTCCTGCGAGGGTGTGCATGAAGTGCAGGCCATTGAGTACTTCACTGCAAGATGCCGAGAGGGCACCTCCTCAAGCACAGGCTTCTCTACGATGAGCCGGAGACCCTCGACGAGCTGCTGATCATAGCAGACAAATATGCCACGGCCGACTCCTCTGTGAAGACAGAGATCCAAGTTAGTGCGACAGGCAAGGTGGCTCCTCAGGCTCCTCGAACCCCGGCTGGAGACGCCAGTCGGCGTCAACAGCAGAACGACCACAAGCGCAAAGCCCCATAGCCGGCTTCCACCAGCCGGCAGGTGGCAACAGTCGAAGACCAGCAGCCGGAAGGGCAGCCTCCGCCCAAATGTCAGAAGGGCGGCAAGCCCAACTAGCTGCCGGCTTTCTCATATGAGCAGACTTTGGATGGACTCTGCAAATTCCATAGTGGCGCGAAGCCATCCAACCACACCACTCGGAAGTGCCACTGGCTCACCAGGATCGCCAAGGGAGACGGCATTTTGCCTCCCCCACCTAGTGGGCAGCCGCCTCCTCCTCCGCCCCAGCAGCCGGCCGTCAGACCAGTCGGCGCGATACAAGACGAGTACCCAGAAGAGCATGGAACCTATGTCGTGTTCACTAGCGTGGCCGATGATCGATGCAGCAGGCGGTTGCAGCAGCAAGAGGTGAATGTAGTAGCATCTGAGACACCAGAGTTCATGCATTGGTCTGAGAAGCCCATCAGCTGGAGCAGAGCTGACCACCCGGAAGTAATGCCCAAACCCGGATCCTATGCCTTGGTTTTGGACGCCACCTTTGCCACGGACAAGCGAGCTGCTCGCTTCTCCAGAGTCCTGATAGACGGCGGTAGCAGCATCAACATCCTGTACAAGGATACCATGGAGAAATTAGGAATCAGACAGACGCAGCTTCAGTCCAGCCGGACAGTGTTCCATGGCATAGTTTCCGGCCTTTCCTGCTCACCAATCGGCAAGATTCTGATTGACGTCCTCTTTGGAGACAAAGATCATTTGCGCCGAGAGTCAATTTGGTTTGAGGTGGTGGACCTTGAGAGCCCATACCATGCGTTACTTGGCCGGCCTGCCCTGGCCAAGTTCATGGCTGTCCCCCACTATGCCTACCTCAAGATGAAGATGCCGAGTTCCAAGGGGATTCTGACCATAACTGGCGACTACAAGAAGTCGTCTGCCTGTGCAACAGAGAGCAGTCGGCTGGCCGAGTCCCTCGTGATCGCAGTTGAGAAGCGGCTCCTTGACTGGGTTGTGGCGATGGCAAGCAAGCAGCCAGAGATGTCGCCCGATCCCAAGGAGTCGGAAGCTGAGGGCTCGTTCAAGCCGGCCAAAGAAACGAAGAAGATACCCTTGGACCCGGAGCACCCGGAGAGGTACGCTGTCGTAGGTGCAAACCTCGACAGCAAATAGGAAGGCGAGCTCGTCGATTTCCTCCATGAGAATCAGGACATCTTCGTATTGTCCCCCAAAGGCATGCCAGGTGTCCCGACGGATTTCGCCGAGCACAAATTACATGTCCGGTCTGATGCCAAGCCAGTCAGGCAGCCCTTGTGCCGCTTGTCAGAAGAGAAGAGAAGAGTTGTTGGAGAAGAGATAGCCCGGCTGCTGGCAACAGGCTTCATCATGGAGGTTTTCTTTCCAAAATGGCTAACCAACCCGGTCCTGGTATCGAAGAAGAGCAAGCAGTGGCGAATGTGTATTGATTACACTAGCCTCAACAAAGCATGCCCCAAGGACCCGTTCGCTTTGCCAAGGATCGACCAAGTGATAGACTCCACAGCCGGATGCGAGCTATTGAGTTTCTTGGATGCATATTCAGGATATCACCAGATCAAGTTGAACCCGGCCGACAGACTCAAGACCGCCTTCATCACGCCGTTTGGAGCCTTCTGCTACTTGACCATGACGTTCGTCTTGAGGAATGCCGGCGCCACCTTCCAACGTTGCATGCAGAAGTGCCTCCTCAAGCAACTCGGCAGAAACGCCCATGTTTTCATGGACGATGTGGTGGTGAAGACGGAGAAGCATGGAACACTGCTGGAAGACCTCAAGGAGACCTTTGAGAACTTGCGCCGATTTCAAATCAAGCTCAACCCGGAGAAATGCGTCTTCGGAGTACCAGCTGGCCAGCTTCTTGGTTTCCTGGTCTCTGAATGCGGCATAGAATGCACCCCTGTGAAGATCAAGGCCATTGAGAGGATGGAAGTACCCAACCGACTATTGGACATACAAAAGTTCACCGGCTGTTTGGCATCCATCAGCCAATTCATCAGTCGGCTGGGCGAGAAGGCTCTCCCCCTATACCAACTCATGAAGAAGACCACGTTTTTCGAGTGGAACCACAAGGCGGATGAAGCTTTTCTCCAACTAAAGAAGATGTTGACTACTACCTGTCCTGGAGGCTCCGACTCCTAAGGAACCCATGATCCTCTACATCGCCGTCACCAGCCGAGTAGTCAGCGCAGTCATCGTGGTAGAGCACAAGGAGGAAGGCAAGGCACTACCAGTCCAGAGACCGGCATATTATTTGAGTGAAGTACCGTCGACCTCCAAGCAAAACTACCCCCACTACCAGAAGATGTGCTACGGCGTGCACTTTGCCGCCAAGAAATTGAAGCCTTACTTCCAAGAACATCCAATCACTATGGTCTGCACAGCTCCACTAGCCGAGATCATCGGGAGTCGGGCTACTTCAGGCCGAGTGGCCAAATGGGCCATAGATTTGGCCCCCTACACCATCTACTACCAGCCTCGCACCGCCATCAAGTCGCAAGCACTGGCCGACTTCCTCGTCGACTGGGCCGAGACCCAGTATCTGCCGCCAGCAACCAACTCCACATATTGGCGAATGCATTTTGACAGCTCCAAGATGCGCACCGGCTAGAGAGCCGGCATCGTCCTCACCTCTCCCAAAGGCGACAAGCTCAAATATGTGCTGCAAATCCATTTTGCCGCCTCCAACAACATCGCCGAATACAAGGCACTCATTCACGGGCTCCGGCTGGCCAAAGAGCTTGGCATTCGCCGGATCCTGTGCTATGGTGACTCCGACTTGGTGGTCCAGCAGTCGTCAGGCGATTGGAACGCCAAAGATGCAAACATGGCGAGCTACCGCTTCCTCGTACAGCAACTCAGTGGATATTTTGAGGGGTGCGAATTTATCCATGTACCAAGAAACGACAACGACCAAGCAGACGCCCTGGCACGAATCGGCTCCACCTGTCAAGGAATACCGTCTAGCGTCGCCCTTCAGCACCTCCTCAAGCCGTCTGTCAAGCCATCGCCAGAGTCAGACTCTATCTTCGTGCCGGCTCCTCCTGAAGCAGTCGGATCTGACTCGAGAGCCCCCGCAGACGACACAAGCATTCCGGCCGGCGGCACGGGGGTCGTGACAGTTGCGCCTGGCCCGGGAACTGCGCCAATCGGCTCGGGGACTTCATCGACACAGCAAGCGGCTGCAGACTCCAACCCGCCGCCCCCCGGCCCAGCCGCCCTCGTTCAAGTCACGGTCCTGACAGTTGCAGAAATTGTAGCACCTTCATGGGCCCAGCCCATCCTCAAATTCCTGGTGAACAAAGAGCTGCCAACTGATGAGATCTTAGCTCGGCAAGTACAACGCCAGGCGGCAGCCTACACCATAGTCAACAGAGAGCTTGTGAGGCGCAGTGTCACTGGTGTCTACCAGCGCTGCGTGGAGCCGGAGCAAGGCCAAGCAATTCTCAAGGACATCCATCAAGGCGAGTGTGGCCACCACGCGGCTTCAAGAGCACTCGTCGCCAAAGCATTCCGCCATGGTTTTTTCTGGCCGACTGCTCTTGAAGACGCCAAGGCCTTGGTCCAAAAATGCAAAGGGTGCCAGAAGTTCCGCTCCAAGCCACATCTGCCGGCTTCTGCACTCAAGACTATTCCCATTACCTGGCCCTTTGCTGTTTGGGGCCTGGACATGGTGGGACCATTCAAGACAGCACGAGGCGGTTTGACTCACTTACTTGTCGCAGTGGACAAGTTCACCAAGTGGATAGAAGCAAAACCAATCAAGAAGTTGAATGGTCCGACTGCTGTGACTTTCATCTCCGACATCACAATTCGGTACGGCATACCGCACAGCATCATCACCGACAACGGCACAAACTTTGCCAAAGGTGTCTTGGCCCGTTTCTGCGTGACACAGGGCATCCGACTGGACTTAGCGTCCGTTGCCCATCCGTAGTCCAACGGCCAGGTAGAGCGAGCAAACGGCCTCATCCTGTCCGGCATCAGGCCTCGACTGCTCAAGCCTCTAGAGCGCTCGGCCGGCTGCTGGCTTGACGAGTTGCCAGTCATCCTCTAGAGCCTGCGCACAACTCCAAACAAGTCAACCGGCTTCACACCCTTCTTCCTCGTCTACGGTGCCGAAGCCGTCATCCCAACGGACATAGAATTCGACTCCCCTCGAGTCACCATGTACACCAAAGAGGAAGCAGAAGAAGCACGTCAAGATGGTGTCGATCTGCTGGAAGAGGGCCGGCTGTTGGCACTCAGCCGGTCCAGCATCTACCAGCAGAGCTTGCGTCGATACTACAACCGGAAGGTCAAGCCGAGATCTTTCCAAGAAGGAGACCTTGTGCTCCGGCAGATCCAGCGAACAGCCGGCCAGCACAAGCTCTCAGCACCTTGGGAAGGCCCTTTCATCATCAGCAAAGTGTTGGGCAACGACTCCTACTACCTGATCGATGCTCAGAAGCCCCGAGCACGCAAGAGGGACGGCTCCGGCAAAGAGACGGAGCGGTCATGGAATGCAAATCTCCTCCGGAGATTTTACAGTTAATGGAGTATGTACCATGCTACCTTTTGTATTAAAGTACGAAGACTTCGGGGCCCCCGAGAAGAGCTCGGGGACTTCCCTCTTTTATCTATATGATAAGAATTATGCCTATGAGTATGTTATTCTTTGTTATGCCGCTTGGCACCGGGTTCGACTAGTCGGCCCGGGGACTTGTCGTCTTGTACTATGAAATGCTTCCTGTAGTCGGACAAGTAGTGTGTGGCACTTAAGCCGTCTCCTGTTAGAAGCCGCAGCTCGTAGAGCGACTGTCTGGTGGGCAGGAGTAAGGTAGAATGGGTGCCCACATGAAAAATGGCTAAGGACTCAAAGCATGTACATAGTGTAAGCCGGTTTCCAGCCTTTTACAACCGACTCTTGAGCAGCCGGCTCACCGTTTTCTAATAAACTTGCTAAAAAACTCTAAACGGCTAAGTACTTGCCTTCCCAAAGAAGCTAAGTACTTGATCCAGCAACAGTCCGCAGAGCGGCTGTCCGACTGGCAAGATGACAACCAAGGGAAGGCGGCAAAAGAAAAAGCCAAAGAGCAATGGGCAAGAAGAGATAGAACACGGAGAAATATTTACATAGAAAAGGCCCTTGGCCGAATCTTCAAAACTGAAGTTCAAGATATAACCCGCGGGTGGAATTGTGCAAATTAACAAGTTCATCGAGACTATTAAGCAGATAAAAGCAAAGATGAAGTGGCATCCTAGGAAACTACAGACGGATTCGGAGGACTGGAGGGGTCAGCGGTGCCAGTTGCCGGAGCGCTGGTTGGTTGGTCTCCGCTTGGTCGCCTTTGTCAGCAGCTGGCTCGGTTGGGCGCGGCTCATTGCTAGAGGCGCGGTCGAGCTGGGGCTGGCCGTCTGCTCCAACCTCTGGAGCCTCCTCCTCGCTTACTTCCTCCGCCTCGCCTTCTTCCTCGCCACTGGAGTCAATCACCTCTGCCGAGTCCTCACCGTCGTCCAGGTTCAGCCCGAACCACTCCGGCGGCGCCTCCTCGCCGTTCTCAGCCTGCTCTGGGACGAAGACGCTGGTGTCGGTGTATTCGGCGATCGATGCTGCGCGCTTGACGAGATCGTCTTCCACGACCGCCAACTCCGCCTGAGCTTATAGCCGGAACGTGGCTAGCTGGGCTAGACTCAGCCCAGGATACCACACCTTAACAAACTCTAAGGCCCGGCGCGCTCCAGCCCGGGTCGAAGAGCCCTTCCAGGCCTCAAGGCGGCCAGCCGCCACCTCCAGCCAGTCGGCAGTCCAACTGGGGGTGCGCGGTGCCTGCATATCCGGCCACATGGCGGCAATCGCCTGGGCGCCGACACGTTGAAACCGGCACAGCATCCGGTGAGCTGGCCGAAGGCGGGACTCGATGCTCAGGATCTACTCACCAAGAGTTCGGGGGGCATCGGCGGCGATCTATGCGCCGTCCGCCGTCCGCCCTTCGCGATCTGCTTCGATGGCTTGGTTGGCAGCAGGACTAGGGGTGTTATCTCCTAGGAGAGCCCTGAACCTGGGTAAAGTACGTCGGCGTTCGTGTCTACGCCTCATCCCGCTTCCAGGCACCGGCGGCGTTCTACTCACTCCCACCATGATAATCCATCCATTGGCATATGTCGCACCCAACCCCTGACAAAGTCTCTAGAAGTTTCTTCATCCATAACATAACCCTTAGGCACAACAGGTAATTCATATCTAGGGGGAGAATCTTCATCATCACTTTCATCAATATTATCAGTTTCAATAGTTTCATTCTCCCTAACCCTAGCAAGTTGTTCATCAGGAAATTCACCTAGTGGCACAGTATTATCAAGCATAGAATTAGTTTCATCATAAGTATCATGCAAAGCAGAAGTGGCATCATCAATAACATGCGACATATCAGAATGAATGGCAGGAGTAGGTGTCGCAAGTTTACTCAAAACATAAAGTGAATCAAGTGCAGAGCTAGATGGTAGTTCCTTACCTCCCCTCATAGTTGAGGGAAAAATCTTGGTTCTTTGATCTTTCAAGTTCCTAATAGTGAGAAGCGGATATAAATCCCAAGTGACTCAACGAATAGAGCTATGTTCCCCGGCAACAGCGCCAGAAAATAGCCTTGATAACCCACAAGTATAGGGGATCACAACAGTTTTCGAGGGTAGAGTATTCAACCCAAATTTATTGATTCGACACAAGGGGAGCCAAAGAATATTCTCAAGTATTAGCAGCTGAGTTGTCAATTCAACCACACCTGGAAACTTAATATCTGCAGCAAAGTGTTTAGTAGCAAAGTAATATGATAGTAGTGGTAACAGTAGCAAAAGTAATATTTTTGGTTTTATAGTGATTGTAACAGTAGCAACGGAAAAGTAAATAAGCGAAGAACAATATATGGAAAGCTCGTAGGCATTGGATCAGTGATGGAGAATAATATCGGATGCGATTAATCATGCAACAGTTATAACATAGGGTGACATGGAACTAGCTCAAGTTCATCAATGTAATGTAGGCATGTATTCCGAATATAGTCATACGTGCTTATGGAAAAGAACTTGCATGACATCTTTTGTCCTACCCTCCCGTGGCAGCAGGGTCCTATTGGAAACTAAGGGATATTAAGGCCTCCTTTTAATTGAGTACCGGACCAAAGCATTAACACATAGTGAATACATGAACTCCTCAAACTACGCTCATCACCGGTAAGTATCCCGATTATTGTCACTTCGGGGTTAACGGATCATCACACATAATAGGTGACTATAGACTTGCAAGATAGGATCTAGAACTCACATATATTCCTGAAAACATAATAGGTTCAGATCTGAAATCACGGCACTCAGGCCCTCGTGACAAGCATTAAGCATAGCAAAGTCATAGCAACATCAATCTCAGAACATAGTGGATACTGGGGATCAAACACCCTAACAAAACTAACTCGATTACATGATAAATCTCATCCAACCCATCACCGTCCAGCAAGCCTACGATGGAATTACTCATGCACGGCGGTGAGCATCATGAAATTGGTGATGGAGGAAGGTTGATGATGATGATGGCGACGGATTCCCCTCTTTGGAGCCCCGAACGGACTCCACATCAGCCCTCCCGAGAGAGTTTAGGGCTTGGCGGCAGCTCCGTATCGTCAAACGCGATGAATCCTTCTCTCTAATTTTATTTCTCCCCGAAAGTGCATATGTGGAGTTGGAGTTGAGGTCGGTGGAGCGTCAGGGGGCCCACTAGGCAGGGGCGTGCCTAGGGGGGTAGGCGCGCCCCCACCCTCGTGGACAGGGCATGGGCCCCCTGACATGGATCTTTTCGCCAGTATTTTTTATATATTCCAAAAATAATCTGCGTTGATTTTCAGGTCATTCCGAGAACTTTTATTTCTGCACAAAAATAACACCATGGCAATTCTGCTGAAAACAGCGTCAGTCCGGGTTAGTTCCATTCAAATCATGCAAGTTAGAGTCCAAAACAAGGGCAAAAGTGTTTGGAAAAATAGATACGACGGAGACGTATCAGTAGGTTTCACAGGTTGGAGTTAGAAAAGTAATTTCCTTCTACTACCAAACATTGGTCTCATATAGTTTCGGGCAAGTAGAGGCTCTTTTGGCGCTTCGTTCGAAATTTTGAAACAGAAGCATTCACGTTTAGAGTACTCTTGAACTTTGAGGATTGACCTAAATAGACAATGTTAAATTTGACCTTGTATGTTTGAAAACCTCATTAAATTATCTGCTTCTTTTTGAAATTTTGACACTTAAAAATCCTATAACTACGATTATTTTGGAATGGAGGAGCTAAATTTGAATCTATTTTGTACACGACTATATATGCTATTATGTACAAAATCAGAGCAAAGATTGGTGCCCCCATAACTTAGGTATGATTTACAAATGCCATAATATCGAATTCAAATAATTGAATGGACTTCATGTTGAATTCAATTTTTTTAAACCACCTTAAGTTGAATTCAAATGTATGTAAGTTCATAGCTAGCTATTTATAATGTTCATTGCGTAACTTTCGTATGTATAATGTGCTTTACACACACAACATGAACTATACTCACGTTTATATTCGATTGCTAAAGCGATGCATTGTCTGGAGTTCAAAATACTAGCTATGTGGATCAATTATGTTGAATAATAACATGGACATGCTCAAATTCGATAGAATCTAGATGTCTGATGGATCAATGACCGTTCCTTACGCGAATTGCAAATATCATGATCCCATCCTAATATTGGATACAATTTATATCTTTAATCAATGTGTACATCAGTCTTTTACGTGTAGTTTCACTCTCCATTGGTGGTCTCTCACAAATGCTCACACACTCTCTCCCGAGGTGTCTTTCTCGTAGACATGCTCTCGATATAACCCTCCCTCCCTCTCGTAACTATTTATGACTGTTTTCACTAACCTTTATCACAAGCACTCTTCCTCTCACAAGCATACACACGCACAATCCCCATCGACCCTTTCTACATACATAGACCTGCCTACGTGTCTCCTGTACGCACATTATCTTTAGGCCTGTCTCTCATGCATTGTCTTGCACTTCTCTTCCTAATCGACAAGTATGATTCTAGCAGAGCATTTTGTAGGATGCCCCTTAAAGTTAGATTGGATGAATAGTAATATCAGGGATAAGGGGTTACCTTAGTCCGATAACCCAGGGTTACAAATCCTAGCCGGCTTTGTCAGTGGACACATAGTCCTTCACAATTATGCTATCGTTGTCTTGTACGACAAGTCATCCATGGGTCTCCCTAAATGCGTCACGGGCCGACCAATGTGGCACAGGACAGAACGGAACCAAGGGCCTCACCTCTGCCCCCAGGTCTCGTTATCTTCTCACACCCACACATACCAACACAGACACCACACAAAAAATCTCCTCGTGCCTCTATCCCCCCTTGCATATACACACTCAAGGGAATCTCTCGCCATGCCATCATATTAGTCTCTCTCTCTAGACCTCTCTCATTTCTCGTGCTATCTCTCCCACACACCCCTCCCCCAGCCGGCCCCTCTATCCATGCCTCTTTTGAATACGTAATACACACACATACCTCTCTAGGCCCTGCCAAATACATCAACTACACATTCACACATGTTACATCACGTACCCCATTGATCTAAAAAGCCCTCTCTTCATGTTTATTTCGCATACAACATTCCTTTTGAATAAAGTGTGGCCAAAAAATTGTTTTAGAATTTCTACATATATACAATATTACAAAGTTATATGAAGGAGTATGAACGTTAATTTGCATTGCATGGTGCCCACAATGATATTTATTCCGCACTATGAATTTTTATATTTTTATACTATATATAAAGTTAGTCATAATAAAGAGAAACGAAGAGCATCTCTCTCCCCATCGCATACACACCCTCTACACCCCTTTCACGTACACACACAAACTATCTCCAGGTCCTCTAAAAGTAAGCCCCCAGCACATTCACGCATGTTTCATCTTTCTCTCGCGATATATACAGTGACGATCATTGTATTTGGAGTGAAAGCACGATACGTACATTGGACTTCAGAATCCACTCATTACGGTCACCATTTACATTTTGTGGTTATTATACAGTCACGGGCTCACCGTACAACTCTGTATTTGCTCAAGACACGACTAGTTGACCAGTTAAACGATCCCCGTGGCACCTCTAGTGTTGCACCACATTGTCTCACTACCATTGGGCCCACCTGTCGGCTTGTATCTACTCTTGTACACTCTTATAAAAAACAGAGTTGGTGATGATGGTGTGCCTGCCATCCTGCAACATAGGCCATCCGATTTATATCTGACGGATAGGAAGGAAACTATGGAAATTTTCCAAAAAGGTACCCACACACCTCTCCACATTTGCAAATAAGGCCTTCCCTTGTTCATCCTTTTCTCTCACAAGATAAACTAGTCATACAAATGCATTTTGATGTTACGTGCAACACACGGGCATCTTGCTAGTAAGAATGAAAACAAACGACAAAAAAATATTGGACGGTGGTTCGAAGTCATGACCGTGGGCACAACGGACAAGGTGGCCTTGTATTGGTATGCTGAGCCATCTGTTTTAACACACAGGAGCTGGTGTGGTGATTATGGACACACGCACACATGCACACAAACTGCATGCACGCAACACTCACACGAACACATGCAGCCATGCACGCAACACTCACACGTACACACGCAGCCACGCACGCACGCAACACTCACACGCACACACACACGCATGCATGCACACACCACATGAGCAACACACACTCTCACACTCAAGTGCTCAACCTACACGTGCATGCACACACATCAGGCCCTGACAGACACATACACAACCACGTGATTCCCACACACGGGTTGGAGTCTTGTCGCGCCTGGGTAAATTTGTATTTATCTGACCTTTTTCCTATGTGAACTGACATGTGGGACCCACAAGGAACGTGGTAAATTTAACTAGTCAACATGGTGCCATGCAGACTATTTGGCCGGTCAATAGAGTGCAATCCGATGTTGAATAGTGAGCAAGTGACCATATAATCACCGAAAAACGTATATAGTGACTATAATGAGCGTATTCTGAAGTTCGATGACCGTATTACACTTTTCTCTCTATAGGCACTCCAAAACTACATCTCTACACGTTCTCGCATGTTACATCTAACAACTTTGCAATACAGCACTACTACTACACTCTAACACAATAAATCATCTGTGTTTTTAGTTTTACTAGATATCATATTGTTACTTAATTATTCAGTTTTCATACATTAAAATTGCCTTTGAAATGTATGGCCAGTATCATCTACCACGCGGGAAAAATCCCGCCCTTTCCTGTTTAATCAGGTTTGTATCAATGGATCATGCGAAACAACAAAACTATAGTACTATACAGTACAAGTGACAGTTCACGGGACCACCGTGTCATGTACTCCTCCGTCGTAAGAGTGGAGCGTCGCTTTCATAAATGTTCTAGTCCCGTTCACCGACATGTGGGACATCTTGCTACCGGGTCCACATGCCATACCGAAATATAGTGCAGAGTAGCAGGGGTGAAGCACCCCAGTCATGGCGTCGGCGTAGTAATGATCAATGAGGCGTCAAATCACAAAGTTGCACCTTTCCCGTAGTTAAGTTGGAGGGACGGAGTAATAATGCTAAAAAAGAAGTTGGAGGGATGAAGCAACCATCATTTCACTCATTGCTGAATCCGCTTCTCCCTCATCTTCTTCAAGTTTTTCTATAAGATCTTCTTCAAGTTAACCATGTGTTGCTTCTGCCGTTGTTCTATCTCATGTGGGACGCGGATCGGCTTGATAAATCACTGACACATGGGAGTGCATGTTAGCAAACCGCGAGGCCAACGTCCTCTAAAAATAAGAAACCTCCCCTGCCATCCGCGCGGCAAAATCACCTCCTTTTTACTAATCTTGATTCTATAATTTTTTAGATCAATATAATTGAGATTTGTATAGATAGCACACAGGAGAAAAACCAAGTGGTACGGTTAAGGGCATCCACAATGTGTAGCCAAAAGTGAAAATAGCTTTTGGCATCGATGGGAACCATTGTGGACGGTGCTGCCAAAGCCAAAAAGATGGAATTGAAGCTCCCTGATTGATTGATTGATTGAAGGAAAGGAAAAATGCAATGTCTCTCCTCTTGCTCCCGTTCTTGGACGCATGTATAGTATAGAGCACAGAGTCTACTCCCCTGTCCCTTATATCACAAATCACAAAGCATTGAGGCGTCAAATCACAAAGCACGGACGAAGCAACCATCATTTCACTCTTCGCTGACTCCGCTTCTTCATCGTCTTCTTCGAGAAACCACCTCACCACACTAAGCTGGACGGACGACGCTATTGTGTACTAGTAGTACTAGTAAATTATTTACGCGTCCTTTGGTTTAGCGGATTTCCTGGATGCAAATAAGGCGGTTGTCTCGGCTTGCAGGTAGCACTTGCGTCTGGTGGTCTCCCTCTATGGTGTTCTTTGTCGAATGCACTTCGCCAAGCCACAACGTTTGAGATATCGTCAATGTCACCGCAATGGGGAAGGAAGTCAAATAGTTACTGCCTCCATTTTTTTGTACAGAAGGCCAGTATATCAAAATTACAATTTGCAAAAGGCCACTAACACTAATCGAGGCAAAATTGATGGGGTTTGCCTTGTACTAGCAACCAAGGACATTAATATACCCTTGCATGCATGCGGAAGTGAGAAGGTTGGTTTGCATGGTGCTGCATTAATCAAGCGATGAGGAGTGAGATGGTTAGCTCTTTGTGCTTTGGAGAAAAAAATACGCATTAAGTGACATGTCAAATGAGGATTTGTATCGATTAATCCCGCGAAGGAAAACCCCGCCTTTCTTTATTAACACCAGTACTAGAACCAGTACTCCTAGTACGTACTTATCCTATTTGGGTCTAGGCATTGCATTGCCATACTTCGCCACACATTTTTGCCAAACTTGCCTAAAGTTTTGAAAATGAAAAGGGGGTACACTTGCGCACGACTGTCATGGTCGCACCGCACCCTCACACAGTCGCTCCTGCATGCCGCAAACCCAACCAAGGGAATGCACTCTCACTGATACGTGCTACCACATGTGAACAAACCAAACTCAGCCATCCTACCACTGACACATAATTTTCGTTCATACAGTATGTTTATCCAACTGCATGTTGGGGAGGATCCATACGGCCCGTGCGGTGGTCTGTTGGGGAAGAAGAAGTGGTGAGGAAGAAGGGTTATGAGACGTAGGATATTCATCCAACAGCCTGAAATGGTAGGCTGACCCAAATGATGAAAGTCAGGCGACTTGCATAACAATATATGTTTTTACATAGCAAAAGATCCCTAAAAACAACAACATAAAGAAAAACTATCACTTCTCGTGGAACGAGATGGCCTCGTCTTTGGCTGCCGGCGTGAACCAGCCGTAGCTGCCGACATGTGTCTCCGCACCGTGGTTGTCCTCGGCCTCCAGCTACTCATTCATGTGGAGCATGCGGGCACTCTGCACGGATGAGAGCACCGCCTGGTTCAAGTTGAGGATGTCTGGTTCCGCCTGCAGGAGGGCCTCGATGGCAGTGGCATCCGCGCGCTCCGCGTCGAGTTGAGCCTCCGCCGCCTGGTTCAAGTCGAGGACGTCCGGTTCCGCCTGCAGGAGGGCCTCGACGGCAGCGCATCCGCGCACTCCGCGTCGAGTTGAGCCTCCACCGCCCGGTTCAAGTCGAGGACGTCCGGTTCTGCCTGCAGGAGGGCCTCGATGGCAGCGGCATCCGCGCGCTCCACCTCAAGTTGAGCATGCGCCGCATGGTTCACATCCATGACATCCGGTTCTGCCTGCAGGAGAGCCTCAATGGCAGCGGCATGCCCGCGCTCCGCGTCGAGTTGAGCCTTTGCCTCCTGGTCCTCCTTTAGTATCGCCAGGTTGAACCGTTGGTCCGCCTGCACCATGGCGGACCCGCACACCAGCACGAAGTCGACGTCCATCATCTCATACCCATCGGGGGCCTTCTGCACCGCGACCTCCGCCATGAACATTGGATCGGCTTCCTCCTACTCGTAGCTTGGCCCGCCGCAACGTGAGCTCGGGAACGGAGGTCTGTGGCGCTGACCGCCGCCGTGATTTCTGCGCGGCGCTCCGGCTTCAGCATCTTGTAGTACGTGATCTTGCAGTGCACCATGGCTTTCCTGCGAACTAGGGGATGCTTGATGCGGGCTAGGGAATCGAAAGGTGGGGGATGGACTATAGAGGAGGTGTGGTTTTGGGGCAGTGGCTGGCGTAGGCCGAGCAGCGAAGGTTCTGGTGTGAATAGTGGTTCCGGTGACGACCGGTCAATCGGTTTTGAGTGTACATCGCTCTTGTCACATTCGCATTGCACCCCGGCACGCTGGACCCTCCATGTCGCTCACCGAATGGAACGTGCTTTGTCTTGTGTTTCCCTCGCTTGTGTGACCACAGTTGAGAGCAAACCGACGTCCCTCTCCCTCCCCCGCTCGTGTCATTTATACTACCACTCCTTCCGTTTTATGTGGAGTAAATAAAAATAGTGGGAGTATACTACGGATGAGGATCCCCTGATGTGGCCAAACCCATTGAGTAACTGACATGCGGGGCCTAGCAAGCATGGGGTCCGCCAGTAAGTGAACGAAAGGGAGGGTAAGGCAGGGATACCTACGTCAGAGGATCCACTTCCACTACTACTCCCTCCTTCCATCTAGAGGGCCTAATGCATTTTTCGAGGCTAACTTTGACCAAATGTTAGAGTAATAATATATGACATGCAACTTACACAAAGCATACAGTCAAATTCGATGTGAAAGGAGCTTCTAATGATATAATTTTCACATTATACATCTCATGTACTATTAATCTTGTCAATAGTCAAAGGCGGTTTTTATAAACGCATTAGAGCATGGTTAATAATATAGCCAGCCGATGGCTATAAGGAACTGCCATGTCATCTATAGCCATCATCTATATGCACTCATACAGTAGTGTGGGCTATTTCCCGCAAAAAACAATATAAGGTTGGCTATTGTATTAGTACTTTCTTCCATCTCCTCTCTATCTCTTTCTTCTTATTTATTGTATTTAACTAGGAATGTGTATATAGCTAGGCTCTTGCATGAGAGCTCACTCCCTTTACTTTTTGACATATCTCTCCTCCACATAGGCCCTATATAAATGGAAGGAGGGAGTACTATGAGCACTGCATACTCTACTACAGGTGTTGTCAGTACTCCGTGGTACTATTGGACATGGAGCTTAAAAAAAGTTACTATTGGACTGGCTATACGTGGCGAAATCCTAGTAGGAAGAGCATGCGCGAGAACAAGCACATTCACGTGGTTGAAAACAAATTGGAAACCATGTCTGTTTGAATACAAATCTAGGAGTACATACGAATCTAACAATATTGATTGGGCGTTGTTGAATGTTGATACTTTTTCTGTAAGTTTGATCAAAGTAGAGATACTTTGACTACACATAAAACTTATATGTAAACTACTAGAAAGGATCGGAGGGAGTATATTGTATGTTCAAGAGCGAAACGAACATTGAATACCCTTTGTATATGATTTGTGGATGCTATGATCACCAGTTCAAAATTTTGAATCCGCCCTAGGTATCACACATGCACCCACTCGTTCTCTCTCAATTTCATCTTGGGGTCTGGAGATCGATTGAAAGAGGACTAGGGTGGGTACAATGCGTTTGTTTCTCTTATGAACGTACAATATACTCCCTCTGATCCCCACAGACCCCTCGGCGACCAAACCTTTATCTCCTTGCATGACACGCAATTGATCTCTCAACATCAATCGATCTCTTCAAGATGTGTCGGGGCATGAACCGAATGGCATGTCAAAACTAAGACGGGAAGCGACACGTAGTGGAGGCAAAGTGAAACTTTAAATGAACCGTTTGTTTGTATGCATGTCAGACAAATTACAACATTGGAAATACAAGCACGGTCTAGGCCCACATGCGAATGATACTCGGCGGAATGTTCAAATGAGGCATGCGGGAGCGACACGCTCATCATCGCTTTACACGGTCGGTTACAGTGTGCTGAGGGTGGCGTTAGTGCTGTGACACGACCAGCAAATCAACACCCTTCTCGTAGAGGATGCACGGGGCGCCGAAGTGCACGCGCACCGTGACGCGTCCGCGGAGTGATGTAGCACGGCCAACTGCATCCCCAGGACCTGAGACCATGCCGGGTCGTCTTGCTTTTTCAATGACATGTGGGGTCGCATGGGAGCAAAGGGCATCTCCAATGTTGCCACGACCGCAGCTGACTACCTTGGCACACCAAAAACCCTCGTCCCACGCACCGTTGCGCGGTGCATTCCCAGCCGGCGCCAGCTGCCCGCATTCATGTCGTCCGTCTGTATGCTGTCGTTAAGAGGCTCGTTGCCCGAGGAACCAACTTCGGTGACTTAATGACACACCCGGACGCTTGGCCTCACCGGAATGCACTACCTAAAGCGGCAACGCCCAGCTAACCTCCACACCATAGCGCATCGTCCTTCTACCTGGCACCACATCCACCATGACTGCGAGCGTGAACGCTCTGCGGGAGAGCTTTTCTTCGGGGATGAAGCTCAAGGTCGCCGCCCTCGCTCAAGTTGCCGCTCGTGACGCAATAGCGGCGTAGCCGGACGTGGACGTGACCGCACAAGTGGGGGCCATGCTGGCGGCCGACGACGGGAGCATCATCAGCTACGCGTCCTACTTGCCGCCGTCCAACGTCCGGCACCGCCGAGGTCGGGGACTCCTCCGACGATGAGTAGGGCATGGGAGGCGGCAAGGCATGGTGTGCCAACTGGCCGGTCTGTCTCTCATGTTCTACTCTTCCTCACCGAATACCACACCTTCACATCACGGGTCTTGAACCCCGCCCCCGTACATGGAGATCGCAGATGGAGGACGTCGGTCGCCGTCGTAGAATAGGTTTAGGGTGAGGTTTCTTTTATTTTTCTATTCTATAAAAGTTCGAAATGTAATGAAAATCTGCCGTGTTTGCATTAATCTCGGCCGGTGTATATGAACTTTCACAATAATATAATATATTATAGGAGTACTAGCAAGATGCCTGTGCGTTGCACGGAACATCAAGATCTTGTGGGAGAAAAGGATGAACGAGGGAAGGCCTTATCTGCAAATGTGGAGAGGAGTGCGGGTAAATTATCATAGTTTCCTTCCTATCCGTTAGATATAGAGCGGACGGCCTATGTTGCAGGGTGGCAGGCACACCATCATCACCAACTCTGCTTTTTATTGAACCGAGACAAAGCTAACATGCGAAGTAAAATAAACACATAGTCTACATACACAATTTATCTTAGGCACTCCAATAGTACGTCCACTACACATTCACGCATTTCACATCTTTCTACATCTACGGGAACCTACAAAAGGGTTAACGTAAATTGCCTCTCTCTCTATCTCATCCTTGATTTTAATGGTGGTGGGACCCTCCCTCCCCCAATCTACAATCAACAGCTCACACGTTTCACATTACGTTAATTACGTAACTGGGATTACGTAGCTGTAGCATTACTCGTCCTAAAAAACCCAACTAAGCCAACCTCCCAGCATATCGCGCGGTAAAAGACCCGTCCGTGCCGTTTTAGTCGGGATTACTGGATTACTAGTAGTAGTATCGATGAATCGCGAGAAGCACCAATTTTTTTTATTTGGGGGGCGAAGCACCTAGTTTAAAAGGAAAAAAGGCGGTACACTCACAGCACCCCTGTCGCGGTCGCATTGCACCCCACACACGTTCGATCCTGCACACGGCTCACGCAAACAGAACGCGCTTCGGCTTGCCTCTTCACTGACACGTGGGACTGCACTTAGAGAAACCGACCATGCACCAAACTCCCCCCGCCCACCGCGTGAACCCCCCCCCCCAAATTCCCCAAATCCCAAATTCAACTGCCCTTCGGCCAACTAGCCAATAATATTCCCCAAACCCCTCCCCCATCCCCCTCCACTCCATTCGCTCCGCCAAAGCCGCCCTCCCCGCCGCGTCGATACGGCGGCGCCGTGGTTCATCGAGGGGGCGCACGGTGATCCTCCCGCTCCCACAGTACGCTCTTGTAGACTCCCGTCTGTTGGAAATATGCCCTAGAGGCAATAATAAAAGTATTATTATATTTCAATGTTCATGATAATTGTCTTTTGTTCATGCTATAACTATATTATCCGGAAATCGCAATACACGTGTGAATACTTAGACCACAATATGTCCCTGGTGAGCCTCTAGTTAACTAGCTCGTTGTGATCAACAGATAGTCATGGTTTCCTGACTATGGACATTGGATGTCGTTGATAACGGGATCACATCATTAGGAGAATGATGTGATGGACAAGACCCAATCCTAAGCATAGCATAAAAGATCGTGTAGTTCGTTTTGCTAGAGCTTTGCCAATGTCAAGTATCTCTTCCTTCGACCATGAGATCGTGTAACTCCCGGATACCGTAAGAGTGCCTTGGGTGTATCAAACGTCACAACGTAACTGGGTGACTATAAAGGTGCATTACAGGTATCTCCGAAAGTATCTGTTGGGTTGACATGGATCGAGACTGGGATTTGTCACTCCGTATGACGGAGAGGTATCTCTGGGCCCACTCGGTAATGCATCATCATAATGAGCTCAATGTGACCAAGGTGTTGGACACGGGATCATGCATTACGGTACGAGTAAAGTGATTTGCCGGTAACGAGACTGAACAAGGTATTGGGATACCGACGATCGAGTCTCGGGCAAGTAACGTACCGATTGACAAAGGGAATTGTATACAGGGTTTGATTGAATCCTCGACATCGTGGTTCATCCGATGACAACATCGAGGAGCATGTGGGAGCCATCATGGGTATCCAGATCCCGCTGTTGGTTATTGACCTGAGAGCGTCTCGGTCATGTCTGCATGTCTCCCGAACCCGTAGGGTCTACACACTTAAGGTTCGGTGACGCTAGGGTTATTAGGAAGACTAGTATGTGACTACCGAATGTTGTTCGGAGTCCCGGATGGGATCCCGGACGTCACGAGGAGCTCCGGAAGGGTCCGGAGGTAATGATTTATATATGGGAAGTTGTCAAACGGGCACCGGGAAGTTTCGGGGTCATACCGGTATTGTACCGGGGCCACCGGAAGGGTTCCGGGGGTCCACCGGGAGGGGCCACCCCTCCCGGGGGACCACATGGGCTGCGTGGGGCAGGGAGCCAGCCCCTGGTGGGCTGGGCGCACCCCCTCCCTTGGGCCCTTGCGCCTAGGGTTGAGGGGGGAACCCTAGAGGGGGCGCCCCCCTTGGCTTGGGGGGGCAAGCCACCCTCTCCCCCTCTCCCCTTGGCCACCGCCCCCTCTAGATGGGATCTGGAGGGGCCGTCCCCCTTCTCCCTTCCCCCTATAAATAGAGGGGTGAGGGGAGGGCAGCCGAACGAACCTCGAAGGCGCAGCCCTCCCCTCCCCAACACCTCTCCTCCTCCGTTGTGTGCTCGGCGAAGCCCTGTCGGAGTACTGCTTCTCCACCATCACCACGCCGTCGTGCTGCCGGTGGAGCTGTCTTCCTCAACCTCTCCTTCCCCCTTGCTGGATCAAGAAGGAGGAGACGTCTCCCGTCCTGTACGTGTGTTGAACGCGGTGGTGCTGTCCGTTCAGCACTTGGTCATCGGTGATTCGAATCACGTCGAGTACGACTCCATCATCACCTTGCAAGCTTCCGCACGCGATCTACAAGTGGTATGTAGATGCAAACTCACTCCCTCGACTCGTTGCTTAGATGAACTCATAGATGGATCTTGGTGAAACCGTAGGAAATTTTTTAATTTTCTGCAACGTTCCCCAACACCGTCCTCTAGCCGCGCCGCCACCGGTGGTGACGTTCTTGTGGAGGCGCACGGCGGTCAGCGCCGCCACCGCTAGCGACATTCGTGTGGAGACGCACGGCAGTCAGCTTCTCCCACGGTACACGCATTCTAGACTGAGGCCCCATGCATGTCGGTGTAGCGCTGAATGTTAGCTGATAGACGCTGTTAATCTCACTATTTGACGAACTAGTTTATAGTCAATATGCTCTGCTTAAGAAGCTTCCTTGCCCTGTTCTACACTCAATCTGCTTAGTTGAGATGGCATGCCAAGCCCGATTAGTTGCTAAAATATCCTGCCATATATTTATTGTGACGTAGATTGTCATGGTCTAGTAGCCAATCTGTTAGGTGAAATAGTTGTACACCGTTTTATACTCGATCTTTGTTGCTGCGATGGCCTTCGATAGTTCGATGGTTGTGTGCTCGGCCTCATTGACTGCTGAAACAACCTGCAATAATTTAGCACTCAAATCTGTTTGCTGAATTAGCTTTACATATATCTCGTTACTTAGATCAGCTCATCCAAATATCTTGCCATAGCTTTAGACATCGACCTAGGTATTTTTTTCTGGACTTCATAAAAAAGCATATATGTTTTTCCTGTAATGTCTACTAGAAGAACTAATTTGTATGTCTAATAGATGGACATGACTTGGATAACTTCTGCTCAAAGATTCTCCGCTGCATATGTCGAGGGGGTTGAAAACTTCATGAACTTTATCAGAGCTGAGTACGGTGGTCCGAAATTAGATGTGCTCTGTGATAACCCACAAGTATAGGGGATCAATTGTAGCCTCTTTCGACAAGTAAGAGTGTCGAACCCAACGAGGAGCTAAAGGTAGAACAAATATTCCCTCAAGTTCTATCGACCACCGATACAACTCTATGCATGGTTAACGTTCGCTTTACCTAGAACAACTATGAAACTAGAAGTACTTTGTAGGTGTAAAGGGATAGGTTTGCAAGAATATAAAGAGCACGTAAATAAAAACTAGGGGATGTTTTAGGTAAAGAAGCAATAAAGTTAGTATAGCGAGTGTGGAAAAGTGGTGGTAGGAGTTGCGAAATTGTTCCTAAGCAATTGACTACTTTACTAGACCGATAGCAAGTTTTATGTGGGAGAGGCCACTGCTAGCATGTCATCCCTGACTTGGAATTCTACGCACTTATGATTGGAACTATTAGCAAGCATCCTCAACTACTAACGTTCATTAAGGTAAAACCCAACCATAGCATTAAGATATATTGGTCCCCCTTCAATCCCGTATATATCAATTTCTATGCTAGGTTGAAGCTTTTGTCACTCTTGCCCTCCAACACATAGTCCTATCAACATACAACTAACCCTATGGTGTGACATGCGCGCACTCATATGATGGGCACCAAAGGACAGAAACATAACCACAAGCAACTTAAACCAATCATAGCAATTCACCAATTACCGACAGGACAAGGAAAATCTACTCAGACATCATAGGATGGCAACACATCATTGGATAATAATACGAAGCATAAAGCACCATGTTGAAGTAGAGGGTACATCGAGTTGCGGGAGAGTGGACTGCTATAGATAGATGGGGGAAGGTAATGAAGATGTTGGTGAAGATGATGGAGGTGTTGGTGTAGATCGCCGTCACACGATGATGGCCCCGGCGGCGTTCTGGTGCCACCGGGAGAGAGGGGGAGAGGGCCCCTGAGGGAGTCCTGGATTAGAGGGTGTTCGGATAGCCGGACTATACCTTTAGCCGAACTCCTGGACTATGAAGATACAAGATTGAAGACTCCGTCCCGTGTCCGGAAGGGACTTTCCTTGGCGTGGAAGGCAAGCTTGGCGATACGGATATGAAGATCTCCTATCATTGTAACCGACTTTGTGTAACCCTAACCCTATCCGGTGTCTATATAAACCGGAGGGTTTTAGTCCGTAGGACAACATAGACATCAACAATCATACCATAGGCTAGCTTCTAGGGTTTAGCTTCCTCGATCTCGTGGTAGATCTACTCTTGTAATACCTATATCATCAATATTAATCAAGCAGGACGTAGGGTTTTACCTCCATCAAGAGAGCCCGAACCTGGGTAAAACTTCGTGTCCCTCACCTCCTGTTACCATCCGGCCTAGACGCACAGTTCGGGACCCCCTACCCGAGATCCGCCGGTTTTGACACCGACATTGGTGCTTTCATTGAGAGTTCCTTTGTGTCGTCGCCGTCGGGCTCAATGGCTCCTACGATCATTGATAGCGATACAGTCCAGGGTGAGACCTTCCTCCCCGGGCAGATCTTCGTCTTCGGCGGCTTCGCACTGCGGGCCAATTCGCTTGGCCGTCTGGAGCAGATCGAAAGCTACGCCCATGGCCGTCAGGTCAGATTTGGAAGTTTAAACTACACGGCTGACATCCGCGGGGACTTGATCTTCGATGGATTCGAGCCACTGCCGAGCGCGCCGCACTGTCACGACCAGCATGATCTAACTCTGCCGCCGAACAGTGCCCTGGAGGCCGCACCCGCATAGGCTCCGACCCCTAATTCGGAGCCAACTGTGTCGATCGAGGATGGTAGTTGGACGCCACCCCGTGGGCTGCGACCTCAACAGCGATTGAGCCGAACACCAGCCCCGTACTCTGCGAGACTCGTGACTCCAAGGACCCGGACTCCTCTATGGACTCCAAACCCTCCATGCCCCTGCCAATCGAATCCGATTGGGCGCCGATCATGGAGTTCACTGCCGCGGGCATCTTTCAGCACTCGCCTTTCGGCGATATCCTGAAGTCACTGAAGTCTCTCTCTTTAGCAGGAGAGCCCTGGCCGAGGTCAACAAGGTTGGGGTACAGACGATGAAGAAATTCAAAGCCCACCCACCACCCACTTTGTAGCCACTATCGATGACTTAACCGAGATGCTCGACTTCGACTCCGAAGACATCGACGGTATGGACGCCGATGAAGGAGATGATGAAGAACCAGCGCCTACTAGGCCCTGAAAGCCACCTCGTCATATGACATATACATGGTGGACACCCCAAAAGAGGGAGATGGTGATGGAACAGCGGTGGACGACCCCTCCAAGAAACAGCCTAAGCGCCGGCGTCAGCGGCGCCGCTCAAAATCGCGCCAAAACAAATACGGTGATTCCAGCACGGGAGATAATAATACTCCGGAAAGTGCCGAAGAAAACCCCCTCCAACAAGACTTAGCACAAGAAGATGGAGAAACCAGCCCTCATGAGAGAGCGGCAGACAGAGAGGTCGAGGACGATAATTATATGCCTCCCTCTGAAGACGAGGCAAGCCTCGACGACGACGAATTCGTCGTGCCAGAGGATCCCGTCGAGCAAGAGCATTTTCAACGCAGGCTTATGGCCACGGCAAGAAGCCTCAAGAAAAAACAGCAACAACTTAGAGCTGATCAAGATTTGCTGGTCGACAGATGGACTGAAGTCCTTGCGGCCGAAGATCATAAACTCGAACGCCCCTCCAAGAGCTACCGACAGCGCAAGTTGCTACCCCGATTAGAGGAGGAAGCACTTGATGCGGCCGACCGGCCACCTCGTGGCCGCGATAGAGAGGCCTCCCGGCCCTCCACTCAAGCCGCACCCCGTACCAAGGCACGGGAATATGCGTCGGACTTACGAGACATGTTGGAGGACAAGGCAAGGCAAACACGATCGATCTACGGATCGCGTGGGCGCCCCACGGCTCAAGACGGTAACCGTCACGCCGGCCACAAATTTGGCAGGGCTGAACACAGCTCATTGGAGCTACGTCATGATATCGCCCAGTACAGAGGCGCCTCACACCCACTATGCTTTACAGACAAAATAATGGATCATCAAATCCCCGAGGGTTTCAAACCCGTAAACATCGAATCATATGATGGCACAACAGATCCTGTGGTATGGATCGAAGATTATCTCCTTCATATCCACATGGCCCACGGCGACGATTTCCACGCCATCAAATACCTCCCACTCAAGCTTAAAGGACCAGCTCGGCATTGGCTTAACAGCTTGCCAACAGAATCAATCAGTTGTTGGGAGGACCTGGAAGCCGCATTCCTCGACAATTTCCAGGGCACTTACGTGCGACCCCCAGACGCCGATGACCTAAGTCACGTAATTCAGCAGCCAGAGGAATCGGCCAGGAAATTCTGGACACGGTTCCTAACAAAGAAAAATCAAATAGTTGACTATCCGGATGCTGAGGCCCTAGCAGCCTTCAAGCACAATATCCGTGATGAGTGGCTGGCCCGGCACCTTGGACAGGAAAAGCCGAAATCTATGGCAGCACTCACGACACTCATGACCCGCTTTTGCGCGGGAGAAGACAGCTGGCTTGCTCGTAGCAACAATATGACCAAGAACCCTGGTAATTCGGACACCAGGGACAGTAGTGGCAGGTCGCGTCGCAACAAGCAGAAGCGCCACATTAACGGCGACAATGCTGAGGATACGGCAGTTAATGCCGGATTCAGAGGCTCTAAATCCGGTCAGCGGAAAAAGCCATTCAAAAGGAATCCTAGGGGCCCGTCCAGTTTGGACCGAATACTCGACCGCTTGTGCCAGATACATGGCACCCCCGAAAAGCCGGCCAATCACACCAACAGGGATTGTTGGGTGTTCAAGCAGGCAGGCAAGTTAAACGCCGAAAATGAAGACAAGGGGCTGCATAGCGATGACGACGAGGAGCCCCGGCCGCCGAACAACAGTGGACAGAAGGGTTTTCCCCCACAAGTGCGGACGGTGAACATGATATACGCAACCCACGTCCCCAAAAGGGAGCGGAAGCGCGCGTTAAGGGACGTATACGCGGTAGAGCCAGTCGCCCCAAAGTTCAACCCATGGTCCTCCTGCCCGATCACCTTTGATCGAAGGGACCATCCCACTAGCATCCGTCATGGCGGATTTGCCGCATTGGTTCTAGACCCAATTATTGACGGATTTCATCTCACTAGAGTCCTTATGGACGGCGGCAGCAGCCTGAACCTGCTTTACCAGGATACAGTGCGGAAAATGGGCATAGATCCCTCGAGGATTAAGCCCACCAAAACGACCTTTAAAGGCGTAATACCAGGTGTAGAGGCCAACTGTACAGGCTCAGTCACACTTGAAGTGGTCTTCGGATCTCCGGATAATTTCTGAAGCGAGGAGTTAATCTTCGACATAGTCCCGTTTCGCAGTGGTTATCACGCACTGCTCGGGCGAACCGCATTCGCCAATTTCAATGCGGTACCGCACTATGCATACCTTAAGCTCAAGATGCCAGGCCCTCGAGGAGTAATTACGGTCAATGGAAACACCGAACGCTCCCTCCGAACGGAGGAGCACACGGCGGCCCTTGCAGCGGAAGTACAAAGCAGCCTCTCCAGGCAGTTCTCCAGTCCGGCCACTAAACGACCGGACACCGTCAAGCGCGCCCGGAGTAACCTACAACAAGACCGCCTGGCACGATCCGAGCAGGCGTAGCAATGCGGCCCCAACCCCAACCCTCGCAAAAAGGCGACACCAGTACTTCGCATACATAACTATGCTCTAGAGATACCATGGTACAGGGGGAGGGGCACCGTCACGGCACGCCCAAAAATACGGCTTAAACCGTACCAGGGGCTGCCATTTTTTTTTAATTTTCTCTTACTTTCAGGACTCCATCCTTCGGAAGGCCTGTTCGGCAGTTCAATTGCCGCACAAACGATGCAAGAACCAGGGAAGCAGACAAGCCATGCCGCAGTACGGAACTCCCAGGTGGTCTCTATCACGAGCAGTATACCTGTTCCGCATACTATTCCGCAGCTTGCCCCTGGAACGGACATGTTAACTAGTCCAACCTTCCACTTATCGCATTATTTGTATCGTTCTGCTTTGATCGCAGCCCTTTTTAATAAACAATGCATAGCTTTCGTCTATTTTTGCATTACCTTTTTTCTTTATATATGTTCCTTAACGACATGTTGCACCCGTACACGTTGGTACGGCCAAAATACGCCAGGGGCTTTAGTACCCCTCAATATGGTGTGAGAAGTCCGAACACTTTAACAAGTGCGGCACCCCGAACTTATAGCATTATATGCATCGGCTCCGAATCATGTCTTGGGTCAATAGTTGGGTTTGCCCGGCTCCTATGTTTTGGTGCCTTACGTTCCGCTATATCGGCTAAGGTAGCACTAGGAGAACCACTGCGATTGTGCCCCAGTTGAGCTGGGTCGAGCACCTCAGTGGAGAAAGCTAAAACTGACTGTCATGATGAAGCGAGAGCTGGTCGCTGTTCGAGAGGTTTTTCGAGTCCCTAAAGACTTATGCCGCTTAGGGCGAGGAGCCGGCTCTGTCCGGCCAAGGCGTGGATAGCGCCCCGAACTCGGTCTTCCGAATACCAGGGGCTTCGCCGAAATTTAAAATTATAGAATTCTATGGCTAAGTGAGAGTGTTCACGCATTATAGTCGATTGCCTTGTTCGTTGGGCTGAGCGCCTCCCTCGAAGGACCCAAACATGGGAAAAGAGCGCTCAGGTTTATCCCCGAACACCCCAGCACTAGCGGCACGGGGGCAGAAGCCGACGACTCGCCATCTCTCAGAATTGATAAACAGCCGCACAGAAGGTAATATTTTAAATTCCAACAGCATTGCTTAGCGCATATAAACAAGTTTTCAGCGCACAGGACAAAACGAGCAAGTTTCACTCAAAAATTACATCCCTAGAACATTCATCCGCCACAAGGCAGGCACCCTTCAGAACATCCTTATAGTAATTCTCGGGCTTGCGATGCTCTTTCCCCGGCGGTGGCCCGTCCTTCACCAGCTTCTCAGCATCCAGCTTGCCCCAGTGCACCTTAGCACGGGCAAGGGCCCTACGGGCACCTTCAATGCAGACGGAGCGCTTGATGACTTCGAGCCTTGGACAGGCCTCCACCAACCGCCGCACCAGCCCGAAATAGCTCCCAGGCAGAGCCCCTCCAGGCCACAGCCGAACAATGAGGCCCTTCATGGCCTGTTCGGCCGCCTTGTGGAGCTCGACCAGTTGCTTCAGCTGGTCGCTCAGGGGCACGGGGTGTCCGGCCTCAGCATACTGAGACCAGAACACCTTCTCTGTCGAGCTGCCCTCCTCGGCTCGATAGAATGCGGCGGCATCGGACACACTCCGGGGAAGATCTGCGAACGCTCCTGGAGAGCTCCGGATTCGGGTAAGTAACAAGTAACTCACGTTTATGTGTTTGCTTTGCATAAAGAATGCCTTACCCGCCGCTATCTTCTTCACCTCATCCAACTCCTGGAGGGTCTTCTGGGATTCGGCCTTGGCAGACTTGGCATTTTCAATAGCCACCGCGAGCTCGGACGCTCGCATCTTTGAGTCAAGCTCCAAACTCTCATGTTTTTCCATGAGAGCCTGGAGCTCTTGCCGCACCTTGCCAACCTCGGCCTCATACTTCTCCCGCTCGGTGCGCTCCGAGGCCGCCCTCTTCTCGGCCTCGACCAGCGCTTGCTTAAGGGTCGCCACCTCAGACGTGGCCCCTACAATAGCCACGATAATCCTGTCATTCTTTGCAATTGCACCTTTTTATATATATTTAAAAACAAGGTATTTCTTACCTTCATTGTCCTCGAGCTGCTTCTTGGCACGATCGAGCTCTTGCTCGGACCGCTTGATGTTCTGCTTTAGCGTGTCCACTTCCGCAGTCAGTGCGGCAGACGCAAGCAGGCAAGCCTGCATATGCATATTGACTCATTTTTGTTAGACTCCTATGAATTCTATTTGATCCTCTATTCGGCTTTTCTTCCCGAACACCAAACAGAGCATCAGGGGCTACTGTCTATGCGGTACTATTATTTACACATTCTTTACTTACCTCAAAGCCTGTCAAAAGGCTAGTACAGGCTTCAGTCAGTCCACTCTTGGTGGACTAAACTTTCTGGACCATCGCACTCATAATAGTGCGGTGCCCCTCGTTGATGGAGGCGCCTTGGAGCGCCTCCAACATATTGTACGGCACCTATGGTTGGACGGGGGCCGCCGGCATGATGGACTTGCTCCTCTTGGAAGGAGGTCCCCCGCCAGACACTGGAACCTTTGAAGGTTCCAGAGTGGTGTCCGGCCTAGAGCCGGACTTGGAGCCCTGGAGGGTTTTGTCCCCTTTACTCCTGGAGTCCGGGAGGTGGCCTTGTGACGCCTCCAGGACCACCTCCTCCCGGCTTGGAACCTGTTGGGACAACACTTCGGTGTCGTCCGTAGGGCAGGGGGAGGAAGCCGTCGGAAGCGAGTTCATATCCGACGAGTCCAGTGAACCGCTCGACGACGCGTCGAGCTGGTCTTTGGGTGGGCTGCATAAACATATTCGACGTAAGGGAAAGCTGTGCAATAAACGAATACTATGAATTACTCTGGTATCCGGATAATTACGATTTTGCCAGGGGCTTGGCCCTGGGCTGCCACTCCTCTCCGCCGTCGGCATCGGTGGAGTAGTTCGGAGGAAGGGTTTTCCCCTTCTTGGACCCCCCGGCCTCCCCAGAGAGGGCGGCCTTCCTTTTCTTCTCTCCTCCCGCTGGAGGGGGAGAGTTCTCCTCTTCTTCCTCCTCGTCTTCACAGGAGGAATGCGCCTCAGAACCATCAGATGATGGATCCGACACCTCCGGGCGCCGGGCACTCTTTCGAGTGCCCACGGCCTTTTTCGCGGCCTTCTTCTCCGGCACCACATAGGGTGCCGAAACCAACAGCTTCGCCAAGCGAGCGTCCGCTGGGCCTTCGGGCAAAGGAGCCGGACAGTTGATCTGTCCGGACGTCACCTGCCAATCCTGTCATAGGTAAGGGAGCTTAGATCCAGCATGGAGTCAAACTATGAAAAACTGATACCCTATAAAAGGAAAAAAGCAGCTTACCGCGAGAGCGTGACGCTGCGCGCTGAATCCGCGATCCTCGGTAGCGGATGCGGGAGCCTCGGTGCCTTTGAAAAGCACCTTCCAGGCATCTTCGTATGTCGTGTCGAAGAGCCTGCTTAGAGATTGGTGCCGCGCCGGATTGAACTCCCATAGGTTGAAAGCCCGTTGTTGACACGGGAGGATCAGGCGGATGAGCATAACCTGGACTACGTTGACAAGTTTGAGCTTCTTGTCCGCCAGGGTTTGGATGCATGTTTGGAGTCCGGTCATCTCTCCGTTTTTTACCCCAAGACAGGCCCGTCTCCTTCCAGGAGGTGAGCCGCGTGGGGGGTCCAGATCGAAACTCGGGGGGTGCGACCCATTCGGCGTCGTGCGGCTCGGTGATGTAAAACCATCCCGATTGCCACCCCTTCAGGGTCTTCACAAAGGAGCCCTCGAGCCATAGGACGTTGGCCATCTTGCCCACCATGGCGCCTCCGCACTCCGCCTGGTTGCCGCGCACCACCTTCGGCTTGACGTTGAAAGTCTTGAGCCATAGGCCGAAATGGGGGCGGATGCGGAGGAAGGCCTCATACATGACGATAAACGCTGATATGTTGAGGACGAAGTTTGGGGCTAGATCATGGAAATCCAGGCCGTAGTAGAACATGAGCCCCCGGACAAATGGGTGGAGAGGGAAGCCCAGTCCGCGGAGGAAATGGGGGAGGAACACCACCCTCTCATGGGGCCTAGGGGTGGGGATGAGCTGCCCCTTTTTGGGGAGCCGGTACGCGATGTCGTTAGACAGGTATCCGACCTTCCTCAGCTTTTTGATATGTCCCTCCATGACGGAGGAGACCATCCACTTGCCTCCCGCTCCGGACATGGCTGGAGAAGGTTGAGGTGGGGAGTGCGGACTGGGGCGCTGGAGCTCGAGTGCGCAAGAATGGATAGGCGAAGGAGGAAGAAGGCGTAGGTGAAAAGGTGGATCCTTATCCCCTTATATGGGTGGATGCAACTACATGTCTCCACCAGCCTGGTAAAACTCGCTTATCTCCAAGCGCCGTAATCAAGGGAGTGGTTGGGTTACCCACGCCCGTATTGATGAGCATCCCGGGATAAGGGGACACGACCTCTGCTTTAACAAGACGTGCCAAGGAAACCGCCTCACGTAACGCGCTGAGGTGGGAAAATGAAACGACTCGGATAAAGGCTTGGCCGTAGTGTGACACACTACGGAATACATCAGTAGATTAGATTGGTGTAAATATTATTCTCTCTATGGCAATATGTGGAGACTTATTTTGCAGAGCCGGACACTATCTTCGTGTTCAAAACCTTCCATGAAGTACTTGGAGGAGGAACCCGCCTTGCAATGCCGAAGACAATTTGCACGCCGGACTCGTCATCATTGAAGCCTGGTTCAGGGGCTACTGAGGGACTCCTGGATTAGGGGGTGTTCGGATAGCCGGACTATACCTTCAGCCGGACTCCTGGACTATGAAGATACAAGATTGAAGACTCCGTCACGTGTCCGGAAGGGACTTTCCTTGGCGTGGAAGGCAAGCTTGGCGATACGGATATGAAGATCTCCTACCATTGTAACCGACTTTGTGTAACCCTAACCCTATCCGATGTCTATATAAACTGGAGGGTTTTAGTCCATAGGACAACATAGACATCAACAATCATACCATAGGCTAGCTTCTAGGGTTTAGCCTCCTCGATCTCATGGTAGATCTACTCTTGTACTACCTATATCATCAATATTAATCAAGCAGGACGTAGGGTTTTACCTCCATCGAGAGGGCCCGAACCTGGGTAAAACTTCATGTCCATCGCCTCCTATTACCATCCGGCCTAGATGCACAGTTCGGGACCCCCTACCCAAGATCCACCGGTTTTGACACCGACAGCCCCCCTTCTTCTTCTTATTCCTTGACCTTCTCCCTAGATGGGAGAAGGGTTTCCCCTCTGGTACATGGCCTCCATGGCATGGGATGGGCGAGCCCCTCCGAGATTGCATCTGTCTCTCTGCGTCTCTCTGTTTCTGCATTTTTAGATTCTACCCTTTCGCCGTTTCTTAAATTCCTAGAGATCCATAACTCCGATTCGGCCGAAATTTGGACTCGATTTTTATCCGGATATTGACTCTCTTGCGGCGAAAGAAGGGAACCAACCGCCTTACGGGGTGGCCACGAGGGCCCAGGGCACGCCTAACCCCCTGGGGTGCGCCCCCTGCCTCGTGGCCCCCTCGGGCATCGTCTCACGTTGATTTTTCTTCCCAAAAATCACATATATTCCGAAAAATCTCCGTCAGTTTTTATCCCGTTTGGACTTTGTTTGATATGGATTTTCTACGAAACAAAAAACATGCAACAAACAAGAACTGGCACTCGGCACTGGATCAATATGTTAGTTCCAAAAATAGTATAAAAAGTTGCCAAAAGTATATAAAAGTTGTAGAATATTAGCATGGAACAATCAAAAATTATAGATACGACAGAGACGTATCAACATCCCCAAGCTTAATTCCTGCTCATCCTCGAGTAGGTAAATGATAAAAAGATAATTTTTGATGTGGAATGCTACCTAGCATAATCTTGATGATGTAATCTAATCATGGCATGAATATTAAGACACGAGTGATTCAAAGCAATAGTCTATCATTTGACATTAAGACAATAATACTTCAAGCATAGTAATAAAGCAATCATGTCTTTTCAAAATAACATGGCCAAAGAAAGTTATCCCTACAAAATCATATGGTCTGGCTATGCTCCATCTTCACCACACAAAATATTCAAATCATGCACAACCCCGATGACAAGGTGTAACATCCCAAAATTCTAAATTTTGGAATGTTATATTAAATAGATAGTTTTGTTTGATTGTTGTGTGATTGATTGACTGAAAGTGAGTGAATTCGAAACTGTTTGAAAGTTAAATGAGAGGGAATAAAAGGACTTTCCCAAACTTTCATCTTGCTTTTATGATCTCCATGAATTCAAATTCTTTTCATCACAAAACCCTGGAGAGAAGATGACCTGACTTCTTCCATTTATTTAAATGAAAATAGGTGTTGAAAATATTTGAATTTCATTTGAATTTTTTTCCAATTCAGAAACTTCAAGGAACTCAATGATTTTCACGAGCGAAGATAAAATGACTTCTTCAAAACATATGAAATATGAGTTGGGAGTTACAAAGAATTAAATTCAAAGTCCTTTTGAAATTATTTTCAATTTGGAGTTATTTGAGTTTTATTCAAAGTATTTTTCTCCAAAAATAAAAATATATGGAAAATAGGGTAACATGATTCCCTACAGTAGAAATCATTTTGGTATTTTTAAAAATGTTTTTTATTGGATTTTATTAGAGAAGTAGCACTATTTGAATTATTCAAATTTGTGTGGATTTTATTTGACTTTACTAAAATGTTCATGTCTTAGAAAATGTTTTTTTGAAAATTTTGAAATATTATATGCCTATAGTTTATTTTTATTTTACTTGGTTTATATTATTATTATTATTCGTTGTCTGTAAAAAAAGACTTTCTCCCACCGAACTGGGCCGGCCCCGCTCCCAGGCCAGGCCACGGCCCAGTGCCCAGCCGAAGCCCAGCTGCGCCCGAAGTCGCTCCGCTCTGCTCGTCCGCTCGCACCTGCGATCGGCTGCCGCCTCGCTCAGCCACCGACCGGTGGGACCCACCTGTCGGGTCCATCCCCGACCTCGCGCCGGAGTCTGCTGCTTGCACGAGACGCCGCCGCTGCCGTTCCCAACCCGGACACCTCCCTCCCGGCTTGCCCCTTGCCCAAGCCCTTGCCCGTTTATATGGCCCTCAACCCCGGTCTTTTTTCCTCAAATCGCAAGGCCCGAAACCCACCACAGCCTCGATGATCTCTTGCCGGAGTTGCGAGCCCCACCGGAGATCCGCCGCCGTTGCCCCGCTCCATCCCGCCCTCCCGACCGACGCCGCTCCCTCCATCCTCACCGCCGCACCGCACCGAGCCCCCTGATGCCCTCTCCTCTGCCAGAGACCCACCGGAGCCTCCGCCCCGTCCGTTAGATCTAGGATCGACGGTTCAGATTAGATCTAGGTTTCATTTTTTTATTTCAAACCGGTATGTTTAGTTAACGAACGTTCCTTTGTTTAGCGTTGGCAGTGGAAGTTTTCACTATATAAGCCTCGGTAGCTAACGTTCATATATTAGATTTGTTTTTATTGCCAGGGACCAGTTTGTAAGTATTTTTAATTGCAGTTTAGCCCCTATTTTTCAAATGACTACAACATTTTACTCGTTAGTCCAAATTCAATGAAACCAACGCCCACTTCTTCATTATGATCCCCTCTATCCAGAAAACAACTTAAACATATTTTTGAAAGTTTTAAAATTTGAATTCAAACAGATTTGAATTTGAATCTTCTTTTGATCGTAACTTGAGTTTCGTAGCTCCGTTTTCGTTGATTCTTTTTGCAAATCGAAGCTCTTGACCTAAACTTTCTGATAAGGCCAAATTCACATAATTTTGGTACTGTTAGAAATTGTTTTATGTTGCACGAGTTATTTGTTTGGTTTTGATGTTTTTCGAATTGTTTTCTTCGTTCTTCCCGATCTGTTGAGTGATTGCTTATGTGTGGTTACTATTGCTTGCTCGCGATAGATTGAACGGAGTGTGACGAGTAGAACTATCAAGAGTTATGAGTGTAAATCATCTTCATCAACAGTAAAAGGCAAGTTCACACATTGATCATATCCCTGTCATACCCAGTTTTTATGCATTAGTTCACCCTCAAGCATTGCATGAGTAGGATTGATAACATGTGGGTATTGGGAAGTAGTTGATGAGGTAGGAACCTATTTCCATGCATTCAAACCTTGGGAGTTACTTTTACGTTATGCTCATATTGCTATGCTACGCTCGTAGACGTGGATTGGTTTGAGAGAATTCATGACAGATGTGAGAGTTATTATTTAATGGTTAACTTAAGGTGGCTACTTTAATACACATCTGGGTGGATTGGTTGGGGCACCTGGAGAACCCAGTGTTTGCCCAAGGGGATCCTGGAGGACCCGTGTGATCACCCTATGGAATGCCACCCAGGCTCAAAGGGATCATAAGATTTTTTATGCTAGAAACTTCCGTGTGTAGCCACAAGCTATTATGGGCTCTAGCATAGTTGAGTAAGTTGCGTGAAGCTCTTGAAGAGGTAGACTAGAAGGTAGTGGGTTGTAGGTGGTATAGTCTATCCGGAGTAGAGAGTTAATGCTTCTGAAAAACCATGTCTCGGTTATTCATTTCTCAAACATCATGTAGTGCGAGAAATCCAACAGAGGAGATCGAGTCTTGTGGGGAAAAGTGCGCAAACCTCTGCATAGTGTACAAACTAATCATGGTTAGCCGTGTCCCCGGTTATGGACATCTTGAGTCTTTGGTACTTGGCTTATCATATTGATCTCATCACGTTACTTAAATAATTTGTTGGGTTATTGATGTTAATTTGGGATTGAGTTGGAGGAACCTTCTCAATATTTTCAACCAACTTTGTAGTTAAATAAATTATATTCCTTTGCAGTAGGGAAAAATTGGTTTTTCGCAAAAACTATAACCATAGAGCTTTCCACCAGCCAAATATGCATGTAGTGATAGCTATTATTCATCATTATCCTATGGTGTGAATTTGTCAGTACATTCAATGTGCTGACCCTTTGTGGCCGCAACGTCTCATGTTGCAGGATTCTTACAACGAGTAAGTGATACGTTAGGGACGATTTCTACACTCAACTTTGTTGTTGGTGTTGATGGGAATCCACAACCTTGTTGTTACTTCCGCTATTTGGATTGAGGTAATAGTATTTACGTTACTTTATATATGTGATTTACCTCTGTTATAAATCCTCGAGTACTGTGTGTGTCAGCGTACCGATCCAGGGATGACACTTAAGCACAGAGACTTGACCGTCTGAGGCCGGGTCGCTACACAAGGCAAGCAATTGTTTCATACTTTTGATGTTCTCAAACCTTTTCAACTTTCACGCAATACGTGAGCATGAGCCATGGATATAGCACTATAGGTGGATTAGAATATGATGATGGAGGTTGTGTGGAGAAGACAAAAAAGGGAGAAAGTCTCACATCGACGCGGCTAATCAACGGGCTATGGAGATGCCCATCAATTGATGTCAATGCGAGGAGTAGGGATTGCCATGCAACAGATGCACTAGAGCTATAAGTGTATGAAAGCTCAAACTGAAACTGAGTGGGTGTGCATCCAACTTGCTTGCTCATGAAGACCTAGGGCATTTGACGAAGCCCATCGTTGGAATATACAAGCCAAGTTCTATAATGAAAATTCCCACTAGTATATGAATGTGATAACTCAAGACACTCTCTATATGAAGAACATGGTGCTACTCTTAGGCACAACTGTGGTAAAAGGATAGTAACATTGTCCCTTCTCTCTTTTCTCTCTTTTTCTTATTTTATCTCTTTTTTCCTTTTTTGTAGGCTTCTTTGGCCTCTCTCTTTTTTTTGGGGGGGTGGGGGCTTCCCTGGCCACTTTTATTTTGATAACCTTGCGTGGGACAATGTTCTAATAATGATAATCATCACACTTTTATTTACTTACAACTCGATATCTAGAACAAAATATGACTCTATATGAATGCCTCCAGCGGTGTACCAGGATGTGCAATGATCTAGCGTAGCAATGACATCAAAAAAACGGACAAGCCATGAAAACATCATGCTAGCTATCTTACGATCATGCAAAGCAATATGACAATGAATGCTCAAGTCATGTATATGATGATGATGGAAGTTGCATGGCAATATATCTTGGAATGGCTATGGAAATGCCATAATAGGTAGGTATGGTGGCTGTTTTGAGGAAGATATAAGGAGGCTTATGTGTGATAGAGTGTATCATATCACGGGGTTTGGATGCACTGGCGAAGTTTGCACCGACTCTCAAGGTGAGAAAGGGCAATGCATGGTACCGAAGAGACTAGCAATGATGGAAGGGTGACAGTGCATATAATCCATGGACTCAACATTAGTCATAAAGAACTCACATACTTATTGCAAAAATCTATTAGTCATAAAAACGAAGTACTACGCGCATGCTCCTAGGGGGATAGATTGGTAGGAAAAGACCATTGCTCGTCCCCGACCGCCACTCATAAGGAAGACAATCAATAAATACCTCATGCTCCAACTTCATTACATAACGGTTCACCATATGTGCATGCTACGGGAATCACAAACTTCAACACAAGTATTTCTACAATCCACAACTACCCACTAGCATGACTCTAATATCACCATCTTTATATCGCAAAACTATTGCAAGGAATCAAACATATCATATTCAGTGATCTACAAGTTTTATGTAGGATTTTATGACTAACCATGTGAATGACCAATTCCTGTCATCTCTCTAAATAGATATAAGTGAAGCAAGAGAGTTTAGTTCTTTCTACAAATGATATGCCCATGCTCTAACAAATATAAGTGAAGAAAAGGAGCATTCTACAAATGGAGGTTTTCTAAGTGAAGAGAAACATGCAATCCAAACTTCAAATGATATAAGTGAAGCACATGAAGCATTCTATAAAGCCATACTCAAAAGATATAAGTGAAGTGCAGAGAGCATTCTATGAATCAACCGTAGAGTATCTCATACCAGCATGGTGCATCAAAGAAAATTGAAACTAAATGCAAAAGATGCTCCAAGATTTGCACATATCACATGAACAAAAGGAATCCGAAAACACACCGATACTTGTTGAAGAAAGATGGGATGCCTTCCGGGGCATCCCCAAGCTTAGACGCTTGAGTATCCTAGAATATTTACTTGGGGTGCCTTGGGCATCGCCAAGCTTGAGCTCTTGCCTCTCCTCCTTCTCCTCACATGAGACCTCCTCGATATTCGAACACTTCATCCACACAAAACTCAATAGAAAGTTCGGTAAGATCCGTTAGTATAATAAAGAAAATCACTACTCTAAGTACTGTTGAAAACCAATTCATATTTTGTTTTGGCATTGTAGCTACTATAATATAACTTTTCCATGGCTTAATCCATGGATAGAAATCGATAGTTTCATCAAAATAAGCAAACTATGCATCAAAAACAGAATCTGTCTTAAACATGACACTCTGTAGTAATCTGAACATTCACCATACATATGGTACTCCAAAAATTCTGAAAAATTAGGAAAAATAAAAAAATTGTATAGAAAGACAGTGCAAAAAGTTTCAGAACCGTTTGACGTTCTAGTAAAAAGTGTAAAATCACGCACTATCGCCAAAGTTTCTGTCTTGCACCGCACAAACCAACAAGCAATGTAAACATCCTAAAGGCAAATCTTGGTAGATTATTTTTGTTTTTAAACTTTATAAAATCACTCAACATAAATAAATGACTCTCTAAAACTTCCGGGTTGTCTCCCTGGTAGCTCTTTCTTTAAAGCCATTAAGCTAAGCATAAAGTGCTCAAGTAATGAATCCACCCGGATCCCAAGGTATATCAAAGCCAATTTGAATCAACAATGATTTGTAATTTAGTAGTGAGCACAGAGTAACATATATCAAGCAATGACGAAGTCTAACTCTCTTCCTATGCGTCGGCATGTCATACAAGAACAATTGATGCACATCAAGTAAAGGCCAATACACAGCATAAGTAGTTTCTTGCAATTCTATCGTGTTGGAAACATAAAGAGGCGGAGATGTAGTTCCTCTCTCATAATGATTGCAAGTAGGAGCAGAAAGCACATGCATATTATAGTCATCAAAATTTTCATGTGCAATGGTGAAAGGCAACCCATCAATATAATCCTTAATAAGTGCAAACTTCTCTGATATAGTGTAGTCGGGAGAATTTAAAAAGATAATAGGACTATCATGCGTGGGTGCAATAGCAACAAATTCATGTTTAACATAAGGAACTATAGCGAGTTCATCTCCATAAGCATAATTTATATTGGCATCTTGGCCACAAGCATAGCAAGCATCATCAAAAAGGGATATTTCAAAAGAATCAACGGGATCATAACAATCATCATAGCAATCATCCTTCGGTAAGCACGAAGGGAAATTAAATAATGTATGAGTTGAAGAGTTACTCTCATTAGAAGGTGGGCACGGGTAGCTAATCCTCTCTTCCTCCTTTTGTTCTTCGCTCTCCTCATCATCTTTTTCATCCAATGAGCACCCAGTTTCATCAATTCCTTCTTCCATAGACTCCTGCAAAATATTAGTCTCTTCTTGGACAGCGGAGGAGTCCTCAATATATGGTTTAACATAGGCATCAGAAGCATAATTATCATAACAATATTTAAGTATGGCAAATTTTTCAGATTTGTAAAGAGTAGCATCATACTTCCCAATCAAAGAAGCAATTTCATAAGCACCCTTAAAAGCAATAAATTCTTCAATTTGTTGAACATCATAGTAATTTTAAATACACTTAGCATACGAAGATACGATTCCATTATCACTAAACTCACATTGGTAGGGAAGGTGTTTCTTAGGGTCTTCGGAACAACAAGTAAAATCATATATTTCACATAAATTCCAAGCATAGCATTGCAAACGATGAATTAGATCTAGTAAAAGTTTCCTTTTTTAGATAAGCAGAGTCGCACATAACAAGCGTGCTCACCTAAAGATTTACCCTCAACTAAGCTAGTTGGAGTTTCAGCACGAGCACATAGGGATCGAAGATGATCCAAGTAAAAAGTTTCAGGAGTGTGATAGATTTTGAGTGGTTCTTCAACCATTGGTGTAGTAGGTACAACTAATTTTTTGGTATTTTGTGTTTCATACCCATAACTAAAGATAGAAAAAAAGAGCATAAAATAAAAACTACTTAGTGATAAAGCAAGCAAGCACACACGAGAATATTCACCCCACGCTATAACTCCCCGGAAATGGTGCCAGAAAAAGGTCTTGATAACCCACAAGTATAGGGGATCAATTGTAGCCTTTTCGATAAGTAAGAGTGTCGAACCCAACGAGAAGCTAAAGGTAGAACAAATATTCCCTCAAGTTCTATCGACCACCGATACAACTCTACGCACGCTTAACGTTCGCTCTACCTAGAACAAGTATGAAACTAGAAGTACTTTGTAGGTGTAAAGGGATAGGTTTGCAAGAATATAAAGAGCACGTAAATAAAAACTAGGGGCTGTTTTAGGTAAAGAAGCAATAAAGTTAGTATAGCGAGTGTGGAAAAGTGGTGGTAGGAGTTGCGAAATTGTCCCTAAGAAATTGACTACTTTACTAGACCGATAACAAGTTTTATGTGGGAGAGGCCACTACTAGCATGTCATCCCTGACTTGGAATTCTATGCACTTATGATTGGAACTATTAGCAGGCATCCGCAACTACTAACGTTCATTAAGGTAAAACCCAACCATAGCATTAAGATATATTGGTTCCCCTTCAATCATGTATGTATCAATTTCTATGCTAGGTTGAAGCTTCAGTCACTCTTGCCCTCCAATACATAGTCCTATCTGTTGGGGAACGTAGCACAAATTCAAAATTTTCCTACGTGTCACCAAGATCTATCTATGGAGAGACTAGCAACGAGGGGAAGGAGAGTGCATCTACATACCCTTGTAGATCGCTAAGCGGAAGCGTTCAAGTGAACGGGGTTGATGGAGTCGTACTCGTCGTGATTCAGATCACCGATGATCCTAGTGCCGAACGGACGGCACCTCCGCGTTCAACACACGTACAGCTCGACGATGTCTCCCACGCCTTGATCCAGCAAGGAGAGAGGGAGAGGTTGAGGAAGACTCCATCCAGCAGCAGCACAACGGCGTGGTGGTGATGGAGGAGCGTGGCAATCCTGCAGGGCTTCGCCAAGCACCTACGGGAGAGGAGGAGGTGTCACGGGAGGGAGGGAGGCGTCAAGGGCTCAGGTATAGATGCCCTCCCTCCCCTCCACTATATATAGGGGCAGGGGAGAGGGGGGAGGCGCAGCCTTGCCCCTTCCTCCAAGGAAGGGGTGCAGCCAAGAGGGGGGAGGAGTCCATCCTCCCCAAGGCACCTCGGAGGTGCCTTCCCCCTTGAGGACTCTTCCCTCTAGGGTTCCCTAGGCGCATGGGCCTCTTGGGGCTGGTGCCCTTGGCCCATGTAGGCCAAGGCGCACCCCCTACATCCCATGTGGCCCCCCGGGGCAGGTGGCCCCACCCGGTGGGCCCCCGGGACCCTTCAGGTGGTCCCGGTACAATACCGATGACCCTGAAACTTGTCCCGATGGCCGAAACAGGACTTCCTATATATAAATCTTTACCTCCGGACCATTCCGGAACTCCTCGTGACGTCCGGGATCTCATCCGGGACTCCGAACAACATTCGGTAACCACATACAAACTTCCTTTATAACCCTAGCATCATCGAACCTTAAGTGTGTAGACCCTACGGGTTCGGGAACCATGCAGACATGACCGAGACGTTCTCTGGTCAATAACCAACAGCGGGATCTGGATACCCATGTTGGCTCCCACATGTTCCACGATGATCTCATCGGATGAACCACGATGTCAAGGACTTAATCAATCCCGTACGCAATTCCCTTTGTCTAACGGTATTGTACTTGCCCGAGATTTGATCGTCGGTATACCGATACCTTGTTCAATCTCGTTACCGGCAAGTCTCTTTACTCGTTCCGTAACACATCATCCTGTGATCAACCCCTTGGTCACATTGTGCACATTATGATGATGTCCTACCGAGTGGGCCCAGAGATACCTCTCCGTTTACACGGAGTGACAAAATCCCAATCTCGATTCGTGCCAACCCAACAGACACTTTCAGAGATACCCGTAGTGTACCTTTATAGCCACCCAGTTACGTTGTGACGTTTGGCACACCCAAAGCACTCCTACGGTATCCGGGAGTTGCACAATCTCATGGTCTAAGGAAATGATACTTGACATTAGAAAAGCTTTAGCATACGAACTACATGATCTTGTGCTAGGCTTATGATTGGGTCTTGTCCATCACATCATTCTCCTAATGATGTGATCCCGTTATCAACGACATCCAATGTCCATGGTCAGGAAACCGTAACCATCTATTGATTAACGAGCTAGTCAACTAGAGGCTTACTAGGGACATGGTGTTGTCTATGTATCCACACATGTATCTGAGTTTCCTATCAATACAATTCTAGCATGGATAATAAACGATTATCATGAACAAGGAAATATAATAATAATCAATTTATTATTGCCTCTAGGGCATATTTCCAACAGTCTCCCACTTGCACTAGAGTCAATAATCTAGTTCACATCGATATGTGATTAACACTCAAGGTCACATCCCCATGTGACTAACACCCAAAGAGTTTACTAGAGTCAATAATCTAGTTCACATTTACCATGTGATTAACACTCGATGAGTTCTGGGTTTGATCATGTTATTCTTGTGAGAGAGGTTATAGTCAACGGGTCTGAACCTTTCAGATCCGTGTGTGCTTTACAAATCTCTATGTCATCTCCTAGATGCAGCTACCACGTTCTATTTGGAGCTATTCCAAATAACTGTTCTACTTGGAGCTATTCTAAATTGTTGCTCCATTATACGTATCCGGTATCTCTACTCAGAGCTATCCGGATAGGTGTTAAGCTTGCATCGACGTAACCCTTTACGACGAACTCTTTTACCACCTCCATAATTGAGAAAATTCCTTAGTCCACTAGTTACTAAGGATAACTTTGACCGCTGTCCTGTGATCCATTCTTGGATCACTCTTGTACCCCTTGACTGACTCATGGTAAAGCACACTTCAGGTGCGGTACATAGCATAGCATACTGTAGAGCCTATGTCTTAAGCATAGGGGACGACCTTCGTTCCTTTCTCTCTATTCTTCCATGGTCGAGCTTTAAGTCTTAACTTCATACCTTACAACTCAGGCAAGAACTCCTTCTTTGACTGATCCATCTTGAACACCTTCAAGATCACGTCAAGGCATGTGCTCATTTGAAAGTACTATTAAGCGTTTTGATCTATCCTTATAGATCTTGATGCTCAATGTTCAAGTAGCTTAATCCAGGTTTTCCATTGAAAACACTTTCCAAATAACCCTATATGCTTTCCAGAAATTCTACGTCATTTCTGATCATTAACATATACTCATCAGAAATTCTATAGTGCTCCCACTCACTTCTTTGGAAATACAAGTTTCTCATAAACTTTGTATACACCCAAAATCTTTGATCATCATCAAAGCATACATTCCAACTCCGAGATGCTCACTCCAGTCCTCAGAAGGATTGCTGGAGCTTTGCGTACTTATTAGCATATTTCAGGATAGACAAAACCTTCCGGTTGTATCACATACAACCTTTCCTCAAGAATCGTCGAGGAAACAATGTCTTGACATCCTATCTGCAAGATTTCATAAATAATGCAGTAATTGCTAATATAATTCCAACAGACTCTTAGCATCGCTACGAGTGAGAAAGTCTCATCGTAGTCAACTCCTTGAACTTGTCGAAAAACATCTTAACGACAAGTCGAGCTTTCTCAATGGTGACACTTACCATCATTGTCTGTCTTCCTTTCAAAATCCATATGTACCTAACAGCCTTACGACCATCAAGTAGTTCTTCCAAAGTCTACACTTTGTTTTCATACATGGATCCTCTCTCGGGTTTTATGGCCTTCAGCCATTTATCGGAATCCGGGCCCACCATCGCTTCTCCATAGCTCGTAGGTTCATTGTTGTCTAGCAACATGACTTCCAAGACAGGATTACGCATCCTTGTCATCCCACGAGGTTTGGTAGTGACTCGATCCGAAGTTTCATGATCACTATCATAAGCTTCCACTTCAGTTGGTGTACGTGCCACAGGAACAACTTCCTGTGCCCTGCTACACACTTGTTGAAGTGACGGTTCAATAACCTCATCAAGTCTCCACCATCCTCCCACTCAACTTTTCGAGAGAAACCTTTCCTCGAGAAAGGACCCGATTCAAGAAACAATCCATATTGCTTTCGGATCTGAATTAGGAGGTATACCCAACTGTTTTGGGTGTCCTATGAAGATGCATTTTATCCGCTTTGGGTTCGAGCTTAATCCTGAAACTTTTTCACATAAGCGTCGCAGCCCCAAACCTTTAAGAAATGACAACTTAGGTTTCTCTAAACCATAATTCATACGGTGTCATCTCAACGGAATTACGTGGTGCCCTATTTAAAGTGAATGTGGTTGTCTCTAATGCCTAACCCATGAACAATAGTGGTAATTCGATAAGAGACATCATGGTACGCACCATATCCAATAGGGTGCAACTATGATGTTCGGACACACCATCACACTATGGTGTTCCAGGCGGTATTAATTGCGAAACAATTTCCACAATGTCTTAATTGTGTGCCAAAACTCGTAACTCAGATATTCATCTCTATGATCATATTATAGACATTTTATCCTCTTGTCACAATGATCTTCTACTTCACTCTGAAATTACTTGAACCATTCAATAATTCAGACTTGTGTTTCATCAAGTAAATATTCTCAACATCTACTCGAATCATCTGTGAAGTAAGATCATAACGATATTCACTGCATGCCTCAGCACTCATTGGATTGGACACATCAAAATGTGTTACTTCCAACAAGTTGCTATCTTGTTCCATCTTACTGAAAACGAGGCTTTTCAGTCATCTTGCCCATGTGGTATGATTTGCATATCTCAAGTGATTCAAAATCAAGTGAGTCAAAACGGTCCATTTGCATGGAGTTTCTTCATGCATATACACCAATAGACATGGTTCGCATGTCTCAAACTTTTCAAAAATGAGTGAGTCCAAAGATCCATCAACATGGAGCTTCTTCATGCATTTTATACCGATATGACTTACGTGGCAGTGCCACAAATAGGTGGTACTATCATTATTATCTTTTGGCATGAACATGTGTATCACTACGATCGAGATTTCAATGAACCATTCATTTTAGGTGCAAGACCATTGAAGGTATTATTCAAATAAATAGAGTAACCATTATTCTCTTTAAATGAATAACCGTATTGCGATAAACATAATCCAATCATGTCTATGCTCAACGCAAACACCAAATAACAATTATTTAGGTTTAACACCAATCTCTTTGGTAGAGGGAGCGTGCGATGCTTGATCATATCAAGCTTGGAAAAACTTCCAACACATATCGTCAGCTCACCTTTAGCTAGTCTCCGTTTATTCCGTAGCCTTTTGTTTCGAGTTACTAACACTTAGCAACCGGACCGGTATCTAATACCCTGGTGCTACTAGGAGTACTAGCAAAGTACACATTAACACAATGTATATGCAATATACTTCTATCCACCTTGCCAGCCTTCTTATCTACCAAGTATCTAGGGTAATTCTGCTCTAGTGGTTGTTCCCCTTATTCCAGAAGCACTTAGTCTCGGGTTTGGGTTTTACCTTGGGTTTCTTCACTAGAGCAGCAGCTGATTTGCCGTTTCATGAAGTATCCCTTCTTGCCCTTGCCCTTCTTGAAACTAGTGGTTTCACCAACCATCAACAATTGATGCTCCTTCTTGATTTCTACTTTCGCGGTGTCAAACATCGCGAATACCTCAAGGATCATCATATCTATCCCTGATATGTTATAGTTCATCACGAAGCTCTAACAACTTGGTGGCAATGACTTTGGAGAACCATCACTGTCTTATCTGGAAGATCAACTCCCACTCGATTCAAATGATTGTTGTTCTCAGACAATCTGAGCACAAGCTCAACAATTGAGCTTTTCTCCTTAGTTTGCAGGTTAAGAAAGTCATCGGAGGTCTTATACCTCTTGACATGGGCACGAGCCTGAAATCCCAATTTCAGCTCTCAAAACATCTCACATGTTTCGCGATGTTTCAAAAACGTCTTTGGTGCCTCAACTCTAAACCGTTTAACTGAACTATCACATAGTTATCAAAACGTGTATGTCAGATGTTCGCAACAACCACAGACAACGTTCGAGGTTCAGCACACTGAGCGGTGCATTGAGGACATAAGCCTTCTATGAAGCAATAAGGACAATCCTCAGTTTACGGACCTAGTCCGCATAATTGCTACTATCAACTTTCAACTAATTTTTCTCTAGGAACATATCTAAACAGTAGAACTATAGCGTGAGCTACGACATAATTTGCAAAAACCTTTTGACTATGTTCAGGATAATTAAGTTCATCTTATGAACTCCCACTCAGATAGACATCCCTCTAGTCATCATCGGTGAACATCTTCATGTTGATCGTATCTTCTATACGACTCATGTTCGACCTTTCGGTCTCCGTGTTCCGAGGCCATGTCTGTACATGCTAGGCTCGTCAAGTTAACCCTAAGTGTTTCGCGTGTGTAAATCTGTCTTACACCCGTTGTATGTGAACGTTAGAATCTAACACCCGATCATCACGTGGTGCTTCGAAACACGAACTGTCGCAACGGTGCACAGTTAGGGGAGAACACTTCTTGAAATTGTTGTAAGGGATCATCTTATTTACTACCGTTGTTCTAAGCAAATAAGATGTATAAACATGATAAACATCACATGCAATCAAATAGTGACATGATATGGCCATCATCACTTTGCTCCTTTTGATCTCCATCTCCGGGGCTCCATGATCATCATCGTCACCGGCATGACACCGTGATCTCCATCATCATGATCTCCATCATCGTGTCTTCATGAAGTTGCCTCGCCAACTATTACTTCTACTACTATGGCTAACGGTTAGCAATAAAGTAAAGTAATTACATGACGTTTAAGTTGACACGCAGGTCACAAATAAATAAAGACAACTCCTATGGCTCCTGCCGGTTGTCATACTCATCGACATGCAAGTCGTGATTCCTATTACAAGAACATGATCAATCTCATACATTACATATATCATTCATCACATCCTTTTTGGCCATATCGCATCACATAGCATACCCTGCAAAAACAAGTTAGACGTCCTCTAATTGTTGTTTGCATGTTTTACGTGGCTGCTATGGGTTTCTAGCAAGAACGTTTCTTACCTACGCTACCCTTCATAAGGACCCTTTTCATCGAATCCGATCCGACTAAAGTGGGAGAGACAGACACCCGCCAGCCACCTTATGCAACTAGTGCATGTTTGTCGGTGGAACCGGTCTCACGTAAGCGTACGTGTAAGGTTGGTCCGGGCCGCTTCATCCCACGATGCCGCCGAATCAAGATAAGACTAGTAACGGCAAGCATATTGAACAATATCGACGCCCACAACTACTTTGTGTTCTACTTGTGCAAAGAATCTACGCAATAGACCTAGCTCATGATGCCACTGTTGGGGAACGTAGCAGAAATTCAAAATTTTCCTACGTGTCACCAAGATCTATCTATGGAGAGACTAGCAACGAGGGGAAGGAGAGTGCATCTACATACCCTTGTAGATCGCTAAGCGGAAGCGTTCAAGTGAACGGGGTTGATGGAGTCGTACTCGTCGTGATTCAGATCACCGATGATCCTAGTGCCGAACGGACGGCACCTCCGCGTTCAACACACGTACAGCTCGACGATGTCTCCCACGCCTTGATCCAGCAAGGAGAGAGGGAGAGGTTGAGGAAGACTCCATCCAGCAGCAGCACTACGGCGTGGTGGTGATGGAGGAGCGTGGCAATCCTGCAGGGCTTCGCCAAGCACCTACGGGAGAGGAGGAGGTGTCACGGGAGGGAGGGAGGCGCCAAGGGCTCAGGTATAGATGCCCTCCCTCCCCTCCACTATATATAGGGGCAGGGGAGAGGGGGGAGGCGCAGCCTTGCCCCTTCCTCCAAGGAAGGGGTGCAGCCAAGAGGGGGGGAGGAGTCCATCCTCCCCAAGGCACCTCGGAGGTGCCTTCCCCCTTGAGGACTCTTCCCTCTAGGGTTCCCTAGGCGCATGGGCCTCTTGGGGCTGGTGCCCTTGGCCCATGTAGGCCAAGGCGCACCCCCTACATCCCATGTGGCCCCCCGGGGCAGGTGGCCCCACCCGGTGGGCCCCCGGGACCCTTCAGGTGGTCCCGGTACAATACCGATGACCCTGAAACTTGTCCCGATGGCCGAAACAGGACTTCCTATATATAAATCTTTACCTCCGGACCATTCCGGAACTCCTCGTGACGTCCGGGATCTCATCCGGGACTCCGAACAACATTCGGTAACCACATACAAACTTCCTTTATAACCCTAGCGTCATCGAACCTTAAGTGTGTAGACCCTACGGGTTCGGGAACCATGCAGACATGACCGAGACGTTCTCTGGTCAATAACCAACAGCGGGATCTGGATACCCATGTTGGCTCCCACATGTTCCACGATGATCTCATCGGATGAACCACGATGTCAAGGACTTAATCAATCCCGTACGCAATTCCCTTTGTCTAACGGTATTGTACTTGCCCGAGATTCGATCGTCGGTATACCGATACCTTGTTCAATCTCGTTACCGGCAAGTCTCTTTACTCGTTCCGTAACACATCATCCTGTGATCAACCCCTTGGTCACATTGTGCACATTATGATGATGTCCTACCGAGTGGGCCCAGAGATACCTCTCCGTTTACACGGAGTGACAAAATCCCAATCTCGATTCGTGCCAACCCAACAGACACTTTCAGAGATACCCATAGTGTACCTTTATAGCCACCCAGTTACGTTGTGACGTTTGGCACACCCAAAGCACTCCTACGGTATCCGGGAGTTGCACAATCTCATGGTCTAAGGAAATGATACTTGACATTAGAAAAGCTTTAGCATACGAACTACATGATCTTGTGCTAGGCTTAGGATTGGGTCTTGTCCATCACATCATTCTCCTAATGATGTGATCCCGTTATCAACGACATCCAATGTCCATGGTCAGGAAACTGTAACCATCTATTGATTAACGAGCTAGTCAACTAGAGTCTTACTAGGGACATGGTGTTGTCTATGTATCCACACATGTATCTGAGTTTCCTATCAATACAATTCTAGCATGGATAATAAACGATTATCATGAACAAGGAAATATAATAATAATCAATTTATTATTGCCTCTAGGGCATATTTCCAACACTATCAACACACAGCTAACCCTATGGTGTGATCCACGCGCGCGCTCATATGATGGGCACCAAAGGACGGCAACATAACCACAAGCAAATTAAACCAATCATAGCAATTCACCAATTACTGATAGGACAACGAAAATCTACTCAGACATCATAGGATGGCAACACATCATTAGATAATAATATGAAGCATAAAGCACCATGTTCAAGTAGAGGGTACAGCAGGTTACGGGAGAGTGGACCGTTGTAGATAGATGGGGGAAGGTGATGAAGATGTTGGTGAAGATGAGGGAGGTGTTGGTGTAGATCGCCGTCACACGATCATGGCCCCGGCGACGTTCCGGCACCACCGGGAGAGAGGGGGAGAGGGCCCCCCTTCTTATTCTTCTTCCTTGACCTTCTCCCTAGATGGTAGAAGGGTTTCCCCTCTGGTCTATGGCCTCCATGGCATGGAAGGGGCGAGAGCCCCTCCGAGATTGGATATGTCTATTTGTTTCTGCGTTTTTAGATTCTACCCTTTCACCATTTCTTAAATTCCTGGAGATCCATAACTCCGTTTGGGCTAAAATTTGGACACGATTTTTATCCGGATATTGTCTTTCTTGTGGCGAAAGAAGGGCACCAACCGCCTTATGGGGTGGCCATGAGGGCCCAGGGCGTGCCCCTGCCTCGTGGCCCCCTCGGGCATCGTCTCGCGTTGATTCTCTTCCCAAAAATCACATATATTCCAAAAAAAATCTCCGTCAGTTTTTATCCCGTTTGGACTCTGTTTGATATGGATTTTCTGCGAAACAAAAAACATGCAACAAACAGGAACTGGCACTGGGCACTGGATCTATATGTTAGTCCCAAAAATAGTATAAAAAGTTGTCAGAAGTATATAAAAGTTGTAGAATATTGGCATGGAACAATCAAAAATTATAGATACGACAGAGACATATCACTCTGCCCGTGTAGCAGTTGTATGAATTCAGTTACAAGACCCCATTCAACTAGGCAAAATCATCAACACTTGTATGGGATGTCGGTAACATATACTAGGTGGGTTCATCATGGTGAAGCTGTAAACGTCAATGTTATTGACTACATGGAAGCAGCAGATCACCATCTTGATCTGCCTGATGCTCAGGTGGAAGAGGAGGAGGAGGAGGTGGTGGCGGAGCCAGTGAGTTTGACCAACATTGAAACAATGCTACAAAATGCTCATGCATTTTGTGAACTTTCAGCTGCAGAAGAAAAACGGTGGGCCCGCATGTTGGAACAATGCAACGTGGCAGTCACCCCAGGAAATAAGCTATCGGTATTCTCAGCTATGGTCACCTTTCTTCGGGTGAAGACATCTAAGCACATGACCAACAAATCATTCGATGCGATGTTGGCTACTTCCCGCAAATCTTTCCCGGATGCATCTGAGCTGCCACACACCTATAGTAAAATGAAGAATTTCCTTCATGCAGTTGGAATTGGATATGATATGATCCATGTTTGTAAGAATAATTGTGTTCTGTTTCGGAAGGATTATGCCAACTTAAGTGAATGCTTGAAATGCAAATCATCAAGATGGAAAGATGGCTATGCTGTGAAGAGGATTCCTCATAATGTTCTGAGACATTTTCCAATTACACCAAGATTGCAGAGGTTGTTTCATGATGCTGAAACAAGAGAGGATGTACTGTGGCATTCTAGGAACCAGGAGTACAGAGATCACAATGTAATGAGCCATCCATCTCATGGTAGTGAGTGGAAAAGCTTCAATCAAAAACACAAAAAATGCTGCTGACCCAAAAAACATTAGACTTGGCTTAGCTTTAGATGGATTTAACCCATTTGGCCACCAGAGCGCCACATATAGCATGTGGCCAGTGCTTGTTATCCCTTACAACATGCCTCCAAATGTCTGCACCAAAGAATCAAACTACATGACGGCCTTGCTCATCCCAGGTCCAAAAAGTCCTGGAAAGGGTTTTGATTTATTCATGGAGCCTCTTGTGGAGGAACTTCAACAGCTATGGAAGGGTGTTCTCACTCGAGACCTATATAGCAGCCCACCACCTGATTTCTTTCTGCATGCTATTATAATTTGGTGCATCCATGATTATCCAGCTTTGAGGACTATGTCAGGGCGAACGACACATGGTTCCAATGCATGTGTTCGTTGTGACAGGAATCCGCTGTCATACGGAATACTTAGCAAGATCTGTTACATTGGACACTGTCTTTTCCTTGCCAAGGACAAGCCACGTCCTACAAAATACTAAAGACATGTGTTCAATGCAAAGCATGAAAACCATGATGCGCCAAAGAGGCTCACCGCCGATGAGTTGCAAGTGGAATTAGAGAAGGTCAGGCATATTGCACCAGGAAACCATCTTGGTAATGGTAGCGGGAAAAGGAAGCGTGGCAGGGCATAAGAGAGATTATTGTTTACCCGCAAGTCCACTTTGTGGGACTTGGAGTATTGGACAGATTTGGATCTGCGGCATAATCTTGATGTGATGCACATCAAGAAAAATATATGTGACAGCATTATTCGCACACTTCTTAATATTGAAGGCAAGACGAAAGATACCTTAAAATCTAGGATTGATTTGACACATCTGGGTATAAGAAAGGATTTGCAAATGCAAGATGAAGGTAAACCACGGGATATGGCACCAGATGTGTACGTCTTGGACAAGGTAAAAAGAAAAGAATTCTGCGAGGTCCTATCACATGTGAGATTCCCACATGGATTTTCTTCCAGCCCTGAAAGGAGAGTCAATGCATATGGAAACAAGGTACAAGGGTTGAAAACTCATGACTGCCACATCCTACTTCAAAGGGTTTTACCTGTTATCCTTAGAGGATTGGGCCGCCATGACTTATACAGAGCAGTTGCAGAGTTGGGACAATTCTTCAGGGAACTCTGTAGTAGAAATATCAGGCTAGACACTTTGGAGCGTCTTAGAGACAAGATACCAACTATCCTATGCGACCTTGAGAAGATATATCCTCCAGCCTTCTTTGATGTGATGGTGCATTTGGCTGTTCATCTACCTGATGAGGCACTACTTAGAGGTCCAGTATAGTATGGCTGGATGTACCCTATTGAAAGGCGGCTAGGCACTTTCAAGGGATGTGACGTCCCCGATTCAATCGTACACTAATCATACACGCAAATGTGTACGATCAAATTCAGGGACTCACGGGAAGATATCACAACACAACTCTAGACACAAAATAAAATAATACAAGCTTTATATTAGAAGCCAGGGGCCTCGAGGGCTCGAATACATAAGCTCGAATACACAAGAGTCAGTGGAAGCAACAATATCTGAGTACAGACATAGGTTAGACCAGTTTGCCATAAGAAGGCCAGCACAAAAGCATCTACGATCGAAAAGGCAAGGTCTCCTGCCTGGGAGCCTCCTAACTACTCCTGGTCATCGACGGTCTCCATGTAGAAATAGGCACCCATGGTGTAGTAGCAATCGTCGGTGGTGTCATCTGGCTCTTGAGCTCCACCATCTGGTTGTGACGACCGGAAATAAAGGAAAAGGGGGAAAAGAGGGAGCAAAGCAACCGTGAGTACTCATCCAAAGTACTCGCAAGCAAGGATCTACACTACATATGCAACATTATCAAAGAGGGGTTGTATATGTGGACTGGACTGCAGAAATGCCAGAACAGAGAGAAGACCTAGTCCTATCGAAGTCTAGCATCTTCAGCATCTTCTAGCATCTTGCAACATTTAGAAGAGTACAGATCAACATAAGGTAAAGTAATAGTAGAGTTATCAACCTCGGCCAGAGATCCTTTCTCGACTCCCTACGAGAAAGCATTCCTAGAGCCATACTATCCATTTCTCATCTCAAGTATCCAATTCTAGTTGTATCGATTGGGATACAAATCCAAGTGTCCGTTACCGTAGGACAGGCTATCGATAGATGTTTTCTTCCCTGCAGGGGTGCACCAACTTACCCACCATGCTCGATTAACTCCGGCCAGACACACTTTCCTGGCCATGCCCGGCCTTGGCCAAACAATACGCCGCAACCCGACCTAGGCTTAATAGAGGTGTCAAGCACGCCGGACTAAACCTATGCCCCCAGGGGTCATGGGCCATCGCCCCGGGAACTCCTTCACGTAGCAAACACGGCCGGTGAGCAGACCTAGGTACCTCCTTCAAAACGGCAGGTGCTTACCAGTCCAACCCAGCGCGCGCCGCTCAATCGCAGACGTCTATTAAGCTTCGGCTGATGCATACGATGCAGAACGCCCATACAATGCCCACATGATGGTTAGTGCTATCAGGCTAGTGATGACCCACAAGTATAGGGGATCTATCATAGTCCTTTCGATAGGTGAGAGTGTCGAACCCAATGAGGAGTAGAAGGAAATGATAAGCGGTTTCCAGCAAGGTATTCTCTACAAGTACTGAAATAAGTGGTAACAGATAGATTTGTGATAGGATAATTTGTAACGAGCAACCAGTAACAAAACTAAATAAATTGCAGCAAGGTGGACCAATCCTTTTTGTAGCAAAGGACAAGCCTAGACAAACTCTTATATAGAGAAAAGCGCTCCCGAGGACACATGGGAATATCATCAAGCTAGTTTTCATCACACTCATATGATTCGCGTTCGGTACTTTGATAATCTGATATGTGGGTGGACCGGTGCTTGGGTACTGCCCTTACTTGGACAAGCATCCCACTTATGATTAACCTCCATTGCAAGAATCCGCAACTACAACAAAAGTATTAAGGCAAACCTAACCATAGAATGAAACATATGGATCCAAATCAGCCCCTTACGAAGCAACGCATAAACTAGGGTTTAAGCTTCTATCACTCTAGCAACCCATCATCTACTTATTACTTCCCAATGCCTTCCTCTAGGCCCAACTAATGGTGAAGTGTTACGTAGTCGACGTTCACATAACACCACTAGAGGAGAGACAACATACATCTCATCAAAATATTGAATGAATACCAAATTCACATGACTACTAATAGCAAGACTTCTCCCATGTCCTCAGGAACAAACATAACTACTCACAAAGCATATTCATGTTCATAATCAGAGGGGTATTAATATGCATATAGGATCTGAACATATGATCTTCCACCAATTAAATCAACTAGCATCAACTACAAGGAGCAATTAACACTACTAGCAATCCACAGGTACCAATCCCGGACTTGGAGACAAGAATTGGATACAAAAGATGAACTAGGGTTTTGAGAGGATATGGTGCTGGTGAAGATGTTGATGGAAATTGCCCTCTCCCGATGAGAGGAGTGTTGGTGATGATGATGGCGATGATTTCCCCCTCCCGGAGGGAAGTTTCCCCGGCACAACAGCTCTGCTAGAGCCCTAGAGTGGTTCCGCCAAGGTTCCGCCTCGTGGCGGCGGAGTTTCGTCCGAGAAGATGGCTTATGATTTTTTTTCCCATCCAAAGACTTCATATAGCAGAAGATGGTCATTGGAGGGCCACCAGGGGGCCCATGAGGTAGGGGGGCGCGCCCAGGGGGTAGGGCACGCCCCCACCCTCGTGGGCAGGGTGTGGCCCCCTGGTGAACTTCTTGCGCTCAATATTTATTATATATTCTGAAATTGACTTCCGTGAAGTTTCATGACTTTTGGAGCTGTGCAGAATAGGTCTCTAATATTTGCTCCTTTTCCAGCCCAGAATCCCAGCTGCCGGCATTCTCCCTCTTTATGTAAATCTTGTAAAATAAGAGAGAATAGGCATAAGTATTGTGACATAATGTGTAATAACAGCCCATAATGCAATAAATATCGATATAAAATCATGATGCAAAATGGACGTATCAACTCCCCCAAGCTTAGACCTTTCTTGTCCTCAAGTGAAAGCCGAAATCGAAAAATATGTCCACATGTTTAGAGATAGAGGTGTCGATAAAAATAAAATACGGACATGAGGGCATCATGATCATTCTTAGAACAACAACTTATATAATTCTTGTCATATGATTTCTTATGCTAGAGTAATAATTCAATCACAATTTCAAGTATGAATCGTAAACTTCATTGAAAACTAACAAACTATAATCTCGGTCACTGGAGCAATTGCAATTTATCATAGCATAGGAAAGAGTCAAGATATAAGAGCTTTTCAGCAAGTCCACATACTCAACTATCATATAGTCTTTCACAATTGCTAACGCTCATGCAATACTTATGGGTATGGAGTTTTAATCGGACACAGAGAAAGATAGGGGCTTATAGTTTTGCCTCCCAACGTTTTACCTCAAGGGTAATGTCAACAATAATAATTCATGAAAACTCACATCCAATTATCCATATATATCAGGATCTTTCCAACATACTGTGCTTGCCAAAGGATAAAATGTAAAAAGGAAGGGTGAAGATCACCATGAGTCTTATGCAAGATAGGAGACAAAAGTAAAAGATAGGCCCTTCGCAGAGGGAAGCAGAGGTTGTCATGCGCTTTTATGGTTGGATGCACAAAATCTTAATGCGAAAGAACGTCACTTTATATTGCCACTTGTGATATGGGCCTTTATTATGCAGTTTGTCGCTTTTATTTCTTCCATATCACACGATCGTATAAAGTTTATTTTCTCCCACACTAATAAGTCATACATATTTAGAGAGCAATTTTTATTGCTTGCACCGATGACAACTTACTTGAGGATCTTACTCAATCCATAGGTAGGTATGGTGGACTCTCATGGCAAAACTGGTTTAAGGGTATTTGGAAGCACAAGTAGTATCTCTACTTGGTGCGATGAATTTGGCTAGCATGAGGGGGAAAGGCGACCTCAACCATGTTGGATGATCCATGACAATATAATTTATCTCAGATGTAAGAAAACATAACCCATTACATTGTCTTCCTTGTCCAACGTCAACTCTTTAGCATGTCATATTTGAATGAGTGCTCACAATCATAAAAGATGTCCAAGATAGTATATCTATATGTGAAGACCTCTCTTTCTTTATTACTTCCTATTAATTGCAACGATGACCAAAACTATGCTTGTCAACTCTCAACAACTTTTATTCATCATGCTTTTTCTATGTGAGCTCATTACTCTCCATGAGATCCATATGATCTCTTTGTTCTTTTTATTCTTACTCTTTTCTTTTATTCACTTAGGATCATGGCAAAATAATCAAGCCCTTGACTCAACACTAATCCTTATTATATATATAGCTCACGGACTCGATTACATAGAAGGATCATAAAGCAAAAATCACAACTAGATCATACTAAGAACTTTTATTCTACTAGATCAAGATATTACCAAAAAGGATCGAACTAAGGAAAACAGTAGAGATAAAAGTGATGGTGATACGATACCGGGGCACTCCCCCAAGCTTGGCAGTTGCCAAGGGGAGTGCCCATACCAGATACTCAATTCTTCTTTGTTGGTGGAGAAGGTGCTGATTTTGTTGATGGCGTAGGCTTGTCGTCCTTCTTCCCAGGCATAGGCTCACCATCATAGAAGGATGATCGAGTCTCCTGAAACCTCAAATCTACAGCCAAACTCATCCTCTTGAATCTATATTCATACTCACAATTTTTATTTTTCAGGTCATAGATCTGGGCTTGGAGGTGCTCGTTTTTCTCATGAAGCTTGAAGATGGCCTCCCCAATGTTCTTTATGTCCAGCTTGTGGTTGTTGCTGAACTCCGTGATCATAATGTGATTGGAATCGAGTCCACGCTCCACCATCTCCTGACACTTGAAAACTTCTTGCTCCAATGCCTTGAGCCTTGCCTCCGTGCTTCCGGTCTTCCTTGGTCCCTCAACATCGCGGATGTGCAACAACCCCTCACGCATCTCAATGGTTTGAGGGTGTTGCAGCACCTCCGCAAGGTAGCGGTTGATGACCTTATCGAAGAACTAGTCCTTGGGGGCACTTGAAGACGACATGATGACCTGGATCTATCAGAAAAACAGCTCGAAACAAAGACAGGAGATTTTTGCGTGATACGGGAGTCAAAACCTCCGGGAGATTATATAATGAATTTTAACCGACCAAAATACGTGCCGTGTAAGAAAACGGAGTCCGGAAAGCGCACGAGGTGCCCACGAGGTAGGGGGCGTGCCTAGGGGGTAGGGCGCACCCTCCACCCTCGTGGAGGCCTCGTGTCCTTCCCGGACATCTACTTATTTTTCTATTTTTCTAAATATTCCAAAACGGAGAAATATTGCCTTAAAACTATTTTGGAGTCGGTTTACTTACCGTACCACATACCTATTCCTTTTCGGAGTCTGAAACATTCCGGAAAGTGTCCCTTAAGTATTCCTCTAGGGTTACGGTTTCAATAACATTGGTTTCAACATTTATGGGATTACCTGAGATATAATGTTTGATTCTTTGACCGTTCACCACCTTCGGATTTGTACCTTCGAAGTTGTTAATTTTTATGGCACCGGAACAATAGACCTCCTCGATAACGTAAGGACCTTCCCATTTAGAGAGAAGTTTTCCTGCAAAAAATCTTAAACGAGAGTTGTATAGCAATACATAATCACCTACATTAAACTCACGCTTTCGTATTCTTTTGTCATGCCATCTTTTAACTTTTTTCTTTAAACAACTTGGCATTTTTATAGGCTTGGGTTCTCCATTCATCGAGTGAGCTAATATCAAATAACCTCTTCTCACCGGCAAGTTTAAAATCATAATTGAGCAATTTAATAGCCCAATATGCCTTGTGTTCTAGTTTGAGAGGTAAGTGTCGGTGTCAAAACCGGCGGATCTTGGGTAGGGGGTCCCGAACTGTGCGTCCAGGCAGATGGTAACAGGAGGCAAGGAACACGATGTTTTACCCAGGTTCGGGCCCTCTTGATGGAGGTAAAACCCTATGTCCTGCTTGATTAATATTGATGATATGGGTAGTACAAGAGTAGATCTACCACGAGATCAAGGAGGCTAAACCCTAGAAGCTAGCCTATGGTATGATTGTTGTATGATGAAGTTGTCCTACGGACTAAAATCCTCCGGTTTATATAGACACCGGAGAGGGTTAGGGTTACACAAAGTCGGTTACAATGGTAGGAGATCTTGAATATCCGCATCGCCAAGCTTGCCTTCCACGCCAAGGAAAGTCCCATCCAGACACGGGACGAAGTCTTCAATCTTGTATCTTCGTAGTCCTGGAGTCTGGCTGAAGGTATAGTCTGGCTACCCGAACACCCCTAATCCAGGACTCCCTCAGTAGCCCCTGAACTAGGCTTCAATGACGACGAGTCCGGCGTGCAGATTGTCTTCGGCATTGCAAGGCGGGTTCCTCCTCCAAATTCTTCATAAAAGTTTGTAAACACCAAGAGTAGTGTCCGGCTCTGCAAAATAAGTTTCCACGTATTGCCATAGAGAGAATAATATTAACACAAATCTAATCTGCTGACGTATTCCGCAGCATGACATCACACTACGGCCAAGCCTTTATTCGAATCGTTTTCACTTCTCCACCTCAGCGTGTTTTGCGAGGCGGTTTCCTTGGCACGTCTTGTCAAAGCAGAGATCGTGTCCCCCATTTACGGGATTCTCATCAATACGGACGTGGGTAACCCAACCGCGCCATTTATCACGGCGCTTGGGAGGCAAGCGAGTTTTACTAGGCTGGTGGAGACGCATAGTCGCATCCGCCCATATAAGGGGATAAGGATCCACCTTTTTACCTACGCCTTCTTCCTCCTTTGCCTATCCATCTTCTGCGCACCCGAGCTCCAGCGCCCAAGCCCGCACTTCCTACCTCAACCTTCTCCAACAATGTCCAGAGCGGGAGGCAAGTGGATGGTCTCCTCCATCATGGAGGGCCATGTCAAAAAGCTAAGGAAGGCCGGATACTTGTCCAAAGACATCGCACATCAGCTTCCTGAGGAGGGGCAGCTTCTCCCCACCCCAAGGCCCCATGAGAGGGTAGTATTTCTTCCCCACTTCCTCCGCGGACTGGGTTTTCCTCTCCACCCATTTGTCCGCAGGCTCATGTTCTACTATGGCCTAGATTTCCACGATCTGGCCCCGAACTTCATTCTCAATATCTCAGCGTTTATCGTCGTGTGCGAGGCTTTCCTCTGCATCCGCCCCCATTTCGGCCTCTGGCTCAAGACCTTCAACGTCAAGCCAAAGGTGGTGCGCGGCAACCAGGCGGAGTGCGGAGGTGCCATGGCAGGCAAAATAGCCAACGTCCTATGGCTCGAGGGCTCCTTTGTGGAGACCTTGAAGGGGTGGCAGTCAGGGTGGTTTTACATCACCGAGCCACGCGATCCGAAGTGGATCGCAGCCCCTGAATTCCGATCTGTACCCCCTACGCGGCTCACAGTCCTGGAAGGAGACGGGCTTGTCGTGGGGCGACGAAGAAGAGGTGACCGGACTGCAAAAATGCATCCAGTCCCTGGTGAACAAGCAGCTCAAGCTTGTCAACATAGTCCAGGTCATGCTCGTCCGCCGGATCCTTCCGTGTCATGAACGGGACTTCAATTTGTGGGAGTTCAACCCGGCGCAACACCGAACTCTGAGGAGGCTCTTCGATGCGATGTACGAAGATGTCTGGAAGGGGCTAACCAAAGGCGCCGAGGCTCCCGCATCCGCCTCGAAGACCGCGGATTCAGCTCGCAGCGTCCTGCTGGCGAGGTAAAATATTTTCATCTTTTACAGGATGTTAAGTTTTTTCATAGTTTGACTCTATGCGGGATCTAAACTCCCTCACCTTTGACAGGATTGGCAGGCGAAGTCTGGACTGATTAACTGTCCGGCTCCCTTGCCCAAAGACCCAGCCCCTGCTCTCCTAGTGAAGCTGCTGGTTCCGGCACCTTATGTGGTGCCGGAGAAGAAGGCCAAGAAGAAGAAGGCCACGGGGACTCGAAAGAGTTCCCGGCATATGGTGGTGTCGGACTCATTGTCCGACGAGTCCGAGACGCACTCCTCCCGTGAAGACGAGGAGGAGGAGGAAGAAACCTCTCCCCCTCTAGCGGGGGGAGGAAAGAAGAGGAAGGCCTCCCCAGTAGGGGAGGCCGAAGGGTCCAAGAAGAGGAAAACCCCTCCGCCGGACTACGCCCCCGACGCCGACGAGGGCGAAGAGGAGTGGCCGGACAGGGCCAAGCGTCCGGCGAAATCATATGTGTTCGGATACCAGAGTAACTCATGATATTCCTTTTGTTGCACAGCTTTCCCTAATGTCGAATATAATCATGCAGCCCTCCCAAGGATGGGCTCGACGAGTCATCGAGCGGCTCCCTGGATTCATCGGACGTGAATTCAGTTCTGCCCGCTGCCTGCCCCTGTACTGCGGATGACGCCAAAGTGGCGTCGCGACAAGCTCCGAGGCAAGAGGAGGTGGTCCAGGAGGAGCCGCGAGGCGACCTTCCGGACTCCAGGAGTAAAGGGGACAAGACCCCCCAGGGCTCCAAGTCCGGCTTTAAGCCGGACACCGCGCCGGAATCATCAACGGTTCCGGACCGCGGCAGGCGAACTCCTGCCAAGAGGAGCAAGCCTATTGAGCCGGCATCCTCCGTCCAACCGGAGGCGCCGGACAATCTGCTGGAGGCGCTTAAGGGCGCCTCCATCAACGAGGAGCACCGTGCCATCATGAGTACGGTGGTCCAGAAGGTTCGGTCCGCCAAAAGCGGACTAACTGAAGCTTGTGCTAGCCTTCTAACAGGCTTCGAGGTAAGTAAAAATATGTAAAAATATTACCGCATAGATAGTAGCCCCTAATGCTCTGTTTGGCGTTCGGAAAGAAAAGCCGAATAGAGGATCTATTAAATATCGCAGGAGTCTAACTAAAAAGGAGTCAATATACGTATGCATGCTTCGCTGCTGGCCACCGCCGCACTGACTGCGGAGGTGGGTGCCCTGAAGCAGGGCCTCGAGCGGACCGAGCAAGAGCTCGGCCTTGCCAAACGGCATCTCGAGGAAAAATAAGGTAAGAAATACCTTATAGAAAAAATGCCTATAAGAAGATGCAATTGCGAAAAATGACAGGAGTACACTGCTTATTGTAGGGGCCACAATTGAGGTGGCAACCCTCAAGCAGGCGCTGTCCGAGGCCGAGAAGAAAGCGGCCACGGAGCGCACCGAGCGGGAGAAGTTTGAGGCGCAGGTCGGCGAGGTGCAGCGAGAGCTTCAGGCTCTCACGAAAAAACATGAGAGTTTGGAGCTAGACTCGAAGACACGAGCGTCCGAGCTTGCTGCGGCCCTTAAAACTGCCCAATCTGCCAAGGCCGAAGCCCAGAAGGCCCTCCAGGAATTGGATGCGGTGAAAAAGATAGCGGCGGGTAAGGCATTCTCTATGCAAAGCAGACATATAAAAGTAAACTACTTGTTACTTACCCGAATCCGGAGCTCTCCAGGGGCATTCGCAGATCTTCCCCGCAGCGTATCCGATGCCGCCGCATTCTACCGAACCGAGGAAGGCAGCTCGACGGAGAAGGTGTGTTGGTCTCAGTACGCTGAGGCCGGACACCCTGTGCCCTTGAGCGACCAGCTGAAGCAGCTGGTCGAGCTCCACAAGGAGGCCGAACAGGCCCTAAAGGGCTTCATAGTTCGGCTGTGGCCTAGAGAGGCCCTGCCTGGGAGCTACTTCGGACTGGTGCGGCGGCTGGTGGAGGCTTGTCCAAGGCTCGAGGTCATCAAGCGCTCCGTCTTCATCGAAGGTGCCCATAGGGCCCTTGCCCGTGCAAAGGTGTACTGGGGTAAGCTAGACGGTGAGAAGCTTGTGAGGGACGGGCCGCCGCCGGGGAAGAATCATCGCAAGCCCGAGAACTATTACAAGGATGTTCTGGCTGGTGCCCGCCTTATGGCGGATGAATGTACCAAGGATGTAATTTTTGAATGAACTCGCTCGTGTTATCCTGTGCGCTGAAAACTTGTTCATATGCGCTAAGCAATGCTTGTTGAATTTAAAATATTACTTTCTGTGCGGCCATTTATCAAAAAATTGAGAGATGGCTAGTCGTCGGCTTCTGCCCCCATGCCACTAGTGCTGGGGTGTTCGGGATAAACCTGAGCACTCTTTTTCCCATGATTGGGTCCGTCGAGGGAGGCGATCAGCACAACGAACAAGGCAATTGGACTATAATGCTTGAACACTCTCACTTAGCCATAGAACTCTATAATTTTAAATTTCGGCAAAGCCCTTGGTATTCGGAAGACCGAGTTCGGGGCGCTATCCATGCCTTGGCCGGACAAAGCCGGTTCCTCGCTCGAAGCGGCATAAGTCTTTAAGGACTCGAAAAACCTCTCGAACAGCGACCGGTCTCTCACTTCATCATGACAGTCGGTTTTAGCTTTCTCTACTGAGGCCCAGCTCAACTGGGGCACAATCGCAGTAGTTCTCCTAGTGCTACCTTAGCCGATATAGCGGAACGTAAGGCACCAAAACATAGGAGCCGGGCAAACCCAACCATTGACCCAAATCATGATTCGGAGCCAATGCATATAGTGCTATAAGTTCGGGGTGCCGCACTTGTGAAAGTGTACGGACTTCTCACACCATATAGATGGGTACTGAAGCCCCTGGCGTATTTTGCCGTACCACAGTGTATGGATGCGACATGTTATTAATAAACATATATAAATAGAGGATAATGCAAAAAATAGACAAAAAGCTATGCATTGTTTATAGAAAGATTGCTATGAAAGCGGAACGATACAAATAGTGCGATAAGCAAAAGAAATTGGACTATTTAACATGTCCCGGCCAGGGGCAGGCCGCGGAGTTGTATTAAAAAACAGGTATACTACTCGCAATAGAGACCACCTGGGAGTTCCATAATGCGGCGTGACTTGTCTGCTTTCCTGGATCTTGCATCGTTTGTGCGGCAGTTGAATTGCCGAACAGGTCATCCGAAGTATGGAGTCCTGAGAGTAAGAGAAAAAAAAAAAAAAAAGGAATCCGGCAGCCCCTGGTGCGGTTTAAGCCGTATTTCGGGCGTGCCGTGATAGTGCCCCTTCCCCTGTGCCCATGGTATTTCAAGAGCATAGTTATGTACGCGAAGCACTGGTTTCGCTATATCGCGAGGGCTAGGGTTGGGGCCGCATTGCTATGCTAGCTCAGAACGTGTCAGGTGGTCTTGTTGTAGGGTACTCCGGGCATGCTTGACAGTGTCCGGCTTTTTGAAGGCCGAACTGGAGAACTGCCTAGAGAGGCTGCTTTGTACTTCTGCTGTGAGCGCTACCGTGTGCTCCTCCGTTCGGAGGGAGCGTTTAGTGTTCCCATTGACCGTGATCACTCCTCTAGGGCCTGGCATCTTGAGCTTGAGGTATGCATAGTGCGGTACCGCATTGAATTTTGCGAATGCGGTTCGCCCGAGCAGTGCATGATAGCCACTACGGAATGGGACTATGTCGAAGATTAACTCCTTGCTTCGGAAGTTATCCAGAGATCCGAAGACCACTTCCAGTCTAACTGAGCCTGTACAGTTGGCTTCTACACCTGGTATGACGCCTTTAAAGGTCGTTTTGGTGGGCTTGATCCTCGAGGGATCTATGCCCATTTTTCGCACTATATCCTGGTAAATCAGGTTCAGGCTGCTGCCGCCGTCCATGAGGACTCTTGTGAGATGAAATCCGTCAATGATTGGGTCTAGAACCAGTGCGGCGAAGCCTCCATGACGGATGCTAGTGGGGTGATCCCTTCGATCAAAGGTGATCGGGCATGAGGACCATGGGTTGAACTTTGGGGCGACTGGCTCGGTCGCATATACGTCCCGTAACGCACGCTTCCACACTTGCGGGGGAAATCCCTTCTGTCCACTGTTGTTCGGCGGCCTGGGCTCCTCCTCGTCGTCGCTATCCAGCCCCTTGTCTTTGTTTTCGGCTCTTAACTTGCCCGCCTGCTTGAACTCCCAACAATCCCTGTTGGTGTGATTGGCTGGCTTTTCAGGGGTGCCATGTATCTGGCACAAGCGGTCGAGTATTCGGTCCAAACTGGACGGGCCCTTAGTATTTCTTTTGAATGGCTTTTTCCGTTGACCGGATTTGTAGCCTCGGAATCCAGCATTAACTGCCATATCCTCGTTGCTGTCACTGTTAACGCGGCGCTTTTGTTTGTTCCGACGCGACCTGTCACTTTTGTCCTTGGTATTCGAATTACCAGGGTTCTTGGTTAAGTTGTTGCTGCGAGCTAGCCAGCTGTCTTCTCCCGCGCAAAAGCGGGTCATGAGTGTCGTGAGGGCTGTCATAGATTTTGGCTTTTCCTGTCCCAGGTGCCGGGCAAGCCACTCGTCATGGATATTATGCTTGAAGGCCGCTAAGGCCTCTGCGTCCGGACAGTCGACTATCTGGTTTTTCTTTGTTAGGAATCGTGTCCAGAATTGTCTGGCCGATTCCTCTGGCTGCTGAATTAAGTGGCTTAGGTCATCGGCGTCTGGTGGTCGCACATAAGTTCCCTGGAAGTTGTCAAGGAATGCAGCTTCCAGGTCCTCCCAAGAACCCGATTGAGTCTGCTAGCAAGCTGTTGAGCCAATGCCGGGCCGGTCCCTTAAGTTTGAGTGGGAGGTATTTGATGGCGTGTAGATCATCACCGCGGGCCATGTGGATATGGAGGAGATAATCCTCGATCCATACCGCAGGATCTGTTGTGCCATCGTACGATTCGATGTTTACAGGTTTGAAGCCCTCAGGGATTTTATGATCCGTTACATCATCTGTGAAGCATAGTGGGTGTGCGGCGCCGCTGTATTGGGCTATATCACGACGCAGCTCGAAGGAGCTTTGTCTGTTGAGTTCGGCCCGGCCGGATTTATTGCATCCGGAGTGACGATCACTGTCATGTGCCGTGGGGCGCCTGCGCGATCCATAGATCAATCTTGTTTGCCTTGCCTTGTCCTCCAGTATGTCATGCAGGTCGGGCGCATTTTGCCGTGCCTTAGTATGCTTGACTCGGCGTCGGGGCATGGCTTGAGTGGAGGGCCAAGAGGCCTCTCTGTCGCGGCCACGAGGTGGCCGGTCGGCCGTGTCATGCGCTGGTGATGTAGGTGCTTCCTCCTCTAGTCGGGGTATAGCCTGCGCTTTGGATAACTCTTGGAGGGGCCTTCGAGTTCATACTCTTTGGCCGCAAGGACTTCAGTCCATCTGTCAGCTAGCAAATCCTGATCAGCTCTAAGCTATTGCTGCTTTTTCTTGAGGCTGCTTGCCATGGCCATAAGCCTGCATTTAAAACGCTCTTGTTCGGCGGGATCCTCTGGCACGACGAACTCGTCGTCGTTGAGGCTTGCCTCGTCTTCGGAGGGAGGCGTATAATTATCGTCCTCAACCTCTTGGTCCACCGCCCTCTCGTGAGGGCTGGCTTCTCTGTCCTCCTGTGCTGAATCTTGCTGGAGGGGGTGTTCTTCGGCGCTAGCCGGAGTAGTATTATCTCCCGTGCTGGAATCACCGTTTTTGCTTTGGCGGGATTTAGAGCGGTGCCGCTGACGCCGGCGCTTGGGCTGTTTCTTAGAGGTATCGTCCCCCGCTGTTTCATCGCCATCTCCATCCTTTGGAGTGTCCACCATATATATGTCATATGACGAGGTGGCCTTCCAGCGCCCTACAGGTGCTGGTTCTTGTTCGTCTCCTGCATCGTCGTCCATGCCGTCGATGTCTTCGGAGTCGAAGTCAAGCATGTCGGTTAAGTCGTCGACAGTGGCTACGAAGTGGGTGGTGGGTGGGTTTTGAATTTCTTCATCGTCCGTATCCCAACCTTGCTGACCATAGTCCGGCCAGGGCTCTCCTGATAAAGAGAGAGACTTTAGGGAATTCAGGATGTCACCGAAGGGCGAGTGCTGAAAGATGTCCGCGGCAGTGAACTCCATTATCGGCGCCCAATCGGATTCGATCGGCAGGGGAGCGGGGGGCTCGGAGTTTGGAGAAGAATCCGGCTCCTCGGAGTCATGGGCCATGCGGGGTGCGAGGCTAGAGTTCGGCTCGATCGCCTCTGAGATCGCAGCCCCTGAGGCAGCGTCCAACCGTTGATCCTCGATCAGCGCAGTAGGCTCCGAATCAATGGTCAGAACCAGTGCGTGTGCGGCCTCCAAAGCGCTGTTCGGCGGCAGAGCTATATCATGCCCATCGAGACAGTGTGGCGCGCTTGGCTGTGGCTCGAATCCATCGAATATCAAGTCCCCGCGGATGTCAGCCGTGTAGTTTAGGCTTCCAAACCTGACCTGATGGCCAGGGGCGTAGCTTTCGATCTGCTCAAGGTGGCCAACCGAATTGGCCCGTGGTGCAAAGCCGCCGAAGACGAAGACCTGTCCGGGGAGAAAAGTCTCACCCTGGACTGCATCGTTGTTGATGGTCGAAGGAGCCATCGGGCCTAAAAGCGACGACACAGAGGAGCTCTTAATGAAAGCACCAATGTCGGTGTCAAAACTGGCGGATCTCGGGTAGGGGGTCCTGAACTATGCATCTAGGCGGATGGTCACAGGAGGCAAGGAACATGATGTTTTACCTAGGTTCGGGCCCTCTTGATGGAGGTAAAACCCTACGTCCTGCTTGATTAATATTGATGATATGGGTAGTACAAGAGTAGATCTACCATGAGATCAAGGAGGCTAAACCCTAGAAGCTAGCCTATGGTATGATTGTTGTATGATGAAGTTGTCCTACGGACTAAAACCCTCCGGTTTATATAGACACCGGAGAGGGTTAGGGTTACAGAAAGTCGGTTACAATGGTAGGAGATCTTGAATATCTGCATCGCCAAGCTTTCCTTCCACACCAAGGAAAGTCCCATCCAGACACGGGACGAAGTCTTCAATCTTGTATCTTCATAGTCCTAGAGTCCGGCTGAAGGTATAGTCCGGCTACCCGAACACCCCCTAATCCAGGACTCCCTCAGTAAGTGACATGCTTTTCCATAAACCATTTTATACGGAGACATACCCATAGAATTTTTATATGCAGTTCTATAGGCCCATGATGCATCATCAAGTTTCTTGGAACAATTCTTTCTAGATCTATTAACAGTCTTTTGCAAAATTAATTTGAGTTCTCTATTACTCAATTCTACTTGACCACTAGACTGAGGGTGATAAGGAGATTCATTTCTATGATTAACATCATATTTAGCAAGCATTTTACGGAAAGCACCATGAATAATATGTGAACCACCATCAGTCATTAAATATCTAGGGATTCCAAATCTTGGAAAAATAACTTCTTTAAGTATTTTAATAGAAGTGTTATGATCAGCACTACTAGTTAGAATAGCTTCTACCCACTTAGTAACGTAATCAACAGCAACTAAAATATGTGTATACCCATTAGAGGCAGGAAAAGGTCCCATATAGTCAAAGCCCCAAACATCAAATGGTTCAATAACGAGTGAATAGTTCATAGGCATTTCTTAATGTCTACTAATATTACCAATTCTTTGACATTCATCAGAAGATAAGACAAACTTACGGGCATATTTGAAGAGAGTGGGCTAATAAAAACCAGATTGCAATACCTTATGTGCAGTTCTATTTCCAGCATGGTGTCCTCCATAAGCTTCGGAGTGACACTTGCGTAGGATCTGTTCCTGTTCATGCTCAGGTACACAACGTCTAATAACACCATCTACTCCTTCTTTATAAAGATGTGGGTCATCCCAAAAGTAATGCCTCAAATCATAGAAGAACTTTTTCTTTTGTTGGTATGTGAAACTAGGTGGTATGAATTTAGCAACAATATAATTAGCATAATCAACATACTATGGAGCACTATGAGAAGCATTTATGACATTTAATTTCTCATCAGGAAAGCTATCATCAATAGGTAGTGGGTCATCAAGCACATTTTCTAACCTAGACAAGTTGTCTGCAATGGGGTTCTCAGCTCCCTCTATCAACAATATGTAAATCAAATTCTTGTAGCAAGAGAACCCATCTAATAAGTCTAGGTTTAGCATCTTTCTTTTCCATAAGATATTTAATAGCAGCATGATCAGTGTGAATAGTTACTTTAGAATCAACAATATAAGGTCTAAACTTATCACAAGCAAATACAACTACTAAGAATTATTTTTCAGTAGTAGCATAATTTCTTTGAGCATTGTCTAGGGTTTTACTAGCATATTGAATAACATTTAATTTCTTATCAACTCTTTGTCCTAGAACAGCACCTACAGCATAATCACTAGCATCACACATAATTTCAAAAGGTAAATTCCAATCAGGTGGCTGAACAATAGGTGCAGAGATCAATGCTTTCTTAAGTATTTCAAGTGCTTCTACATAATCATCATCAAAGACAAATGGTATATCTTTTTGTAATAAATTATTCAGAGGCCGAGAAATTTTTGAGAAGTCCTTAATGAACCTCCTATAAAATCCGACGTGACCAAGGAAACTTCTTATACCTTTGATGTCCTTGGGGCATGGCATCTTTTCAATAGCATCAACCTTGGCTTTATCAACTTAAATACCTCTTTCAGAAACTTTATGCCCCAAGACAATACCTTCATTAACCATAAAGAGGCACTTTTCCCAATTCAAGACAAGATTAGTTTCTTCACATCTCTGCAAAACTCGATCAAGGTTGCTCAAGCAATCATCAAAAATAAGATCCATAGATGGAAAAATCGTCCATGAAAACCTCATAAATCTTTTCACAAAAGTGAGAGAATATAGCCATCATGCATCTTTGAAAGGTAGCAGGTGCATTACATAAACCAAAAGGCATACGTCTATAAGCATAAGTACCAAACGGGCAAGTAAAAGTAGTCTTTGATTGATCCTTGGCTGACACAGGTATTTGAGAGAAACCAGAATAACCATCTAGAAAGCAAAAATGTGTATGTTTGGATAATCTTTCTAGCATTTGATCAATAAAAGGTAAGGGGTAATGATCCTTTTTAGTGGCCTTATTTAATTTACGGAAATCAATTACCATCATATAACCTATAATAATTCTTTGAGGAATCAATTCATCTTTATCATTAGGAACGACAGTAATACCTCCCTTCTTAGGGACACAATAGACATGACTTACCCACTGACTATCAGCAACGGGATAGATTATACCTGCCTCAAGGAGCTTTAGTATTTCCTTTCTTACCACTTCTTTCATTTTAGGATTCAGCCGCCGTTGATGATTACGAACTGGTTTAGCATCTTCTTCCAAATTTATTTTATGTTGACATAGAGTGGGACTAATGCCCTTAAGGTCATCTAGAGTATACCCAATAGCAGCACGGTGCTTCTTCAGAGTTTTCAATAATCTCTCTTCCTCATGATCTGAAAGGTTAGCACTAATAATAACAGGATATATCTTTTTCTCATTGAGATAAGCATATTTAAGAGTATCAAGCAATGGTTTAAGCTCAAACACAGGATCACCCTTGGGTGGAGGGGGATCCCCTAGGATTTCAACAGGTAAATTGTTTTTCAGAATAGGTTCCTGTTTAAAGAATACTTCATCTATTTCCCTTCTTTCATTCATAAACATATCATTTTCATGGTCTAGCAAATATTGTTCTAAAGGATCACTAGGAGGTACGGCAATAGAAGCAAGACCAATAATTTCATCCTTACTAGGTAATTCTTCTTCACGGTGTTGTCTACTAAATTTAGAGAAATTAAATTCATGAGACATATCATCTAAACCGATAGTAACAACATCCTTTTTGCAATCTATCTTAGCATTAACAGTGTTTAAGAAGGGTCTACCAAATATAATGGGACAAAAGCTATCTTGTGGGGAACCAAGAACAAGAAAATCAGCAGGATATTTAGTTTTCCCACACAAGACTTCAACATCTCTAACAAGTCCCATTGGTGAAATAGTATCTCTATTGGCAAGTTTAATTGTGACATCTATATCTTCTAATTCAACAGGTGCAATATCATGCATAATTTCTCTATATAGGCCAATAGGTATTGCACTAGCACTGGCACCCATATCACATAAGCCATGATAACAATGATCTCCTATTTTAACAGAAATAACAGGCATGCCTACCACAGGTCTAGGTTTATCTTTAGCACAAGGTTGAGCAATTCTAGCAGTTTCATCATAGAAATAAATAACACGCCCATCAATATTATCAGACAAGAGATCTTTAACAACAACAATATTAGGTTCAACTTTAACTTTCTCAGGAGGTGTATAAGTTTTAATATTGCTTTTACGAACCATAGTTGAAGCTTTAGCATGATCCTTTATCCTAATAGGGAAAGGTGGTTTCTCAACATAAGAAGTAGGGACAATAGGATCAGTATAAGTGATAATCTTTTCTTCAACTTTAATAGGTGTACCTACTTTTACTTCTATGGGAGGATGATATTTAAACCACTTCTCCTTGGGGAGATCAACATAAGTAGCAAAAGATTCACAGAAAGAAGCTACTATCTCAGAGTCAAGTCCATATTTAGTGCTAAATTTACGGAAAACATCGGTATCCATAAAAGATTTAACACAATCAAACTTAGGTGTCATATCTAACTCCTTACCTTCGTCGAGGTCCCAATCTTCAGAGTTGTGTTTAATTCTTTCCAATAAATCCCATTTGAATTCAATAGTCTTCACCATAAAAGAGCCAGCACAAGAAGTATCGAGCATGGTGCGATTGTTATCAGAATGCCGAGCATATAAATTTTGAATAATCATCTCTCTTGAGAGCTCATTATTGGGGCATGAATATAACATTGATTTAAGCCTCCCCCAATATTGAGCGATGCTTTCTCCTTCACGAGGCCAAAAATTATATATATAATTGCGATCACGATGAACAAGATGCATAGGATAAAACTTCTGATGAAATTCCAATTTCAATCGTTTGTAGTTCCATGACCCCATATCATCACATAGCCTATACCATGTCAATGCATCTTCCCTCAAAGATAAAGGGAAGACCTTCTTCTTAACAATATCTCTGGGTACACCTGCAAGCTTAAATAATCCACAAACATCATCAACATATATTAGGTGCTCATCAGGATGCATTGTTCCATCTCCTGCAAAAGGATTAGCTAGCAGTTTTTCTAACATACCCGAAGGAAATCAAAGCAGACATTTTTCATTTTCATTTTCATTTTCAGTAGGTTCAGTAGGTTGAGAAGCAACTCTTTGCTCTACTGGTCGGGGTGAAGATACCCCGAACAAGCCCCTCATAGGATTACTTTCCATAGTAAGAAGTGACAGTAAATTTCAGCACACTATATAAATTTTTCCTTACCAAATTCCACCTACCAAAGGCGCTTCACTCCCCGGTAACGGCGCCAGTAAAGAGTCTTGATGACCCACAAGTATAGGGGATCTATCGTAGTCCTTTCGATAGGTAAGAGTGTCGAACCCAATGAGGAGCAGAAGGAAATGATAAGCAGTTTCCAGCAAGGTATTCTCTACAAGTACTGAAATAAGTGGTAACAGATAGATTTGTGATAGGATAATTTGTAACGAGCAACCAGTAACAAAACTAAATAAATTGCAGCAAGGTGGCCCAATCCTTTTTGTAGCAAAGGACAAGCCTGGACAAACTCTTATATAGAGAAAAGCGCTCCCGAGGACACATGGGAATATCATCAAGCTAGTTTTCATCACGCTCATATGATTCGCGTTCGGTACTTTGATAATCTGATATGTGGGTGGACCGGTGCTTGGGTACTGCCCTTACTTGGACAAGCATCCCACTTATGATTAACCTCTATTGCAAGAATCCACAACTACAACAAAAGTATTAAGGTAAACCTAACCATAGCATGAAACATATGGATCCAAATCAGCCCCTTACGAAGCAACACATAAACTAGGGTTTAAGCTTCTATCACTCTAGCAACCCATCATCTACTTATTACTTCCCAATGCCTTCCTCTAGGCCCAACTAATGGTGAAGTGTTATGTAGTCGACGTTCACATAACACCACTAGAGGAGAGACAACATACATCTCATCAAAATATTGAATGAATACCAAATTCACATGACTACTAATAGCAAGACTTCTCCCATGTCCTCAGGAACAAACGTAACTACTCACAAAGCATATTCATGTTCATAATCAGAGGGGTATTAATATGCATATAGGATCTGAGCATATGATCTTCCACCAATTAAACCAACTAGCATCAACTACAAGGAGCAATTAACACTACTAGCAATCCACAGGTACCAATCCCGGACTTGGAGACAAGAATTGGATACAAAAGATGAACTAGGGTTTTGAGAGGAGATGGTGCTGGTGAAGATGTTGATGGGGATTGCCCTCTCCCTATGAGAGGAGCGTTGGTGATGACGATGGCGATGATTTCCCCCTCCCGGAGGGAAGTTTCCCCGGCAGAATAGCTCCGCCAAAGCCCTAGATTGGTTCCACCAAGGTTCTGCCTCGTGGCGGCGGAGTTTTGTCCGAGAAGATGGCTTATGATTTTTTTTCCATCGAAAGACTTCATATAGCAAAAGATGATCATCGGAGGGCCACCCGGGGGCCCATGAGGTAGGGGGCACGCCCAGGGGGGTAGGGCGTGCCCCCCACCCTCATGGGCAGGGTGTGGCCCCCCTGGTGAACTTCTTGCACTCAATATTTATTATATATTCTGAAATTGACTTCCGTGAAGTTTCATGACTTTTGGAGCTGTGCAGAATAGGTCTCTAATATTTGCTCCTTTTCCAACCCAGAATCCCAGCTGCCGGCATTCTCCCTCTTTATGTAAACCTTGTAAAATAAGAGAGAATAGGCATAAGTATTGTGACATAATGTGTAATAACAGCCCATAATGCAATAAATATCGATATAAAAGCATGATGCAAAATGGACGTATCAGCCAGAGGCCCCTCGGATCAAATATCCAAACCATTAGTGTGTTGGTAGTGCGGTCACGAGCAGAGACTCATGAAAGATGTGACCCCATCGCCCCGTCTCGAGTACTTGCGGCAAGGGCTAAGAATGCCCGGCCACGCCTCCTAAGTATCTCACGGGCACCTTCCAGGTCAACCTGACTCCACATCACTTGCTATTAAGCTCGCGCGGGTACCCCTCAGGGCTGACCCGTGTTTAGTAACATGGTTCAGTGTAGAGTCATAGTACCCATAGTAACTGTGTGTCTAACACTAAGGGGAAAACCCGAGGAATCACCCCTAGTGAGTTCCACTCGATGTAATCATCAAGGTGAAAGTAAGAGGATCCACCCTCGAGGTTCCCACTTGAGGGGTTGCACGACAGAGCCGTATCAGAAGTGGTTAAGGAGGAAATTACCCGCGATGACCACGACCGGATAGCTACACTACAGAGATCTCATCAGGAGTGATGTATGAGGTTCCACCCTCGGCACTCGATGGTAACTCTGCAGAGTCGAGCAACTCTGAAGTGATGTGAGGTGTCGGGCTCTGATCTTCGATCCCGTTGAACGGGTCTTCATGATGAAACAGGGGCAACAAGGACAAGGTGGGGGTCTGAAAGTGCTAGTGATCGACTAGAGGGGGGGTGAATAGGCGATTTTTATGAAAGTCTTCAAAACATGGAAGTTTCGAAGACAAACGATAGAAATAAACCTATTACCATGCAGCGGAAGGTAGACTACACTAGGCAAACCATAGTCAAGTATTCAATGGAGTGAAAGCACAATGACTAATAGCACCTAGGCAGTAAAGATCAGGTAGGAAGATATTGTGAAGCCAATCAGAACAAGCAGTCACTTAGTGAAGACAAAAGATAAAGCAATCATACCATGACTTCACAAGGACCAACAGTAAGTAAAGAGAAGGGAAGGATGAAACCAGTGACTCGTTGAAGACAATGATTTGTTGGACCAGTTCCAATTGCTGTGACAACTATACGTCTGGTTAGGGAGGCTGAGATTCAACTCAGAAGACCTCGTCTTCACCTTATTCCCCTTGAGCTAAGGACACCCAGTCCTCGCCCAATCACTCTGGTAAGTCTTCAAGGTAGACTTCCAAACCTTCACAGACTTCATTCACCGGCGATCCACAATGACTCTTGGATGCTCAGAACGTGACGCCTAACCGGCTGGAGGATTCACAGTCCTCAAGTGTAATAAGTCTTCAGATCACACAGACACGAAGACTTAAGTGATGCCTAACACTCTTTGGCTCTGGGTGTTTAGGGCTTTATCCTCGCAAGGAATTCTCTCTCAAAGGCTTCGAGGTGGGTTGCTATCAAATGACAAAAGCCGTGTACTAACTCTGAGCAGCCAACCGTTTAAGGTTGTAGGGCGTGGGCTATTTATAGCCACTAGACAACCCGACCTGATTTGTCCGAAATGACCCTTGGTCACTAAGGAACTAACATGTGTTGTCGGTGTTCTAGGAACGGGGGTCCCCAGACTTGCCTGCCTGCGGCCTGCGGCATTGCTCAAAGGGGGACCCAGCACGGCCCATCTTCATCAACATAGACCCAAGACCCTCGCGAGGGGCCAAGCCTCGCGGGGCGGATGACACGGAGCTTCCTCAGGCACGGCCTCATCAGGCTGGCTCACGAGGAGGCGGAGAGATCAAGGCGGGGTACCTCACGAGGTGCCTATGATGCAAGCCATGACGACCAAAGGCGCTAGGCGGGCGCCAGCCCGGGCAGTGTCCTCCTTTCCCCTTTGGTGCAAAGGGGGCAAGCACAGCCATGGAGTACCGAGGCATCAAGCAAAGGTTGCCATTTCGGTGCAACAAGACCAAGACCAGGAGGACTGCAAGACGGAGGTCATCGTGGAGCCCAAGACGGCGTCACCACCAGAGCTTTGTGCACGCGAAGACTACTTTTGTCAGGATAGCTGGTACTAGCTGTCCCCCTTCAAATTGGCCCGCCATTGTTGGCTCCCTTCCCGCTCGATATTTGGGAAGAGGACCAGGGCCTCTATAAATAGGACTAGCCACCATAGTAGGAAAAAAGGGGGGATCGGACCCAGAGATACACACAAGTCCGGAAGCACAAGAACACCTCAACCTCAGGAGGTTGTTCTTCCCTTGTACTATCCATCATCAGCCCCAGAGGCAATCAACCACACCACACACTGGAGTAGGGTATTACACCACAACGGTGGCCCGAACCAGTATAAACCCTGTGTCTCTTGTGTTGTTCTTTCCATAGCTTAGATCTTAGCGAGGCGGAGGGGCGCAGGTAGGTAGAAGGCAAAATCTCTGCGCGCACCCCAGTGTTCGAACCTCAAGGGTCTGTCGGAACCTGAAATCCGACATTTGGCGTGCCAGGTAGGGGAGCGCCAGAATCCACCTTCTACCGCTTCGTGCCCCGTCGCGTCGTCATCACCATGTCCGGCGACCAGGCGGGCAACCCAGATCCATGGGCGGCGTGGCCCGCCCGCGCAGAGCCGCTCGCCTCGGGCGACCCCATGCCCCAGGCAGCTCGCGGTCCGCAGGGCGCTGCAGGCCGCGGGCGACGCGGACAGGCTTCGACAGCTCTCACGCCGCGGCAGGCGCGGTCGGTAGCGATGCCTCCAATCACGCCGCGACCACGACACCGTACACCCGCCGGGAGCAGGCGAACTCGAGGGCCGCGCTCACGGTGGCCCGAGAACTGCTGCAGTGCGGGCTGCTGGAGGGCTGCCGCGACGTGCTGCTGGAGCGGGTGGCAGAGCTCCTGGGCTTCGCCGCCTCGGGGGCTCACCCCTTCTGCACCTAGCTCTCATCTCAAGCCCAGCGCGGCCCGCGCGGGGGCTCCGCGCGCGCCCGCAGGCTCCAAGGCTACTCCAACGGCAGCGAAGCTGTCGGCACCGGACCGGCGGCGGCGCTGCCCCCGCTCCCGGTCCGCGAAGAAGAAGGACTCGATGCGACCCACGGCCCCAGTGGACAGCCGCGCTACCACCCCACGGTGGGCGCGTCAAGCAGAGCTGCATGGCATGCGGAGCACTACATCATGGCCTTCGGGATGACGGCGCCAGAAGAATATGTGCCCCTCATGATGGACCAACGACACCCTCACGAAGGCGAACAAGGCTCGCTCCTCAGCCCAAGCTGGGGGGACGAGGCGCCAGAAGCTGAGCCCTTCCATGAGTCCAGGGACGGTCCCACTGGCCACGCTGGAGGAAACGATTATCGGGTACCGCTAATTCCTCAGGAGCGGGCATACGCTAATCATGGATCGCAGGAGGTGCAGGCGCCACAGCGAGCAGCTGCCCCGCTCCCACAGTCTCCTACCCCTCGGGAGGAGGGCGTAGGGGGCTGCAGGAGAGGGGCCGAGATCCTACATCACCACCGCGGCATTCGGAGCAAGGTGTTCTCAGGAGGTAGGCCCTCTGCTGGGAAGGTGCCTCAGGGCCTGCCCCTGGCGGAGGACCCGTGGTCGTCGGGGGAACCGCTAGCAACCGCTCTACCCCATCGGTGGCGTCCTGGTTTCCGGTCGTTGTTGATGGCACTAGAGTGTGGCGCAAGGCGGGGCCCTCGTCTGGCGATATGAAGCAAGGTCGATACCTGTGAAGAAGGCCCAGTGCCTGTGAAGCTCGCTGCCCCGTGACACTCTCACGTAATAATGAGTGGGGCTATACACACCCCGGAGTCTTAGGGGTGCCGGCCTCAGGCCCTGGGGCTCCCTCCCACGCCCAGTGGCAGCACTTAGCTCCGCGCTGGTGAGAAGACATCCAAGACTAGATTAGGTGCCGGACGCGGCCTTTTGTCTGCTTTCGTTGCTTTCCCCTTTGGTTGTCGCTTTCCCCCGCTGGATTCAAGTTGGATTCGAATTTGAGATTTGCGTGTGTTCGGGGAAGGGGTGCTTAGTCTCGTTCGAGCAATTTCTCGCGTTTTGGTTACCACTTCGCCTCAGCTGCCTCCCCTTGTGAGCCCCTCGCGAGCCGGGTCAGGCCTAGCTTGCGCGCATCCCAGACTGCCGCCGCCGCGTCCTCTCAGGAGGGTGTTTTATAGCAGATCCTACGGATTCGATCAGGGAACACTCGGGACATCACAGCCTCCCACAGGCTACCTCAGGGCCCGCACGGGACAAAGGTAAACTAGCCGACCAGCGCGTCGCTTAAGCCAACCACTTGGCGCGGGCGCATGGGCAATGTAGCGTCTACTAATGCGATGAACACAAGTTTTACATGAGGGGCTCCCCCTCCCAAAATGCTCTCACAGCCATCAGGCCAGAACCTGAGTTCTATTCATGCAGGGTAAGGAAGCAGGAACGATGCACAATCAGTCGGATAAATCCCCCAATGCGTCCTCAGGAGCACCACCCAAACCGTTGCTAGCATCACTGAACTCGCCATCGCTGTCCACGTCGCCGCCAGCGGCGTCAGGGCCGTTCACCACACCGCCCCCGTCGGCAGCCACGATCACGCCGTTGTTGTCTGAAGCGAAGGCCCTGACAAGAGCATCCACATTGTCTTCCACCCAGTGCGCTAGGTCGTCTCGGACGGCCTGGGGGACTGGGGCAATGGCGACATCGAAATCGAAGTGGGGATCCATGTTCCGGAGATGGCTGAAGACGCGAGAAAAGGCGCGCCCGAGCAGGGCGCGGCTCCTCTCATCCACCAACCTGTCAGCCCTGACCGACCGCGCCTCCAGCTATGTCACCACGTCGGTGAAGAACTAAAGGTTGCCGGCGTAGTTGACTGCGTGCGGCTCGCCAACAGCCGCCTTGCAGATGTTCCCCAAGGCTGTGTTGGCTCTCTCCCGGAGCGTGGTGAGCATGGGGCCGTGCTTATGCTCCAGGATCCGCCGCTGACGTATCTCGTCCGCATTCTGGCGCACAACGACCTCAGCCTCCTCCACCTGCTGGCGAAGAAGGAGCACCTCGGCCTGGGAGGTGGTTGACTCCCCTTGCACTACCTCAAGGGCGGCCCGAAAAGCATCGGCCCGCCGCGTCGCTTCGTCCAACTTGTCCCTCAAGGCAGCAGTCCTACCTTCAGCCTCGGCCCGGATCAACTCCAGCCTCTCCTTGAACTCGTGCTCGAGGTTCAAGCGCGCCATCACCAACCGACGTCCGACCTCCTCCAGGACACAGGCTTCCCGTGCAGCGACATCGTCCTCCACCTGCGTCACCAAGCGCTCCCTCGTCTCCAGACGCTCGTACTCGCGGGTACGTTCGGCGGCTTCCAGCGTCAGCGCCTCCTCACGCTTCTAGAGCTCTGCTGAGTCGCCATAGGCCACCTTCATTGACACGAGGGCTGCCTCGCGCAGCTCCACCTGCTCCTCCAGTGAGTGACACCAGGCCAGGAGCTCCCGAGCCCACTCCTCCGCCGCCTTTCGCCGCCGGTCAGCTTCCCGGGCCTCCTCAGCGGCCCAAGATCGGGCCTCCCGAGAGGCCACCAGCGACGCCTTGGCCTCTGCGTCGTCAAGATCGCGCTGACGGCTCGCAAGGGCGATGGCGCCCTCCAGCTCACGCCTCTCTGCAGCCAGGCGCAGGCCCTCGGCCTCAAGGCGCGCGTCTTCATCAGCAAGCTCCTCACCAAGTAGGCGCACCGCGTCAGTCGCGCTTCGAAGGAATCCTTGACGGAGAGCGCGACGCTCCCGGGCGCGCTCGAGCACGTCTTCCACACCATCATCTGCCCCAAGCAAGCGCCGGGAGCCACGAATCAGCACTCCCCCTCCGGGCAGGGGGCTGGCACCCTCGCGACGACCGGGCACGCCACGCCAGAAGCCCGGCCTGGAGCCAGCCCGTCCCCAGATGAAGAGCGCAGGGAGCGCCTCAGCCAATCGCAGTCCACGACCAGGCGAGAAGCCCACGGCAGGCTGGCTATGCCACAAGAAGGCCCGCGAAGGAGGATCGCAAGGTGCACAGGGCCACGATGCGCCTCGGGACGGTTCGCCTCTCCGATTGCCCTCACCACAAGGGCTCTGCTGCTCAGAGCGCTTGAGGACGGTGGAGGGGGCGAAGCCAAGGGGGACGGCACCTCAGCCGTCTCCGCGAGCTCGGCTGGAAGGGGCCTGCGGAGCAAGGATCAGTAAAAGCAACAAAAGGATCAGGAGCCGTGAAAGGAGAATGCTTACTCATCAGTGGCGAAGTACTTCCTGCGCTTCAGCAGGCAACAAGGGTAATCGTCGCCCAGGGCCTCCCTTCTCTTCCGGAGGGCCTCAAAGTCCACGCGGAAGCGGCCCAAGAGTTGAGCGCAGGGATCAACCTGCGACGAAGATGGAGCGTCAAGGCGATCCGCGTCAGGGGCGCCTGCCTGATGTGCGCTGCCAATCGCCTCGCCAAGAGAAGCGGCTGGAGCCTCAGGGGCCTCAGTCGCAGGCGCTGAGGGCAGCTGCTTGCCACCCTCAGCCTCAGCGGCACGGGCCCCAAGAGCTGTTCCCTCATGAGCATCGCCCAGCGCTGTCACCCCGCCGGGAGCCCCCTCGGCCTCTGGCGCCTCATGCCTCCCTGCTCCGCCACTTGAGAAAGAGTCGCCTTGGCCGACTGGAAGGGTAGTCACCATCACTGGGTTATCACGAGGCCCCTGGAGGCCGGTGGGGCGCGGCCCCCACTCATCAAAGATAGGCATATGATTCACAAAATCGCCCCTGCTCTGGCAGAGGTACAGCAAGGCCCCTCCCTGGTGGATGCTGCCAGGGTTGGGGTCCCCAGTCAGGGTCAAGAGCGCTGTCCTCAGCACTTCAGGCGTCAGGTCCTCTTCCTGGAGCCTCATACGATCATCGCGCCCGCTGAAGGCCCACATCCGGCGGGAGTGGTGTTGGAGAGGAGCAACGTGGTGCAGCAGGAACTCCTTCACCACCTTGGGCACTGTCACGCCAAGCGACCTCAAGAACGCGAAGCGGTGCCAGACGAAGACGAGACGGGGGCTCTCAAGCGTCTCCTGGCCCCAGCCCGAATTAGGGACAGCAGGCGAAGTTGGCTCCAATAGCAGGAGGCTGGGCACCCCTGCATCCACATACAGCCACCGCTCGCGGAACCTAGCCGCGGGCAGAGGGAGCTTGAAGTCAATCCCAGAGGCTGTTGTCTCAGACGCGGCAACGAAGCTCACGCACGCCCAACATTGGGTAGGGTCGACAAGGCGCAGCGAGAAGAAGTGGCGTAGCAAGGCAACCGAAGGAAGGATGCCCATCATAGCCTCACAAACAAAGGTGAAGACCGAAAGGAGGGTGATGGATTCAGGACCCAGATGCATCATGTGGATCTGATAGTGGGAAAGCACGACATTGAAGAAATCAGAAAAGGGAGGAACCAGACCCGCCCACAGGGCGTTGGCAAAATACGGGACCTCGGTGACTATCGTGTCGATGGAGAAGTGGGACGCGGGCCAGGCCGTCATCCTCCTGCATTCGTTGAAGATAGTGGCCAGAGCCGAGCTGACCTTGCCCAAGCCCTCGGCGGGGGCCGCCAACGGCGGCGGGCAAGGCGGAGGCACGGGTTTCTTCCCGCTTCCCTTCTTCGTCGGGGCCATGTCGATGGGAAGGGGGGAAGGTTCGAGATTGGGTTGAAAACAGAAGCTGGAGTTTGAGCGGAGGAAGGACAAAGGGCGCTTGAGCAACAGAAAGGGGAGCGGCTGTGTACGACTACGAGTCCGCCTAGCATGGCGCAAAATAAGGGGGGTGTGGGGGAATAGTGCCGCCCACGTCCAATCAACCGCCATGCGGCGCCCAAGGCCGCAGGCTGTTAGGGCCCACGGCGCTTCGCTCTTACCCTTCCGCCTCCCTGCACGGCCAAGTCCGGGCGCGCCTTGGGCCCGGGGGCTACTGTCGGCGTTCTGGGAACGGGGGTCCCCAGACTTGCCTGCCTGCGGCCTGCAGCGTGGATCAAAGGGGGGCCCAGCACGGCCCATCTTCATCAACACAGAACCTAGACCCTCGCGAGGGGTCAAGCCTCACAGGGCGGACGACACGGAGCTTCCTCAGGCACGGCCTCATCAGGCTGGCTCGCGAGGAGGCGGAGAGATCAAGGCGGGGTACCTCACGAGGTGCCTGTGACGCAAGCCATGATGACCAAAGGCGCCAGGTGGGCGCCAGCCGCGCAGTGTCCTCCTTTCCCCTTTGGTGCAAAGGGGGCAAGCGCAGCCGCGGATTACCGAGGCATCAAGCAAAGGTTGCCATTTCAGTGCAACAAGACCAAGACCAGGAGGACTGCAAGACGGAGGTCATCGTGGAGCCCAAGACGGCGTCACCACCAGAGCTTTGTGCAGGCGAAGACTACTTTTGTCAGGATAGCTGGTACTAGTTGTCCCCCTTCAAAATAGCCTATCATTGTTGGCTCCCTTCCCGCTCGATATTTGGGAAGAGGACCAGGGCCTCTATAAATAGGACTAGCCACCATAGTAGGAAAAAGGGGGGATCGGACCCAGAGATACACACAAGTCCGGAAGCACAAGAACACCTCAACCTCAGGAGGTTGTTCTTCCCTTGTACTGTCCATCATCAGCCCCAGAGGCAATCAACCACACCACACACTGGAGTAGGGTATTACACCACAACCGTGGCCCGAACCAGTATAAACCCTGTGTCTCTTGTGTTGTTCTTTCCATAGCTTAGATCTTAGCGAGGCGGAGGGGCGCAGGTAGGTAGAAGGCGAAATCTCCGCGTGCACCCCAGTGTTGAACCTCAAGGGTCTGCCGGAACCCGAAATCTGACACGTGTTCCAGCGGTCAGATTTCAAACACACACGGCAACTTTACTTGAGTTACAAGCAAAGCTGACTTATCCAACTCTGGACAAGATTTGCTCTCATAGTCTTCACTCGAAGACATAGGATTTTGGTTAAGCATCACTTCAGTCATTCTGACTGGTTCACTTGGACCCCACTTAACAGTAAGGTGGTTCCTATGACTCAACAAAGAAGAAAAAGAATGACGAAAGAACGAAGTCTTCGCGCTCCATAGTCTTCATGCGATGTCTTCTCTTGTCATAGTCTTCAATGTGAATGTCTTCACATACCACCTTTGACTTCAATGTCTTCTTACATTTTCAGGGGTCATCTCTGGTAGGAAAACCGAATCAATGAGAGACTTCTACCTGTGTTATCCTATAATTCTCACAAACACATTAGTCCCTCAACTAGGTTTGTCGTCAATACTCAACTAGGGGTGGCACTAGATGCACTTACAATCTCCCCCTTTTTGGTGATTGATGACAAACTAGTTGAAGTTTTCAACGGGGAATAAAATATGTGAAATTGTAAAGGATAGGGGATTGTCACCATAAGTGGCAAAGGCTCCCCCTGAAGATGTGCATATAAGTAATTTGCTTTTGGTATGCAAATGCACATGGCAGGTTGTACTTGTGGAGATCCTCTTCAACTTTTGATGACAATTCATCATGCAAGATATGATGTAACAAAGATAATGACATGCATAATGAAAAATGGATGTCTGCAAAATGATCTAAGTGCGGAATTTATCGTCGCACATGCGGAATTTATCATCGCATCACAGAATAGCAAATAAGTAGCAGACGACCATCGAGTTTAAGTGTTACAACTCAAAGAACCAAATGTATCGAAAACGAGAGTTGTAAGCACTTGGCAAAAGTAGCAAAAAAATCAACCACCCATATAGACCCGCTTGAAGACTATCAACTCATATTCTTCTCCCCCTTTTGTCAGTGAGGACCAAAAAGGTTTGAAGACATAGAGCGCCTATCACACCCTAGTTAGCCATGCATTAGAATGTTGCATCATGTTTACTCTTTCATCAGAAACCTGAAATGGGGATGACAGAACCCCCAGTCCCCTCTGAAACCAATTAGGGTTTACTAAAAACTTTTTCAATGAACCTGAAATGCCCTTCTAAAATGCCCATCATTTTTTGTCTTGGTTCAGAACCTCTGCCAAAAGTGATGCACATTTTCCTAGGCCATCTTAGGGTTTTTGAATTAAATCATAAATATTTGAATTTGGGCATTTAAAATTATATAAAATATTTAAATGCTCAAATATCTCCAAACTAAAATGTTTCATGTTGGAAATAATCCAACTATGGACCAGGAGTAGTTTGGTGATTTTAGGAGTTGCCTAAGTATTTTATTTAATTCAACAAAGTTGCAGAAGTATTAAAAAAACAGAAAACAGAAAGAAAATGGAAAAAACTTACCTGACGCCTGCTCCCGGCCCACCTGCCGGCCCAGCCCAGCGCCGCTCCAGCGAGCTGCTTGCCGGCTAGGCAGGCAGGCAGGTGCCCGACGGCGACCACAGCGCGCGCCACGCACCTGCTCGCCGCCTCGCCGCTCCCTCGCCCGGTGACGTCGTGGATCGGCCTCCCTCGCTCCCCCGAACCCCCCAGACACCCCCTCTCCTCTCCAGCTCCTCCCCCTCGCGCTCCCCCGCCATGACCGACGCCACCATCGCCGTGCCTTCATCGTAGCCATGCTCCCCGCCACCCGCGCGTCCTCTCATCGTGTCCAGGAGCTCCGCCGCTGTC